>NC_053449.1:47636884-48859301 GCF_007990345.1 Gossypium hirsutum | reverse complement strand
TAGATTGTTGTTTTTAAGTATTTTCCTACTACCATTAGAGTTTTTTTTTTCTAAATTTGGAGTTTGTACTAATTCTGCTCGGGTTTAATTTGTAAATTTTTTTGCATTTTGTGATTTATGCTTTAAGACCGAGAGAGTCAAGCATAATAAGCTATTTTTCAAAAACTATTATTTTATGTGTCTCCTTGAATTGAAGAATTATCTTGATATTTTAAATTTATAAGTTTGGCATCAAAACCATAATTTTTTGTGAGCTTTTGAGCCTATAGAGCATACATTTTATTTTGTAATCATTTTACTTTTGGTTGTGAGTATGCCAACTTGATTTGTTATTCTAAAAATTGCTTCAGTTATACATGTGATGCATCGTGAACCATTCCACAAGGCCAGAACTCATGCCCGCATAACCCACACATGAGTGCGGTAGGTTGTGCTGATTTCACAAAATTACGTACCGAATTGTGAAAAACCAAGATTTTAGGTATTTCAAACATTCTGAGACGTATATAATAAAAATAATAATATAGGAAGGAGCCGTCAGATAATACTTAAGAAAACAACTCAAAAAAACACCATTGAAGCAGATTTTAAAGTAATTTCCATCAAAATTAAAGACTCTCATTTGATTTCTAAGTAGATTATCATGAGTTTTATATTGTATCTTGGATGTTTTTATTTTCAAGCATGAATTAATTTATAAATACCTAGAGGCAATGAACTCTATGATGGATTCTATCTTTTGATTTTTATTTTACGCTATAAATACTTAGTTTCTTGTTCTCAATTATGTCTACTTTATTCTTGGTCTAATATTTCTATATTATTGATTCATGGTTGATGTGCTTCAATAAGAGGTTGAATAAACCTTGTTTAAGAATAGATCTTGTATCTATGAGTGGAGTTGCATACAATCCTAAAATAAGACGACATAAATATACCGAATTAGAGTCAAAGATAATAGGGCAATCAATAGCATGATTTAATGCAATAATATGGGTTTTAATTAGAAATAAATTTCAATTAATTAACCTAGAGTTAGTTGCTCTTATGCTCGATAGAGATATTAGCATAATTTAGGAATTTATACAAATAAAGATACTAAGTAAAGAAATTGCGTAATTTAGATTGATAGTGACAGATGAAATCTAGGTGGATTCTTTCCTAGGTATTCTTTTGCTTCTTGGTTATAGATCGATTATTTTCCTATTTTGTTTTTTGTCGTGTTCTTTAGTTAAATAATTTAGTTAATTTTAGATTTAGTCAATCACTGAAATTATTCGGTTAAATAATAGAAAGACGATAAGTACTAGTACTTCTAGTCTTCATGGGAACAATAGTTTTTCTCACCGTTATTATTGAAACATGAAAATATATATACTTTTTCATGCGCTTTTTAACTCAAATTCATGCAGTTTCGGTATAATTCTTGTCAAAAACAATAATATAATTATAAAATAATTAAATTGTACTTAAATTATTAAAATATTGAATTTTAATTAATTTTATAGTAAATTTTGTTTAATTTTGATTTATTTTCGACAGATTTGCACAAAGGGCAAAAATTGGCTCGGCAGACACTCCTAGAAGCGCAAAACTGAGAAGTGATTTTTGAAGCATCGAGGCGAATTAATTTTTCATCCTAAGACTGTCCAAATTATGAATATTAATTCATAATATAATTAATTTTAATTTTAATCCAATTTATTTTGGCTTAAATAATTATTATTAATTAAATTATGAAAGGATGACCAATTGTGCTAAACCGAGAGACTGATCCAATCGAGCAAATGGGCTGCCCAAAATCGTCCAACATCTGACCCAATCAATTTATTTAGCTGATTACTTGGCTTGCAAAATAGGCTTTGAAGCTTCCTTGAAATTGCATTCAAATCCCTCCACTTATCAGCTTTTATGGATTGCCCCTAGCTAAATTTAGCAAGTTTGAGACTTCAAACTTGCCACACGTGTGGCCGCCATGGGGGAGTCAACGGCTGCTATTTTGCTATTTTAGTAGTGTACTCAACCTATAGATACCCCTTTGCTACTCATTTCAACACACCTCACCCTTCATTCTTCACACTTCTCTATGAGTTTCTTTCTTCAAAACCCTTCATTTGTTCTCCATTTCCCTTCCATTCCCTTTCCGGTTTCCCCTCTTGGAAAGAGCCCTTCAACCACCATTGGTAGCAGCATTCAAGTGCTTTTAGAAGTCTCAATTCAACAAGAACAAGCAAGAAGGAGAGCAAAGCAAACCAGTCAAGTTCGGAGAAACACCAGATTTGATTCTAGTTCCCTATCCTTTAATTTTTATAGTTGTCGTTATGAACATGTCTATGAATACTTGTTATGTTGATATGTTTAATTTAATCAAAATAGCTTAAATTTAATTCATCTTAGGTTGATTGCATTTCATCCACTTAAGTTATTAAAACTATGTTTGTGTTGTTATAGGTCTTGGTAAATTGTTTGATTAACTAAAACCATGATTAAGTTAATCTTTCATTATCGTTGTAAGGTAACTAATGAATTAATTATTAAATCATGTTGAAATTGAAATTAGTTGACACAATACTTAATCAGTGCATGTTTAATTTTCTAAGGTAGTTGATGGTTAAATTAGCGACGGTATTAAATGGTACATTAGCATTACATAACTTGTAAGATTTTTGTGATTAAACTGTTTCAATGTAGGTATATATTGTTACCTCACTTAATCTTTTATGTGCTTATGAAGATTGATTAATTGTTTGAATTCGCATTGAAAAATGTTCAAGACATTAGTTAATTTAATAAGTACGTATGAGTAATAGTTAGCAAATTACCAAGTTGCCATGAATTTATTCGTAAAAACATGAACATAAGTTTAGTAATTCTTAGTTAAGAAATGTAATTAATCTAACACAACTATGTCATCTTGATTAAAATCATCTTTTGAAACCGTGCATTGAAATCGTACAAAAGAATAAATGTAATTCTAAGTTAAATTTTAGTTTTTAACCATCCACAAATTCAAAATATTTTAAACACCAAAGTGTTTGTGTAACACCCGAACCGAGACCGTCGCCGGAGTCGAACATGAGGTGTTAACAGACTTCAAACCACTTATTAAAATTTTTCCAGACAAGCTGCCAATCTGCGTACTAGTCGCTTTAAAAATCATATCTTGAGCTCTGGAACTCGAAATACAGTTCCGTGAATTTTCCCTGAAACTAGACTCATATGTCCATCTACATTATTTTTTCTAGAATTTTTGGTCGGGCCAATTAGTACAGTTTATTAGTCAAAGTCTCCCATGTTACTGGGGTCGACTACACTGACCTTTGCGCATTACGACCTGGATATCTCCCTGTACAGAGCTTCAATACTGATGCCATTTGTTTCTATAGAAACTAGACTCAGAGAGGAATCTATACATATATGGCATGGCTCCTAATTATCTCTGGTTAATTTATAATTAATTTCCAAAGTCGGAACAGAGAACCCAGAAACCGTTCTGGCCCTGTCTCACGAGAACCTGAATATCTCTTAACATACTGTCCATATGATTGTTTTGTTACTTCTATATGAAAATAGACTCATCGAGCTTCGATTACATAATTTATTCACTATTTAATTCCATTCCTACTAATTTTTGTAATTTTTCAATCCCACGTCACTGCTGCTGCCAGCATCTGTTACTGAAGCAACTATGTCCATTTCGTGATTTCTCATTGATCTAACTAGTAATTCATCATACATATCACAAAATTATAATCATGACTAGCCATACCAAAGGCTAATCATTGTCAAACATCTCCCTACTACGCTATTGCCGTATCATGAATCTTAACACCAAAATTAATCAGCCATGACATATGGCTTAAAAATCGTATTACCAAGACTTACGACCCAACATTAGAACCAAATTCAACCGAACATTATGCCATTTTCGCATGGCTAAAAGTTTACATACCAAATTTCAACAAAACATATTAGCCTATACATGCCGAAATGTTCTCTTAGACCAACTAAGAAGAAAATACCAAAGGTTGCTAGCCGGTGTGATGACTTCGACGACGGCACGATCACGCAAAAAGAGACGAGTCCAAGAAACCTAGAATAGGCGACAAGCAAACACCGAATGAGTATATAACTCAGTAAGCCATAAGCATTCCACAACCATCCATTAATAAAATTATCACAACAGGAAACAATGAAATGAGGTTAAGTACTCCATCCATACCAAACTATACCATAGTTCCTTAAACCCTATGGTTCAATCTCATACCAAGTCCTACATTGACCTTTCATACATCATTTTATTTTCGTTATAATCATACAATTAAACGAACTTTCACCTATTCCACAATGAACCTTATGTACGTGACTTCAACTATAATCGTCACATAGGTTCAAAACTTACCAAGCTCAACTCCAAATATAAACATAGCGCCTATTAGCCATGAACTCAAGGTACTTACCTTTTCCGCTGTCCAAAATTGACTCGGTAAAGTCGCACCCTTCATGTAAATAATTTATAGAAAATATATATTGGGTTCGCACACATAGTGCTTAATAATCAACCGCGCACACTTAGTGCCATGCACTTTAAACTCACACACTTAGTGCCATGCATTTCAAGTTCGCACACTTACCTTTTCCGCTGTCCAAAATCGACTCGGTAAAGTCGCACCCTTAATGTAAATAATTTATAGAAAATATATATTGGGTTCGCACACATAGTGCTTAATAATCAACCGCGCACACTTAGTGCCATGTACTTTAAACTCGCACACTTAGTGCTGTACAATTTAAACCCGCACACTTAGTGCCAATCTCATGACCGTGAACACTTATTGCCCGCACACTTAGTGCCGAAAACCAGCCACTCTATAGGCTTCACTTCCTTTTTACATTCGACAAATTTCATCTCTTCTTACATATACATTTGTATACATTTCATCTCATTAAACACAATGGTATAGGTATTACGATCCTTTAAATCAATACCAAATATATGCTTAATGACTTACTTGTGTTGGGTAAGATGGTTCCAACTCGGCTACTCGATGATCTTTTCTTTGCCTTTGCTCGATTCTCCTCCTTTAACTCCTTGAGCTCAATCTAGTTACATGCATGGCCAAACTTCCTCCTAATTCTCTTCCAAACCAAACATGAAGCAAGAACTCCTTCCTCCTCCCTTAGAATTTTCGGTCAAAAGAGGATGAAAAAGGATGAACAAAATTTTTCTTTTCCTTTCTTTAGCTCACGGCAATGGGGGGGGGGAAACAACCACTCATTTTTTTGTTTTCATTTCTTTATTACCCATACTCCTTATTTTATTTTTTCTAACATACCTCACTAAGCCAACATGTTCCCAACATGTTTCCACCCATAGCATGGCCAACCACTAGCTCAAATTTGGGTAATTTGACATGCAAACCCATCATTTTCATAACATGCATTAATAGACCATTTTAAATTAGCCTATCATATTTTCACCATGTCTCATATCGATCCCTATTTAATAATTTCTCATGCAATTGGCATAATTGGAGAATGAAACTTCCACATACTCATGAACACACATAATAAGCATAGAATATGGAAATTAATTATTTTTATGACTCGGTTTTGTGGTCCCGAAACCACTTCCCGACTAGGGTCAATTTTGGGCTGTTACAACTCTCCCCCACTTAAGAAATTTTCGTCCCCGAAAATCTTACCGGTAAATAGGTTTGGGTATCGTTCTTTCATCGAGCTCTCGGTTTCCCAAGTAGCTTCCTCAATCCCGTGTTTGAGCCATAACACTTTCACTAACGGAACCCTTTTGTTTCGCAACTCCTTCACTTCACGAGCTAGGATACGCATCGGTTCTTCTTCATAACTCATATCGGCTTGAATTTCAACCTCTGATGGGCTAATTATGTGCGATGGATCAGATCGATAGCGTCGAAGCATCGAAACATGAAAGACGTCGTGAATCTTTTCAAGCTCAGGGGGCAAAATCAATCTATACGCAACCGGACCAACTCGTTCGGAGATTTCGTACGGCCCAATGAATCTCGGGCTCAACTTGCCCTTACGGCCAAACCTGAGTACCTTTTTCCAAGGCGAAACTTTAAGGAACACTTTATCTCCCACCTGATATTCAATGTCCTTTCGTTTCAAGTCCGCATACGATTTCTGACGATCTGTGGCTGCCTTCAGACTTTCACGGATTACCTTTACTTTCTGTTCGGCATCTTTAATCAAATCAACTCCGAAAATTTTACTTTCACCGAGCTCGGTCCAAAACAATAGTGTACGGCATTTACGACCGTACAAAGCCTCGTAAGGTGCCATCTTAATACTTGATTGAAAACTATTGTTGTAAGCGAATTCAATCAAAGGTACATACCGTTCCCATGAACCACTAAACTCAAGGATGCAGCATCTCAGCATATCCTCGAGTATCTGAATTATCCGCTCGGATTGACCATCGGTTTGGGGATGAAAAGCGGTGCTAAAATACAGCTTGGTACCTAAAGCTTCTTGCAATTTCTTCCAAAATCGTGAGGTGAATCTCGGATCTCTATCCGACACGATAGAAATAGGTACCCCGTGTAATCTCACAATCTGAGAAACATATAATTCGGCTAATTTATCCAATGAAAAATCCGTACGCACGGGGATAAAGTGAGCCGACTTAGTCAGTCTATCAACAACAACCCAAATCGCATCCTTCTTACTTGCTGACAATGGCAGTCCGGACACAAAGTCCATTGTGACTCGATCCCATTTCCACTCGGGTATCATGATCGGCTGAAGTAATCCTGAAGGCACTTGATGTTCCGCTTTCACTTGTTGACATATTAAACATCTCGAAACAAAGTCGGAGATGTCCCGTTTCATACCATGCCACCAAAACCGTCGTTTCAAATCGTTGTACATTTTCGTACTCCCCGGGTGAATTGACATTCGGCTACAATGAGCTTCGTTCAGAATCATCGAAATGAGTTCTGAATTTCTTGGAACACACAACCGACTTCTGAACCTCAAACAATCATCATCATCAATTTGAAATTCGGATTCCATATTCGGAATACATTCAGCCCGTTTTGCAACCAATTCATCGTCGACTTTCTGAGCTTCACGAATTTGATGAATCAATGATGGTTTGGCCTTTAATTCAGCTACTAACACATTGTCGGGTAGAACAGACAAGTGCACATTCATCGCTCGTAAAGCAAACAGCGATTTCCGGCTTAAGGCGTCCGCAACCACATTAGCCTTTCCCGGGTGGTAATCAATGACAAGCTCATAATCTTTCAACAACTCAAGCCAACGTCTTTGTCGCAGATTTAAGTCTCTTTGAGTCATCAAATATTTGAGACTTTTGTGATCCGAAAATACATGGCACTTTTCGCCAAACAAATAATGTCGCCATATTTTCAAAGCAAATACGATGGCGGCTAGCTCGAGATCATGGGTTGGATAATTTCTCTCGTGTGGCTTCAATTGTCTCGACGCATAGGCCACAACTCGACCTTCTTGCATCAATACGCAACCCAACCCGAGTAGGGATGCGTCACTATAAATGACAAACTCTTTGCCTGATTCGGGTTGCACTAAAATTGGAGCTTCAGTCAAATGAGTTTTCAGTTGATCGAAGCCTTTCTGACATTTCTCCGTCCATTCGAACTTAGCATCCTTTTAAAGTAGCTTCGTCATTGGTGTGGCTATCATCGAGAAACCTTTGACAAATCGTCGGTAATAACCGGCGAGTCCCAAAAAGCTCCGAACCTCAGTAATATTTCTCGGAGGTTTCCAGTTAAGTATGGCTGAGATTTTGTTCGGGTCAACTCGAATACCCGATGCGGATACCACATGACCCAAGAAGCTAACCTCTCTTAACCAGAACTCACACTTACTGAACTTAGCATATAACTTCTTATCCCGCAAAACTTGCAACACTAATCTCAACTGTTCAGCATGTTCGATCTCATCTCTTGAATAGACCAATATGTCATCAATGAACACAACTACGAACCGATCCAAATATGGTCTGAAGATCCGATTCATCAAATCCATAAATACCGCAGGGGCATTAGTGAGCCCAAACGGCATCACTAAGAACTCGTAGTGACCGTACCTCGTTCTGAAAGCAGTTTTGGGTATGTCCGAATCTCGAATTCGCAACTGATAATAGCCCGATCTCAAATCTATTTTTGAGAACACTGAGGCTCCCTTCAGTTGGTCGAACAAATCATCGATGCGCGGCAACGGATATTTGTTCTTTATCGTCACTTTATTCAGTTGACGATAGTCAATGCACAACCTCATGGTTCCGTTCTTCTTTTTCATGAACAATACTGGTGCACCCCAAGGTGAGAAACTTGGTCGAGCAAAACCTCTATCCATCAATTCTTGCAACTGAGCTTTTAACTCTTTTAACTCGGTTGGTGCCATACGATACGGAGCTATCGAAATCGGCGTAGTCCCAGGTACAAGCTCAATACCAAACTCTACCTCCCGAACAGGTGGTAAACCCGGTAATTCTTCAGGAAAAACATCCGGGTATTCACAAACCACCCGCACAGATTCGGGTTTCTTTTCTAATTCTTTATCATCAAGTACATACGCAAGGTATGCTTCGCACCATTTTCTTACATATTTCTGGGCCAACATTGCTGATATTACAGCTGGCAACCCCTCCAAATCCGTAGACTCAACTCGGATTACCTCGTTATTTGTGCACCTAAAATCAATAGTCTTGCTTTTGCAATTCACAACCGCATCATGCGCGGTCAGCTAATCCAAACCAAGAATAACATCAAATTCATCAAACGGCAAAAGCATCAAGTCCGCCGGAAAACAAGAACCTCGAATTACTAGGGGACATCTCTTACACACTTTGTCGACAAGCACGTAACGACCCAAGGGATTTGACACCCGAATTACGAACTCAGTAGACTCAACAGGTAGAGTCTTACTGGATGCTAAGGTTTCACATACATATGAATGAGTAGAGCCAGGGTCAATCAATGCAATCACATTAGTATCAAAGAGAGTGAAGGTACCAGTGATGACGTCAGGGGAGGATGCCTCCTCTCGTGCGCGAATGGCATATGCTCTAGCAGGAGTACGGTTCTCGGCTCGAACAGCCGTATCAGAGGCCCCTCTCTGACTACCACCCCTACCTCCTAAAATTCTCGGTGGTCTACCTCTAGTTGTCACTCCACTAGGTCTTGCACCTTGAATCTTATTCTTCTCATCAAGCTCTGTGCAATCTCTAATGAAGTGGTCCTTCGAACCGCATCCGTAACAGGCCCTGTTAATAGACTTACCCCAACATTCACCTATGTGTCGTCTTCCACATTGGGGACATTCAGGTTTCTCTAAACGATTATGGCCCACACTAGCTACCGAAGTAGCTCGGGGGTCCGTCGATGGTCGTGCTCTGATGGAAATTCCCGCAGTCATCCTCGACTTATTAGTGTCCTCCCTGAACTTCTTTACAGCTGAGAACGGAGCTTTACCCGTCGATCTTTTACGATAGTCTCTAGCTTCAAATTCAACCTTCTTCTTCCCCTTTCCAAGTTCTTCCGCCTTGCAGGCTCGTTCGACTAGTGTCACGAATTCTTTTATCTCCAAAATACCCACTAGTAGCTTTAAATCTTCATTCAATCCTTCTTCGAATCTTTTGCACATAGCAACCTCATCAGCTACACACTCCCGGGCATACCTACTGAGTCTTACGAATTCATGTTCGTATTCAGATACTGTCACACGGCCTTGCTTAAGTTCCAAGAATTCCTTACGCTTTTGATCGATGAACCGTTGACTAATATATTTCTTTCGAAATTCCGCTTGGAAGAAGTCCCAAGTAACTCGTTCGTTTGGGACTATGGAAATCAGGGTCCTCCACCAATAGTAGGCTGAGTCCCGCAACAAGGATATAGCACACTTTAGACATTCATCGGGCGTGCATGACAGTTCATCAAACACCCGAACGGTGTTATCAAGCCAGAACTCGGCCCTTTCAGCATCATCAGTAACTATGGCCCTGAACTCCTCAGCCCCGCGCTTCCTAATCAAGTCTACAGGTGGCTTACTCAGCCTCACAGGATCAGTAACTGATGGCATTACAGGCTCCTGGGGTGGATTATTCAAATTCGGGAATTGTTGGACAGCCGGATTGGTTCGGGCATACTGCGCGACCCACTCATTCATCATGGTAAAGAAGGCTTGTTTAGCCCCCTCACCTTGATTATTCGCAGATGACTGAGGTTCAACAGGCGGTGTCCCTTGTGCAGGAGCAGCCGCTACACTTTCAATGTCATCCGCCAAGGTTCTCTCTACACCGGGATCCATTTACTAATCAAAACATAAATTTTAACCGTCAGAAGTCATCACACAGTTAAACATTAACATTCGGCATGTATAGCTAGACTCATACGTGCTATGGTAGTCCTAGAACCGACTAAACCATAGCTTTGATACCAATCAAGTGTAACACCCCGAACCCGAGACCGTCGCCGGAGTCGAACATGAGGTGTTAACAGACTTCAAACCACTTATTAAAATTTTTCCAGACAAGCTGCCAATCTGCGTACTAGTCGCTTTAAAAATCATATCTTGAGCTCTGGAACTTGAAATCTAGTTCTGTGAATTTTCCCTGAAACTAGACTCATATGCCCATCTACATATTTTTTTCTAGAATTTTTGGTCGGGCAAATTAGTACAGTTTATTAGTCAAAGTCTCCCATGTTACTGGGGTCGACTACACTGACCTTTGCGCATTACGACCTCGATATCTCCCTGTACAGAGCTTCAATACTGATGCCGTTTGTTTCTATAGAAACTAGACTCAGAGAGGAATCTATACATATATGGCATGACTCCTAATTATCTCTGGTTAATTTATAATGAATTTCCAAACTCGGAACAGGGAACCCAGAAACCGTTCTGGCCCTGTCTCACGAGAACCTGAATATCTCTTAACATACTGTCCATATGATTGTTTTGTTACTTCTATATAAAAATAGACTCATTGAGCTTCGATTAAATAATTTATTCACTATTTAATTCCATTCCTACTAATTTTTGTAATTTTTCAATCCCACGTCACTGCTGCTGCCAGCATCTGTTACTGAAGCAACTATGTCCATTTCGTGATTTCTCATTGATCTAACTAGTAATTCATCATACATATCACAAAATTATAATCATGACTAGCCATACCAAAGGCTAATCATTGTCAAACATCTCCCTACTACGCTATTGCCGTATCATGAATCTTAACACCAAAATTAATTAGCCATGACATATGGCATAAAAATCGTATTACCAAGACTTACGACCCAACATTAGAACCAAATTCAACCGAACATTATGCCATTTTCGCATGGCTAAAAGTTTACATACCAAATTTCAACAAAACATATTAGCCTATACATGCCGAAATGTTCTCTTAGACCAACTAAGAAGAAAATACCAAAGGTTGCTAGCCGGTGTGATGACTTCGACGACGGCACGATCACGCAAAAAGAGACGAGTCCAAGAAACCTAGAATAGGTGACAAGCAAACACCGAATGAGTATATAACTCAGTAAGCCATAAGCATTCCACAACCATCCATTAATAAAATTATCACAACAGGAAACAATGAAATGAGGTTAAGTACTCCATCCATACCAAACTATACCATAGTTCCTTAAACCCTATGGTTCAATCTCATACCAAGTCCTACATTGACCTTTCATACATCATTTTATTTTCGTTATAATCATACAATTAAACGAACTTTCACCTATTCCACAATGAACCTTATGTACGTGACTTCAACTATAATCGTCACATAGGTTCAAAACTTACCAAGCTCAACTCCAAATATAAACATAGCGCCTATTAGCCATGAACTCAAGGTACTTACCTTTTCCGCTGTCCAAAATTGACTCGGTAAAGTCGCACCCTTCATGTAAATAATTTATAGAAAATATATATTGGGTTCGCACACATAGTGCTTAATAATCAACCGCGCACACTTAGTGCCATGCACTTTAAACTCACACACTTAGTGCCATGCATTTCAAGTTCGCACACTTACCTTTTCCGCTGTCCAAAATCGACTCGGTAAAGTCGCACCCTTAATGTAAATAATTTATAGAAAATATATATTGGGTTCGCACACATAGTGCTTAATAATCAACCGCGCACACTTAGTGCCATGTACTTTAAACTCGCACACTTAGTGCTGTACAATTTAAACCCGCACACTTAGTGCCAATCTCATGACCGTGAACACTTATTGCCCGCACACTTAGTGCCAAAAACCAGCCACTCTATAGGCTTCACTTCCTTTTTACATTCGACAAATTTCATCTCTACTTACATATACATTTGTATACATTTCATCTCATTAAACACAATGGTATAGGTATTACGATCCTTTAAATCAATACCAAAGATATGCTTAATGACTTACTTGTGTTGGGTAAGATGGTTCCAACTCGGCTACTCGATGATCTTTTCTTTGCCTTTGCTCGATTCTCCTCCTCTAACTCCTTGAGCTCAATCTAGTTACATGCATGGCCAAACTTCCTCCTAATTCTCTTCCAAACCAAACATGAAGCAAGAACTCCTTCCTCCTCCCTTAGAATTTTCGGTCAAAAGAGGATGAAAAAGGATGAACAAAATTTTTCTTTTCCTTTCTTTAGCTCACGGCAATGGGGGGGGAAACAACCACTCATTTTTTTGTTTTCATTTCTTTATTACCCATACTCCTTATTTTATTTTTTCTAACATACCTCACTAAGCCAACATGTTCCCAACATGTTTCCACCCATAGCATGGCCAACCACTAGCTCAAATTTTGGGTAATTTGACATGCAAACCCATCATTTTCATAACATGCATTAATAGACCATTTTAAATTAGCCTATCATATTTTCACCATGTCTCATATCGATCCCTATTTAATAATTTCTCATGCAATTGGCATAATTGGAGAATGAAACTTCCACATCCTCATGTACACACATAATAAGCATAGAATATGGAAATTAATTATTTTTATGACTCGGTTTTGTGGTCCCGAAACCACTTCCCGACTAGGGTCAATTTTGGGCTGTTACAACTCTCCCCCACTTAAGAAATTTTCGTCCCCGAAAATCTTACCGGTAAATAGGTTTGGGTATCGTTCTTTCATCGAGCTCTCGATTTCCCAAGTAGCTTCCTCAATCCCGTGTTTGAGCCATAACACTTTCACTAACGGAACCCTTTTGTTTCGCAACTCCTTCACTTCACGAGCTAGGATACGCATCGGTTCTTCTTCATAACTCATATCGGCTTGAATTTCAACCTCTGATGGGATAATTATGTGCGATGGATCAGATCGATAGCGTCGAAGCATCGAAACATGAAAGACGTCGTGAATCTTTTCAAGCTCAGGGGGCAAAATCAATCTATACGCAACCGGACCAACTCGTTCGGAGATTTCGTACGGCCCAATGAATCTCGGGCTCAACTTGCCCTTACGGCCAAACCTGAGTACCTTTTTCCAAGGCGAAACTTTAAGGAACACTTTATCTCCCACCTGATATTCAATGTCCTTTCGTTTCAAGTCCGCATACGATTTCTGACGATCTGTGGCTGCCTTCAGACTTTCACGGATTACCTTTACTTTCTGTTCGGCATCTTTAATCAAATCAACTCCGAAAATTTTACTTTCACCGAGCTCGGTCCAAAACAATGGTGTACGGCATTTACGACCGTACAAAGCCTCGTAAGGTGCCATCTTAATACTTGATTGAAAACTATTGTTGTAAGCGAATTCAATCAAAGGTACATACCGTTCCCATGAACCACTAAACTCAAGGATGCAGCATCTCAGCATATCCTCGAGTATCTGAATTATCCGCTCGGATTGACCATCGGTTTGGGGATGAAAAGCGGTGCTAAAATACAGCTTGGTACCTAAAGCTTCTTGCAATTTCTTCCAAAATTGTGAGGTGAATCTCGGATCTCTATCCGACACGATAGAAATAGGTACCCCGTGTAATCTCACAATCTGAGAAACATATAATTCGGCTAATTTATCCAATGAAAAATCCGTACGCACGGGGATAAAGTGAGCCGACTTAGTCAGTCTATCAACAACAACCCAAATCGCATCCTTCTTACTTGCTGACAATGGCAGTCCGGACACAAAGTCCATTGTGACTCGATCCCATTTCCACTCGGGTATCATGATCGGCTGAAGTAATCCTGAAGGCACTTGATGTTTCGCTTTCACTTGTTGACATATTAAACATCTCGAAACAAAGTCGGAGATGTCCCGTTTCATACCATGCCACCAAAACCGTCGTTTCAAATCGTTGTACATTTTCGTACTCCCCGGGTGAATTGACATTCGGCTACAATGAGCTTCGTTCAGAATCATCGAAATGAGTTCTGAATTTCTTGGAACACACAACCGACTTCTGAACCTCAAACAATCATCATCATCAATTTGAAATTCGGATTCCATATTCGGAATACATTCAGCCCGTTTTGCAACCAATTCATCGTCGACTTTCTGAGCTTCACGAATTTGATGAATCAATGATGGTTTGGCCTTTAATTCAGCTACTAACACATTGTCGGGTAGAACAGACAAGTGCACATTCATCGCTCGTAAAGCAAACAGCGATTTCTGGCTTAAGGCGTCCGCAACCACATTAGCCTTTCCCGGGTGGTAATCAATGACAAGCTCGTAATCTTTCAACAACTCAAGCCAACGTCTTTGTCGCAGATTTAAGTCTCTTTGAGTCATCAAATATTTGAGACTTTTGTGATCCGAAAATACATGGCACTTTTCGCCAAACAAATAATGTCGCCATATTTTCAAAGCAAATACGATGGCGGCTAGCTCGAGATCATGGGTTGGATAATTTCTCTCGTGTGACTTCAATTGTCTCGACGCATAGGCCACAACTCGACCTTCTTGCATCAATACGCAACCCAACCCGAGTAGGGATGCGTCACTATAAATGACAAACTCTTTGCCTGATTCGGGTTGCACTAAAATTGGAGCTTCAGTCAAATGAGTTTTCAGTTGATCGAAACCTTTCTGACATTTCTCCGTCCATTCGAACTTAGCATCCTTTTAAAGTAGCTTCGTCATTGGTGTGGCTATCATCGAGAAACCTTTGACAAATCGTCGGTAATAACCGGCGAGTCCCAAAAAGCTCCGAACCTCAGTAATATTTCTCGGAGGTTTCCAGTTAAGTATGGCTGAGATTTTGTTCGGGTCAACTCGAATACCCGATGCGGATACCACATGACCCAAGAAGCTAACCTCTCTTAACCAGAACTCACACTTACTGAACTTAGCATATAACTTCTTATCCCGCAAAACTTGCAACACTAATCTCAACTGTTCAGCATGTTCGATCTCATCTCTTGAATAGACTAAGATGTCATCAATGAACACAACTACGAACCGATCCAAATATGGTCTGAAGATCCGATTCATCAAATCCATAAATACCGCAGGGGCATTAGTGAGCCCAAACGGCATCACTAAGAACTCGTAGTGACCGTACCTCGTTCTGAAAGCAGTTTTGGGTATGTCCGAATCTCGAATTCGCAACTGATAATAGCCCGATCTCAAATCTATTTTTGAGAACACTGAGGCTCCCTTCAGTTGGTCGAACAAATCATCGATGCGCGGCAACGGATATTTGTTCTTTATCGTCACTTTATTCAGTTGACGATAGTCAATGCACAACCTCATGGTTCCGTTCTTCTTTTTCATGAACAATACTGGTGCACCCCAAGGTGAGAAACTTGGTCGAGCAAAACCTCTATCCGTCAATTCTTGCAACTGAGCTTTTAACTCTTTTAACTCGGTTGGTGCCATACGATACGGAGCTATCGAAATCGGCGTAGTCCCAGGTACAAGCTCAATACCAAACTCTATCTCCCGAACAGGTGGTAAACCCGGTAATTCTTCAGGAAAAACATCCGGGTATTCACAAACCACCCGCACAGATTCGGGTTTCTTTTCTAATTCTTTATCATCAAGTACATACGCAAGGTATGCTTCGCACCATTTTCTTACATATTTCTGGGCCAACATTGCTGATATTACAGCTGGCAACCCCTCCAAATCCGTAGACTCAACTCGGATTACCTCGTTATTTGTGCACCTAAAATCAATAGTCTTGCTTTTGCAATTCACAACCGCATCATGCGCGGTCAGCTAATCCAAACCAAGAATAACATCAAATTCATCAAACGGCAAAAGCATCAAGTCCGCCGGAAAACAAGAACCTCGAATTACTAGGGGACATCTCTTACACACTTTGTCGACAAGCACGTAACGACCCAAGGGATTTGACACCCGAATTACGAACTCAGTAGACTCAACAGGTAGAGTCTTACTGGATGCTAAGGTTTCACATACATATGAATGAGTAGAGCCAGGGTCAATCAATGCAATCACATTAGTATCAAAGAGAGTGAAGGTACCAGTGATGACGTCAGGGGAGGATGCCTCCTCTCGTGCGCGAATGGCATATGCTCTAGCAGGAGTACGGTTCTCGGCTCGAACAGCCGTATCAGAGGCCCCTCTCTGACTACCACCCCTACCTCCTAAAATTCTCGGTGGTCTACCTCTAGTTGTCACTCCACTAGGTCTTGCACCTTGAATCTTATTCTTCTCATCAAGCTCCGTGCAATCTCTAATGAAGTGGTCCTTCGAACCGCATCCGTAACAGGCCCTGTTAATAGACTTACCCCAACATTCACCTATGTGTCGTCTTCCACATTGGGGACATTCAGGTTTCTCTAAACGATTATGGCCCACACTAGCTACCGAAGTAGCTCGGGGGTCCGTCGATGGTCGTGCTCTGATGGAAATTCCCGCAGTCATCCTCGACTTATTAGTGTCCTCCCTGAACTTCTTTACAGCTGAGAACGGAGCTTTACCCGTCGATCTTTTACGATAGTCTCTAGCTTCAAATTCAACCTTCTTCTTCCCCTTTCCAAGTTCTTCCGCCTTGCAGGCTCGTTCGACTAGTGTCACGAATTCTTTTATCTCCAAAATACTCACCAGTAGCTTTAAATCTTCATTCAATCCTTCTTCGAATCTTTTGCACATAGCAACCTCATCAGCTACACACTCCCGGGCATACCTACTGAGTCTTACGAATTTCAGATACTGTCACACGGCCTTGCTTAAGTTCCAAGAATTCCTTACGCTTTTGATCGATGAACCGTTGACTAATATATTTCTTTCGAAATTCCGCTTGGAAGAAGTCCCAAGTAACTCGTTCGTTTGGGACTATGGAAATCAGGGTCCTCCACCAATAGTAGGCTGAGTCCCGCAACAAGGATATAGCACACTTTAGACATTCATCGGGCGTGCATGACAGTTCATCAAACACCCGAACGGTGTTATCAAGCCAGAACTCGGCCCTTTCAGCATCATCAGTAACTATGGCCCTGAACTCCTCAGCCCCGCGCTTCCTAATCAAGTCTACAGGTGGCTTACTCAGCCTCACAGGATCAGTAACTGATGGCATTACAGGCTCCTGGGGTGGATTATTCAAATTCGGGAATTGTTGGACAGCCGGATTGGTTCGGGCATACTGCGCGACCCACTCATTCATCATGGTAAAGAAGGCTTGTTTAGCCCCCTCACCTTGATTATTCGCAGATGACTGAGGTTCAACAGGCGGTGTCCCTTGTGCAGGAGCAGCCGCTACACTTTCAATGTCATCCGCCAAGGTTCTCTCTACACCGGGATCCATTTACTAATCAAAACATAAATTTTAACCGTCAGAAGTCATCACACAGTTAAACATTAACATTCGGCATGTATAGCTAGACTCATACGTGCTATGGTAGTCCTAGAACCGACTAAACCATAGCTTTGATACCAATCAAGTGTAACACCCCGAACCCGAGACCGTCGCCGGAGTCGAACATGAGGTGTTAACAGACTTCAAACCACTTATTAAAATTTTTCCAGACAAGCTGCCAATCTGCGTACTAGTCGCTTTAAAAATTATATCTTGAGCTCTGGAACTTGAAATCTAGTTCTGTGAATTTTACCTGAAACTAGACTCATATGCCCATCTACATATTTTTTTCTAGAATTTTTGGTCGGGTAAATTAGTACATTTTATTAGTCAAAATCTCCCATGTTACTGGGGTCGACTACACTGACCTTTTCGCATTACGACCTGGATATCTCCCTGTACAGAGCTTCAATACTGATGCCGTTTGTTTCTATAGAAACTAGACTCAGAGAGGAATCTATACATATATGGCATGGCTCCTAATTATCTCTGGTTAATTTATAATGAATTTCCAAACTCGGAACAGGGAACCCAGAAACCGTTCTGGCCCTGTCTCACGAGAACCTGAATATCTCTTAACATACTGTCCATATGATTGTTTTGTTACTTCTATATAAAAATAGACTCATTGAGCTTCGATTAAATAATTTATTCACTATTTAATTCCATTCGTACTAATTTTTGTAATTTTTCAATCCCACGTCACTGCTGCTGCCAGCATCTGTTACTGAAGCAACTATGTCCATTTCGTGATTTCTCATTGATCTAACTAGTAATTCATCATACATATCACAAAATTATAATCATGACTAGCCATACCAAAGGCTAATCATTGTCAAACATCTCCCTACTACGCTATTGCCGTATCATGAATCTTAACACCAAAATTAATCAGCCATGACATATGGCATAAAAATCGTATTACCAAGACTTACGACCCAACATTAGAACCAAATTCAACCGAACATTATGCCATTTTCGCATGGCTAAAAGTTTACATACCAAATTTCAACAAAACATATTAGCCTATACATGCCGAAATGTTCTCTTAGACCAACTAAGAAGAAAATACCAAAGGTTGCTAGCCGGTGTGATGACTTCGACGACGGCACGATCACGCAAAAAGAGACGAGTCCAAGAAACCTAGAATAGGTGACAAGCAAACACCGAATGAGTATATAACTCAGTAAGCCATAAGCATTCCACAACCATCCATTAATAAAATTATCACAACAGGAAACAATGAAATGAGGTTAAGTACTCCATCCATACCAAACTATACCATAGTTCCTTAAACCCTATGGTTCAATCTCATACCAAGTCCTACATTGACCTTTCATACATCATTTTATTTTCGTTATAATCATACAATTAAACGAACTTTCACCTATTCCACAATGAACCTTATGTACGTGACTTCAACTATAATCGTCACATAGGTTCAAAACTTACCAAGCTCAACTCCAAATATAAACATAGCGCCTATTAGCCATGAACTCAAGGTACTTACCTTTTCCGCTGTCCAAAATTGACTCGGTAAAGTCGCACCCTTCATGTAAATAATTTATAGAAAATATATATTGGGTTCGCACACATAGTGCTTAATAATCAACCGCGCACACTTAGTGCCATGCACTTTAAACTCACACACTTAGTGCCATGCATTTCAAGTTCGCACACTTACCTTTTCCGCTGTCCAAAATCGACTCGGTAAAGTCGCACCCTTAATGTAAATAATTTATATAAAATATATATTGGGTTCGCACACATAGTGCTTAATAATCAACCGCGCACACTTAGTGCCATGTACTTTAAACTCGCACACTTAGTGCTGTACAATTTAAACCCGCACACTTAGTGCCAATCTCATGACCGTGAACACTTATTGCCCGCACACTTAGTGCCGAAAACCAGCCACTCTATAGGCTTCACTTCCTTTTTACATTCGACAAATTTCATCTCTACTTACATATACATTTGTATACATTTCATCTCATTAAACACAATGGTATAGGTATTACGATCCTTTAAATCAATACCAAAGATATGCTTAATGACTTACTTGTGTTGGGTAAGATGGTTCCAACTCGGCTACTCGATGATCTTTTCTTTGCCTTTGCTCGATTCTCCTCCTTTAACTCCTTGAGCTCAATCTATTTACATGCATGGCCAAACTTCCTCCTAATTCTCTTCCAAACCAAACATGAAGCAAGAACTCCTTCCTCCTCCCTTAGAATTTTCGGTCAAAAGAGGATGAAAAAGGATGAACAAAATTTTTCTTTTCCTTTCTTTAGCTCACGGCAATGGGGGGGGAAACAACCACTCATTTTTTTGTTTTCATTTCTTTATTACCCATACTCCTTATTTTATTTTTTCTAACATACCTCACTAAGCCAACATGTTCCCAACATGTTTCCACCCATAGCATGGCCAACCACTAGCTCAAATTTTGGGTAATTTGACATGCAAACCCATCATTTTCATAACATGCATTAATAGACCATTTTAAATTAGCCTATCATATTTTCACCATGTCTCATATCGATCCCTATTTAATAATTTCTCATGCAATTGGCATAATTGGAGAATGAAACTTCCACATACTCATGTACACACATAATAAGCATAGAATATGGAAATTAATTATTTTCATGACTCGGTTTTGTGGTCCCGAAACCACTTCCCGACTAGGGTCAATTTTGGGCTGTTACAGTTTGGATTTCATTCCATAAATAATTTTCTTAAACAGTCCTTGTGGGTACGATAATTCGACATTTACTCGTCACTTTATTACTTGTTGCGATTGTGTACACTTGAACATTTCCATCGTTCCAACTATACTATTATTTTATAGGTGCATTTGCTTTAGTCAAAATTTTAGTTTATTCCGTGGGCATCAAATTTTTTGCATCATTGTCGAGGATTACAATATTACGAAAATTTTATTTCTATTAATTTAGTCATTTTTTATTTTTATTTTAATATTTTTATTTTTAATTTAATTGTTACATTTTCAATTTTCTTTTTTCTGATTCCTACAGGTTCCCTTGGTTTATGACTAGAGGCAACCCGTTGGAATAATTAATTTTTTACAATGAAATCAAAAAATTACTTGCACAAATCGTAGAGAAGTTAGAGAAGCAAGGTAAGGTCAACTGATTTTAATAGACAATTAAGAGCAAAAAGACATTACTATGGTGATGGATGATAATTCTGTTAATCAAGAACTTCTTGCATTGCTATTTGGACGCAGATGACTAAAACGTTTTTGTTGAAGTTTTTTTCCCTCAGCCAAAACAGCTAAGTTGAGGAATGACATCTCTTCTTTTTCTCAATTTGAGCTTGAGACACTATAGGATGCATGAGAGAGATTTAAGGATCTTTTGAGAAGGTGTCCTCATCATGGGTTACATTTGTGGCTTCAAGTCAAAACATTTTACAATGGTTTGAATCCATTAACTAGGTAGATAATTGACGCAGTAACTGGCGGAACCCCGAATAGTAAGACACTTGAGGCATCCTAGGAATTTATTAAGGAGATGACATTGAGTAACTATCAATGGCAAGTTTTGAGAATGAAGCCTACTTAGGCAGCCGATTTTTTTATATAGATGCGGTAGCTATATTGGCAAGTCAAGTGTAAGTGCTGAGTAAAAAAATTTGATGGTTTGAGCTGCAGTAAATAGGTGAATTCGGTAATGCAATGTGATGTGACTTTATGGGTAATAATTCTAGACTTTAGAATAACCTTTACAACAACAATTATAATCCAAGATGGAGGAATCATTGAAATTTCTCTTATGGTGGCTAAAGAAATAAAAGGTCACATCCCCCTCTAGGTTCTTAGCAACCTTATCAGCAAGAAAATAAGTCAAATCTCGAAGAGATGGTTACTAAATTCATTTCATTGTCAGAAACTAGATTCCAAAACATTGAAATGGCTTTAAGGAATTAGTAGGCATCTATTCAAAGACTCGAGAATCAGATTAGTGAGCTTGCTAAATTGGTTTTGGAAATAAAAAAAGGCAGTTTGCCTAGTAATACTTAAACCAACCCAAAGGAGCAAGTCCATGTAATCACTATACAAAGTGGAAATGTGTTGCTTGAGCCTGAAAAGAAGCTAAATCTAGAAGTTGTGGAGAAAAATGATAGGGTTGAGGAATGCGAGAAAGACCGTAAGTCGATGGTTAGAGAATACAAACCACCAATGTAACGCCCCAAAATTTAAGTCCTTAATTCTTTTGCATGTTTTGACAAATTGCTTGTTTGCTTCATTGGCTAAGTGATTTAGGTGTGTATGGGAGTGTTTGAGAAGTTTGGGTTCAAGTCTTGGCTTTTGCAAAATTTTTTATTTTTGCTCTTAAATGAGTCTGGACATAGGCATGTAGGCCTTATAAATATTAGTGTTGGTTTTATATCACAAAAAGAGCCTGTGGTCTAGTGGCAAGGTGGCGTGTGGTGTAACTGGGAGGTCTGAGGTTCAAGTCCTGAGTTGCGCAATGGAATATTTATTTTGTTGCTTGACTTGGGTAGGTGGTAGAGTTGGAGTAGAATACTACTTAAGGGAGTTTGAACTGGTCATGGAGGGAGTTGGGGAGGTTTTGATGGAGAAAATCAATGAGGGATGAGAGGAGAGATTTTAGGAGAGAATTGAGGAATTTGAGTAGAGGGCGTTTGGGGTGATTGAAGTCTTAGGAATTCGGCTAGGGGGATTAGTTTGGCATTTTCGGCTTTTGGAGGAATTCTTTAGGGTAGCTCTGCTAAATTTGGTCTTTTGGTTCTCAAAATACTCGGTTTTGGGTCAATTTTTAGATTTTTCTTTTAGTTTTTGTTGCCGAATTTTGACAGGTTTTTGGGTAAGTACCTCTCGGGTTTCTCATATTCTACTTTTTTTTTCCTTTTTCCCCACTCTTCTTTGCCGAATCCTCATTTCCCTTTCTTCCCTTCTCTTTCTTTTCCTTTTCTTTTCTCTACTAGCCGAACCTTCTTTCCTTTATCTTTTTCTTCTCTAGCCAGATATCATTCTCTTTCTATCCTTGATTTTAACCTCTGATTGTTTCCTTATTGTTTGAGAATTATCTCCCTTTGTTGTTGTGGCTCAGCCGTTATCCCTCCTCTCTATCAGTCCGAACTCCAAGAGGGCTGAAGGAGTGTCAAGTGATACCAAATCGTCGAAATCTTTTTCCTCTTCTTTCGATTTAAGGCAGGCATGTAGGCTAACTTTCTAGGTGTAGGCCGAATGTTTGCTGCCTTCTTGTAAGTTATCATGTAGTGGATTTAAACCACTTGATTAAATAATTCTGGGTGAATAAATCCAGTTGTGACATAGATACCAGTCTAAAGGATCGTACTCAACGTTCGTTAGTGGTATAAGTGCGCTAATCCACTTTTGTCGATCGAGGTAAGCGTTTTGGTTAAGGGTATAGAAAGGGGGAATCAAACCTTTTGTTTAGCAACTAATAGAAAACTTGTATGAATGTAGATTTTGAATGTTCGTAGATCTTGGTGCGATATCACAAACATGTGTGTAATCACACACTCCCTCAATTGCAAATCGAAAAAAGCTGAAAAAGCCGAAAAAAATAGCGTTGAGACCATGTGAGCGTGCAAACGCTTGTGTGGTAAATCGAGCCCTCGAAACATGGTGTCAGACTGTAGAGGCCTTCATGAGTGTTTTCATGGGCTTGGGTCGTAATATGCCATAAATTATCGAAATACCCCAAAAGGGTAAAATTAGTAAAATAACCTCAAAGGGTAAAATTACCAAAATACCCCTAAAAGTAAAATTACTAAAATACCCTCGAAGGGTAAAATTATCGAAATACCCTCGAAGGGTAAAATTACTGAAATACCATCGAAGGGTAAAATGATCGAAATACCTCTATAGGGTAAAATGACCGTTATACTCCTATAGGATAAAATGATCGTTATACCTCTAGGAGATGAAATGACTATTATGGCCTGATGCTATGTATGACCGATTTGCTTTACGATATATACGACTGTTACTGAGTATGACATACTGCATACACGTATGATTTATGACATAACATACTGCATAGGGTTGAGATTCTGATATAGGGTAAGTATACTGTACTGGTGGCTAGCCACATATATTGTTACTGGTAGCTTTACTGCGTTACTGTTACTGGCAGCTTTGCTGCGTTATTATTACTGGCAGCTTTGCTGCGATATTGGTGTGTTGGTTGGATGGGTCGATTTTATCCCCACATGGTGTGTTTATGGTACGGAGTGGTGTGTTGGTTGGATTGGGGTGGGTTGCATCACTGCATTATACTGATTACTGTATTGGGCTAAGGCCCGCACTGCACTGATACTGCATAGGGCTCAGGCTCAGACTGATTCTACATGTTGCATAGTGATTGTTTAGAAAGGGATTACACACTAAGTTTCACAAACTCACCCTCTTCTTTAATTGTGCAGGTAATCCTCAGCCATAGGCGGTTCAGTGCTGTGAGGGAATCGGAGATGGCCACACAATCACTGCTTTTTCTGATTTGCTTTTATTTTAATTTAAATTATATGTTTGAGTTTTGTTTTGTAATAAGGCCTTTTAATTGGTTTAAATTTTTAATTGGGCTTTTGTTTACATATTTTATACTGCTAGTTAGGTGAAAATGAATTTTCAAAACAATCACGGTTTTCAAAGACACAAACTTTAAACGTTAGAGTTTTCAAATACTTTCGTGTTTTAAATCAACTTAATATAATAATAACGGTTAATAAGGCAAACATTTGGTTAAGTGTTCCAATAAACATTACTAAAGAGATTTCCAAACTTAAGAAACAAGTTTTATCAATAAGTCTCAATTTGAGAAACGCTTCAATGTGACACACCAAATTCGACCATAACATCTGGGCCGGGTTTGGGGTGTTACAACCAATTCCATATTCGAAAAAGTTGAAGAAAGACGCATGAACGATACAATATGGTAAATTTCTTAATTTTTTTTTTAAATTACATATTACCTTTTGTCCAATCCCTTTCGTAGATGCCCAAACATACAAAATTTCTAAATGAGTTGTTAACGAATAAAAGGAAGTTAGGCGAACAATCCACTTTGGAGCTCAATGAGAATTGCTCAGACAAACTATCCACTAAGCTTAAAGATCCAGGGAGTTTTACTATCCCTTGTTGTGTTGATAGCTTAAATGTTCAAACAACTTGGTCTCGGGAGCCAAAACCCACTAGGATGAGTATCCAATTAGCTAAAAAATCAATTAAGTATCAAGGGGTATTATTAAGGACGTATGTCACATCCCAAAAATTGGATTATTAGAAATTGGGTTAGCTGGACCGAGAGTGGTCACGTCCTATTTTTGAGTTAAGGTTGTGAAATTTTTTAGTAGTGAAATGATCTGGTTTGGTGGTTAAGTGTTGTGTTTGTGTATGAAAGATCCTGTGTTCAAATCCCTTCCCTTGAATTTTTATTATTTTTGTCCTAGCCCCTATGTTTGAACATCTAGCTTATATATTAATTTCACTCAATTGAAGTCAAGAATGAGTTTGCTAATTCAGTGGTAAAGCCTCAACTTACCCTTTGGTCCTGTGTTCGAATTTCCTGTGTGCAAAGTGAAAGTATTTTTGCTATTCCCTATTTGCGTCATCCATATGGTCAGAATTTAAGCTAAATTCAAAGAAAAAAATCTAATAGGTTAGGATAATAATTCAATTTTGTTTTGTTTTCTTTCTATTTTAAAAATTTTAGCTCCTAATAGTTCTTCGAGATTTTCTTTTGACGTTTCTTTACACTTTTTCCTATTTTCCCACTTTCATCACATTTCTCCTTCACGTTAGTTACTTTCTAGGATTTTCTCTCTGCCATTTCTTTTGCTTTCCTATCTCTTTCACGTTCCTATTTCTAAAATGCGAGTTAGTCTCATCTGATTCATCTGTTGTCGCTTCTTCTATTGTTTACTCTGTTGCTACTTTAGACCTATGCCGTTGTTTCTGTTTACTCGGTTCTAGTGAAACAAAATTTGGGTGCTTTAGTGTTATGGGTACATCATTTGGTAAGTGCCATATTTTTATTTTTAAGGAACAATTATGTTATTTTTTCTATCTTGATTTCAATTTCTAGAAGGGAGTTTGGGGGAATGTATGGGTTGGGGAATGAATTGTGTGTTGGTCATAAATTTTTTATTTTCGATTAGGTGAAGTTTGAGGTACGGGTGTTTCTCTAGAAGATTGAGGATTTAAGGACTATTTATACTTTGGGTCAGTGGTTGATCACCTCAATTTGGGGCTAGTTGTGAATTTTGGCAAAAGTCAAATTCTCCTTTAAGTTTGCTCAATTCGTTATTTGAGTTTGAGTTGAATGTTGAGTTTGACCATATTAATTCGTGTTAACTGACAGTTTTGGACAACATGACCCAATTAACCTAGGGTTAGGGTGTGTTGGCCCATTTTCTAAAAATTTAGCCTAGGGCCATTTTTTATGTACAAATCGAATTTAGGCCTTCCGTAGGGTCTGTATTATATATGGTACTATAAAACATGAGATCTACTATTCTATTTTTGTTAATATGATTTTTGAAAGTCTGATGTGTATAGTATGTGCGACTTTGATATTTGATATTTGTAAGATTGATATCGCATGTGTAACGTCTACAAGCATGTCAGTAGTGTGTGATTCACATCTAACTTATAAATATGGGAGTTATGTTTGCCTATTTTCTGTTTAGCAACGTATATCTGAATAATGATGAGTTATGCTTTGTTTTAATTCTATATCATTTGACATTATAGCTTTTCAGGTTAAAGTGGTTTGCAATCTGATATATATGTTTGCAAAGCATGAAACCGCATGCTTACTGGTTTCTGTTAAAAATATGGATGGATGTTCAACATGCTTATCATTTTGTTTCAGTATATGCATGTCATGTCACATTTCATGGGGTTGGGTTAATCTAGTAATGAGGAAGTTCTGATAGTTTAATGATTTGCACTATCTGGTGGTTTAACCACATATCTGTTCGAGCATCTTGGCTGCAACATGGTGGCTTGACAACATATATCTGATCTGACAGTTTTAACTGCAACTCTAGTGGCTTTGTCCACAATCATTTGTTGGTGTGTTTTTGGATGGACGAGTTTTGGGGAACTCTAATTTTGGTGTGTAGCGGAGTTGGTTAGGAAGTTTTTTGAAAAATTTTGGTGTGTAACGGAGTTGGTTTCTCGCTTAAGATAGGTTGATTTGTTTTTAGCTAAGTTTTCTGAACTTCTGATTTTTGGATTAAGTTTTCAGATTTGGTTTTGGGTTTTATTATTTGGCATAAGTTTTCTGCATGATTCTTGTTAAGTTAAGGAAAGCTTGGTTTTTAAAATTAAACAAATACGTATTTTCTTCTGGAAAATTTGAAATATGTTTTACTTAAGTTAACAACGGAAGCTTCAGATCATGCACAATCAGTAAACATACATTTTCTCTAATCTATATCATGGTTTTCAAATCAGCTACTCCAAACTTTTTGCTGCAAATCTAGGTATCGAATCAAACGTATTTATATAAAAATAAATAAATTTTTCATGTGATTTCATAATGAACTTTTAAGTGTTTTCACGTAATAATATTTTCAAAATTCGCAATTTCTACAGCTAGATTTAAATTTCTAGGTTTTAAACAAGCTAATGTAATTCCTCCAGATTCGGCTATTACGTCTAGGTAGGGTTTTGGGTGTTACAATGTACTTGTTAAAGTAGATAAATGCATATTGTTTGTTGATTTCATTATTATGAACATGGATGAGCATATTGAGGTACCTATGGTTTTAGGTTAACCCTTTTTAGCCACTGTTGGAACTATTATTGATGTGGGTAATGATGAACTTGTGAAAAGGGTAAGTAATGAAGAGGTTACTCTTCAAGCACGTGATATTGTGAGAGTTTCTAGTAAGCAAGATGATATTCATTATTCTGTTGTTAGTAATCATGCGGCGCAACATTCTTTGCAGGAAATCACTCACAAATACGTGTTAAAACTGCATCCTTTTCAAGGTGATAAAAATCAAGGGACGAGTGGAGAACGAATGCTGCAACTTGATGAATAAGATGAATGGTGAGCAAAGGCTTATGAGAAACCGAGAATGTTTAAAAAAGTAACAAAGTGACGCCAAGGAGTACATTTAAAGAGTATGAACCAATTCAAAGTGGGAGACAAAGTGCTTCTGGACAATTTAGATCCACTGGTGTTCAATGAATAGCTTAAGTTGAGATGGTTGATGTAATACCCCATACCCGTATTCGTCGCCGAAATAGGGTATGAGGCATTACCAAATTTTACCGAATAAATTTTTCGTTATTATGAGTTAAATACTATTCATTTATTGAAACATGTCATGACGTCCCTTGGATGGGCCTCCGAAGCAGAAAACATACAACGAGACCAAACCAGGATTAAATCAAAACCATAAGAAATTTTTCGCAAAATCCCAAAGTTTTTTTATGTACTCAATATAACCCCTTATAAATACCTAATCTTCCCTGCTATTTTAAACCGAGACCAATCCAACACAACCAATACATTTCAACATATTTTCAAGATAGATTTAACATATTCATAAGATAACCTCATCACATACCAAAACCAAAATTTGTTAGCCATACCAATGGCTAACCATACATTCATTTCACATTAACATTTACTTTACTAGCTTATACATGCCATTGATTTCCAAAATAAAGTTTCTTTATATATCGAGATCTTGAGGTTGATAGTGTGATGCGTCTCTGACCAAATCCAACCTCCGAGCTCCTAACATTACAACATAGGGGAAAAGGAAACAGGGTAAGCACTTTGTGCTTCGTAAGCTCATGTAACAAGGATTATACTTACCTAATATTTTCAATACAACGCAATAAACATTCATACATCCATTCAATGCATTATTCCCTTAACGTGCAACAACACAACATTTAAGTTAGTTCAATAATTTCACTGTATCAATAATATATATACCATGATTGATGAGCTCATCAATTCCATGATTTTCATTTCCTTGTTATTTTTCCATATTTATCCTGTTGAACTACTTGGAATTTCGATGGATTTTTAAGGGTACACCTAAGTATACAATCCGGGTCCGTCAATTCATATTCATCTCTGCATATTTCCATTTCAGAGAGCACGCTCCCGCGAACCTCATCCTTACAGCGGGATTACCAGTCCAGGCTAAATCTCCTGTAATATAAACTCATAGAGTATTGTCGGGATTACCAGTCCAGGTTAAATCCCCTGCAACAACAATTACTTTAATGAGCTTTGATCTGAACTACCAGTCCAGGCTAAATTCAGACCCTAATTCAGAGTACCCATCTAGGCTGAATCCATTTTCCACATATTCTTCGGGAGGGCTATATCAGGATAGGATCACCTGTCTGGCTAGATCCTTTGTACCGTCAATTCCTTTTCAGAGATCCATCGAATTTTCCTTCCATTCAACCGGGATTTCTTCCCCTTTTTATCAAATATATTAATGTTTCATCAATTTTCATACAATGAACATTCAAATCATATTCACATCAATAACAAACATTTCAAGCATTTAAGAATATAATTCAAGTTACACGAACTTACCTCGATACTTGTTCGTACGCAAAAATCTACTAATCCTGAACTTTTTCTTTTCCTCGATCTAACTTCGTATTTGAATTTTCTGGATTTAAATAAATAAATTTAATCATTAATTTATAGTTCATTCTGAACTGTCTCCTTGAGTCATATTCACTAAATTATTTATATCTTGAGTTACGGAACTCTAAATTAAGATCTGCTAATTTTCATCGAAACTAGACTCATACATCTTCTTACCATAAAATTTTCAGAATTTTTAGTTTGGCCAATAAGTACAGTTTATTCTTTAAACTCATCTCTATTTTGCTATTTGACAGTTTTGACCCTTCACTAAAAGTTAATTATCTCCTAGTACAAAATTCGGATAATGTTCTCGTTTGTTTTTTTTCAAAAATATACTCATTAAAAATTTTAAACATATAAATTTCAGCCCCTAATTATTTTTGTCCAATTTTTTCTGATTTTCCTATGTCAAAACAGAGGAACCCGAAATCATTCTAACCTTATCTCACAAAACCTATTATACCTCATGATTTACAATTTCATTTCTTACACCATTTCTTCTATGAGAAAATAGACTCAATAAGATTTAATTTCATATTTTATTTATCCTCTAATTCAATTTGCACAATTTATGGTGATTTTTCAAATTTAACCTACTGCTGCTGTCCAAAAATGTTTTAGTGCATGATGTTAATTACCATTTTTCCCCTAAGCTTTCAATAAATGATAATTTCGTCCCTACTCAATTAACCTCTCAATTGAGATAATTTTTCTCAATTAACACTTTATTAAATCACTTTAAACTACTTTATAACCTTTGAAAATCAAAATTTTAGCACTAGACTTTGGTTCCAAACTTTTTCACAATTTGTTCTTAGAAATCAATTTCTATTGAAATTACCTAATAAAATCATCTCATAAACAAATTAAAGCTTCAATTTCCTGATATTTCATCATAAGCTGACAACGCTCAACCATGGTGACTTTTAATTTCATCCATGAATTCAAAAACTAATGAATTTAGTAATAGCACCTAGTTGTAAAAGTCTTAGAAACACAAAAATTACAACAAAAAGGCAAGGATTAACTCACTTGGTGCAAAAATTATGAAATACCAGCTTGAATAAACCCTAAGGACATTTTTGGCTAATGATAATGAAGAAAATATGAAGAGAATTCTAGATATTACAAGTTGGTCCCATTTTTATTTTAGTAAATTTTGTTATTTTCCCATTTTGCCCTTATTTCACCAATTCTCCTGATTTTTCTCAGCTTATGCGGCCCAAAATATCTCCTTTTGGGCTTATTTGCAATTTATGTCCCTCCTCATTTAACAATTGAGCTATTGAATCCTTCTAGTAATTTTTACACCATTTTCAATTTAGTCCTTTTTACTTAATTAACTACCCAAACGTAGAAATTTTCTAACAAAATGTTAATACCATTTTATGAGATCGAGGTCTCGATACCTTGTTTTTACCCAATTTCTTCAATAATTTCTTTTTCTAACTAACCACTAAATTGGTAAAGTTTTTCTATCGATATTTTAATACGATTTTCCTATCATATTAATATTCATGCAAAAATATTAAAATAAATTTCTCTTTAAATCGGATTTATGATTACGAAACCAGTATTCTGATAACCTTGAATTTAGGCCATTACAACTCTCCCCCCTTAAGGATTTTCGTCCTCAAAAATCTTACTAGTAAAGAGGTTTAGGTATTGTTTCCTCATTGCCTCATTCGGTTCCCATGTCGCCTTCTCTATCCCGTGCTTTTGCCATAATACTTTCACCAAATTTATCTTTTTATTCCTAAGCTCTTTTGTTTCCCGTGCCAATATCTTGACTGGTTCTGTCAGAGAAATAACATGTGAAGGATCTGATCGATACCGGTATAGCATAGACACATGAAAAATGTTATGAATTCCATCGAGTTCCGGTGGTAATGCCAATCGATCAGCGACCGGTCCAATTCTTTCTATGATTTCATATGTCCCGATAAATCTTGGATTCAATTTACCCTTTCAACCGAACCGGAGAACTTTCTTCTAAGGAGACACTTTTAGGAATACCTTATCACCCATCTGAAATTCAATCTCTTTTCGTTTAAGATTGGCATATGACTTCTGACAATCGAAAGTTCCTTTTAGACTATCCTGAATCACTTTTACTTTTTCTTCTGTTTTCTATATCAAATCAACCCCATGTACCTTCTTTTCACTGAGTTCTGTCCAATATAATGGTGTTCTACATTTTCTACCATACAAAGCTTCATACGGAGCCATTTTAATACTGGACTGATAACTGTTATTGTAAGAAAATTCAATCAAAGGTAGATACTTCTCTTAATTACCTTCAAACTCTAATATACAACACCAGAGCATATCTTCCAATACCTGAATTACACGCTCAGATTGGCCATCTGTCTGAGGATGAAATGCAGTGCTGAAATACAATTGAGTACCCAAGGCTTCTTGTAATTTGTCCCAGAAACGAGACGTAAATCTGGGATCTCTGCTGGCATTCATCAGTCCACTCGAATTTAACATCTTTTTATAATAAACGGGTAATCGAAGAAGCTATCATAGAGAATCTCTGTACAAATTTCTGATAATAACCAGCTAAACCCAAGAAACTTCTAACTTCAAATACATTTTTCAATGGGCTCCAATTGACAATAGCTGAGATTTTACTCGGATCTACCCTAATGCCTTCTACGGATACAATATGTCCGAGAAAACCCACTTCTTGAAGCTAAAATTCACATTTACTGAATTTAGCATATAGTTGCTTCTCTCGTACAATTTGCAACACAATTCTCAAATGTTTTGCTTACTCATTTTCATCTAGGAAATAGACCAAGATATCATCAATAAAAACTACCATTAACTTGGCAAAGTACGGTCTGAATATCCGATTCATCAGGTCCATAAATACTGCAGGTGCATTAGTCAACCCAAACGGCATAACAAGAAACTCATAATGCCCGTACCTGATTCTGAAAGCTATTTTCGGTACATTTGACTCCTTTACCCGTAATTGATAGTAGCTCGATCGGAGATCAATCTTTGAAAATACAGTGGCACCCTTCAACTGGTCAAACAGATCGTCAATCCGAGGCAATAGGTACTTATTCTTTATAGTGACTTTGTTGAGCTGTCGGTAATCAATACATAATCTTAAGAACAAGTCCTTCTTTTTCACAAATAGAACCGAAGCACCCCAAGGTGAATAACTTGGTCGGACAAAACCCCTGTCAACAAGTTCTTGCAACTGTGTCTTTAACTCTTTTAATTTCATAGGAGCCTTATGATGCGGAGCTATGGAGATTGGAGTAGTTCCCGGAATCAGATCTATAGAATATTCCACTTCTCTTTCTGGCGACAACCCCGGTAATTCCTCTGGAAACACATCGAAAAATTCACATAAAACTGGCACTGCCTGTTTCTTTGACTCAGATACCTTAGTGTCTAACACATATGCCAAATAAGCATAATACTCTTTTTTGACACACCTCTGAGCTATCATAACATAAATCACATTAGATAATTCCTCTATCTGATTAGATTTAACCCGAAGTAATTCTCTATTCTGACACTTCAACACAATATATTTCTATTTACAGTTTACTAATGCATCATGCTGAGGTAGCCAATCCATACCCAATATCACATCGAACTCATCAAAAGGCAATAACATCAAGTCTATCAGAAAACAAATACTTTTACCATCAGTGGAAAATTTTTACAAACTTTATCCACCATCACAAACTGGCTCAGGGGGTTTGAGACTTTAACCACAAATTCAGTAGGTTCAACAGATAAATTTTTAACAAATACTAATTTTGTGCATATGTATGAATGTGTAGAACCAAGATCAATCAATGCAGTAATATTAGTATCAAGTAAAGAAAATGTACCAGTAATAACATCAGGTTCTGAGGCGTCTTCTTTAGCACGGATGGCATATGTCCTAGCAGGTGCTCGTGCCTCAGGTCTACCTGTAGTATCTTTCGTAGCTCCTCGGCTACCACTGACATTACCAGATGGTCGAGGTGGTCTACCCTTCAAAACTGGATTACTCGGCTTCGATGTCTGTTCAGCTTCTTTTTCACCCCTTTCTGGACAATCTCTGAGGACATGATCGAAAGAACCACATCGGTAACAAGCCCCGCTCTTTAATCGTCATTCACCAAAATGAGTTTTATTATAGTACTAGAATCTCGAATTAGGGGTACCAACACTGGCAACACTGGTCACTGATGGAGTGGAAGGTCTTGGATTAGTGCATTGAAAATCTCGCTCTCTACCCGAATACCCAGTAGCTGAGGTAGAGCGATCCTGGTATTTCTTCAATTTCTTTGAGGTAGAAAACTGGGATTTTTCCATCGATCTCTTACTAAGAATTCGAGCTTCCCGCTCAGCTTGTTTCTTTTCTTTGCTTAATTCTTCTACTTTATAAGTTCACTTTGCCAATGTAGCAAACTCTCGAATTTTAAGAATTCTGATCAGTAGCCTAATTTCTTTATTCAATCCTTCTTCGAATCATTTGCACCTTTCGGCTTCTGATTGAACCCATTCCCGAGCATATTTACTCAATCGGACAAATTCTCTTTCATACTCATATACTGATCTGTTACCCTGTTTTAGCTCAAGAAATTCTTTTCTCTTTCGATCGAGGAATCTCTGACTGAAATATTTATTTCTAAAATCGGTTTGAAAGAATTCCTATGTGATTTTTTCTTTTGATACAACTAAAGCTTTAGTATTCCACCAATGGTAAGCTATATCTTTTAGCAATGGTACTGCACATTTCAGACACTCATTTGGTGTGCAAGATAATTGCTCTAAAACCCGAGTAGTATTTTCTAACCAAAACTCAGCCCATTTGGGATCATCATCAACTGCAGCTCTAAATTTTTCTGCCCCATATTATCTGATTTTATCAACCGGAGCTTTTCCTTTTCTGATAGATTCAGTAACTGTACCCTGTGGAATCTTGGGAACCGGTGGAGGAGGAGGAGGAGGAGCTTGAGTTTGCTGCACTACAAGGTTAGTTCTTATATACTAAGTAAACCATTCATTCATCATTTGATAAAAGGCCATTTTAGCTTCTTCACTTTGGTCCCTTGTCTCGGACCTTCTACTACTAGTAGCTTCAACTTCTATTTGTTCTGAAGTTGGAGCATGACTCCCGGCTTTCTCGGGTTGAGCTCGGTCGATAGACATTTACTATAAGCAAATCACATTTCAAATGGTCAGGAGATATCACACTATCAATAATAATTTAAATAACATGTATAGCTAATCTCATATTTGCCACATCGGCCCGAGAACCGGCTAAACCGAGGTTCTGATACCAACAAATGTAATAACCCCTACCCGTATTCATCGTCGAAATAGGATATGAGGCATTACCAGATTTTACCGAATAATTTTTTTGTTATTACGAATTAAATACTATTCATTTATCGAAACAAGTCATGATGTCCCTTGGATGGGCCTCCAAAGCCCAAAACATACATCGGAAACAAATCAGGATTAAATCAAAACCATAAGAAATTTTTCACAAAATCCCAAAGTTTTTTTATGAACTCAATATAACCCCTTTATCAATATCTAATCTTCCCTGCAATTTTAAACCGAGACCAATTCAACACAACCAATCCATTTCAACATATTTTCAAAATAGATTTAACATATTCGTAAGATAACCTCATCACATACCAAAACCAAAATTTGTTAGCTATACCAATGGCTAACCATACATTCATTTCACATTAACATTTACTTGACTAGCTTATACATGCCATTGATTTCCAAAATAAAGTTTCTTTATATATCGAGATCTTTAGGTTGATAATGTGATGCGTCTAAATCCAAATCCAACCTCCGAGCTCTTAACACTACAACACAGGGGAAAAGGAAACAGGGTAAGCACTTTGTGCTTACTAAGCTCATGTAACAAGAATTATACTTACCTAATATTTTCAATACAATGCAATAAACATTCATACATCCATTCAATGCATTATTCCCTTAACATGCAACAACTCAACATTTAAGTTAGTTCAATAATTTCACTGTATCAATAATATATATACCATGATTGATGAGCTCATCAATTCCATGATTTCCATTTCCTTGTTATTTTTCCATATTTATCCTGTTGAACTACTTGGAATTTCGATGGATTTTCAAGGGTACACCTAAGTATACAATCCGGGTCCATCAATTCATATTCATCTATGCACATTTCCATTTCAGAGAGCATGCTCCCACGAACCTCATCCTTACAGCGAGGTTACCAGTTCAGGCTAAATCCCCTGTAATATAAACTCATAGAGTACTGTCGGGATTACCAGTCCAGGTTAAATCCCCTGCATTGACAATTACTTTAATGAGCTTTGATCTGAACTACCAGTCCAGGCTAAATTCAGACCCTAATTCAGATTACCCGTCCGGGCTAAATCCATTTTCCACATATTCTTCGGGAGGGCTATATCAGGATAGGATCACCTGTCTGGGCTAGATCCTTTGTACCGTCAATTCCTTTTCAGAGATCCATCGAATTTTCCTTCCATTCAACTGGGATTTCTTCCCCTTTTTATCAAATATATCAATGTTTTATCAATTTTCATACAATAAACATTCAAATCATATTCACATCAATAACAAACATTTCAAGAATTTAAGAATATAATTCAAGTTACACGAACTTACCTCGATACTTGTTCGTACGCAAAAGTCTACTAATCCTGAACTTTTTCTTTTCCTCGATCTAACTTCGTATTTGACTTTTCTGGATTTAAATAAATAAATTTAGTCATTAAATTAATACATTTCATGTTCATATGTAACATTCTCTCTAATCCCATTATTATTTATAGTTTATTCTGAGCTGTCTCCTACAGTTATAGTCACTAAATTATTTATATCTTGAGTTACGGAACTTTAAATTAAGATCCGCTAATTTTCACCGAAACTAGACTCACACATATTCTTACCATAAAATTTTTAGAATTTTTGATTTGGACAATACGTACAGTTTATTCTTTAAACTCATCCCTATTTAGCTGTCTAACAGTTTTGACCCTTCTTCACTAAAAATTAATCTCCTAGTACAGAATTCAGATGATGTTTTTGTTTGTTTCTTTTAAAAATATACTCATTAAGGATTTTCAAAATATAAATTTAAGCCCCTAATTATTTTTCTCCAATTATTTATGATTTTCCAAAGTTATAACTGAGGAACTGGAAATCATTCTGACCTTGTCTCACAAAACCTATTATATCTCATGATTTACAATTTCATTTCTTACACGGTTTCTTCTATGAGAAACTAGACTCAATAAGATTTAATTTAGTATTTTATTCATCCTCTAATTTAATTTTCACAATATATGGTGATTTTTCAAAGTTAACCTACTGCTGCTGTCCAAAACTGTTTTAGTCCATGATGTTAATTACCATTTTTCCCCTAAGCTTTCAATAACTGATAATTTCATCCCTGCTCAATTAACCTCTCAATTGAGATAATTTTTCTCAATTGAAACTTTAATATATCACTTTAAATTACTTTATAACCTTTGGAAATCAGAATTTTAGCACTAGACTTTGATTCCAAACTTTTTCACAGTTAGGTCTTACAAATCAATTTCTATTAAAATTACCTAATAAAATCCTCTCATAAACAAATTAAAGATTTAATTTCATGCTATTTCATCATAAGCTTACAGCACTCAACCATGGTGACTTTCAATTTCATCCATGAAATCAAAAACTAATTAATTTAGTAATAAGGCCTAGTTGTAAAAGTCTTAGAAACACAAAAAGTACAAGAAAAAAGGCAAGGATTAACTCACTTGGTGCAAACATTATGAAATACCAGCTTGAATAAACCCTTAGGACGCTTTTGGCTGATGAAAATGAAGAAAATATAATGGGAATTCTAGATATTACAAGTTGGTCCCATTTTTATTTTTGTAAATTTTTTATTTTCCCATTTTGCCCTTATTTCACCAATTCTCCTGATTTTTCTTAGCTTATGCCACCCAAAATATCTCCTTTTGGGCTTATTTGCAATTTATGTCCCTCCTCATTTAACAATTGAGCTATTTAATCCTTCTAATAACTTTTACACCCTTTTCAATTTAGTCTTTTTTACTTAATTAACTACCCAAACGTAGAAATTTTCTAACGAAATTTTAATACCATTTTACGAGATCGAGGTCTCGATACCTTGTTTTACCCAATTTATTCAATAATTTCTTTTTCTAACTAACCACTAAATCGGTAAAATTTTTCTATCGATATTTTAATACGATTTTCTTATCATAGTAATATTCATGCAAAAATATTAAAATAAATTTCTCTTTAAATCAGATTTGTGGTTACGAAACCATTGTTCTGATAACCTTGACTTTAGGTCATTACAGTCGAATCCATTTGTGATACAAAACGTATTCTCATATGGAACCATTGAGGTAACACACCTTAATTACGAAAAATTCAAGGTAAACAGTCATCGTCTCAAACTTTATTTTGGTGGTGATATTGATAACGAGAGGGAGGAGCTCTAGCTCCAGAACCTGATTTAACTGTGAGCTTGAAAGGGGAGCCGTGCTTAGACTTCAAATAGGCATTTCTCAAGGGGCAACCCAAGTGTGCTTTTCTTATCTATTTAGTTTTCATTTTATGGTGTTGCATACTTAGTACCTTTATTTTTATAAATAAAAATAAAAAAATTTTTAAAAAAAATTGACTGAATGTTTTTATTTATTTCATTATTATTATTTATTTCATTTTTTATGTTGCATGCTAATACTCTTATTTTTATTACATAATTTTTTTTAGTAAAAAAAAGTGAAAAATAGGACTACATGGTCTGGGGTAAATCATACAACTTGGCAACACGGCCTAGACACATGGGCGTGTCATAGACCATGTGACTACTGGAGTCAATTTTTTTAAAATATTTGACCCATACGGCCTGGTGACACGGTCGTCTGACCCACATACCTATGTACACGGCTATGGGAGAAGTGGATGGCAACCACACATGGTGTAGCACATGGTAACGTACCCTCCTTTTAAATCCATCTTTTTTTTCTTTTGTTTCCTTCCTACCTTATTTCACCAATCACAAACCCTAACCGCTGCTCTATCTTCACCGCCATGACACACCGTAAAGTCCCCCGAACTATCTATATTTTTATTTTATTTTAATTTTCAGACTTATATATTCTTATTTTATTTTATTATGCACTTTCTTATTATTGCTTTGTCAGTTGTTTTTCTCTTTTAGGTTTGCATATGATTTCAGGTTTCACTATTTTGGCAAAATCATCCAAATTCAGGGCAATTTCAGTTCTCTCCTTCTCTTATGATATTTTTCTGATTGTGTTTATATGTGTTTGTACATTGAGGGCAATGAACATTTTAATTGTAGGGAGGATTTTATATATTTATGCGATATATTCCTCGAATTTTTGTTGGTGTTCAAGTAATTTTCTCCCACCTACCATTAGAGTTAATTTTTCTAAATTTGGAGTTTTTATTGATTCTGTTTGGGTTTAATTTATGGAATTTTTGTGTATTCTATGATTTATACTTTAAAACATGAGAGAGTCAAACATGATAAGTTGTTTTTCAGAAAATATTTGTTTAGGTTGTCTCGCTTAATTGAAACATTATATTGAAATTTTAAATTTTTAAGTTTGACATCAATACCATAATTTTCTGTGAGTTTTTGAGCCTATAAAGCATATATTTTATTTCGTACTGATTTTATTTTTGGTTGTGAGTATGTCAACTTGATTTGTTATTCTAGAACTTGTTTTGGTTATACATGTCGAGACCAAATTATTGATTTGATATACTGAGACGATAGAGACACTTAGAATTTAACTCGCTTAACCTGTAAATAGCTTACTCTTTGAGTTAACCCCGTTGATCCTAACACATTTTTTTTTCTTATCACCTATTTGCATTAACCCATATTAATGTTGTAAATCATCCTTTTTATTGACTTCTTTTTTTCGATATTTGATTCAGTTAGTTACCTTACTATGTTTTATCATTTGCATTGTTGAATTCTCTCTTTATTCTTAAGATAAAAACAGATTGAAAAAATAATAATAAATAAAAAAGAAAAATTACTTGAATCGTGAGTCTTATCATTTTTATGAAGCTCACATCCACCTTTTATTTCTTGTTGATGTGAATTATTTTAATTCAACAACTAATTTTTTTCTAGTTTGGTAACTTATTTACTCAACTCTCGATTGTAACCAACATTTCTAATATTTTTCGCACTCTTAACCTAAGCCTATTACTACCTTGTAAAAACCTCTTGATTGGTGTGTCATCTTATTATATAGTGGTGGAGATTTGATTTTCATGCAAACATACGGTAATAATATTTCTTGTTCAACTGTTGAGTGCACATTACTTGAACCTTAAACACTTTGAGTGCTTTGAGTGAACCTTAGTAAGGGTGTTCATTCTTGTTGAGTTGAATTTTAGGTAATTATTGAGAAAAGGAGACTCCTATGTTTTTGTGCTTTAAAAGTTTCTGGTTGAATTGCTTGTATTCTTTAGTGTCATTTTAGTTTAAATTTTCAATGTATGATTATATGTAAACTATCTTAAGACATTATCGGTTAAAATAATAATTCGAGGGAAGTTAACATGAATGTGGGTTTAGAATTTTGTTTGACGACAAGTAAACGCTTAAGTGTGGGGATATTTTAGAAGTGCTAAAGGTAACATGTTTTAACCTCATTCTTAATGCGTTTTTGGATGATTATCCGATGTTAATTGTGAATTTTATGCTCCTAATCCTTTAAATTCATGTTTTAATGGTTCATAGAGCATTTGGAACAAAAGAATTGAAAACCAAAGCGTCGGAGCAAGCTATAGAAGCCACACAGGACGGTCGTGTGATTGGTCATGTCGATTTCACAGAATTAAGCACTGAACTATGAAAAATTTCAATTTTTAGGTTTTTTGACAATTATGAGATGTATATTTTACCGCCTCTAGATGTACCAACATCCAAAGTGTGAATATTGTAATAAAAACTATGGAATCGAAGCAGTGTCCACAAGTATACGAGTCAAGTTGTAAAATAGTTACAATAAAGTAGGTAAGTACTCCGAGGATCGTACCCAAGGGAGGCGAGTACTAAATTAACTTTAACCGAGCCCAAATAAATCTAATTAGTACTTTAAATAAATCATATTATGAATAGATATAAATAGGATATTTTTTTGTTTTTATAATAAAGAAAATAAAACTAGCAAAAGTAAAGTGAACTTTGGGTGTATGAATTCTAACTTAATCAAATCTAAGTATTGGTGATTAGCTTGCTTTGGTGATCATTACTAATTCCTATTTCGGGTTTCTATTCAACCAACTAGTCACTAACCTAGTAGGATCTCTCAATCTTCTACTAAACTAATGAGTTGGCAAGAACTACCTGTTTCTCGACCTCATAGTCCAGACTGGTTCGAGGCTAAGGTGTTCACGAATAGGCCATACCAATTTTGGGTTAATTCCCACATAAATGAATTCCTAGGGTCGTGAAGCCTAGGGTTTGAGTCCTTCCTCTCCCAAATAGTTGATCCATTAAGAGAACCCTACATAGTAATTAATTAATCACAACTCCACTCACTAATTCCCCATAAAAGGATTATCTCCTTGTGGATCTCATGAACATAATAAACTTGATAATTAAGATAAACATAAAAAATAAATCAAGAGAAAGGTTTAAGAGAATTTTAAATTATATTGATTGAAGCGCAAAATCCACAGTAGTTTGATCACGATTACAACGCACGTTCTCCAAAGAACACAAAATATAAATGAACTGAAATAAAACTAAAGCCTAAAAGAAAGGAAAACTAAAAACTAAAATTACAAAGAAAACTTAAAGTATGAAAAGTTATCCCTACACAAGTGTTTTAAGAGCCTATTTATAGAGTTAGGGTTGTCGTAGTCCTCAACCTTAGGTCAACTGACTTTCTCGTGTATAATTTCCATTGAGTGAACCAAAATGCCCCTGGCTCGTAAGTGTTTCCTGTACACGACCAATGGCGTGACACCTTGGTCCCTACGTCGCGACATCGAAAGTAATATGCATGGTCCAAGGGTAGCTATTGGCTATGTCGCAACGCCCAAGGCAATATAGTAATTCTGGCATTTTGCTCATTATGTTGTGACATCGAACTCCCCGTATTGCAACACAGTGACTAGGTTTGAGTTCCAACACCTTTGAATGGTCTCCAGCATACTTACTAAGTATGTTAGCTCGCCTTTAGGCCTCATTCAGCCCCAAAGGTCCATAAAAGACTCAAAATACACTTTTTGTTGAATTTAACTAAACTAAGAAAACATAAATAAAACATACTAAAATTGCTCATATTCAAGCTCCTCAACTATGAAAACTAGTTTAATTTGCTATACCAAATTACAACAAATCAATATTTGACAAAAATAAGAAGATAGGAGTAAGCCGTAAGAGAATACTCAAGAAAATAACTTGAGAAACACCAGTGAAGCATATTCTAAAGCAGATTTTCGTTACGGCTGAAGATTCTAATTTGTTTTCATAGGAGATAATCATTAGTTTCTTTATTTCTTTCGATTATACTGTATCTTGGATGTTTTTATTTTCAAGCATGAACTAATTTATAAATACCTAGGGGTGATAAACCTTATGATAAATTCTATCGTTTGATTTTTGTTTTGCGCAATAAATACTTAGTTTCTTATTCTCAATTATGTCTACTTAATTCTTGGTTTACTATTTCTAGATTATTGATCCATGTTTGATGTGATTAAATCGGAGGTTGGATAGACCTTATTTAAGACTAGATCTTGCGTCATTGAGTGAAGTTACATGCAGTCCTAGAAATAGGATGACATAAGTCTACCATATTAGAGTCAAATCTAATAGGTGAATCCATAGCATGAGTTAATGCGATAATAGGAGTTTTAATTAGAAAGAAAATTTAATTAATAAACCTAGAGTCAGTTGTTCTTATGCTTGAAAGAGATATTAGCATAATTTAGGAATTTCTACGAATCAAGATACTAACTAAAGAAATTGCGTAATTTAGATTGATAGTGACAGATGAAATCTAGGTGGATTATTTCCTGGGTATTCTTTAACTTCTTAGTTTAATCGATTATTATCTTTTTTTTTCTTTTTCGTATTCGTTGGTTAATTAATTTGGTTAATTATAGTTTTAATCAATCACTCGAATTATTCTGTTAAATAATAGAAAGATGGTAATTAATAGTACTTTTAGTCTTTGTGGGAATGATATCTTTGGTCGATATAACTATACTATTAATTTATAGGGACGCTTGCATTAGTCAAATTTTTATTTTGTTTTGTGGGCATCAAAATTCTCTCATCAATATTCTATTGTCAAGTCCCCATTCTGAACCAAGTTCGTAGCAACCAAGGTAAGCCTCTATCCTGTTAGGGTTGATTGCGTAGAAAGTTAGGTTTGCTTCCATGTGTGAATTCCATAAGTTTTGTTTGTTTGAGTAATATGTGTTTATGTATGTTGCGAACCATTTGAACCATCCACTAACAAGGATAAAGGCAAAACTAAACTTGTTTAAATTCTTAGCTCTATCCGTGAGTTGTTAAGAACCGCCATAATTGTGCTGACTATCATGTTTCGCATTATAAATGCTCAGGGTTCGTAACTTGTGTATGAACTATTATGTTTTCGAAGAACCTTGTTTTTTAACTAAGTTCTAAGAGTAAGCTTTTCCTATAAAACTCTATTTTTAAAGTTCTGATACTCTATTTTCAAGATATGCTTCCAAGTTATGTTTTAAAAATATGTTTTACGCGTGCTCCTATGGGAGCCTATGTTTTAAAGCATGTTTTAAAAGTACAATTTTATAGGCTATGTTTTTGCCAGCCCTATGTGATAAGTTTCTATGCGAGCTCCTTTATGAGCTTATATATTGGATATATTGGTATACCAAAGGATTGTAAGTACTTACTTATAAGTTTTGTGATTTGGGTATTGAGGTCGTGGGACATGTGGAGAGATAATGGAATGTCTACCTATGCTCCATTCAATGGAATATGTTAGCCTATAGGAGAGTGTTTAGCTTATGCTACACTTATGGGACATGTTAAGGAGTTTTTAGGTCATTCTGAGGTGTTATAAAGAGATCTGTATATCCAACAAGATAAGATAAGTAAGTTAAGACAAGTGCAAGAACATATTTTATGTTCTTAAGCAATTTTGATAAGACAAGTATGTGAGAATGTTTCATGCTATATAAACTCTATTTTTAACAAGAAAAAGCTAAGTTTTTAAGTATGATTTTCAACAAGTACACCCAAAACTATTTTTACAAACTTATGTTTTTTGGAAAGTAGATTCTACGAACCGGGTCTCGCACCTTCACCGTGAACCTAGCACGCGATACGATTTTTCAGGCTATGTATTATTTTTGTTTCAAACATTTTATTTTAAGTATACTCTGAGGATTCCTGATTATTCACTGAGTTCGCAATGAACTCACCCACTCCTCTCCTATCTTACTTGGCAGGTAAGTAGGTCGCGGATGACACTGGTGAGGTGGATGACTTGGCAAGGCTCATCCCTAAACAAATATAGGTGAACTTGGGTATATAGGTGATGGTGTTTTATTTATATGGGATTATATTTCTCATAATTTGATTGTGTTATTGAAACAATTTCCTTAAAATTTAATTTTATTGTGAACCCTGAAGTAAAACCTTTGTTACTAATATCTTTTCAACATGAATAAAGTTTGATGTTTCTTTTGTGACCTTTGTATGTTTGCAACCCCCTACATGCATGTAAACCCTTAGGTATGATAACCTTTCTACTTAGCGAACCCTACCTAAGTTTGAAAACCCTTGCATGAACGTCCCTTTTGTTGTGAATGTAACAACCCGGTTTAGACCCTAATCGAAACAGTAGTTTTAGGACCATGAATCTAAGTCAGAAAAATATATTAATAGTATTTTTGGTGTCTACAGCATGTGAATTAATATGTCTGAAAATTTTATCGTTTGTGTGCTTGATTAGCTAAAAGGACTTAATCGCGTAAAATGCAAAAGTGACTTGCTAATTGTTAAAGTGCCATATTGCTATGGCTTTTATTATGTAGACCCTTATGTTATAATTTAGCCATTAGAATTATGCATGGACAAATTTGGACAACCATTATAAAGTTTATAATTAAATACTTAAGGTTAAAATAGTAAAAAGTAAAGTAATATGTAATAAAATAAAACAAGTTAACAGATGATTCTTTCATCCTTATTGCTAAAACTTGAAAGAAAAAGAAAGAAAAGAAGCAAGCTAGGGTTTGACCATTGCTATTGTAATAACCCAAATTTGCTCGGCCCACTAACATTTAAAAAATATATAAAGCCAAATAAAAATTAAAAGTCCAATAATATCAGTCCAGTTACAATAATTAACCCATTACCCAAACCCAAAATACATTTTCCAAACCCGATAGCAGGCCTAATACCCAAACCCGAGTAACCCAACACCAGACCCAAACCCTAGCCCAACTCGAAGTGGCCTATTTGCTTAAGACATCCAGAAACCATGCGGTTTCTGGAACATTTTGCGCCGCAGGCAAGTCAGGCTCCTCTCGCGTGTGCACCACCACGCCTCCCAGCCACGCACGCGTCCGTACGGCCACCTCCATACCACCAGGCTGGCCGAATACCTACAAAAAATACATGGAAGCAGCAGCCAATAGGGAAATAACAGAATAGGGGTGAACCTGGTATTTTTTTATTTTATTTTTTATTTTCTGAAAAATCGGGCTATAAGAAAGCCATTCAAACACTGTAAACAGATTACGCATTCAGACTACAAAAATTGAAATACCGAAAGGTGATTTCTGTTTTCTTTTTCCTTTGCTTTTGCTAGTTATTCGATTTCTTTCTGTTTTTTCATTTTCTTATTTTAGGTGGTTCAGTAATCGTTAGTAAAGGGAATAAACAATAAAAGAGAAAAGAGAGAACATACCTGGTGACAAGATTCGGGCCCTCTCTTTCGTCATCGAGGAACGGGCTTGAATCGGAAACCATTCGAATACCCTCAGAGCACAAAACAGCGCAGGGAATATTTGGTTCCCCTCTAGGTTTTCAAAGTAAACAGATTCTTAGGTTTTTTTTTACCTTTAAGCACGAAGTTAAAACGCCATCGTTTAGAACCAATGCAATGGCTCTGAAACGTCGTCGTTTGAAGACCCGATCCGAACAGTGACCCGATCCGGGAAGGATCCGCGCAATATGGGTCGATTGGTTTATTTGTCCAATAGGTCCTTGCGTGTTTATTGGAATTGCAATTTACTTTCTTTAATTGTTTGTAATTTATACCGTGTATTTAACTCTGTTTTCATTTGGATCCCGACCCGAGCGGTGTCATTTTTGTGATGGATTGTGATTATTTTAATGCTTGCGTTTATTTGCATGATTAGTCCCTCAATTCTAAAATAGATTTCAATTTGATACAAATCTAATTTTCTTTTTCAAATTCAACAAAATTTTTAAAAATTAGAATCAGTTTTACTTTCATTTATTATAAAATTTAACATATTTTTTTTATATTTAGCTTTTAATAATATTTTAAATTCATTGTTCCTATAGTTTTAAAATCTATTAAATTATTATTTTGATTTCTTATTAATACTTTCGAATTCATTATACACTATTAGTTGGAACTTGCTATGCATATTTATTTAATTTCGTTTTTTTTATGTTCAAATTTTATTTAAACTCTATTTTTTTGATGTTTTATTATAATTATTGTATCATTTTTAAAATTGTTTTATCATATTTAAATTCGTCTTCAAAAAAAAGCTTTTAAACAAATTAATTCTTATTTTAATCTATTATTTTTAACATCATTTTGATATTTAGCTTAATATTGTTTTCAAACTTTTTATTAGCACAATTTTTTTAGAAAATAATACACAAATTCTTTCAAATTATTATTTCAAAAATATTTTAAGTTCATTAAAAATTATTTCAAAATTTCTATTGTATACTCTATTTTCAAATTTAATATTATAATTGGTTCCATTGTTTTTAATATATCTATTAGCTACTTTATTTCTTTAAATAATGTATTTTAGAATAACTTAAATCTTATTTTCATTACAAAATTATATTATTCTTTTGTATATATATAATTCATATGCAAATATTTTTAGTATCCATATATATGTACACAAAAACATAGTATTAACTTTGAACTTTTTTTTAGTTTTTAACATAAATATTTTGTCGTTTAAACATTATTTATTTTATTTGATTTATTGGTTGTTTATTTATTAATATTTAAGTTTGTATGATGTGGTTAAATTCAATGTTGGTATTAGCATAACACTTAATTGTTTTAGTTTAAATTTAGATTATATTTCTTTTTTTACATTATATGTATTGTTATCCAATCATGTTCCTTTTGCGAAAATTGCATTCCATTAAAACATTATAATCGTTTTATTTCAAAACTCCTAAAAAAGGGCTTGGTGTTCATAAGTTCTCGAGAGAATTGTGCCCTAACTTACTGAGCTTCAATTCTTCTCGATGAATTTATATCATCAAGTGTTCATTTTATTAAAACAATACGATTGTTAAAATAAATTTCTTAAGATTACAAAATGTTGGATCCTAACTTACTGCATGTGGCATTTTGTTGTCTCGATTTTAAAATAAAGGTGATATTTGAGGTTTAAGAATTTTGAGAAATTGAACCCTAACGTACTGGATTCTGATTTCTCGATTGACTTAAACAATCAAGTAATCTTCTTAAACACATGTTTTTCTTAAAGGAACACATTTAATTTCGAAGATTGAATTGTAACACCCTAACTCACTGAGTGTGATAATTTATTTCTTCGAAACAAATACGTCTTATCATTCAATCTAGTTTATTCAAGTTTTCTCATCAAGGATCTTATTTTAAAATCTTTTCAAAATTTCGACACTAAGGCATTAAACAATCAATTTGGTACCAATTTCGGGCGTTACGAGGGTGCTAACCCTTCCTCGTGCGTAACCGACTCCCGAACCTATTTTCTCAAAATTCACAAACCTAATATTGTTTTCAAGGTGATCCGATCACACCTCAGTAAAAGATCGGTGGCAACTCCCATTTTCATTTTTAAAGTTGATCCCCGTTTTTTTCTTTTTTTTAAAAAAAAAAATGGTTTCGACAGCTTGGCGACTCCGCTGGGGATCTTTAGAGAGTCAGGCCATAAAATTGATTGTTTTGTCTTATTGTCGAAAATTAAAATTGGGTTTTAAAAAAATTTTACGATCTTCTCTTTGCATTTATTGGTATGATCATTGTAAATTGCACTTTTATACCTTGGCATCATATTGCATAAAGACTGTTTAGTCTTACCCTCTTAAGTGGGAGTGAGAAGCTACTTGTTCGTGAGGTTTTCACCTTCGTGCAGGATAGTGGATCACTTTCGGAATACATCCATACCTATGTCTTCGTGAGATTTTCATCTCCGTGCAGCCATAGGGAAATGTATTCCCCTAAACCGAACTCGGTCTGTATGAGCCTATAATGGGTGAAAACCGAGGAATCTACTGGTTTAGGTACCTTAACTTTAGAACCAAACTCCATATAGTGGACTTAGGAGCTCAACCTGGTTAGAATTATTCCAACCTCTAGTGATTGACCAGATAGGTGTTTGTGTTTCTTATACTTGCTTTGAATTTTGTTTTTGTTGTACTGACTTGTATTTTGTTGATGTTTTTGCATGTCACTGCATATTTGAAAGAGTGTCGATTCAAGTTCAGTTACTAAATTAGAAAATTGTCATGGAAAATGAATTTCTTGATAAAGTGGAAGACAATGCCATTGTCCGTATATGGTCAGAGAAAGGAGACAGTTTAGCTAAGGGATATGTGTCAGAGCTGTGGGACTACACTCGTATTAGTGTGATGCAGAATAACCTTCAAGAGTTAAGGGAGATATGGGATCGGTGGAATAATGAGACAAAGCAGTTGTTCTACTCTAATTATAGGGACTTGCCGTAACTATTTGACATTAAGGTAGATGAACATTTGTTCCGAGCCTTTACTCAATATTGGAATCCTACATATAGCTGTTTTACTTTTGGGGAACGTAGATTTGGTGCCTACAGTGGAGGAATATACAACTTTACTGCATTGCCCAAGTCTTCAGGTTGATAAAGCGTATTCCAGAGCGCATATGTTCCAGCATTTTAGAAGAAATTATTGAATATTACGGGAATGAGTGAGCAATGGATCACGTCCAGGATCAAGTAGAAGGGTAAGTGTAAATGTATCCCATGGAGGAATTTGCGAGATTTGGTTCTAGCACATCCAGATATGAAAAAGAAAGTGGATGTGTTTGCTTTGAGTATTTACGGGCTGGTGATCTTCCCTAGAGCACTGGGGCATGTTGATGAGGCGGTTGCAGATCTTTTTGACCGACTGGATAAAGTGGTTACGCCTGTTCCTACGATTTTGGCTGAAACGTTTAGATCTTTGAACGCATGCAGGCGAGCTGGCGAGGGCAGATTTATTGGTTGTGTGCAGTTGTTACTAGCCTGGTTTCATAGTCATTTCTGGAAGGTCGACAAGATTTCTTACCGGGTTTACTCTGAACATTACTCTCCATTAAAAGAGATAGTGGCTATGCCAAGAAGGGACAACATATCAGAAGAAAATTGGACGACAATTCTCCAAAATCTTCAAGAGGAAGATGTTGAGTGGAGAGCTCCTTGGCTGATTCCTGACAGAATTCTGTATAAATGCGGGAGCTTTGTGTTAGAGTATGCCCAAAGATCAATCATGAGATGGTTGTAATAACATACTTGATTTATCATGTTTATTAATATAAGGCGTTACCATTATTATTTCAGTTTCTTTTCTGTGTATATAAATAAACTGTTTTATAATAATATCCTAAGAATAATATGATTATTCTTAAAAGTTCCTTAGTCAAGTATTATTGTTGGATAGGACAACGATAATGCATTAAGACTAACATCTAGTTGATTGATGATAAAGAGTTGTCATTGATATGGAATGTCAGAATCATTACATGAATATGTGTGTTAGAGAACAACATATTGGACTGACCCGTTATGAGTATGTTTCTTGGATTATTATGTAATTGTCACGACATTACTCATAATGATTAATACTTATATCATCCTCAGACTTGAGATCATCATAATCCCAACATCGTGAGTTGTATATTTTGATACAGTCAAACGTACACCGTAACTGGTTGTTCTATAAAGACTGATGTTGGATATACCACAATCTATGTAGAGAGATATGGTTGGTCGATATAGGATAAGTCCCTCCTACATAATGGGAGTAATATCTTAGGCCACTTGATTAAGTGAGACTAGAAATGCATGGCCATGCTCAAATAAGTTGATATTAGATGTTATACTTATTTGTATATCGTAGTCTGCTTAAGATATCAAGGAACATGGAATGGACAATGCAAGTGTGACTATTCCATGACTTGTGTCCAATCCAGAGATAAAGGACTTAAGGATTATTGCATAAAAGGTTAATCATAAAAAGGTTATGTCGAATCATGATCTCTTGTGACTTAGGTAGCAATGATGCATTGCTAGATGCCACTCATTGTTCGTAGCATTAGAATTGTTCTAGTGTTACTGCTAAAGTTACAAGAACCTACAGGGTCACACCTATAGTTGAAATGAACGGAATAAACCATAGTTGGTATTGTTTTTGGGGTCGCTTGAATTAAATTAATTATAGAATTAATTTAATTCGGTAATCAAATTTCCAACACATTATGTACAAGGTTGTTGTACGTATAGTGAGGACATGAATTTGGTTAGCATAAGAATTCAAATAAATATATGGTTTACCGAACTTATATTATAATTAATGTAATTATAATTTTCAGATTAAAATATTATTATATTTATTTAATTCTCAAAAAAAACCTTAAAACAAAAGGATATATATAATCCCGTTTTTCTTTGTTTGAGTCTAGCAGCCTTCAAACAAAAATAACTCTCAAAACTATTTTGGGGATTCCTTTCGTTCGTAGTCAACTGGGTGGATTACGTAGAGGCCAGAATCACGATAGATGGCGGTTTGATTCGACAGCAGATCAGACTACTCGTTGTTGAGGTGTTGCTGTCTACTCTGAATAAACATTAGGTAATTTCGCAACCTCTTTCACCTCGATTCGTTCCTCACACATGGATCCCTGGTTAGGAACGCTGGATTTTTATTTTTCGCTGCGCCATAGGGGTACCGGCAATCCAACACTTTGATTGGGTTCCGTTGCTTGGAATTTAGGGAGCCGTTGGATATGCACCTTTGCTTGTACTGAGACAATATGGTTCAAGACAGTTTGTGCCGGCAACGCATGGTTTAGCTAAGTGTGAGTTCTTGTATCGAGGAGATAATTACAAGAAGAAGGTAAACGAAATTTCTGAAGCATGGAATCAGCCTCATAAGATGAAAAGGTTATCTGTGGGCTCAATGACGAGTCCTAAGTATAGTGAGTGGCGAAGCAAGAGAGTTAATGATAATATTCCGGAGTTAAACTCAGAGGGTGTTCGACCAATGGAAGAGTACTTACAAGTGATCCCATCAGAGTTGGAAATTATAAAGCAAGATTTCAAAAAAAAGAATTCAGAGCTTGAAAAGAAGATAGAACGATTGGAAGAGGAAAAGATGCATTTAAGGTTAGATGCTGACGTTCAAAAATTAGAGGATGAAAAATTAAGAAATGGGAAGAATAAAGTAGAGGGGGACCTAGATAGTCTAAAGACGGATTACAAGAAGTTACGACTATCAATGAGAACTGCTGGGCTGGGAAAGACGGCAGAGTAGTGGCGACAGGAGATCCAGGAAGAAAAAAGCAAAGCTGATCGGTGGGAAAAAAAAGTTTCAAGAAACACAAGTACAGAAAGAGACTCTAGCACGACAGATGTTAGAAACTCAAAACCATCAAGCAGAACTGAAAAATAGAATAGCAGAACTCGAGAGGTCACTTGCGTCGTATAGAAGTCATAATTCTGTGGTAGAATTAAAGGCAAGTTTGTGCAAGATTGAAGAAATGAAAAAGAGGATGGAAGAATTGGAGTACGCATTACAAGGCTTTGGACAACGGATTGAATTTTTGGAGGGAAATGAAAAGAGTTGGAGGGAACAACTTTATCACTCGCAGAATCAAATTCAGAATAGAGATTACATTATGGCAGGGTCATATCTCAAATTCGGTAAGTAGCAAGTCATTTACAAACAATGGCAATTCAGGCTGACGTTTTAAGCACAAAGTATAAGCTGGAATCAGATCGGGGTCAGGAGTTAGCTTCTTTGTTAAAGGAAGTTAAAACTTTGAGCATTAAGGCAAAGCCATATTTGTAATCCATTTTATGTAAAGAATTTTGTTTATCAATAAAGTTTTCTAAAAGAAATTGGATTAGAATCGACACCTTTTTTGCATTCATTCCATACATTTGCATTACATGACATCATATGCATTTAAGATTATTAAAAAGTGTTTTAATTGGTTAAAATTATGCCTCAGTTAACCTAGACACCAACAAAAACTCATCAACCAAGCACCGCTATAATACCCGTGCAAAGTTAAAAATTATGGATCAAAGATTTAAAAAGTTGGAGTGACTTCAAAAGGAAATGCAGGACCAGTTACAGATGCAAATGAAGGAGCAATTTGAAAAAATTCAACATGACATGACAGAAAGGATGCTAAAATTTCAAAAGGACATGATGGCTGAGCTGACGCAATTACTGACTAAAGGGGTAAATAAGGGGAAAGGTCTTATGATTAATGATGAAAAAGAAGACAAGGATGGACCCACCTATCCTCCAGGCTTTACGCCTCTGCATGTGCAGGTTCAAACTGAGGTGCATCCGCGTAGATCCTCTATTTCAATAAAGCCTCAGTATTTTCAAACTGATATTCCAATACCGATGAACTTCCAAGCTGGATCAGGCTCTAACCCTAGTGAGAACCTGACAAATCTTGCTGTCTCGGATTTCGATGAAGTAGCTGAGAAGGATAAAGTAAAGGAAGAATTGCCAAAACAGTTTGAGGAGAAATGGAAATGGGTTGAAGAGAAGTTTAAGGCAATAGAAAATATTGAAAGTTATCGTGGAATAGATGCAAAAGATCTGAGTCTGGTCCCAGATTTAGTGCTCCTTTATAAGTTCAAGATGCCAGAATTTGAGAAATATAGTGGGACCAGTTGCCCTGAAGCCCATATTACAATGTTCTGTAGGAGAATGACTAGGTACATTAACAATGATCAGCTATTAATACATTGTTTTCAGGATAGCCTCATTGGAGCAGCATCTAAATGGTATAACCAGTTGAGCCGAACCAAAATTGGCACTTGGAGGGATTTAGCGCAGGCTTGAGACAGTACAGTCATGTATCTAAAATAATGCCTGATAGAATCACTTTACAGAACTTGGAAAAGAAATCAAACGAAAGTTTTAGACAGTATGCACAGAGGTGGAGAGAGATTGCAGTTCAAGTGTAACCACCACTTTTGGAAAAAGAAATGACGATGCTTTTCATCAACACATTGAAGGCGTCGTTTATCACGCACATGTTAGGAAGTGCCTCAAAGAGTTTCTTGGATATAATCATGAATGGCGAAATGATTGGACATGCTATTAAAAGCGGAAAATTAGATGGTGGGGAGAATAATCGAAGGTCAGCTCCAAAGAAAAGAGAAAGTGAAGTAAACAATGTGAACGCATACAGTAAATCAATTACAGTGAATCAATCAAGGAAGATGGTTGCTAATCAACAAAGCTCATCGAAACAAGAATCAGGAATGAGGAAAAATAATGAGAAGCCCTAGTTCACACCCATTCCAATAACATATAAAGAGTTGTATCAGAATTTATTTAATGCACATGTTTTTGCTCATCGTTACTTGAATCCTCTACAACCCTCGTATCCAAAATGGCATGACACGAATGCACAATGTGACTATCATGAGGGAATTTCAGGGTACTCAATAGAAAATTGTACCGCTTTCAAGAAGGTAGTAGAAGGACTTATCAAATTGGGTGTTCTCAAATTTGATGATTCACCTAGCACAGAAATCTCGTTGCCCAATCACGATGATAAGGGAGTGAATATGTTGGGCGAAGGTACGGAGGAAGAAGTCAAGACTGATATTGCTGAAGTAAAAACTCCATTGAAATGGGTCTGGAAAGTGATGGCAGAAAGAGGGTTAGTTATTTCAGGTTTTGAGGAAGGGTATGAGATGGGAAATTATTGTGAATTCCACCATAAAATAAGGCACGAAATCCAAGAATGTGAAGGGTTCAGGGCTTTGGTTCAAAGCATGATGGATAACAAGGAAATGAGGTTCTATGAAGATGTGGAAGAAAGGAGGAGCATATGGGTGACAGAGTCAAGAACAGGGACACTGAAAATAAATCATCCTGTGGTCATTATCTCACGCCCTAAGAATAATGAGGCTAGGGTTCAGGTAACACCAAAAATTGTAATCATGAAACCGTCAAGTTTCACATATAAGGATGATAAAATGGTCCCGTGGAATTACGGATGCAATGTGACAATCCCAAGAAAAGAAGCTGAGGGCAATATGGTAAAACAATATCAGGAAAGGGGTTCTTACACGCGCAATGGGAAACGATATGACGCTCAAGCAGAATTGTTAAGAGAAGAGAATTGGAAGAAAGAACAGAGAAAAGGGAAGGCAATGGAAGTTGAGCCATTGGTTAACGAACCAATAAAAGAAGAGGAGGCAAAGGAGTTTTTGAAGTTTTTGAAACACAGCGAATACAGTGTTGTAGAGCAATTGCACAAACAGTCGGCCCGTATTTCTATATTGGCTTTGCTCTTAAGTTCAGAAGTAAATCGAAGTGCACTGATAAAAGTACTAAATGGAACATATGTGGCTGATGATATCTCAGTAAGCAAGCTAGATCGGTTGGTCAACAATATAAGTGCTGACAATTTTATCTTCTTCAATAATGACGAAATACCGTCTGGCGGTAGAGGTTCTACCAAGGTTTTGCACATTACTACCCGATGCAAGGGGTACACACTGCCAGGGGTCTTGGTCGATAATGGATCTGCACTAAACGTATTGCCTTTATCTACTCTCAATCGGTTACCAGTGGATAGTTCACACATGAAAGCATGCCAGAGCATAGTCAGGGCATTTGATGGAACCGAAAGGAGGGTTATGGGGAGAATTGAAGTACCGTTAATGATTGACCCAACTACTTATGAGGTGGATTTCCTGATAATGGATATTAAGCCTTCCTACAATTGTTTATTGGGGAGACCATGGATACATTCAGCCGGGGTAGTACCTTCATCGCTACATCAGAAGGTGAAGTTAATATCAGAGGAACGGTTGATAACAACAAATACGGAGGAAGATATCATCGCAACAGTAACTGGTGATGCACCTTATATGGAAATTAACGAGGAGGCAGAGGAATGTTCTTTCCAGTCATTAAAATTTGTGAACGCGATGTTTATTGCTGAAGGAAGCAGAATTCCGGTACCGAAAATATCCAGGACCACAGAGATGGGGTTGCGATTGATGATTGGAAGAGGAGCGTCACTCGGGAAAGGATTAGGAAAATATCTTCAAGGAAAGATTGAAGCACCGATGCTGAAGGAAAAGTTTGATAGTTTTGGCTTAGGATACAAGCCAGACATGAAGCAAAAGAAGAAAGAAGCGGAGAAAAGACAAGATAGAAGAAGGGCACGTTTGAGCGGAGAGGAAGTCAAGTGGGAGCCTTTGACCTTCCCCCACATATCTAAATCCTTTGTGTCGGGTGGTTTTATTTACCCTGAGCAAGGGGTATCCAGAAGGGAAAGCATTGAAGAAATGTTGGAAAATGTTCACATCAATGCTATAAAGACAATTGAAAGAAGGACCTTGTTGGAGATTTGCCCTTACGAACCTGGGAGTAAGCTAAACAATTGTACTGCAGAAGAAATACCTGTAGTCTTTAGAGCTTATTCAGAGTAATGTTTAAAAAATTCTTGTTGTTTTTAGCCTAAGAATGATAAGAAATCCTTTGTGAAATAGGCTTAAGTCTGAATATCACTATTCTAATAAAATACATTTTTGCATTCATTTCAAGCAATTATTCTTTTATTTCTTTCCAGGCAAGTAAATATTTTCCATTTGATTGATTGTCTTCCAAATGATTATTTCATTATATTTATAACCTGATTGTACAAATAATTATTCATAAATTTTTGTATATTCTTTGTATATCCCCATAGCTCCTCAGATATCTATGACATGAGTGATGTTGTTTCAAACATGGAGTCTCTTTTTGAGCAAGACATGTGTTTGGAGGGATCTCATAATTTTGAAAATGACGAAGACTGTGGCGTATCTCCAGACTTATTAAGGATAGTGGAACAAGAGGATAAACAAATCCTACCTTATAAGAAATCATTAGAAATTGTGAGCTTAGAGGAAACAAATGAGGTGAAAATTGGAACTGATATCACTGCAAAGACAAAACACGACCTCATTGAGTTACTCTAAGAGTTCAAAGATGTTTTCGCATGGTCATACCAGGATATGCCAGGGCTAGATACTAGCATTGTTGTACAACGTTTACCTATAAAAGAAGATTTTAAACCAGTTCAGCAGAAGCTCAGAAAAATTAGCCCCGATATTGTGTTGAAAATAAAAGAAGAGGTCAAAAAGCAGTTCGACGCTAGATTCTTACAAGAGGTCAAGTATTCAGAATGGGTAGCAAACATCATCCCTGTTCCCAAAAAAGATGGAAAGGTACGAATGTGCGTGGATTATAGGAACTTGAACAAGACTAGTCCAAAAGACAATTTTTCGTTGCCTCACATTGATACTTTGGTAGATAACACAGCTGGCTACTCATTATTTTCTTTCATGGACGGATTTTCTGGGTACAATCAAATAAACATGCATCCTGAAGATATAGGGAAAACCACATTCATTACCTTATAGGGAACGTTTTGTTACAAAGTAATGCCCTTTGGATTGAAGAATACGGGAGCAACGTATCAAAGGGCAATGGTGACTTTGTTTCATAACATGATGCATAAGGAGATCGAAGTTTATGTTGATGATATGATTGCAAAATCTAGAACTGAAGAAGAATATCTTCGAGTATTGAGGAAATTATTCTTAAGATTGAGAAAGTTTCAGCTCAAGCTCAACCCAGCAAAATGCATATTTGGAGCCAGATCAGGAAAGTTGTTGGGCTTCATAGTCAGTAGGAAGGGGATTGAGATTGACCCGGATAAAGTTAAAGCAATACGAGATCTGCCTCCTCCAAGCACTCAGAAAGAGGTCTGAGGTTTTCTAGGAAGGTTGAACTACATTGCTCGGTTTATTTCACAATTGACTGAGAAATGTGATCCAGTATATCGTCTTCTGAAGAAACATAATCTAGGAGAATAGGATGAGGAATGTCAGAAAGCTTTTGACAAGATAAAGCAATACTTGGCTAATGCTCCAATACTATCACCGCCTAGTCCAGATAGGCCATTGATGTTGTATCTAATGATGTTTGACAATTCCATGGGATGCGTCTTGGGCCAACATGACGAGACAGGAAAGAAAGAAAGGGCAATATACTATCTCAGCAAGAAATCCACTGATTGTGAAATGAGGTACTCGTCTATTAAAAATTTGTGTGGTGCTTTAATTTGGACAACTCGAAGACTAAGGCAATACATGTTGTATCATACGACTCGGTTGATTTCAAAGTTGGATCCTTTAAAGTACATGATGGAATCAACTACTTTAAATGGGAGAATGGCTAAATGGCAAATTCTGCTATCTGAATTTGACATAGTATATGTAAGTTAGAAGGCTATAAAAGAAAGTGCAATAGCTGATTTTCTAGCCAGCAGAGCCTTGGAAAACTATTATTCTTTAAACTTTGATTTTCCAAATGAGGACTTAATGTATGTGGCAAACATTAAAGAAACCCCTAAAATAGACCACATATGAAAGTTAAACTTCGATGGAGCTTCAAATGCTATGGGTAATGGAATCGGGGTAGTCTTGGTATCCCCAAGTGGTGATCATTATCCTGTCGCTAGCAAGTTGGACTTCGATTGCATAAATAATATGGCAGAATATGAAGCATGTATTATGGGTATTCGTGCGGCCATTGAACGAAAAATCAAAGTGCTAAAAGTGTATGGGGATTCCACATTGGTGATATACCAACTCAAAGGGGAATGGGAAACTAGAGACCCTAAGTTAATCAGTTATAGAAAGTTGGTCCTCGAACTGGTTGATGAGTTTGACAATATCACCTTCTGTTATCTCCCACAAGAGGAAAATCAAATGGCTGATGCATTGGCTACTCTAGCTTCGTTGATTCAGGTGAACAGATTTGAGGTAATGAGGCCTATTCAGATGAGTATCTACAAAACCCCAACTCATTGCTACAGTATCGAGGAGGAGGAAAAAGATGATCATCCTTGGTATCAGAGTATCCTAGAGTATCTAAAGAATCGGGAGTACCCTAGTCAAGCAACAGAGAATGACAAGAGAACTCTGAGAAGGATAGCCATTGAATATGTCTTAGATGGGGAAGTGTTATACAAAAGAAGGAAGGATCAAGTACTGTTAAGATGTGTGGATGCCGGGGAAGCCAAGAAAATTTTGGAGGAAGTCCATGAGGGTATCTGTGGGACGCACGCCAAAGGTTTTACCATGGCCAAACAGATCGTGAGATTTGGATACTATTGGTCCACTATGGAAGAAGATTGCATTAATTATGCCAAGAAATGTCATAAATGTAAGATTTATGGAGACAAGATGCATGCACCCCCTTCACCGCTTCACATCATGACCTCTCCATGGTCGTTTTCCATGTGGCGTATGGATGTTATTGGGCTGATATCACCAAAGGCTTCTAATGGGCATTGTTTCATCTTCGTAGTCATTGATTACTTTACCAAGTGGGTAGAAGCTGCTTCATACGCAAATGTCACGAAGTCAGCAGTCAGCAAGTTCTTGAAAAAGGAGATCATTTGTCGATATGGAATGCCTGAGAAAATCATATCCGACAATGCGTTAAATTTGAACAATAGCACAATAGCTGAAGTTTGCAGCTAATTTAAGATCAAACATCATAACTTATCACCGTATCGTCCAAAGTGAATGGTGCAGTGGAGGCAGCCAATAAGAACATTAAAAGAATTGTGGGGAAAATGACTGAAACGTACAAGGATTGGCATGAGAAGTTATCATTTGCTCTCCTTGCTTATCCAACATCCGTTAGAACTTCTACCGGGGCAACACCCTTTTCTCTAGTTTATGGGATGGAAGTCATTTTACCAATTGAGGTGGAGATTCTTTCTCTTCGGGTATTAGCTGAATTAAAATTGGATGAAGTAGAATGGGTTCGGTCTCGATACGACCAGTTGAACTTAATAGAAGGGAAAAGGTTAAAAGCCATCCAACATGGTCATATGTATCAAAAACGGATGATGCGAGCCTATAACAAAAAGGTTCGTCCCAGAGAATTCCACGAAGGTGATCTGGTGTTGAAGAAAATTCATCCTATACAAAAAGACTTTAGAGGAAAATGGATGCCAAATTGGGAGGGTCCTTATGTCGTAAAGAAGGCCTTTTCTGGTGGAGCTTTGATTCTAAGTGAGATGGATGGTAAAAACTTGTCAAATATTGTAAACTCGAACTCAGTCAAGAAATACTTCACTTGAAGGAAAGGGACCAAAGTGAAAACCCACAAAGGGTGCTTTGATTCCTAAAAAAAATCCAAAAAGAAAATGGAGAGGTCAATGTGAAAACCCTCAAAGGGCACCTTAAGACCAAAGGGGATTTGAGTTGAAACCCCAAAAAAAAAGGGGCAGCTCAAATATTGATCAGAATGAGGCATGATGAGATCAGAGTAGTTCATTTTTTGATCAGATTGGGGCATGTAACGATCTTGCTATACCTGAATCAATGGGAAAGGGTATGCGTCATCTTCAAGCATTGACAGAGTACTATAGATCTCATAAACACATGTCAAACTCAGAAAGGTCTTCAGAAAGTTTTACAGAGAAATTCAAGTTACGATATCTAGGGCATCTAGTTTATTATACTAGTCATATTTGCTTTCTTGGAATACTTCATTCTTTTTTCAAGACACAAGTCAATTCCTCTTTTATTCTCAATATTCTTGATAATTTATTCATTACAAGTTATGCTCTCAAATCAAGTCTATTCTATCCATTATTTTGTTCTTTGTGCAAGCATGTTGCATTAGAATAAGGATTAATGGACTAATAAAACTTTCACTGTAGAAGTTCTGCATATTACTTGGAAAAAGTTTCTAAATAATACAGTAACCATGAAATAGGACTTTTGTTTAGAACGAACCAAGTTTAAAGGTCAGAAATCTAAGAAGGAAAAGTTTGAATCAAGACAATCCTTTTGGATTTTGTTGACAGAACAGTGATTGAACAAAATGACAAGAAGGTCATGTTGATGATAAAGCTTAAATAAACAAGCAAGCAATGATCATTAGGCAATAGGAAAAGGTTTCCTCAAAGAAGAAAGCCTTCATTTGAGTATAAGATTTTGGTACGACACCCTAGGAATGATGTAAGGGACCAGAAAAATTTAAATCTGGTATCCTTGAATCGTGATAGGAAAGGATTAAGGGAAAGCCACATATTCTACCCTTGGATTAAAGTGGGAGAATGATGGCACAAATCTTACGCCCTAATGGATTGAACTTTGAGGTTTACAGTGGGGGCAATCTGACTAAGTGTTTCTTTAGAAAATTCGGTCAAGCAAGAAGGTATTGAAGCACGTCGGTGTTAAAGCCTTAATATATTTTAAATAATGACAACCTAAGCGGGATCATTCTTGGAAAAATAAAATTCTTCATTTATGCAAACATCATTCACACATGTCTAGTTAGGAGCATTTGATTCATTTTGATCATGTCATCCTAATCATTATGCATAATTAGGTTCATTATACAGGACATGTTCCCCAGAGAACAGATCAATGAATATAGCAGATCTTGCCTTCCTGCGTCGACGGTGGAGCAGATCAAAGATGCAAGATATTACCTTCCTGAGATTACAACGGAGCAGATTAAAGCCAGTAATCCTATTTCCTTGAGATTACAGTGGAGCGAATTAAAATAAAGGATCTTATCTCTTTGAATTTACAGTAGAGTAGATCGCATTAGGTCTTATCTCCCTGATATTATAGTGGAATAGACTGAAGAATCTTATCTCCCTGAGGTTACAGCGGAGCAGATTGAAGCCAGAAATCTTATCTCCCTAAGATTTCAGTAGAGCAGATTAAAGCCAGTAATCTTATTTCCCTAAGATTATAGTGGAGCGGATTAAAATAAAGGATCTTATCTCTCTGAAATTACAGTAGAGTAGATCGCATCAGGTTTTATCTCCTTGAGATTACAGTGGAAAAGACCGAAGAATTTCAAATCTTATCTCCCTGAGGTTACAGTGGAGCAGATTGAAGCCAGAAATCTTATCTCCCTGAGATTACAGCGGAGCAGATTGAAGCCAGTAATCCTATTTCCCTGAGATTACAGTAGAGTGGATTAAAATAAAGGATCTTATCTCTCTGAACAGTAGAGTAGATCGTATCAGGTCTTATCTCCCTGAGATTACAGGGGAATAGATTGAAGAATTTCAAATCTTACTTCCCAGGCGGTACAGTGGAACAAATTGAAGCTACAACAGCAAATCTTACTTCCCCGACATTGCAGTTAAGTAGATTTAAGTCACAAGCCTTATCTCCCTAAACAGCAGTGGAGTAGGTTGAAAACTACAGATCTTATCTCCCTAAGAAGTAGTGGAGCAGATCGAAGACACCAGCCTTATCTCCCTAAGCAGTAGTGGGGTAGGTTGAAAATTGCAGATCTTATCTCCTTAAGCAGTAGTGGAGCAGATCGAGGACGGCGAATCTTATCTTCCCCATGAGTAGGGAAGCAGATTTAAGTCACAAGACTTATCTCCCTGAGCAGTAACGGAGTAGGTTGAAAATTTCAGATCTTATCTCCCTAAGCAGTAGTGGAGTAGATCGAAGACAGTGAATTCTATCTCCTCGACGTTTTGGCGGAGTGGATCGAAGCAATTCCTGTACCTCTGAAGATGCAGTAGGATGGAATAAGGCTACTTGAAGAAGAGCACCAAATCGCGTATGTCCAGGCAAATTTGGCTTTATCAAAATCTTTGTTTCATTCCCGTTACACGACAATGAGCAAAGAGGGGCAACTGTAATAACCCAAATTTGCCCGGCCCACAAACATTTAAAAAATATATAAAGCCAAATAAAAATTAAATGTCCAATAATATCAGTCCAGTTACAATAATTAACCCATTACCCAAACCCAAAATACACTTTCCAAACCCGATAGCAGGCCTAATACCCAAACCCGAGTAACCCAACACCAGACCCAAACCCTAGCCCAACTCGAAATGGCCCATTTGCTTGAGACATCCAGAAACCCTGGGGTTTCTGGAACATTTTCCGCTGCAAGCAAGTCAGGCTCCTCTCGCGTGTGCACCACCATGCCTCCCAGCCACGCACTCATCCGTACGACCACCTCCGTACCACCAGGCTGGCCGAATACCTGCAAAAAACACATAGAAGCAATAGCCAATAGGGAAATAATAGAATAGGGTTGAACCTGGTATTTATTTTATTTTATTTTATTTTTTATTTTCTGCAAAATCGAGCTATAGGAAAGCCATTCAAACACTGTAAACAGATTACGCATTCAGAATACAAAATTTGAAATACCGAAAGGTGATTTCTGTTTTCTTTTTCCTTTGCTTTTGCTAGTTATTTGATTTCTTTCTGTTCTTTCATTTTCTTATTTTAGGTGGTTCATTAATCGTTAGTAAAGAGAAGAAACATTAAAAGAGAAAAGAGAGAACGTACCTGGTGACAAGATTCGGGCCCTCTCTGTCGTCATCGGAGAACGAGCTTGAATCAGAAACCATTCGAATACCCTCAGAGCACAAAACGGCGCAGGGAATATTTGGTTCCCCTCTAGGTTTTCAAAGTAAACAGATTCTTAGGTTTTTTTTTTACCTTTAAGCACGAAGTTAAAATGCCGTCGTTTAGAACCAATGCAATGGCTCTGAAACGTCGTTGTTTGAAGACCCGATCTGAACAGTGACCCGATCCGGGAAGGATCCGCGCAATATGGGTCGATTGGTTTATTTGTCCAATAGGTCCTTGCGTGTTTATTGGAATTGCAATTTACTTTCTTTAATTGTTTGTAATTTATATCGTGTATTTAACTCTATTTTCATTTGGATCCCGACCCGAAGGGTGTCATTTTTGTGATGGATTGTGATTATTTTAATGCTTGCGTTTAATTGCATGATTAGTCCCTCAATTCTGAAATAGATTTCAATTTGATACAAATCTAATTTTCTTTTTCAAATTCAACAAAATTTTTAAAAATTAGAATCAGTTTTACTTTCATTTATTATAAAATTTAACATATTTTTTTTATATTTAGCTTTTAATAATATTTTAAATTCATTGTTGCTATAGTTTTAAAATCTATTAAATTATTATTTTGATTTATTATTAAAACTTTCAAATTCATTATACACTATTAGTTAGAACTTGCTATGCATATTTATTTAATTTCGTTTTTTTATGTTCAAATTTTATTTAAACTCTATTGTTTTTTGATGTTTTATTATAATTATTTTATCATTTTTAAAATTGTTTTATCATATTTAAATTCGTCTTCAAAAAAAACTTTTAAACAAATTAATTCTTATTTTAATCTATTATTTTTAACATCATTTTGATATTTAACTTAATATTGTTTTCAAACTTTTTATTAGCACAATTTTTTTAGAAAATAATACACAAACTCTTTCAAATTATTATTTTAAAAATATTTTAAGTTCATTAAAAATTATTTGAAAATTTCTATTGTACACTCTAATTTCAAATTTAATATTATAATTGGTTCCATTGTTTTTAATATATCTATTAGCTACTTTCTTTCTTTAAATAATGTATTTTAGAATAACTTAAATCTTATTTTCATTACAAAATTATATGATTCTTTTGTGTATATATATATAATTTATATGCAAATATTTTTAGTATTCATATATAAGTACACAAAAACATAGTATTAACTTTGAACTTTTTTTTAGTTTTAAACATAAATATTTTGTCGTTTAAACATTATTTATTTTATTTGATTTATTGGTTGTTTATTTATTAATATTTAAGTTTGTATGATGTGGTTAAATTCAATGTTGGTATTTGCATAACACTTAATTGTTTTAGTTTAAATTTAGATTATATTTCTTCTTTTACATTATATGTATTGTTATCCAATCATGTTCCTTTTACGAAAATTGCATTCCATTAAAACATTATAATCGTTTTATTTCAAAACTCCTAAAAAAGGGCTTGGTGTTCATAAGTTCTCGAGAGAATTGTGCCCTAACTTACTGAGCTTCAATTCTTCTCGATGAATTTATATCATCAAGTGTTCATTTTATTAAAACAATACGATCGTTAAAATAAAGTTCTTAAGATTACAAAATGTTGGATCCTAACTTACTGGATGTGGTATTTTGTTGTCTCGATTTTAAAATAAAGGCGATATTTGAGGTTTAAGAATTTCGAGAAATTGAACCCTAACTTACTGGATTCTGATTTCTCGATTGACTTAAACAATCAAGTAATCTTCTTAAACACATGTTTTTCTTAAAGGAACACATTTAATTTCGAAGATTGAATTGTAACACCCTAACTCACTGAGTGTGATAATTTATTTCTTCGAAATAAGTACATCTTATCATTCAATCTAGTTTATTCAAGTTTTCTCATCAAGGATCGTATTTTAAAATCTTTTCAAAATTTCGACACTAAGGCATTAAACAATCAATTTGGTACCAATTTTGGGCGTTACGAGGGTGCTAACCCTTCCTCGTGCGTAACCGAATCCCGAACCTATTTTCTCAAAATTCACAGACCTAAAATTGTTTTCAAGGTGATCCGATCACACCTCAATAAAAGATCTGTGGCGACACCCATTTTCATTTTTAAAGTTGATCCCCATTTTTTTCTTTTTTTAAAAAAAAATGGTTTCGATACCTATCTTTGATTAAGGTATGTTCGTTGACCGGTTTTTGATAATTTTTTACGTTTTCGATATCGCTGCTTCGTGTTTTAGCTAGCCCATCCTTTCATTTTCGGTATTGATGATGAATTTGAGATTTTCCATTGATGATCGCTTGTGGGTTTTGTTGTTTGATGATGGAAAATAAATCTTTGATGTTTGATTATCATGTTTAATTATGTGATTTTTGATAAAAATCTAAATTAGGGATTTATTTGTGAAATTAGAAAATTTAGGGGCTTAAATATGAAATAAATGAAGTAAATGGGATGCTAGGGACCCTAGGAATATTCGGTTAAGGTATGGTTTTGATGAATTTTGTGTATTTGTGATTTTATGAAATAGGGACTAAATTGTGAAAAATGTGAATTTTAGGGGCTAAAGTGCAAATTGCTCAAATGATGTGTTTGTGGTTTAAATTGAATGAAATGTGTTATTAAATAGCTAAATTTAAAATTATCTAGATCAAGAACAAAAGAAAAAGGAATTAGAACGGGGGAAGTCGAAAGTGATCGAGTAGTCGATTCCATCTGTTTGTCTTCGTCCGAGGTAAGTTTGTAAATGAATAATTGATGTTAAATTTAATGTGTTTATTTTATACATAGTAGAATCGAAATGTATGAATGTCTACTATAATTCTGAATTGTATTTAACATTGGATGATTAATTACGATTTTAATTTGATTGATTTACGACATCCGAAAGACTTACGAACCATAGGAATGCTGAAATGTGATATCGTGTAAGACCATGTCTGGGACGTTGGCATCGATTTGAGTTTACGTGTAAGACCATGTCTAGGACATTGGCGTCGTACATGATTACGTGTAAGACCCTGTCTGGGACAGTAGCATAGTTATTTGATTACATGTAAGACCACGTTTGGGATGTTGGTATTGTATGAGCTTTTTGAGCCGTCCGAGTATCTTTTCTTTAAATTCGAATGGTATAACAGGAAATTGTATGGCAAAATCGAATGTGGGTTTGAATTAAGCAATTCAGGTATGTTTGAGTTATACGAAGTTGAAAGTAAAGGTAAGTATTATGTATAGCATGAAAAGATGAATTAATCACATAAGTATGAGTATATATGTATGTGTACAAGATTAGTAGAATTCGGCCTACTTGTAAAATTTATATGTGTTCTTTAAAAATTATGTGCTTACAACTTACTAAGCTATTTAAGCTTATTGTGTGTTTGTTCGTTCATTTTTTTATAGATTTTGGAAGCTAGTTACGAGCTTGGGGATCATCAAGGAAGTCCATCACACTATCGATCTCTATCTTGGTATTTTGAAAGCTCAAAACTTTGAACATATGGCATGTATAGGCTAGCATTTGTTTTGTGTAATCATGAAGTGTGTCTATATTTAGCCATGCGAAAATGGCTTAATCTTGATTTTAATACTTATGTGTATTCGGTTATGATAATGGTTTAATAAGAAAGTATATTTCATGGTATATATATATGTGAGATAATTAGTTATATAGCTTGAATATAATGTTAAAGTTTGTGTATATACGGTTACAATTTGAATCTAATTTGAAAGTATGTGATTGGTATATATGTTTTGAAATGTTGGTAATAATTCGGCATGGAGAAATGGTAAGTAGGTTAAATAGTTGGTTTGATAGTTAGCTAATTTTTGAAAGTATGAGATGTGGAACAATTTTGAATGGTGGATAGTTGTATAACTTAGCTTAACATTGAAGTAATGATAGATATGTATTTGATGAATTTTAATTATGCAAAAAAAAATTCAGTTGCTAATTGTAAGAAATGGACATGTTCTATAACGGTTTGGTTGATTGTTTTATTTTGGATCTAAATGAAAAAAAGAGGTTTGATTTGGATAGGTAATGGTTAAGTATGCTTAATATATACTTGAAAGATTGAATTTTAGGTACAACTTAAGATAAAAATGGCATGAATTATTTTAGAGGTTGGATGTGATGATTGAATATGTGGTATGGGTCTGGTTATATGTATGTATCTTAAGCATGTGAATTAGGTATAAACTAGATGTTATAAGTGTACAATATGGTTCAAGTTATCATGGACATATGGGCATAAAATGGTAGTGAGAAAATAGGTACATTTTTGTGATATAATTTGATGTACTTGCAAATTCGGTTATAGATAGGTAACTTGAAACTATGTATATGTGTTTATATGTCATGGTTGCTAATGTATGGATTGTTGGCTAATATTAGTTAGTTAAATTGTGCATGAATTAGGTATGGTTGACTCATGGTAATAGTTAGCCGATTTGAGGAATGAATAAATGTCATTAAGTGTATGTAAATTTTGTTTGGATGGTTCATATAGTTGCAATTAAATGAGAAATAAAAATTTATTTATTTTTTTATGAAAGATGCTTGATCATATTATGGAGTGGTTAATTCCGAAATTGCTTTTGGACCTTAAGCCGTGTATAAGCATGTTTGGAACAATGAACTAAAGTGTTTAAATTATGTTAAGTACTTCGAATATTATTGAGATGTTGTTGTGCATATGATTCGAGTAATATGTTTTGTAAAGCATGTGTATATATTGAATAACTTTGAGACATGTCTAGTTAATTGAAAATGTGATTATATTCATGGTATGGATTCGAGTAAATTTTTTGAGATATTGATTTGTATTAGTAATATGAATTAATGTATGATTAACTTTTAATTAGCTATATGCTTTATATATATATGAATATGACTTGCATAAATGTTCGTATCTATATTTGAGTTTGGTAATACCTCGTGACCCAAATTTGGCGACGGATATAGGTTAGGGGTGTTACAGTGAAGCTCGTTTGTATGTGAACCTATGATGTTTTATTTAAGTGTGAACTTAGGAAGTATGGCGAACCATAGATATTTTATGAACCTGTGCTTTTGTGTGAACTCATATTCTATGTTGTAGTGCAAACTTATGTATGCAAACCCTTCCCTCATTTTGTTTGACAAGCTCACATGTTTTACATTCTATGTATGATATCATTCCCCTGCTATGCTATAACTTACATAATATACGTTGTAAGTAAGTGGTGTGCTGAAGGTTAGGTTGGGAGTTAATGGAGAGTCATTCCGGTGGCTAATGTAGATTGCCAAATTCGAGTCGAACCTACTTGGTTGGGTTTGGGGTGTTACGAAAAATAAGGGTGAAAAGAGAAAACAATTCGGCAATAGAAGAAAAATACTCAGTAAACAAAAGTGAAAATAAGAAAAAGAGAGAATAGGAGAAGTGGGACGGCATAAAGGAGAGATTTTTGGTGGAATAATTCTCAAAATTTTGAAAAAATATCAAACTAACCAAATCTAATTAGTTGTTATCTTATTAGGTTGCTTAGAGTTTGAGTTTGACTCCACTCCTGAAATCTTGGGTGGCACAGCAAGATAAGAGCAAAAATAATTCCATTTTTACAAGCAACAATATTTGAACTTAAGACTTAAAAGTAAGCTAAATCCTTACCATTGAACCAACAAACTCATTCTTGTCAATAAACATACAAAAATTGAAGATAAACTATGTGTGACTAGCTAGATATAAAGATAAAAATAATCAAAATTCGAGGGAAAGAAATCGAATACAAATCCTCAAGCACACATCTAGAACACTTAACTATAGTACCAAATCAACTTACTTGACACAATTTAGGAATTCAAAACTTAGAAACTTGGGGTGTTACAATAGAAGGTCGTATGGTCGAAAACTGAGAATGATACAAATCTGTCTCACACAAAACATAGATAATTTTCACTACACCAGAACAGGTTTTTAGCGGCGTTTTTTTAGGCCTTTAGTGGCGCTTTTTAACGCCACTAAAGGCATTTGCGGTGCTTGAACAAGCGCCACAAAAAATGCCGCTAAGGACAACGTCGCTAACTTTTTACGGCGCTTACAGAAAAAAAACGCCGTTAAAGATCATGTTCTTTTGCGGCGCTCAGGAAATAAACGCCGCTAAAGATCATGTTCTTTAGCGGCACTTAGGAAAAAACGCCGCTAAAGATCATGTTCTTTAGCGGCGCTTTGGAGTAAACGCCGCTAAAGATCATGTTCTTTAGCGTCGCTTAGAAAGAAAATGCCGCTAAGGATCATGTTCTTTAGCAGCGCTTAGGAAGAAAACGTCGCTAAAAGTAATGTTCTATAGCGGCGCTTGGTCAAAAACGCCGCTAAAAGTAGTGTTCTTTAGCGGCGCTTATTTCACAAACGCCACTTTAAAAAACGCCACTAATTTTGAGATTTTTTTAAAATTAAATTTTCTGTTTTTTTCAGCCCTCCTGCAACAACAAATCAAAAGCAACCAGATCTAAACTAACCAAAAACAATAAATTTATATAATATTTCAAATTAAATGAAAAATAATATTTATTTGATATAAATAAAAGTAAATTCATACTTTTCTTTACAAAAACGTTAAAAGTTAAAATGATAAAAATATTTATGCAATATACACTATGACGGCAGAAGTTGCGACTGCTGAAACATCTTCATCATTATCTGAAGCTGCTGTTGAAGTTCGTCGTACTTTTTGCTCTGCTCTCCTTCTCTCGATGCCGCATCTTTTTGAAGTCGTAGCTGTAGTTCTTCATATTTCTTTTGAACCTCTGCTTCTATCGCTGCTTCTCTCGCTGTTTCTCTCACTGCGACCTCTGCTTCTCTCCCTGTAGCATCTGCTTCCCTCGTTGCCGCCTCTGCTTTAAGTTGTTGTTGAAGTTCTTCATATTCCCTTTGAATATCAAATGTGGTCGCTTGCATTTGAGCCATCTGGTCTTTTAACCTCTGAACTTCAGCTTGAGATTGACTCCTCGAAGCCATGTATTGGTACGAGCTGGGTCCAAAATATTGGGTTGGGCTGATAAAAGATCCTTGAAATCGAACCCGACCATACTTTTCAGGACCCAAAACTTCAGTAATAATCCGGTTATCAATGTCTTCAAGATGAACAGAACTATCACTAGAAGCAATCGTTTCGTACTCCATCTTTTTTTCCTTTAGTTTTTCCTAATAAATAAATCACATAGTTAGGAACGCAATATATATTAAAAAAAACAAATGCAATATAACAGTAGTCGCATTACAAGCAATGAATTAAACGATTAGAAAATAAACACTATAAATAACTAAAACAAGTCAAATCGTATTAAGCAAGCGTACCATAATTTCACCAGCTTCAGGAGTCATACCAGATCCATCTTTCTTCTTATGTGTAATTTCAAAAAGTTGAAGGCGTCCAACTTTTTGACCGGACGATCGTTCCTACAATATAGTAGTAAAAATATTATTTAATAGAAAGTCATACATATTGGAGAATATTAAAAAATTAAAAATACCTCCGCCTCAGCTACACATGCAAAACTTCTTGACCCGGCTGTGTGAGTGAATTTTTGTTGCTGCCGGCTACTTTTTCCAACTCGTTCATGATCCTACGTTATAAAATTTTTAGTACGTAAATAGTAAATATTATAAACCAAAATAATTACAATAGTTTGGAAGTACGTCGTACCTCGCCTTTCTAAGAATGCCAAAATCTAACCGCATCTTCCCATTGGTACCTCAACACACCCGGCGGGACATTTTGCAATTTCTCATCGAGGGTTGTTTTTGTCTTATAATAATTTTTCTTCAAAGTACTTTTATTGTCTCTCCATCTTTTTCCCAATGCCTTCTTTACTTAAGCATCCGAGACCTCTAAAGCAAACCTCGCCTACAAAAAACACAAGTTAATAAAGTAAATATAGATGAAACTATTTCCCAAGCATTACAGATGACATTAACATTTTGTTACCTTAATATTATCGAGGGCTTGGTTTTTGTTGCTATCGGGCATTTGACGCCATGACTCGTAGTTGATGGGCAACATATTCGCATTTCGTGTTAAAATGCCCATGTATCCTACTAAAAGTCGAGCTTCTGATCCAACAAGCTGACCAAAACTGTTTCTGCATACCTTGACACGCTCGACTAGATCTAACTCGTGTAACTCTCTAAGTAGCGTACGTCCTCGACCTCTGCGTGTCCCACCATTTTCAGCTACAAATGGTATATTATAATATAAGAATTTGAAAAATAAATCAATTATAAGTCAACACGCATGTAATTAATGTAAGTTACTTTGAAGTTCCGTAGGATCCTCAGGTGTAATCGGAACATTCGAAGATCCAATTGCTGTCTGTTGTTCAGTACTATTTGTGCCTGTCGAGTTTGGATCATTTTGAACAATGCTTTCCCTTATAATTTTTCTTCTAGGCATTTTATCTACAATACACATAAAATGTAATTAAACTTAATAACTAATTACAACAATAACAACACATATAAAATAGTTGAAATATATAATAAGACCAAGATTTAATACTAATGTAAGTTACATATAATTAAACAATCGTAAAATCTTACTACATCATTATTCGTAAATATCTTCATCCGTATCCTGACGAACCCATTGAAATTGTGCACTAGTACTAGGGATATTATCATTTAAGTTTTGTTCTGGAAATGGAAAAGTTTCTGATCTGTCGTCGATGTTATCTCTACTTCCACTGCCCATATCAAACAAGTCTCTAGGGATGTTACGGAGTACAACGTACCAACCCTCATCAGTTGGATCTTTTGAGTAAAAAACTTGTTTGACTTGACTTGAGAATACATACGGCTCATCTATCAGTTGTTGTCCTGTGTGAATCAATCAGTCAAAGTTCACCATTGTAAAACCAAATTGATCTTGCTTGATTCCACGAGCTGTATTAACATCGGCCCAATCACCTCGAAATAAGACAACTTTCCATTTGCCGTAGTAATCCAACTCAATTATGTCAGTAAGATGTCCGAAATATTCCACATTTCCCTCAACAGGATTATTGTCCCTAGCACTAGCATAACTTGTAATTGCAGAATTAACAACTATTCCACAATTTTGCGTTCTCCTCAACCTCTCGCAATATTTTGTATGAAATCTAAATCCGTTGATGAGGAACGCACTATATCTTTTAACCACTCGAATTGGACCTTGGGAGAGCCATTTAACTTCGTCGTTTACGCTCTTCCCACTCCAAACCTATTGAATGGAAAGTAAACTGAGTAATTAAAAATGTTATGACAAAGCATTATAATTTGTAAGCGGAAGCTCCAACTACATACCGTTTGGCTTAACCATTCATAAAAAGATTCTGTAAACAACTTATTGATATCTCGATGTTGTGTTCTTCGGGAGCGCGAACGAGATCTCAATATTTGTTTGTACTCACTATGTTAAAAAAATGTGATCTTTGTTAGAAGATAAACAATTTTTAGTTTGATAAATATTTATAAAATTTGTAGAACTTACTTCCGTAAAGGTTCCAATGATTCGTGGTGAAACAGAACATATCGATGTGCTTGTACCCACGATAAATGATCTAATTCTGCAATTTCAACTTTGTCGATTGGTTGTCCAAAACTTTGGAACAAATAAGTATCGGCTAAGTTATAGTTCGTGAGTCCAGCATTCCTATTTGGTCTGTTCAACCTTGTTTCGACATCTTCCAAATATCTTGAGCAGAAGGTCATACATTCCTCTGCCAAGTAGCCTTCAACAATCGATCCTTCTGGATATCGCTTGTTGCGGCAGTAAGACTTTAATTTGGATAGGAACCTAAACACAATATACAACATTATCAAAAGTTGTAACTAAAGGCATAGAGGCGAATGAAGGAAAATTTTAAAAATACTTCTTTAACACCTTTCTATGGGATACATCCATCGATAGAAAACGGGTCCGCCAAGAATTGCTTCGTGCGGGAGATGAATTATCAAGTGAACCATAATGGTGAAGAAGGAAGGTGAGAAGATTTTCTCCATGTTGCATAAAGTCAAAGCGGCTCGATCCTGTACCTTCTGAAGTTCTTGAACATCCAAAACTTTGCCACAAATGGCTTTCATTATGTTGGATAGTTCAATGATACAAGACGTCACCTTCTTGGACATACAACATTGTAGAGCAACTGGCATTAAATCTTGCATCAAGATGTGATAGTCATGTGATTTTAGCGAATATAATCTCCGGTCTTTAACACTAACACATCGAGATATATTTGATGCATACGCATCTGGAACCTTTATACCCTTCAACACCATGCAAAACAGTTCTTTCTCCGTCTTGGACATTGAGAAAATAGAAGGCGGCAACTGATATTTCCCATTCGGAAGTGGATTGGGATGAAGATTAGGCCGAATTCCCATTTGGACTAAATCAAGTCGACTCTGAAGATTGCCTTTTGATTTTCCGTCGACGTTCAAAATTGTACCCACAATGTAAGTTATGTAAGTTATGTAAGTTGTAAGTTATGTAAGTTATGTATAATATTAATTAATTATGTAATTTATGTATTGCATTAATGTAAGTTATGTAATTTATGAATAATTAAAAAAATGTAAGTTATGTAAGTTATGTATAATATTAATTAATTAAGTTATGTAATTTATGTATTGCATTAATGTAAGTTATGTAATTTATGTATAATATTAATTAATTAAGTCATGTAATTTATGTATAATATTAATGCAAGTTATGTAATTTATGTCTAATATTAATTAATTAAGTTATGTAATTTATGTATAATATTAATGTAAGTTATGTAATTCCGGTATTTTAATTAATTAAGTTATGTAATTTATGTATAATATTAATGTAAGTTATGTAATTTATGTTTAATATTAATGTAAGTTATGTAAGTTGTAAGTTATGTAAGTTATATATAATATTAATTAATTAAGTTATGTAAGTTAACTATTTTAATACAAAAGTGGTAAACGAGTTTAATTAAGTTCAAACTCAAGTAACTCAATTATATCTTCAAACTTATTTATCTTCAAACTTATTTCTACAAGTTTACCACTAAGGTCTTTTCATCATTTTCAAACTTATTTATCTTCAAACTTATTTCTACATGATTAACTAACGCTGATACATTACAACAGAAGAATGAAAATTTACCTTCCACGCCAAAGAATAGACGACTTATGCAGCGAAAGAGGCAGCAAGCTTGTGGGAAGAAATTGACTGCATATGACCAATGAATTTTGTCATATAAACAAATAAGATGTTTCATCCATGAAATGCACTGGATTAAGCATTACTATATTATTTGACTGCATATGACCAATGAATTTTGTCATCTAACTATATATTCAACGTTGTTTTAGTGAGGGAGAGCTGAAGGAGGAGCAGGACCAGATTTTTTTTATTTTATTTCATTTAAGCTATATACATATTTTAATTATGCTATATTTTTTGTGATCACAACACGAAACCAAATTTCCAATAATTTTGTTCAAGACTTGACTGAAAACGTGGCTTCTACGTCTCTCAAGTCAAATTTAACAACATCATAAATGATAGGCACTAACATTAATTTCAATTAATTAACTACTTCATACTATAGGAATCAATTTATAGTTAAAAAATTTCGGAGAAGAATCTATCAAATACATGGGAGGTTAGGTCATTTGGCATGAAAATTTTAAATCTAAAGTTTGATATATTTAATTCAATTTATAAATGCTAAACCGATTAAATGATTCGCCCATAATTTATTCAATTACTCAAATATATAAAGTTATTTAAGAATTATATTCCGAATTTTAATAGTTTAAAACAATTGCGTTTGCGGAATAGCAATTCTTAAATTTAAACATCAAATACTGTAATAGGCTGCAAAGTCAAGTGCAAATTTAGCTAAAATGGTAAATAAAACTCCCTTCTAAACATGAAAAATAATAATTAAACTATACAACTAAAATATAACCAAAAAATTAAACTATACAAAAAAATATAACCAACTTAAAGATCCAGTTAGCAATCTGTTTTGTTCTTTTTTATTTTTGCCTTTCAATCAATTAGCCTTTCTGGGTTGGCTGACCCATCATCACGTTTGTATATTGTACATACAGATGTTGGAACCGATATTTCCCAATGGAGGACTTCTGCATCTTGGTTACTAGGAATATTCCAAATTTACCTTACCTATATTAACTCAAATTTAAAGCCGAGCCAATCTGACTTGATAAGTTAACAACTCAAATACATTTAAGCATAACTTCAATTCATTTCAACTGAAATGGATTAAACCTAATACTTATCGGGAGATTAAAAAAAGTAATTCCGACATGACTGGAAGTTGAAATTATTCAAACAAACAATACAAAATGACAGGATTATCTAAGTTCAAAAGCTTCGGCTTTAAACTCAAATAGATGAAATCTGTAATGATTTCAACTCAAAAAATATTCAACAAATTTGTAATTAACATGCGCAAAAAATTTCAAATGAATAAATATTAGAACCCATCAATAATTTATTCCTTCTGCTAAAAATAATTTCATTCAAATTGCCCATTCCCAATCGATTCATTCCAAACGGAGTAGGTTTATTTTTATGACAGAATCAGTTTAATTGAAACCCTGAATCCCAAATAAACAAAACCCTAAAATTTTAATCGGTCATCGACAGAAATGGCTTACCTGGGATACAAATCTCGCAGCTTTGCCCAACAATGGTGTAAAGATCGATTCCAAACTTCTGTTGATTCCTGAGATGTCGGCTCCTTTTTTTTTCTTGCTATTTTTTTATTTTCTTCCCTGTCGAATCGCTGTTGTTACTCTGCTTAAGTTTCTTCAAATTTTGGTAAAGGAGACGGAGGGGGGGATTAAGTAAAAATGTCCTCTTAGGAAACGGCACCATTTAAGGTAATTTTAAGTCTCGTTTGCGGCGTTTTTAAAACAAACACCTCTATTGTATTCACATTTGCGGTGTTTTAGACAAAAACGCCACTAATATTTTAAAGCACGTACAGAAACGGCGCCGTTTTAATAAATTATAGTGTCTGTTGTGGCGTTTTCTGAAAAACGCCACAAAAATTAATTACCTGAATTGAACCGACGCCGTTTTTACAAAAACTTATATATCCTTGCAGCGTTTTCAATAAAACGCCAGTAACAGATTCTATTCTTCCACTGAAACGGCACCGTTTTTCCAAATTTTAAATTTTATCCATAAACTGAAACGACGTCGTATCAAAACAGCTTGGAAATTTTTTGTGGCATTTTTTATAAAAACACCGGTAATGTCTACCTTTAGCGGCGTTTTTGGCAAAAACGCCACTAAGGAATTTAAATTGTTTTACCAAAACGATGCCGTTTTGGAAAATTTGTATATATAGTAGCGGCATTTTTTCTAAAAACGCCGCTAAATTTCACATTATTTATTTATTGTATTTTCATTAAAACTTTTAGTAAATAATTATTAAAGTTTTAAGTAATATTTAAAAGTTTTTGATAAAATTATAAATTTTAGTTTTTTTATTTCCTTTTTATATTTTTTTATTTTTTCTTATATTTTGGTCCTGTCCAAATTAAATAATTAATTACCTATATATATATTCATATAAAAAATATCAAATTGTTAAGGTTAAATATTTTTCAGACAATTTAGTATTAATTAATTGTATCATTTAACAAGTCTCAAATAAACCTTAATACCCTAATTTAACCATTAATCAATATATATACATGCATAAAGTGATCTATATATATATATATATATCTCTTAAATAATATAAACTATACATCTTTGAAATATCTTAAATGATCACTGAACCTCCACCAATTGTAGGATTCTTGACATGTGCTATCGGTGCCCTAGGAACATTGCCAAAAAATCGAAAAGGGCTTGTAGCTTCCAACAATCCAAATCCCATCGTTCATCAATAAATATTTTTAGAACGATCCTTTCTACTGTAAAGAAGGCTGAACCGGATTTTGTATGGTAGTGATGAAAAATTGGGGAAACAAAACCGCGCGGCCGGGCGGTCAATACTTACCCGGTTGGTATAGCACATACTCAAGGAGATAAAGCGTAATATATACTCATAATTTAAATATATTTATTTTATTATTAAGAACATATTTAATATATAAATTAATAAAACTAATTAATCTGAGCTTAAACCTTAATCTCTAAACCTTAAATCACTAACTCTTAACCCTAAACCCTAAACTCCAAACCCCTACCCCTAAACCCTAAACATTATTTAATATATAAATTAAAAAACACTAATTAATCTAAATCCTAAACCATAACTCGACCCCGAATCACTAACCCCTAACCCCTAAACATTATTTAATATATAAATTAAAAAACACTAATTAATCTAAATCCTAAACCCTAACCCCTAAACATTATTTAATATTATATAATTTAAAATATATTAATTAGTCTAAACCCTAAACTCTAACCTAACACCAAATCCATAAACCTTAAACTTCTAACCTTTAACCCCTAACCCCTAACCCCTAACCCCTAACCAATAAACCTTAAATCACAACCCTTAAATCAAAATCCCTAATTCCATAATCTATAAACCTTAAAATTGTAACTCTTAAACCGGCCCTAAATCCTAAATTAACCATATATATATACCCTAAACTATAATGATAATTAAATTAAATATTTTAAAATTAATACTATCGTATCTTTTACAATTATATTTGAAATTATTTAATATATAAATTAAAAATCAATCAATTATGTACCCAAAAAATTTTAAAATTATTTTAAATAATAGTATTTTAATTTTTCCATTTTTAACAAATATTTTTCTATGTTTTTTTTATTTCAAATTATTTCTACGTGTCATTATTTCAAATTTATCCATTTTTAACAAATATTCAATTAAAAATAAATTGGATTTTAATTAATATAAATAAACAAATTACATAGCAAATAGATAGATAAAATGTTTTTGCGGCGCTTCTTCAAAAACGCCGCTAAAGGTACGAGCATTAGCGGCGCTTATTAAAAAATGTCGCTAAAGACCTGAGCATTAGCGGCGCTTTTCAGAAACGCCGCTAAAGACCCCAAAAACTTAGGTGCGGGCTTACGCTTTTTGCGGCGCTTCCAAAAAACGCCGCTAATGCTTATTTTTAGCAGCGTTTTTTAAAAATCGCCGCTAATGGTCGACCTTTAGCGGGCGCTACTGCTTGATTTTTAGTGGCGTTTTTTGTCCAAACGCCGCTAAAAGCCTGTTTTGGTGTAGTGTTTCGAGAAAAACATAATACTATAAATATCACAAACCGACTCAATTTTCAAAATTTTAAATTTTTGTTGTGATTGAAAACCATTTTTTAAGTAATTTTTTTCTAAAAAAACCAAAAACTTATTTTTTAAATATAAATATAATTTAAGACTATTGTGACATTATAAAATTTTATAAAACATAAATAAAATAACTTAGACCATTATTAAGAAAACCTCACTTAAAAGCTACTAACTTCAAAATAATACCATGACCTTTTTAAAAACTATCACCATTTCTTTTAAGAAGTATCTAATTTAACAAAAATATACTTTTTTACATATTTTTCTTCACCTACTATTGAGGTGTTACGGAAGCTGAATTTAAAATAAATAAATAAACTTTAAAAAATGAGACTGCACTTATTGTTGTCGGAGGTTTAGTGCGTTGTAATTATGTTTAACTTGACGATGATATTTATTTGTTGAAATCCCGCTATTAATTCTTATCTTATTCATACATAATTATTTAATAATTTTATTTTGATATTAATTGTATTAGTAGCCGAGCAAAGTCAAACTCTTAATATCCGGTTCATTATTTCATAAAAGGAAAAGAAAAGAAAGAAAAATCACTTCTTTCAATTTCTTTCTTTAGAAACTCGGCTTCTTTAAGCTATTACCAATAATGGAGTTCCAGATATCCTTATTCCAGGTCCTCGTCAGCTTCCTCCTGGTTTTGTTTATGGTAATCACAAGTTTAAGGAAATCAGAAGCTAAGAATTTAACTCAAAAGTTGATTCCAGGACCATGGAAATTCCCATTGATAGGAAATCTGCACCAGCTGCCAGTTCTGGTCTACCCCATCGCACCTTACGTGGCTTGGATACGAAACAGGGTGATTTCATGTGCCTGCAGCTCGCTCAAGTTTCCACCGTGGTCGCTTCTTCTCCAGAAATGGCTAAAGAGATTATGAAAACACATGATATCGTTTTTGCTAATAGACCTTTTCTCGTTGTGGCTATGACGACAACTTATGAGTGCACTGATATTGTCTTTGCACCATATGGAACCTATTGGAGATATCTGCGGAAAATTTGCACATCGGAGCTTCTAAGTGCAGCTCGGTGGCTTCCTTCCAATCCATAAGAGAAGAGGAAGTGTTGAATCTCGTCAAAACCATAAAATCAAATGAAGGTTTGGCTGTGAATCTTACCGACAAAGTTTTTTCAATTAGTTATGCAATAACAGCGAGGGCAGCCTTTGGCAAGACATGCAAAGATCAAGAAGTTTTCATATCAGTTGTTGCAGAGGAAACCCAGGTGAATTCGGGTTCCTTTGTTTCCGAATTTTTTCCTTCACTTAAATTCTTGGATGTTGTTTCGGGTCTAAAGCATAGAGTTGAAAAGATTCATGGAGAAGCTGACAGAATAGTTGGGGACATTGTTAATGATCACAAAGAAAGTAGGGCAAAAGGCAGAAGTGAAGATGAAGACAAGGAAGATTTGGTTGATGATGGCGAATTTCCTTTAACTGACAACAACATCAAAGCTATCCTTTTTGTAAGTTGATTTCCTTTCAGTACATTGACTTGGAATTTGGTAGTTGTTCAAAAATTTTAATGGCCATAATGTTATTTATTGCATTGTTTTAGGACATTTTCATTGGCGGAAGTGAGACATTAGCAACAGCCATAGAATGGGCAATGTCGGAAATGATTAAAAACCCAAGAGTTATGAAAAAGGCACAAGCAGAGGTAAGGCAGGTGTTTGAAGGCAAAGGAAATGTGGATGAAACAGGCATTCATCAACTTAAATATCTAAACTGTGTTATAAAAAAAACCCATTACAGCAAAACAAGCTTTTAGCGGCATTTTTAGCGGCGATTGGACAAAAAACACCGCTAAAAATCGACAATTAGCAGCGCTTTTAGAAAAACGCCTCTAAAATTGAGCATTAGCGGCGCTTTTTGAAAAATGCCGTTAAAAATAGAGCATTAGCACCATTTTCTAGGAATCGTCGCAAAAAACCTAAGCCCCACGGTGCTGTTTTTTGAGCTTTTAGGGTTTTAACGGCGTTTTTAAAAAAGCGGCGCTAATGCTTGGGGCTTTAGCGGCATTTTTCGGAAAGAATCGCTAATGCTCGGGGATTTAGCGGCGTTTTTCGAAAAGCGCGCCGCTAATGCTCAAGCTTTAGGGGCGTTTTTCAAAAACGTCGTTAATGCTTGGGGCTTTAGTGGCGTTTTTCAAAAGGCGCCACTAATGCTCTGGGCTTTAGCGATGTTTTCCAATAAGCGCCGCTAATGCTCGGGGGCTTTAGCTGGGGCTTTAGCGGCGTTTTTGAAAAAGCGTCGCTAATGCTCTATTTTTAGCGACGTTTTTAAAAATGTGCCGCAAAAACCATTTTGTCTGTTTAATTGGTTTGTTTGTATTAATTAAAATTTAATTTATTTTTAATTGAATATTTAAAATCTTCAGAAAAATAATGACACGTAGAAATAATTTAAAATAAAAAAACATAGAAAAGTATTTGTTAAAAATGAAAAAATTAAAATACTATTATTTAAAATAATTTTAAAGTTTTTTGGGTACATTACTGATTGTTTTTTAATTTATATATTAAATAATTTCTTATATAATCGTAAAAGAGATAGTATTAATTTTAAAATATTGAATTAATTATCACTATAGTTTAGGGTTTTTGATTTAGGGTATATGGTTTAGAGTTTAAGGTTTAGGTGTTACCATTTTAAGGTTTATGGATTATGGGTTTATGGGTTATGGGTTATGGTTTAGGGTTTACGATTTAAAGGCTAGGGTTTAAGGTTTAGAGGTTATGTGTTAAGGATTTTTGGTTTTAGGGTTTTAGGGTTTAGGTTTATGGTTTAGGGTATATAGTTTTGGGTTTAAGATTTAGGAATTACTATCTTAAGGTTTATGGATTATGGATTATGGGTTTAGGGATTTTGGTTTATGGTTTAAGGGTTGGGGTTTAAGGTTTAAGGGTTATGGGCTAAGGGTTTAGGGTTTATGTTTTTTGATTTAGGGTTTAAGGGATAGGGGTTAGGGGTTTAGAGCTAACAAATTGATATAGATAGGTAACTATCTATTTTGGATAGGACCAAATTATAACAAATAAAAATGACATACAAAAACTGAAACCATTCCACATCGAACATCTAGCAAAATAGTTATATTTTAGTTAGGAAGAAATATCTCTAATAAAATGGAGATTAGATCGAAAATGAATAATATAAAATCATGATTAACGTCTCAATCTTTAATAGAAAATTGATATGTGAGAGATTAATTGCTTACATTGGATAATTCTAATATAATAATTAATTATAGCCATTTTTTTATTTTTTTCCTATTAAAATATACGATATTTATTTTGAAAGTACTTTGGTTTTTTTATAAAAATTCAATTTATAAAAAATAATAATAAATGTTTTATGAAGTCACTTAACTAATAATTTTTAACAGACAAAATAAAGAATTTTTAGTAGAGCAAAACAGCGTCATTTTGTTCAAAATGAAATGATTTTTTTGCGGCATTTAGCGGCGTTTTTAGCAAAAAATCATTTTACTTCAAAAAATCGGGCCATTTTACCCCAAAATTTCCCCCCTGAAATCCCTAATCTTCCCATGCCCAACAATATTTTCTCAATCGCTTTCTTCATCCTCAAATCCCCTCATGTCGGTCAACTTTCTTTTGATACCCGTTCGCTTTCCATTCACCAAGTTCTTTCTCCTATTACCCTTTCCCCTCTCCCTTTCTTTCTTTCCTCTTCACCTGACCCTGTCAAAGGAACCCAGCTTTCCATCTCGCTACCAGACGACGACGTTTTGAACTCCTTCTTCATCGTTTTCTCTACTTCCCCTTCTTCTTCTGCTCTCCAATGGCTATCCCCGCCGCAAACATTTAACAAAAAAACACCCTTTTGTATACCCAATGCTAGTGTATCCACACGCGTTCTATTTTCCCATGTCAAGACACTCCCGCAGCGAGAATCCGTTACTCTGCTTCGCTCAATGTCCCTCGGAAGTTATCTGTCGTTATGTCCACCCGCCATGTCGATAGGAGGTCACTGGTTTCTGGTGAAGGACATTCGCATTTGCTGCCTGGCGGGTTTAATTCGTTGCGGTTCTTTTGAACTTTCTTGCTATCCACAGTTGTATGGGGAAACCAAAGCACTACTGACCTCCGGCAAGTTCTTTCAAACTTTATTTCTTTCAAATTGGCGATTTAAATTTTCAAATTTGACTTATTGTAAGGATTTTTTTCTCATAATTTATGGTGAAACTTTACAGGGAAAGAAAAAGGAAGGAAATGCTGCGAGATATGTGACGAGGTCACAAGCTATTAAAATATGCTTTTAAATGTAAAGATCATACCTACTTCCGGGTATGCTTTGTGTGAGTTCATTCCTGGTTGTTTGCAAACTAATAACATTTTTAAAAAAATCTTTTTGTTTCTTTCTGGCTTTTATGTTATATGATTATTTAAAGTGTTTTCCTTTCTGTGTTATTTGATTTCATTTTGTTTAATATATCAATTGGCGCTTTAACTTGTACTTGTTTGTTTAATATATATATATTCAATTGTTAATAGTAGCTTTGAAATGAAATGATATGATTTTGGAGGAGGTATATTCATTTTGGTTGTCTTTCTTTCTTTTTCTGATTTAAGATGATTTGTGGAATTGGGTATTTACTATTATTTTTTCTTGTACAAATTAATCCATACTGGATAGATGAACCAAGTGAGCCGAACTTTGGGTTTTTGGTATCTAGGTATTTGATGCAAAATGAAGTTGTATGATAGCTTGGTTTGCCTTGTCCTAGCTTTATTAAGTTGAAATTTGAACTTGATTGAATCAAGTTAAATTTGCAAGCCTGCTTCTGTAAATCTAGTGCCTAGAGCTTGAGAATAGATGGTTTAAAGGACATTTCTTTATGTCAAGTAGTCTTCTCTTTTCTTGGATAAGAACTAAAGCATACTTTGTCGAATTAGGCTTGCTTTCTACTTAGAAGGCAAATGATCATCCCGCCTTGTGTAAGAGGAAAAATGATCTTGTCCTAGTTCTGGATCTTGTCCTAGTTCCGAGTCCTTACCATGCTTCCATTGCAATTGCCTAGAGGCTAGAAGCACACCTTTATGCTGCATTATTCTATGAGCTTGCAATATGTATTTGTATATTTGTGCTATGTTTGTATTTTGGTAGTGCTTGTAACTCTTTTTATATTCATATCAGGTAATTATATTGTAACCGTAACATATCGATCATAGTCGTGTATTTATTTATTTTTAACACCCAAATGTCATTTGGTGGGGTTTATATTTTTTTTAAAAAGAGAAATCAATTTTTTAAGACTGTGGAATAAAAAAACACACGGCCCTGTGCATTAAATATTAGTCCTTAATATAATGGTTTTTTCATTTTTACTATTGATTTAAATATGACAAAGATTTCTGTACTTTTTTGAAATTTAAATTTTAGTCCTTTAATTTTAAGACATTGAACCTGTGTATTTTTCTCATTTAAAAATTTTTGGTCCCTCCATTTAATTTTATCGTTAAAGTTAATAATATCAAAAGTAAAATAAATTTTTTAGCACTCAATATTTATATTTTTATAGTTTTTTAAATAAAATTATGTATTTTTAAAGCACAATGATCAAATTGACAAAAAACTATAAATATTGACAACTAAAAAAATTTATTTAACCTTTAATACTATTAACATTAGCGATAAAATTAGATGAAAGGATCAAAATTTTTATATAAAAAAAGTACAATAACTTAATATCTAAAAATTAAAGAATAGAGATTAAATTTTGAATTTTAAAAAATACATGAAATAATTAGATATTCTATGTCTAAAAATTGAATCCAAATCACAAGAGATTTAACTCTAAACACTTTACAATTTCATTTATAACTCAACTATTGCCTTTTTTTATAAATATAATTTTAATATCATATTTGTTTTTCGATCACTTAATATTTATTGATAATACCAATATTACAAACACTCTCCCCAATGAGAAAAAAAATCAATATCACCGAAGCCAAACCATATAAGAGGATTTATGGTAAAGAAGCTACCGAAAATACGCATCATTCAATCACATCTCACGCCCCAAAACAAGTCAAAACCGAACTTCAACCTCAACACAATTCGCCAACTTAACAGCCTATTCAACACAAAACCACTTAAATCGTCCCATTAGATTGACCTCAAAGAGATTACGCAATTAATATCCACCACACACACCCTTGATTTTATTAGGCAAAGGTTCCCCATTTTTTTTTTTTTTGCTTAACATAAGATTTAGCATGTTTTCTTAATTTGATATTTAAAATTTTATTTGGCACATATTTAAATTTTACACAAAATATTTTAAAGCGCTAACAGTGTTAACTTTTTTAAGAGGTGGCATACATAGCCAATGTATGATTGACACATGACATATGAAACTATCACAATTTCAAATGTGGAAGATACATAAAAATTTTAATTTTTAATTTTTTAATTAAAAATTAATATCCTTTCTTGGGAAATTCTTTACTAAAACTTAATTTTGTTTTCTTTCAAAAGCTAAACCCTAAACCATATTACAACTAAATCATTCATCTTCATCAGATTTCTTTGCAACCAAAGAAAGAAATCAATATCAAGTAATATTTGTATTTTATCTTGAGTGGGTCTACTGATTTTTTTTTATTTGAAAATCTCTTTTATTTTTTTCTTTTTATAAACCTTTTTTCCAATTTTTATTTATTGTTATTTTATTAAACATTGAAGGAATAAATTGCGTTTTGCTGTTGAAATATTAGGTTTTCAATATTTGAAACCCGAAATATGGTGTTATTTTAAATAGTGTTTTGTATTTAGGTTAGGTTTCTTTATTTGCTTTAAGGAGTTAATAATCAATTAAGAGTTCTTTTTGGATTTTCTTTGAAAATTATTTTATGAGTATTCAAAACTTATTTGAGGGTTCAAAATAAGCATTTAACTTGGAAAATCAAGTTTTTGAGATTTCAAATTTGAATTCATGCTCTGATTAGGTTTTCCTTGATATGGTTCAGAGTTATAATATGATTTGAAACTCATTTTGATTTTGAATAATTAATTTTTTTAAAATTTTTTTATAGCACATTTTTAAGGAACTTGCTTTTCTGAGGGTGAACTAAGTGAATTGAGATGATTAACTATGATTGTAGACAGGTCACGGAATAAAGGTTTTTTTTACTTGATATTTTTCTAATTTTTATTTTTATTTTGTTAGTTTGATGTTCAAATATTAGGTTTTCAATACTTTTTTAGGTAGACTAAAATAGAAAGCCAAAGGGAGTTAGGCTCCATGCAACCTATCACAGGAGGGTCCCTGTAATATCCAAGCAAAAGACATGTTTCAACGTGTCTGGTGAGTTCTCCAACCAACTGAAGCTGATTGGATTATTGTACGCAAGTCTCGATAGAAAATCAAAAGCCAAAATTTAAATCATATTTTGTGTTTGAGATAGGTTTTTTATTTGTTTTAAGGAGTTTGAAAAATAATAGTTGTCATTGTTGTTTGTACTGCATATATCACATGGAATTGGTATTTTAGTAACCAAATTACTTATTTGGAGTTTGGGTTGTTGGGATTTTTTTTTTAGTAAATATAGATTTATTCATGTGGTGAGGACATATTGTGGTGCCAATGATAAGCATTTGACTGTGTTGGATAGGAGCAATGTGGTGTTATGAAAACCAGGGTTTTCTTGTCGAAAGAATTGGTGTTGTAAGTTGGGTCTCCTTCTTCTTTCTATAAGTGAACAAATGTACAAGAAATATATTATAGCGGAAGGAAAAAGAAAGTAATGGCATTCAGTTATAATTTATTCACCTCAATAGTTTATATCAACCATTTTTGTCGTTGTGTAATATGATACGAGTCACATGTTTCTTGTCCTTTTAGAAAACGTTAAGGAATTGAATAACTAAAATTCGTTTATTTGAAAACCATGTTAAAAATTCTCTTGAATTAATAATAAACTGATCATGTTTTAAACTAAATAAAAATTGTCTCAATTTCCAAACATTATTCATTTCGATTGTACATAATAGTTAATTTGATTATGTTATTCTTAGGTTATTGTTTTATTATGCCGGTACTATTAAATTATGGTTTGAATTGTTTGATTAAAAATTAAATTGATTAAAAAAATATTATTCTCCCTTTATATCTCAAACTAAATATTATTGATTATGATTGAAACTAAAAACACAATGAACAAGTTTTGAAATATCGAATAATGAAATACAACATCAAATGAAATTGTAAACAAATTTGCTACGTTTATAGCAAAAAAAAAATCTAAAATATTTGCAAACATTCCTAAATAGTTCTAACATTCATAATAGTCTATTTTCATAGCCAACAACTAACTACATTGAGTAATTAAATCTTAACAGGCAAAGTTTTTAAATATTGCTATTTTTGAACTTTGGCATTTGTGTTTCTGCTCTCTTTTGTACCTATTGTTGCATCAATGTTAATTTTCTTCCTTTTGCTACTTTCTTTCTCTTAGGTAAAGAGATTAATGTTTCACCTTGAAACCCAGGCTTCATAAAAATCAAACATAGCATGAGTAGAATTAAACTTATACAATAAACCATAAATAAAACTTAAAAAGCAACTCACTAACATTCAAAATTTGCATGCATGTTCTATCATCTGCATATAAACTAATCCCTTGCAAGATTTGTTTTTCCCTTCTCCCAAGTCGACCAAAATTTGATGTGGAAGTTGAAGGTGGTATTGGTGGACCACCAATTGTTGGGGCTGAATGTGCTTCTGAAACATTGGAATAAACAGTAAAAATTCTTTTACCCTATAAAAAATCATAAATTTATTCATTTTATATAAAAATTCATAGTATTTATAATAAGAAGTTTACCTCAACTATTGGTTGTGATGGTGGAGTTGTAATAGTAGGTGCTCTTGTATCAATGTTTACTACATCTCTCAATCTAAGTTGGTTGAAAATTTCATTGCTCTACAAAAGTATAACAAATGTAAGTTAAAAATCTTATAATTAAAATTTTTGTAATATTAACACATGAATGGTTACCTGATTTGAAGTGCCACTAGTAGGGACTGAATTGTCAGTGATAAGGGTTGGACCATTACTGATAGGTGCTGAAGTGCACTGTGACAATAACAATCGCATAAATTTATATAGATACATGCACGATAGAATTTAATAAGAAAAATAATTCAATAAACACTCACACAACTCTTTGCATTGTGTTCGATCTTGAAACACTTTTGGCATTTCATTTTCCTTCCTCTCTTAATAATCGAGTGCCAGAACTTGATTCACCTACCTCCTTCACTCTGCATCTCTTGAGTCTTCTAGGCATTTTTTTTGGGATAAGTGGATCAATTGATCCTATGTTTGTTTTTGTCCAGAATATTTCATTTGGTAGAAGAGGCAGTACACATTTATATATAAATATTTATATAAATATGTACAATATCTAGCAAAGACATAATTTGCAATATCTTTTTGCTTCCACAATATGGTAGCAATGGAATGAGGGCATGGGATACCAATGAGATCCCAAGCCCTAAAAGTGCATTTTCATTTAAGAAGGTCAACCACATAAACATCATCTCCACAAACGACTTCAAATCCTTCTAATCCATTCCATCTTACATGAAAAAAAGTACTAAGTTCTTTATTTCTCTCTAATTTCCTACATATCTAAAGAAAAAAAATTATCCCACTTTGCTCATTTAGCCATATTATTCACTATTCTACCCATTACATACTGCCTCACTTCCTCAAACAATGAAATAATGGCCATAAATCTAGCTCCTACTATGGCTGAATTAAAGGCTTCAGCTAAGTTGTTATTCACCCCATCAGAAAGGCTCGACAACGATGTTTCATTTTAGAACTTTAAAGACTTACCATGGCTTCATGCTTGATTGCACCTACCTTCTGTATAATGTTTTCATATTCAACTTCAGTTGTTGATTTACAACAAGCCCATAATGCATGTTGTAAGTCACCACCAGTCTGCTCATTCCTCTAATTAGCATAACAATGCACAAAATCGATGCTCCACTCGTGGCAACATGTATGTAATCTCTTGTTCCAAACCTTTACAAAATAGAAATATCAAACTTAATAGCATAAATATGGTTAAATTTCTATGAAAAGCAAACTACATAAAAATTAAAGAAAAGATACTAAAATTTTACATATCACTCATTATGATGAAACCATCACCATGACCCAACTATAGATCCAATCACAAATTTTCAAGGAACCATGACGCATTCATAAACCAATTAAAAATTTGACAAAGGAAAGTGGACCTATTAATTAATAGTATAGCTATGGTGAGCAAAGATATCGTTCCCACGAAGACTAAATGTACTAGTAATTACTGTCTTTCTATTATTTTACCGATAAATTGGAGTGATTGATTAAAACTAAAATTAACTAAATTAATTAACTACAAACACGATAAAGAACAAATTAGGAAAACAATCAAGTAAACAACTAAGAAGCGAAACAATACCCAGGAAATGATTCACATAAATTTCATATGTCATTATCAATCTAAATTATGCAATTTCTTCACTTAGTATCTTGATCCGTAGAAATCCCTAAATTATGCTAATATCTCTTTCGAGAGTAAGAGCAATTGACTTTAGTTTGATTAATTGAAATTTATTTCTAATTAAAACCCCAATTATCACATTAACTTGATCTATGGATCCCTCTATTAGATTTGACTCTAATTCGATAGATTTATGTCGTCTTATTTCTAGGATTGCATGCAACTCCACTCAATTATACTAGATCTACACTTAAACAAGGTCTATTCCTCCTCTAGTTCAAGCATCAAACATGGATTAATAGTCTAGAAATATTAATCCAAAAATTAAGCACACATAATTGAGAATAATATCTAAGTATTTATTGTGGAAAAACATATATCAAATAACATAATCCATCCAAGGGTTCATCTCTCTAGGTATTTAGAAAATTAGTTTATAATCGAAAATAAAAATATCTCAAAAATGGTATAACCACAAGAAATAAGAAAACTCATAATAAACTTCAAAGAAATCAAAATGAGATATTCAATCATGATGTAAAACTACTTCAGAGTAGACCTTAATGGTGTCTTCTGAGTTGTTTTCTACAATATGCTCTAATGGCTTCCTCCCCTCTTCATATATTTGGTATATATAGGTCTTAGAATGCCTGATAAATTTAAAAAGTTCATTTCTTCGTGTTTCTAGAGTGCAGTTCGTAAAATCCACACGGTATGGCACATGGTTGTGTGGCAGCCCGTGTGGCTCACATGGCCATGTGCCTAGCCCATGTGGCTCCTAAAATTTTCTCCAGCTTTTGCTCATTTTTCACTCATTTTGCTCTCCAATGCTCTCTTAAGTATAGAAATATAAATTTAAAGGATTATGAGCATAAAATTAACCATTTTACATCGAATAAACATCTAAAAATGCATTAAGAATTAGGCTAAAATATGTTATGTTTGGAATTTATCAAATATCCCCACACTGAAGCATTTGCTTGTCCTCAAGCAAAATCCTCAACCCACATTCAAGTTAACTTTCTCAATTGGTCTAAGCTGAAATGTTTAAAGCATTCTCTCCCCTTATCAAAATAATTACCTTAAATTCGAAATCAACAAGAATTGACATCCTCACAAAGATTCACTCAAGCACTCAAAGTGTTTAAGGTTCATGAAATATGCATTCAACAGTCAACCGAGAAATGTCATGACCATATGTTTGTTTGAAAATCAAATCTCCATCACTATAAAATGAGATGACACACCAATTAAGAGGTCCTTAAAGGGTTGTAACGAGGCTTAGGTTAAGGGTATGGAAAGGCCAAAAAATTCGGTTATAATCGAGATTGAATTGATAAGTTACCAAACTAGAAAAATAATCAAATGTTGAAATAACGAGATTTACATCAACAAGAAATAAAGAATGGAAATAAGCTTTTCAACAGAATATGACACTAATTATTCAAGCTCAATCAAATTTTATTTATATATTTCTCTTTCTTTATGGATTTTTTTTTGAATTTTTTTAGAACAAGATAAAATTCAACAATTCAAACAATGAAACATAATCAGACAACTAACCAAATCAAGTCTCGAAAAAAAGGTGGTCAATAAAAAGGATAATTTTACAACATAGATATGAGTTATGGGTTAATATTAACGGGTTAGAAAAAAATGAGTTAGGATCAAAAGGGTTTACTAGGGTTTAAATCAATAGGTAAGCTTTTTACAGGTCAAATAGGTCAAATTCTAAGTGCCTCTATCATCTTAGTATATCAAATCAATAATGTGATCTTGACATGCATACTCGAAACAAGTTCTAGAATAACAAATTAAGTTGACATACTCACAACCAACAATAAAATGAGCATGAAATAAAATGTATGCTCTATAGGCTCAAAAGCTCACAAAAAATTATGGTTTTGATGTCAAACTTGCAATTTCAAAATTTCAAGATAATAATTCAATTCAGCGACGTAACATAAAATATTTATTTCTAAAAAACAACTTATAATGCTTGACTCTCTCGTGTCTTAAAGTATAAATCAACCAATGCACAAATATCCACAAATAAATCCAAAAAAAATCAATAAAAATTCCAAATAAAAAAAATTCACTCTAATGGAGTGTATGAGAAGCTTACTTAGCACAACAATTAATTCAGGTATTTTATCACAGATATACAAACAACCTCCCCACACTTAATATGTACATTGTCCTCAATGTAAAAACTGATACATGCACAGAATAAGCACAATATCAAAAGAGAATGAGAGAACTGAAACTGCCCTGAATTTGGATAAAATTGCCAAAATAGGAGAAACTGAAAATGTGGGAAAGTCTAAATGTAGTGCATTTTTCGAGCAAACTAATAAGAGAAACAGAAATAAATAAGAAGATAAAGAGATTATAAAATTGAATAAAAACAACCAGCTAAATAATAAAAACAATAGCATAGTGCAAAATAAAATAAAGAAGTCTCACAAATTAAAATAAAACAAGTAAAAATAAATATAAAGTACAACCAAAAACAATATAAATAAAGCAAATAAAATGAAATAGATCAGTGATCCTCGTCGTGAGAGGTGTCGGGATCGTGAAGCGCATAATCAGGTGGAGAGATATTGAGGTGCTGACAAATTGATGCAAAGCTGCGTCGCTGCTATCGAACCTCTCAAAGCAGCACTGTTCAAAGTGGTCAAACCGCTCGAAAAGGTCATCGAGTGTAATAGTAGGAGTAGCGCTAGGGTGACTTAGTGGCGGAGATCAAGGTGGGTCTGCATGGTTAAAAGGATCATCATTGAGTAACTTCTCACACTTATCCTAAGGATCGGAATGAGATAATATGTATCGACATGGACCCAATCCACGTTACCACTCGATCATCCTCGTGACTCATAATCTATAATCCCTACGGGATCATTTGTCCAACTAGTGTAAAGGAGGATGTTGCTCCGAAGTATCAAATAGGTCAAAATACATCGCTAGGCGAGTCACATAAGGGCCCAAACAAATATGACCATTCCTAGTGCAGTAAGTCTAATGACAGCAAGCTAGGGCAATGAAGTATGCAAGATCAATAGGGTGACGCTACGTCACACACTAAAGAAAATAAGCATCAGTCATGCTCACGACCCCAGTACTCTCCCTACATCCCGTCAATGTGTGTGCGAGAAGGGTGTGGATGTAACAAATGGAAGGAGGTAGGCCTATGGCCTTCAATTGGCTCGGGTTATAATGTGTTGTCGTCTCTGCTATATCAAACCAACAAATACTCGCTAGGTTATGGATATGCCGATACAGGGTAGAAAACCCTGAAGTGCTCATAAACTCATCAGTATAGATACCAAGGGCCACTCTAAAACCCGGGACGCTCAAAAACATGTCGTACCACCCAATCGAAATAAAACAGTGCATGGCTCATCATGTCTTGACATCGCGTGCTGTAGAAAAAATGTCGATAAGAACTCTAATGTAAGCTCTGAGTAGGTAGGCTCGACAATGGAGAAAACACTGTCCCATAAAGTTGTTTCAATCAGTACATGCATTCTATCGATCACATGTATCTCCTGTAAGGCCACCCAATTGATACAACGGCCTAATCCCGAAGTTCTCTTTCGTAAGTGCTGATACAGGTCCCCTTAAGGACCCAGAGGGAACTAGAGACATGTGTGTCTCGTGACTGGAGGAGGAACCGAGGACGAAGTTGTGGACCGAGTCTTCCACTTTTTCGAAGTAGGAACAACGATCATAGATTTTCGCTAGTATTTGTCACGATGTACTTGAAATAAAGATGATAGCCAAATATCAGAAAACCAAAAGAAACAGAGCCATCGATAACTACTCGAGCAACTAAACCAATTGCATGCAGTATAAATAAATCAATACACAAGATAGTGCACGACAAACACTAAATTACTGGAATGACGAAAATGTTCAAGTATACACAATCGCAACAAATAATAAAGTGACAAGTAAATGTCGAGTTATCGTACCTACAGGGACTGTAAAAAAGAATATTTATGAAATTAATGTTAAAACACTTTGGTGATGGAAAATATTTTGGTTTATAGATGATTAAAAACTAAGGGTTAAAAACTAAGTAAAAAAATATAAAAATAAAAAGGTTCTAATGCACGATTTCAAATAAGGTTTAATTAAGATGATATAATTGTGTTGGATTAATTACACTCCTTTAACTTAAAATTATTAAACTTATGTTTATACTGTTGGATCGCCAGCACCCCTATGGCGCAGCGAAAAATAAAAATCCGGCGATCCTAACCAGGGATCCATGTGTGAGGAACGAATCGGGGTGAAAAAGGTTGCGAAATTACCTAATGTTTATTCAGAGTAGACAGCAACACCTCAACAACGAGTAGTTTGATCTGTTGTCGAACCAAACCGCAATCTATCGTGATTCCGGCCTCTACGTAATCCACCCAGTTGACTATGAACGGAAAGAATCCCCAAAACAGTTTTGAGAGTTATTTTTCTTTGAAGGCTGCTAGACTCAAACAAAGAAAAACGGGATTATATATATCCTTTTGTTTTAGGGTTTTTTTTAAGAATTAAATAAATGTAATAATATTTTAATCCGAAAATTATAATTACATTAATTATAATATAAGTTCGGTAAACCATATATTTATTTGAATTCTTATGCTAACCAAATTCATGTCCTCACTATACGTACAACAACCTTGTACATAATGTGCTGGAAATTTGATTACCGAATTAAATTAATTCTATAATTAATTTAATTCAAGCGACCCTAAAAACAATACCAACTATGGTTTATTCCGTTCATTTCAACTATAGGGTGTGACCCTGTAGGTTCTTGTAACGTTAGCAGTAACACTAGAACAATTCTAATGCTATGAACAATGAGTGGCATCTAGCAATGCATCATTGCTACCTAAGTCACAAGAGATCATGATTCGACATAACCTTTTTTATGATTAACATTTTATGCAATAATCCTTAAGTCCTTTATCTCTGGATTGGACACAAGTCATGGAATAGTCACACTTGCATTGTCCATTCCATGTTCCTTGATATCTTAAGCAGACTACGATATACAAATAAGTAAGACATCTAATATCAACTTATTTGAGCATGGCCATGCATTTCTAGTCTCACTTAATCAAGTGGCCTAAGATATTACTCCCATTATGTAGGAGGGACTTATCCTATATCGACCAACCATATCCCTCTACATAGATTGTGGTATATCCAACATCAGTCTTTATAGAACAATCAGTTACGGTGTACGTTTGACTGTATCAAAATATACAACTCACGATGTTGGGATTATGATGATCTCAAGTTTGAGGATCATATAAATATTAATCATTATGAGTAATGTCGTGACAATTACATAATAATCCAAGAAACATACTCATAACGGGTCAGTCCAATATGTTGTTCTCTAACACACATATTCATGTAATGATTCTGACATTCCATATCAATGACAACTCTTTATCATCAATCAACTACACGTTAGTCTTAATGCATTATCGTTGTCCTATCCAACAATAATACTTGACTAAGGAACTTTTAAGAATAATCATATTATTCTCAGGACATTATTATAAAACAGTTTATTTATATACACAGAAAAGAAACTGAAATAATAATGGTAACGCCTTATATTAATAAACATGATAAATCAAGTATGTTATTACAACCATCTCATGATTGATCTTTGGGCATACTCTAACATATACTACTATGAACAAATTCACGACAACTTGGTAATCTGCTAACTACTGCTCATACACACTTATTAAATTAATTAATCTTTTGAACATTTTTCAATGTCAATCCAAGCGATTAATCAATCTTCACAAGCATATAAAAGATCAAGTGAGGTAACAGAGTATTCCTACCTTGAAATAGTTTAATCACAATAATCTTGCAAGTTATGCAAGGCATATGTATCGCCAAATACAATGCTAAATTAACTTCAGCTACCTTTCAAGAATAAACATGCACTGATTAAGTATTGTGTCGACTAATTACAATTTCAATACCATTTAATAATTAATTCATTAGTTATCTAACAATTAATATTGTAAGAATAACTTAGACATGATTTTACTTTATCAAGCATCTTACCAAGGCCTATAATAGCACAAACACAATTTCAATAATTCAAGCAGGCAAAATATAATCAACCCAACACGGATTAAATTCAAGCTAGCTTGATTAAAATAACCATTTCAATAGCATAAATACTCATAAACATGTTTGTCAAAACAACAACGAAATTTAAAGAGATAGGGAACAAGAAGCAAATCCGGTGTTTCTTCGTGGCTTGACTGATTTCTCTGTTCTTCGTTCTCCGTTGTCCTCAGCTATCAAGGTGGCTTATGAAAACTTTAATTTCTGCTCAACAATGGCTGATGAGGACCTCTTTCCCAAGAGAAGAAATTAGCACTTGAACAAAAGGGAAAAGTGGCAAGGAAAAGTTGAGAGAAAGTGAGAGAGGAGAAGAGAGAATTAGAGTGTGAGGGGATGAGTTGAATAATCAGCTAGGGGTGGATTTTATAGCTGGTTGTGGCTGCTAAAAATAGCAAATTCCATCAGCCAAAGAGACCCCCCTTGGCTGGCCACACATGGCTAAGTTGAGAGATTCAACTTTGCTAAAAATAGCTTGAGGCAAATCCATAAAGCCACATTTTTTGGAGGGGTTTGAATGCAAGGTTGAAAGTTCTTCAAGTGCTTCTTTGCAAGCTTATTTAGTAAGCTAAAATGATGATTTGGTTCAACATATGGACGGTTCTGGGCAACCCAATTGGTGGCTAGTTCGGTTCACTAGATTCGATTCAACCAATGCGGTTCAACTAGACCCTTTTTTTCCACAATTAATTAATAATAATTTATTTAGCCTAAATTAAATTGGGAATAAATTAAAATTAATTATATTATGAATTAATACACATTTTTAGACCATCTTAGGCTGGAAATAAATTTTCCTCGATGCTTCAAATTGCTTCTCAGTTTTATTCTTGAAGTATTGTCATTGAGCCAATTTTCGCCCTTTGTGTGAATCTGTTGAAAATAGTCAAAAATAATAAAAATTAACTATAAAATGAATTAAAATTCATCATGTTCATATTTTTAACATAATTTAATTACTTTATAATATTTAACTATTTTTCGACAAGAATTTAACCGAAATAGCATGATTTTAAGTTTAAAAGGGCATGTAAAAACACAAATTTTTGTGTTTCCACACCCCAAACTTAATTCATTGCTCGTCTCGAGTCATGCACAAATTTGAAAAGAATTTTTTCGGAAACACATTTTAAACAAATCCTTCAGAACAACATTCTTCCCAAAATCATGAAATCAATATACTATGCTCAAAAAGAAGAAATTTGATAATTATGCTACTCAAGTATATATATCGTTCAAATTAATCTCAACAATTACTACAATAGCAAAATTAGACTAAATGTTTCTTAATAAAGACATGTTAATCCCTACCAATTTGATTTTATTCAAAATTAAACTGCAATCATTAAGCTTAACTGATGTCTTCATATGTTGAACAGAACAATTTCTTTCCACTAATGTAGGTAACATTAGAACTTTGAATCAATAGGTCTTTAACAACGTTGTAACGTGGCTGGGCTGAGGGTAGGTAAAAGATAGATAATTTTAGGTTTAAAAAAAACCCTAGACTCAGCTTGTATCGGACCTTTCGAAATAATTACCTTCAATACATCAACTTTTCTTTCCTTTTCACATGCTCTTTAGTGCAATTTACTTCAAGTACATATGCTTTTTTTCCGAGTATTTTACTGCATGCACTACAATTTTTAGAGCATTTCATACTTCTTTGCAACTCTCCCAAACTTATTTTCAAAGAATACTCTGAATAGTACCGAGTCTTGTGTTTGGGACATTTTTAAGATAATTAATAAAAGTGATGACTAAGTTTGTAAGGGTTCAATAAAATTAGGCCATAAAGTCTCAAAGTTGGGTTTCAAAGGATAAAAATTTCATCATGGTTGGCTTGAAAGGCTCAAACGGTCCAAACAACAATTGCCTAAATCATTTTAACGTTCCATGCTTCCTAGGATTTTGCCTCAAGATACTACCAAGTCAATTCTAAAGACTTAAACTTTCATTCATGCCTAACTTTCCTAAAGAACTAAAATTTTATGGTATGATTTGCATGCTTTATTAGAAATACATTTCATGTAATTAGTAAGCTAACATAACAATTTATTGAAATAATGAAACTTTATTCATACTCAAATTTGACATACTTAACAAAATTCAAATTTATTGAACAAAAATATATCATATTCATAATTAAAAGAAAAATTTTATTCTGAGTGGAAATAATTTCAATTTTCGGTCCCCCCAACTTAAAATGAACAATGTTCTCATTGTTTAAAGTGAATAGATACTATACACCAGGTAGGATTCTAGAAAAGAGGAGGTCAGTCAATTTGACTACTTAAGTACCAAGCTCTTCCTAGATCCAATCCTAGACATGTATATACCTATTCCACACTTTAGACTTTACTACTTGTCCATAGTTAATTTTGATTCCCATCTCTTATTTTATTGTGCAGAAATAAAAGTTCCTAATTAATTCTAATTCTAAGCTAAGTTGATAAAAAAATAATATATAAATTATAAATAATATAATTATATATTAAAGTTTATCAAATTATTAATAATATTACAGATATTTATTCTAGATGATTTTTGAAAATATTCACAAAGAAAGGCACATAGTTTTTTATTTATGAAAAGAGCGACCAAATTTTAAAAATAATTCAATTAAGTCCCTATACTTAATGAAAATTTAAAATTGAGTTGCAAATTAAAACTTGGATCAAAATTGACCCTTTTATTTGAAACTAAAAATTTATCTTTCCATTTAGGGGATAATTTCTTGGAATTATGTCAAAATAAATTCCCAGGAAAGATTGGAGGGGTCACAAATGGTCTCGCTTAAGTTCCAATCTCCTAGACAGAATTTATTTAAACATACTTTACCCGAAAATATACCCTAAATTATTTATTCAAAAAGAAAAATGAAAAATTAAGTATCCGATAAAATGAACGAGATTTTATCCCGTTCAATTTTATCTCCCCAATAATGTTTCAGGCGCTGAGCATTAACTCGGAAATTACCTCCCTTACCTTGGAGTTCAACAACTCCGTATGGATAGACTTGGTGAATCATAAATGGACCAAACCAACGTGATTTTAGATTACCTAGAAAGAACTTCAATCTGGAATTGAACAACAAGACTTGCTGACTTGCTTCAAATTCTCGAACTCGAATGTGGTTGTCATGCCATTTCTTGAGTTTTTCTTTAATTAATTTGGCATTTTCATATGAGAACATTCAGAACTCTTCTAACTCATTGAGTTGGAACACCAGTTTCTCTTTCGCGAGCTTAGGATCCAAATTAAGCTGTTGAAGAGCCCAGTAAGCTTTGTGCTCTAACTCTAATGGTAGATGGCAGGCTTTCCCAAAGACTAACCTATAGGGTGACATCCCTAACAGTGTTTTGTATGTTGTTCTATAAGCCCATAAAGCATCATCTAATCTTGTGGACCAATCTCATCGGTTCGGGCAGACTACCTTCTCAAGTATGCCTTTGATCTCCTTATTTCCCAGTTCAGCTTGCCCATTTGTCTGCGGATGGTAAGTTGTTGCAACCTTGTGTTTCACTTTGTGCTTGTCTAATAACCATTTTAACCACTTGTTCACAAAGTGGGATCCTTCATTACTGATGATAGCTCTTGGGGTTCCAAACCTTGTGAACACATGCTTTGCAAAAACTTCATCACAACCTTAGCATCGTTTGTCAGATATGCCTCTGCCTCGACCCACTTAGACACATAGTCTACTGCTACTAATATATACTTGTGACTTCAAGATGGAGGAAAAGGACCAAGAAAGTCAATACCCCATACAACGAACAACTCTAACTCAATGATGTTTGTTTGAGGCATCTCATTTCTGTTGGTGACATTTCCAACCTTTTGACATGGATCATAGCTCTTCACATAAGCATATGCATCCTTGAATAGTGTTGGCCAAAAGAATCTGCATTGCAATAATTTGGCCGTTGTACGTACACCTCCGAAGTGTCCTCCACTTGGAGCTGAGTGACAGTGGTATAAAATCTTCGGTATTTCATCTTCTGCCACGCATCTCTTGATCATCTGATCTGCACACTTTTTAAACACATATGGCTCTTCCCAAAAATAGTACTTCACATCGTGAATAAAATTTTTCCTTTGTTGATAAGTCTTATCAATTGGCATCAAACCACAAGCTAAATAGTTAGAAATATCAACAAACCAAGGGGTATTATGGACATGATTTACCTTTAGAAAATGTTCATTTGGAAACGTCTCCTAAATTAGTATGAGAGGAGAATTCTCTTCTTGTGGCTCCAATCTAGACAAGTTATCTGCTACTTGATTTTTGACTCCCTTTCGATCTTGAATTTCTAAATCGAACTTTTGAAGTAGAAGTACCCATCAAATCAACCTCAGCTTAGCATCTTTATTCGCAAGTAAATACTTAATTGCCGAGTGGTTCGTATAGACAGTCACTTTGGTATCGAAACTTGTTGAAAGCAAATACAATAGAAAGTAACTCTTTTTCTGTTACCGTATAATTCAGTTGAGCTCTTGTTAGGGTTCAACTTCCGTAGTAGATGGGATGAAAAATTTTGTTCCTTCGCTGGCCCATGACAGCTCCAATTGCGAAGTCACTTGCATCACACATCAATTCGAATGGCAAATCCCAGTCTGGTGTGATGATCATGGGTGCCGTGACTAATCGACTTTTTAAATCGTTTAAGCCTTTTAAGCATTCATCATCAAACTTGAATATAGATTCCTTCTCCAATAATTTGCATAAGGGTTAGCAACTTTGGAGAAGTCCTTGATAAATCTTCGATAAAAATTGGTGTGTCCCAAAAAGCTCTTAACACCCTTTACAAATGTTGGAGGTGGGAGTCTCTCAACAACGTCTACCTTTGCTTTGTCTACCTCGATCCCATGTCTCGTTATTCGATGCCCAAGAACAACTCCTTCTCGTACTATAAAATGGCACTTTTCCCAATTGAGTACGAGATATGTTTCTTCGCATTGCCTTAGTACCTTACTTAGATTGGCTAAGCAATCATCATAAGTATCTCGGGATACTGAAAAAACGTCCATAAAAACTTCCAAATATTTCTCAACCATGCTAGTAAAAATAAACATTATACATCTTTGAAATGTAACAGGTGCATTACATAAACCAAATGGCATGTGTCTAAATGCAAATGTACCGTATGAGCAGGTGAATGTCATTTTGTGTTGATCTTTTAGTGCTACTGTAATCTAATTATACCCTGAGTATCCATCGAGAAAACAGTAGTAATCTCGTCCTACGAGTCTATCCAGCATCTGGTCCAAGAACGGCAAAGGAAAGTGGTCTTTCCTAGTTGCCTTGTTCAGCTTCCGGTAATCGATACAGATTCTCCATCCCATAACCGTTCTAATCGGTATCAACTCGTTGTTCTCTTTCTCTACGACCATGATATCTCCTTTTCTGGCACACACTGGACCGGGCTTACCCATGAACTGTCTAAGATGGGATAAATGATACTCACATCTAACCACTTGATGATCTCTTTTTTTACTACGTCCTTCATGATGGGGTTCAATATCCGTTGTCCATCGATTGTCCCTTTTTTGCCATCTTCCAGGATAATCTTGTGCATGCATACAGATGGACTAATACCGCGAATATCAGCTATGGTCTATCTGATGGCCTTCTTGAATTGTTTCAGAACTAAGATAAGTTTCTCTTCTTGCTTAGTGGTCAATTCTACTGAAACAATCATAGGCATAGAAGCGTTACCTAAATAAACGTATTTTAAATGAGAAGGTAATATCTTGAGTTCTAATTTAGGTGGCTCCTTGGTTGACACTTTTGGTTGGGAATAATCCCCCTTTTCTAACTCTAAAGATTCAAAACGGGATTGCAGATTAAATCTCCTTTGATTAGCTTCTAGCAAAGCTAAGTATTCATCCTCCTCTTCATCATTTGAAGGATCCAATGTCAAATTTCTTTCCAGTGGGTCCTCAACACAATTGAGTTCCTTCTCCACTATTAAATCCTCTAAATCGGACACTGCAGAGCAATCATCCATTGTGTCAGGAAATCGCATGGACTTAAAGACGTTAAATGTCACCTGATCATCCTGAACCCACATAGTGAGCTCACCCTTCTGCACATCAATAATGGTCCTTCCAGTTGCTAGGAACGGCCTTCTTAGGATGATTGGTACTTCTTTGTCTACTTCAAAATATATAATTTCAAAGTCAGCAGGAAGGATAAACTTATCTACATGTACCAATATGTCCTCGATTTTTCCTTCTGGATGTGCTAAGGATCGATCTGCTAGTTGAAGCGTAACTGTAGTTGGTCTAAATTCTCCTATCCCCAACTTCTTAAATATTGACATTAAGTTGATACTTGCACCTAAGTCACATAATGCCTTACCACAATATGTTGCTACAATGTTGCACGGTATGGTAAAACATCCAAGATCCTTCAATTTTGGGGGTAGTCTATCATGAAGATATGCACTGCATTCCTTCGTCAGAGCTATCGTCTCAAATCCTCCAAGTCTTCATTTCTTAGACTAGATATACTTCATGAACTTGACGTAGTTCGGCATTTGCTCAAGTGTTTGAACCAACGGGATGTTAATATGAAGTTACTTAAGTACGTCAAGGAACTTCTTGATATGAATCTCCTACTTCTATTTCTAAAGTCTTTGATTACTGGGACTGATTATGGTTGATTCATCTTTGGCAACAATTTTTCATCTAATGGCATTGTTAGTTGATCAGAATTAGTTGGTCCTGAGGTTACTTGTCGGGTTTTGCAGATTCTGGTTCTGGTGAAACTAGAATTTCAACACTTGGTTGAACTTCTTCTGAATCTTGAGCATCAGTTAGCTCCTTTTCAAATTCGACAGTGTCGGGCTCTACTGTCTTTCCACTCCTCAATGTCAACGCTTTACAATGTTCCTTCCCCAAATTTATCGAATTCTCTGTGTCACTAGGTAGAGCACATTGTGGTTAGTTCCTGAGTTCAGTAGCAAGCTGGCCCACTTTATTCTCCAAATTCCTTATAGTGGCATCATTTTTCGCCATGTATGCCTTCAATAGATTCTCTAAGCTATTGGATGGTTCCGCTTGGTAGTTTCTAAACTTGTTGGGGGAAACTAGGCAGCTGAGTTAGTCTAGGTTGGGAGTAAGTGTTACTAGTTTCAGCCCTTTGGTTACTCCAGGAAAAATTAGGGTGATTTCACCACGATGAGTTATAAAAGTTGAATTGCAATCCTTACCTCCCTCGATTTTGGTTTTGGTTATCCATGTAATATACGGGTTCGGTGTTCGATGGACATTCTTCAAACAAATTTCCTTCTCCAGAATACACACAGGCTATATTCTCAAATTGGTTAGGTTGTTGGGCTATAAAACTGTTAGACCCATTGGTGGTAAGATTCTTAAGCATTGAGGATATTGAAGATACCTGAGATGCGAGTGAAGTGAGATCGTCCACTTCATGTATTCTAGCGACTTATCTTCCTGACGCTGCTCGATTGGTTGGCCATTGATAATTGTTGCTGGCAATCCTCTCAATAATTTCGTAAGCCTGATTATAAAACTTGGAAAGGAGTGCACCATTAGCAGAGGCGTCCACTACCATCCTCGTGTGAGCGTTGAGACCATTATAGAATGCCTCAAGTTGAATGCAATGTGGGATTCCATGATGAGGACACTTTCATAATAACTCTTTGTACCTTTCCCATGCCTCATACAGGAACTCATCATCCATTTGTTGGAAGGCAGTGATCTTATTCCTCAACTTGGCATTCTTGCTTGGCAGGAAATACTTCATGAGGAAGTTCTCGGCTAACTCTTGCCATGTAGAAATGAAGTTCAATGGCAATGAGTTCAACCAGGCACGAGCTCTGTCCCTTAGTGAATATGGGAACAGCTTCAGTGGTAATGCATCTTCGGGTACTCCAGCTAACTTGAAAGAATCGTTCACTTCCATAAATAGTCTTAAATGAAGATGAGGATCTTCAATAGTCATTCCACTAAATTGGCCCACAGTCTGAAGCATCTGGAACATGACTGGCTTCAGCTCATAATGTTGTGCCTTGATTTTGGGTCTCCTAATACCCAGATTAAGATCGTTAAATACTGGCATGGCATACTGTCGTAAAGCTCTATCCCTATCATCAGCAATAAGGATAGGATTCTGAGCAAGGTTTGCTTCATTTCCTTGATTCATAATCTCAAATTTTATCTCTTCGGTCCTTCTCTGGATCACTTGTCTTCTTTGTTGTCGAACGGTTCGTTCTATTTTAGGGTCCACAGAGAGTAAGTCAATAATCTGATCAATACTCATAAACACTTGAAATAATCACAAAAAGATTAAGTAAGTAAATATTTAAATAGGAAAATAAATAAAACAAAACGTAAAAATAGATTCACAAATAATGGCTTTTTTAAAAAAAAAAGTCCCCGACAACAGCGCCAAAAACTTGGAACGACGAAAATGTGCAAGTGTACACAATTGCAACAAGTAATAAAGTGACAAGTAAATGTCAAGTTATCGTACCCACAGGGACTGTAAAAAATGAATATTTATGAAATTGATGTTAAAACACAATGGTGATGGAAAATATTTTGGTTTAAAGATGATTAAAAAGTAAGGGTTAAAGAATAAGTAAAAAAATTAAAAATAAAAAGGTTCTAATGCACGATTTCAAATAAGGTTTAATCAAGATGATATAATTGTGTTGGATTAATTGCATTCCTTTAACTTAGAATTATTAAACTTATGTATACTACTACGAACAAATGCACGACAACTCGGTAATTTGCTAACTACTTCTCATACATACTTATTAAATTAATCAATCTCTTGAACATTTTTCAATGTCAATCCAAGTGATTAATCAATCTTCACAAGAATATAAAAGATCAAGTGAGGTAACAGAGTATTTCTACCTTGAAACAGTTTACTCACAATAATCTTGCAAGTTATGCAAGGCATATGTATCGCCAAATACAATGCTAAATTAACTTCAGCTACCTTAGAAGAATAAACATGCATTGATTAAGTATTATGTTGACTAATTACAATTTTAATATGATTGAATAATTAATTCATTACTTATCTAACCATTAATATTGCAAGAATAACTTAGTCATGATTTTACTTAATCAAGCATCTTACCGAGGCCTATAACAACACAAACACGGTTTCAATAATTCAAGCAGGCAAAATATAATCAACCCAACACGGATTAAATACAAGCTAGATTGATTAAAATAACCATTTCAATAGAATAAATATTCATAAACATGTTTGTCAAAACAACAATGAAATTTAAAGAGATAGGGAATAAGAAGCAAATCCGGTGTTTCTTTGTGGCTTGATTGATTTCTCCATTTTTCGTTCTCCATTGTCCTCAGCTATCAAGGTGGCTTGTGAACAATTTAATTGCTGCTCAACAATGGCTGATGAGGACCTCTTTCCCAAGAGAAGAAATCGACACTTGAACAAAAGGGAAAATGGGAAGGAAAAGTTGAGAGAAAGTGAGAGAGGAGAAGAGAGAATGGAAGTGTGAGAGTGTGAGGGAATGAGTTGAATGATCAGAAAGGGGTGGCTTTTATAGCTGATTGTGGCTGCTAAAAATAGCAAATTCCATCAGCCAAAGAGATCCCCCTTGGCTGGCCACACACATGGCAAAGTTGAGAGATTCAACTTTGCTAAAAATAGCTTGGGGCAAATCCATAAAGCCACATTTTTTGGAGGGGTTTGAATGCAGGGTTGAAAGTTCTTCAAGGGCTTCTTTGTAAGCTTATTTAGTTAGTTAAAATTTGATTTAGGTCAGCATATGGACGGTTCTGGACAGCCCAATTGGTTGCTGGTTCAATTCACTAGATTCGATTCAACCAATGTGGTTCAACTTGACCCTTTTTTTTCCATAATTAATTAATAATAATTTATTTAGCCCAAATTAAATTGGGTATAAATTAAAATTAATTATATTATGAATTAACACATATTTTTAGACCATCTTAGGTTGGAAATAAATTTTCCCCGATGCTTCAAACTGAATCTCAGTTTTATTCTTCGAGCATTGTCTGCCGCTCCAATTTTCGCCCTTTGTGCGAATCTGTTGAAAATAGTCAAAATTAATCAAAATTAACTATAACATTAATTAAAATTCATCATGTTCATATTTTTAACATAACTTAATTATTTTATAATATTTTATTATTTTTCGACAAGAATTTAACCGAAATAGAATGATTTTAAGTTAAAAAGGCCATGGATTTTAAGTTAAAAAGGCCATGTAAAAACACATAAATTTTCGTGTTTCCAATTATGTAACTACTATACCTAATATAAAAAATAATACTAATACTACAAATAAAAATATTGAAGTAGGGAAAAATAAAGTAAAACAAAAAAACTATATATCTAAACCTAAGAATAGTAATAATAGTTATAATAATACTACTAAATAAGAATAATAATAGTAAACAAATCAAAATAATAAGAAATAAAGAAAAATAAAACTAAAATAAAGAAAAGCCAAAGAAAAATGGCTACAAACAGTGGTGGGGGTAACGATAGTGGTGATGGAGGCGCATACATGTCGCATGTGAATATGATATGCGAATTGCGCATGTATACATGTCGAATCAAGTAATAAAGTGATAAGTCGAATCGTATTTATTAGGTAAATAAATGATCAAGTTATGATAATGATTAATTTTATGGCAAAACCGAGTTAAGTACGCAGTGGTAAATTAAAATAATAAGGATAAGTGCAAAATGTATACTGACTAATATTGGAAAATGTTAAGGAAAAATAAGAGTAAAATGGAATGGAAATTGCGAGAATAATTAAGTGAATAAAATGCGTACGAATAAATAAATAACTAAGAATGCTACAGCAAAGATACTACGATAATGGATAGAAGGTCTACGATGTTGATTGCAAGGTTGGGATTATTAAGAATCTACCCTTACTTTCAATAATGCCTCAGCAAAACTGTACTTAACCTACTGCCCCTGCTTAACCTAAAGTGATTTTCTTCTTTTGAGAGCAAGAACTCAAGTTACCTGGCATTTTTTTATAGGCCTTAGCACGACAACCTGCACTATTTTGTCTTCATTCTATAGAAATGATGTTTGTTGTCTAAAGTCCACTGCAGGTATTTGGTCTAATACCCACTTGTATCATTTAATTTCAATCCAACTAATCCAACCTTTTTAGAATTAGATTAAGTTTGTAGGCATACTGGACACTTATCCATGTGAAGAGAATGTACGTATACAGTTACGAAATAAAAGCAAATGAATGAAATAGTAGATTAAATCAAATATATGCTTCAACCATTAAATAAAATAAAAGTTCCATCATATAATCCCAACCCTATGAAATTTAATTCATGGGGTGGCGATTAAAATTCTAGTTCAAAATAACATCCAACATCATTCCAATCAAATCAATTTATGGGAGAATAGAATAAGAAATAATGGAAGCACTTAGGAAGATGACTATTGCCAAACAAATCCGCAATCTAATAGCACAGTGTCTTGTTGTGGCTCAGAGGGACTACCTTCAACTTTCTCTTTTTATCTCTACTGAGTCACTACCCTCTATTGTTGCCTCCAGATCTCCCCAGTTAGGGCTTCTTCATTCAGCTTTTTATAAACATTTCTTCCTAAGGTAACTCCAACAGCCCACGATATCTTATCTTCTTTTTTAGGCTGATTTTGCTGGTAGAAGTAAAGTTGGGCTGAGATTGGTATATGTTAAATGTTGACTCGGTCATCTTCTTCAAATTTCCATGGCATACAAGGTGGCAAACTGTTCATCCTTTTGCCTTGACAAACCTTCACTCATTTATTTCTTTCTCCACATCCTACACCTGCGAAACCACCAAACATAACCCTTCCACATGCAGTTAAAAGTATCTAACATGTAAACATAGTCCAAGCTTCCAATGCAAATGATAAAATTACTAATAAAATGTCCTAAAATACCACTAAATGTACCCAAGTACAAGCAATTAGATAGGTCTAAAGTAATGAAATATAACTCCTTTCAAGATTTATCAGTATGGGAACGGTTGGCGAATATAGGAGAAATGGCTGGCGAAGTTGGTGTAAAAGATTGGTGGAGGAAGAGGGTGAAATTACAATAGGTAGTGGATGAATGAGGGAAAGGGGGAAAAGGTCAGAGTGGTCGATGAAGGTTTGTGGGTGTGGGGGTAAAGCTTTAATTGGATGAATAAAAGGGGAAGGGGGAGAAGTGTTAAGGTCAGCAAACGGAGGGGATCTTAGTAGCAGAAGACCAAATGGGGGTTGGTGAGGACAAAAGGAAAAAAGGGAAAGGGAGAAGAGTTCGCACAGTGGTTACACGGAATGGAGGCACCGGTTTTGAAGGAAGTGGTTGGTGAGGTGGTAATTGTGCAAAAAAATTAGGGAATGGTGACGGGGTGGGTGGGAAAGGTCGACGGCAGTGAGGGTAGGAAAGGAAGGTTTCGGCGGCTGGGTTAGGGTAGGTAAAGAAAGTGAAACTAAAAAAAAGGATAAAAATCCCATGGTTAAATATAGGACACAGTTGTGTAATGGCCTATGCTGGGCCACACAGCCCTGTCTCGTGCTTGTGTAAGGCCACCCAGGACATGTGCCATTTCAAAATTGAAAGAAATTAAGTTCCAAGACTCACATGACCTAGAAAATGCCTGTGTGTCAAGATTGTCTACCATACACAACCGTGTCTCCAAGTCGTGTGGGTCATTTTAGCCTGTGTGATTCTTTGAAAAAAATATGCCTAGTGTCCAGATGGCTTTGGACATGCCCGTGTGTTGAGACTGTGTGTGATCATCCTTCACTTCTCCCACACTCGTGTATGAGGCTGTGTGGGGCACACAATCCTACACATGGCCATGTGATAGGCTGTGCGTGTCACACAGCCATGTCTCCAACTCGTGTGTCTCACATGGCTATGTCTCCAACCCGTGTAACTCTCTATTTTCGTGTGTTGAAAGAAAATTAGAAAAATTAGCTCCAATATCCACACGGCCTAGGACAGACCTTGTAATAGCCCGATTTTGGGTCTAGTCGGAACAATGGTTTTGGGTGCACAAATATGACGAGGGAAAATATTATTATCATTATATTGTTATGGTCTACAATTTCACGAAAGACTTCTGTAAAAATTTCGTTCGAAAATTTCGACGTTTGGGCACTCAATTTAGTCAAAAGGACTAGATTGTAAAAAGTACAAAAGTTGAGTTCTACATGTTAGAGATGTCCACTTGTTATAAAATTATAAATTGGAGGTCTTTATGTGGTAATTAGGCCATTAGTTAATTGATGGACAAAAATGGGCATGAAATAAGTGAAATAGGATTTTTTTTATGAAGGGGCATTTTAGTCATTGGGTAATAAATAGAATTAAATGGGAAAAAGATGGCAAAATATGCTCATCTTCTCCATAGTTGCTGCCGAATTTTAGAAGACACCATAGCTAGGGTTTCTTTGCTTTTTCAAGCTCATAGTAAGTGCATCCTAGCTTTGCTTTTAATGTTCTTAGCATTTTTGAGATTCTCGTAGCTCGGTTTACGTATTTCTACTGTTATTTTAACCTAGGATTTATATTTGGAAAAATACCCATAGGTGAAATGTGTTTATTTTTCTATTTTATGGTAGAATATGAATCTAGAAATTATGTTAAACAACTTTTGCTAAGTGATTTTAAGTGAAAACGGGTAAATTGACAAAATCGGTAAAAATATTTCATGTTCATAAGTACATGTTAGAGTGAGAATTTGATGTTTCCATAGAAGGAAAAAGTGTTCAGCATGTTTTAAAACATAAGAATAAGGAGTGAAATTTAATTTTCGAGCTTTGGGACAAAAATGGAAATATGTAAAAGTTTAGAGGTAAAATTATAATTTTTCTAAAAGTTGAATCGAGTGCTGTTTTAATAAATTTGAATATTAAATAAGCTAAATTTGCTATTATAGATTAAGAAAGACGAGAAGTCAACCTAAATCGGGGAAAGGAAAAGATCGTGGAGTAAATTGCAAAATTTCAATCTTTTGCACCGAGGTAAGTGTGCATGTGAATTAATGCATTATTTTAATGTTAATCAATATATTGTTGAGATTTGATTGAATATAGGATAAACGTTTGATGTAGATCATAAAAATGTGGTTAAGTTTGAGAAAGGTGGTAAAATGTTGAAAAATAAGGTTTCCGATTGAACACTCGGAATAGATCAGAAAACATTAAATAAAAAGGGGTTGCTAAGTGCAGATTCCCCGAGGGGTTGCTAAGTGCTGATTCCCCGAATTATTGACTTTAAAGGTGGTTGCTAAGTGCTGATTCCACCGTATCTTTGATTGTGAAAGGGGTTGCTATGTGCTGATTCCCTGTATCACTGAATATAAAGGTGGTTGCTAAGTGCTGATTCCACCGAATCTTTGATTGTGAAAGGGGTTGCTATGTGCTTATTCCCTGTATCACTGAATATAAAGGTGGTTGCTAAGTGCTGATTCCACCGTGTCCTTGACTGTGAAAGGGGTTGCTATGTGCTGATTCCCCGTATCACTGAATTTAAGGTGGTTGCTAAGTGCTGAATTCACCGAGTAACGGATAATATTCTTAGTGTTCAATAGGGAAATTGGTAAACTGAATGTATATATATGAAATGGACAAGACTATGTAAGGAGTATTGCATTTGATACTTAATCAACTAATGTATAAGATGGTATGAGATATCAAAACTACAAAAGAGTAAGTTTTGAAATAAAATAGTTTTAAACAACAGCAGTTGAGTGACTTTGAAAAATCACCATAAATGGTGGAAATTGAATTAGAGACTGAATAATACATTAAATTCAAGCTGAATGAGTCTACTTTCACATGAAAGAAACAGAGCAACAAAAAGAGTTATATATTTTGAAATATTTGAATTGTAGTGAGACATCGTTGAATTGATTTCGAAGTCCCCTGTTCCAAATTTAGAAAATCACCAAAAATTGTAAAAAAATAATTATGGCTTGAAATTTAAATGCTTGAATTTCTCAGTGAGTCTATTTTCAATAGAAACAAACAAGAACATTGTTTGAATTCTGTACAAAGAGTTAAGCAAATTTTAGTAAAGGGAGGTCAGAGCTGTCAAGTAGTGAAATAAGGAAAAGTTTAAAGAATAAAATGTACTAATTTGCTGAACTAAAAATTCTGAAAATTGTATGGTAGAAAGGTATGTGAGTATAGTTTCAAATAAAATTTACGGAACTTAATTTTGAGCCCTGTAGCTTGAGATGAAAAAAAATTAGTGACTGTGACGCAGAAAAATAGCTTGCTGGAAATTGAACAAGCAAGAAAATTTATGTGTGAATAAAATTATATTTCTATGAAATCATGTTAGAAATTTATTTATTTGTCATATTCTTACTTACTAAGCTATATGCTTATCCCTCTTTCTTTTCTATGTTTTATAGTGTTGCCAGTTCTTCTCGGAATTCGGAAATAATCGGGAACTCATCTACACTATCCAAAATTTTTGGTATTTTGTAATTAATACTTCTAAACTATGGCATGTATAGAAGACTTGATTTTGATGGTTTATGTTACAAAGTATTTAGTATAGATGTAATATATGTTATTTGACAATTTTTTTTTACACTCTATATGATAGAAGTTAAAATCTTAAGTATGATTTTAATTATGCTTGAGGATATAAATGTTGGTTGAAACATTGGATTTAGTTGGGTTGTAATCGTAAAATTTGTAGGGGTTTTATGTAAAAATAAGCAGAAATGCTGCCGAAATTTATAAAAAAAAAGAAGGTAAAATGAATGAAGTCAACTAGTAAAATTTATAAGAATTTATGTTTTATTTAATACGTTAGTATTTATTTAACAATTAATTGTAAATGATTTGATATGTCCGGTAGTGCCTCGTAACCCTGTTTCTGTGACAGTTTGGCGTTAAAGGGTGTTACATCTAGTGGTATCAGAGCCACGGTTTAGTCGGTTATCGGATTAGTATAATGTGTGTAAAAGTCTATCTATACATGCCATAAATATATTGTGATAGTGTGATGATTTCTGACAATTTAAAATTTTGTTTTATATTGTAAATGGATCTTGACCGAGGTGTAGCAGATGATGTTGAGAGTAACGCGCCGGCTCCCGCGCAAGGGACCGCGCTTGAAGAAAGTAGACATGAGACACATAGTCAGGATGAGGCTCGGGAAGCCTTCCTTCATATGATGAATAATTGGTATACAGAATTTGTTTGTGCAAATCCGAATGTTCAACCTCCTCCACCCCCTCATATTCATCAACCAGTTCCCGTAGCTCCACAAAATGTTGACTTGGTAAGATCATGTAAACCTCCCATTGATAAAATCCGAAAGCATGGGGCTGAAGATTTCAGAGCTAATATAGATGATAATCCGAAGAAGGCGGAGTTTTGGCTTGAAAATTACATTCGGGTATTTGATTAATTATCTTGTACTCCCGAAGAATGTTTAAAGTGTGCAATATCTTTATTAAAAGACTCAGCATATTGTTGATGTAAAACATTGGTATCTGTGGTTCCGAAAGAAAGGGTTGCATGGGACTTCTTCCAGGATGAATTCAGAAAAAAAATACATAAGCCAACGGTTCATCGATAAAAAATGTAAGGAATTTCTCAAGTTGAAGTAGGGCCGAATGTCTGTAATAGAGTATGAAAGCGAGTTTGTTAGACTGAGTAAATATGCCCAAGAATGTGTACCCACAGAAGCTGCTATGTGTAAAAGGTTTGAAGATGGTTTAAATGAAGACATTAGAATATTTGTTGGAATGTTGGAACTGAAGGAATTTGTGGTATTGGTTGATCGAGCTTGTAAGGCTGAAGAATTGAATAAAGAAAAGAGAAAAGCGGAGATTGAGGCTCAAGATGTAAGAAAAAGGTCAATGAGTAAGACATTTCAATCCCAATCAAAGAAGCTTAAGGACATGAATCCACGATCAACTGGTTCAGCTGGGTATCCACGTAGAGATTGAGGGAAGTCATATTCCGGTGCTAAAACTCAAGCTACTTCAATGGCAAGTGTGGGCAATGTGGGGAATAATAGACCCGAGTGTCAACAGTGTGGTAAGCGACATGTTGGTGAGTGTTGGGGAATTAGATGAGCTTGTTTCAGGTGTGGTTCTCAAGAGCATTATATAAAAGATTGTCCTGAAAGGATAGAAGAAGAAAGATTACAGAGAGTTGGATCGGGTGATACCGTTAGTAGAGGTAGACCACAGAGAAATGCTAGAAGCAGAGTTAGCGGTAAAAGTGTGGTGAAAGATACAGCCGGGAGACTAGAAACTAGAGTGCCTGCTAGAACGTATGTCATATGTGCTCGTGAGGAAGCATCATCTCCTGACGTGATTACTGGTACATTTTCTCTTCATGATATTGATTTTGTTGCTTTGATTGACCCTGGGTCTACTCATTCATATGTATGTGTGAATTTAGTATCTAATAAGAATTTGCCTATTGAAAATACTAAATTTGTGGTTAAAGTGTCAAATCCTTTAGTCAAATATGTTTTAGTCGATAAGATTTGCAAGAATTGTCCTGTGATGATTCAAGGTCATTGTTTCCCGGCTAATTTGGTGTTGTTACCATTTGATGAGTTTGATGTTATTTTGGGGATGGATTGGTTGATGTTGCATGATGCCAAGGTAAATTGTAGACAAAAAATCATTGAATTGAAATGTGAAAATGGTGAAATTCTTCGGGTTGAAGCAGAGGAGCTGAATAAATTGCTTATGGTGATCTCACACATGTCTGCTTAGAAATACATGAGAAAAGGATGTGAAGCTTATCTTGCTTATGTGTTGAATACCGGTATAACTGGGTTGAAGCTTGAATCAGTGCCGGTAGTCTGTGAATTTTTGGACGTATTTCCAGAGGAATTTCCTGGGTTACCTCCAATTAGAGAAGTTGAGTTTGCTATTGACTTGTTACCTGGTACTGCACTGATTTCTATTGCTCCGTATCGGATGGCTCCAACTGAGTTGAAAGAATTAAAAGCTCAATTACAAGAGTTGATAGATAAAGGATTTGTGAGACCGAGTTCTTCTCACTGGGGTGCTCTTGTATTATTTATGAAAAAAAAAGACGACTCTATGAGACTTTGTATTGACTATCGTCAGCTCAACAAAGGACTATAAAGAATAAGTACCCGTTGCTAAGAATTGATGATTTGTTTGACCAATTAAAAGGGGCAACAATGTTTTCAAAGATTGATCTGAGATCTGGTTACTATCAGTTGAGAGTTAAAGAGTCAGATGTACCAAAAACTACTTTCAGAACGAGGTATGGACATTATGAATTTCTTGTGATGCCTTTCGGTTTAAATAATGCTTCGGCTATTTTTATGGATTTAATGAACCAAATTTTTCGATCGTATTTGATAAGTTCGTGGTGGTGTTCATAGATGACATTTTAATTTATTCTCGGGATGAATCCGAGCACGTCGAACATTTGAGAATTGTATTACAGATTCTGAGAGAGAAGAAATTGTTTGCTAAATTCAGTAAAAGTGAATTTTGGCTTCATGAGGTCGGATTCTTGGGACATATAGTGTCAAGTGCGGGTATTCGGGTTGATCCAAGCAAAATCTCAACAATTGTTGATTGGGAACCACCAAAGAATGTGTCCGAGGTTAGAAGCTTTCTGGACTTAGCCGGGTATTACAACGTTTTGTTAGGGGATTCTCGATGATTGCTTCTCCTATGACTAAGTTACTGCAAAAGAATGTCAAGTTTGAATGGACTGGAAAATGTGAGCAAAGTTTCGAGAAATTGAAAGCTTTATTGACTGAGGCGCTAGTGTTGGTACAACCTGAGACAGGGAAGGAGTTTATAATTTACAGTGATGCATCGTTGAATGGTCTTGGGTGTGTGTTAATGCAAGAGGGAAAAGTAATAGCTTATGCTTCGAGACAACTGAAACCGTATGAGAAGAATTATCCGACATATGATTTAGAATTGGCTACCATTATGTTTGCTTTAAAAATTTGGCGTCATTATGTGTATGGTGAACAATGCCAAATCTTCACTGATCATAAGAATTTGAAGTATTTAATGAATCAAAAAGACCTGAATTTGCGACAACGAATGTGGCTCGAACTAATAAAAGACTATGAGCTAGTGATTGACTATCACCCCGGAAAGCTAATGTAATTGCTGATGCTTTGAGCAAAAAATCTTTATTTGCTTTGAGAACTATGAGTACGAGATTAACTTTGTCTGATGATGGTTCAGTTTTGGCTGAATTGAGGGCTAGACCGTTATTCCTTCAACAAATTTGGGAAGCCCAAAAGAATGACAACGAATTACAATCCAGGAGAGCTCAGTGTGAATCGGGTGTTGATTCAGATTTTTGGATTAGATCAGATGATTGTTTGATGTTCTGGGATAGGATATGTGTACCAAGAAATGATGAGTTGATTCGGACCATTTTATGTGAGGCGCACAGTGGTGATTTGTCAGTTCACCCAGGTAGTGCGAAAATGTATAATGATTTGAAGAAATTGTATTGGTGGCCGGGCATGAAAAAGGATATCTCAGAATTTGTATCAAAGAGTTTAATTTGCCAACAAGTGAAAGCTGAGAATGAAGTACCATCGGGTTTACTTCAACCAGTAATGATTCCAGAGTGGAAATGGGACAGCATCACGATGGATTTTGTGACGGGATTGCCTCTGACTCCAAGGAAGAAGGATGCTATTTGGGTAATCATTGATAGATTGACAAAATCAGCCCATTTTATACCGGTACGCATTGATTACTCACTTGATAGGTTAGCGGAGTTATATGTTGCTGAAATTGTGAAATTGCACGGGGTGCCTAAGTCCATTATATCGGATAGAGATCCGAGGTTCACTTCGAGGTTTTAGATAGATTTGCAAGAAGCCTTGGGTACAAAATTAAAATTTAGTACTACTTTCCATCCGCAAACTGACAGACAATCTGAAAGAGTGATTCAAGTTCTTGAAGACATGCTCCGATGCTATATTTCATAATTTGAAGGCAGTTGGGAGAAATATCTACCATTGGTTTAATTTGCTTACAACAATAGTTATCAGTCGAGTATACATATGGCACCGTATGAAGCATTATATGGACGTAAGTGTAGAACAACTTTGTATTGGACTGAGCTTAGTGAGAAACAGATTCACGGGGTTGACTTGGTGAAAGAAACTGAAGAAAAAGTGAAAGTAATCCGTGACTGTTTAAAGGCTGCTTCAGATCGGAAAAAGTCATATGCGGATTTAAAGAGAAAAGAAATTGAGTTTCAAGTGGGCAATAGAGTGTTTTTGAAAGTATCTCCATGGAAGAAGATTTTGAGATTTGTCCGTAAAGGCAAATTGAGTCCACGTTTTATTGGACCGTATGAAGTTATTGAAAGAATTGGACCCGTAGCTTATCAGTTAGCTTTGCCAGCAGAGTTGGAAAGAATACATAATGTATTTCATGTATCGATGTTGCGACGCTATCGTTCTGATCCTTCACATCTAGTTTCCCCTACAGAGATTGAAATTCGACTAGATATGACTTATGAGGAGGAACCGATAAAGATTCTGGCTCGAGAGGTCAAACAATTAAGGAATAAGAGTGTAGCTTTAGTAAAAGTGTTGTGGCCAAAACATGGAATGGAAGAGGCTACGTGGGAACCGGAGGAATTTATGAGGAAACAATATTCAAACCTCTTTTACGGTAAGATTTTCGAGGACGAAAATCCTTAAGGGGGAGAGTTATAACAGCCCGATTTTGGGTCTAGTTGGAACAGTGGTTTCGGGACCACAAATCCGACGAGGGACAATATTATTATCATTAGATTGTTATTGTCTACAATTTCACAGAAAAATTTCATGAAAATTTGGTTCGAAAATTTCGACGTTTGGGCACTCAATTTAGTCCAAAGGACTAAATTGTAAAAAGTGAAAAAGTTGAGTTTTACATGTTAGAGGTGTCCAATTGTTATGAAATTTTAAATTGGAGGTCCTTATGTGGTAATTAGGCCATTAGTTAATTGATGGACAAAAATGGGCATGAAATAAGTGAAATAGGATTTTTTTTAAGAAAGGGCATTTTAGCCATTTGGTAATAAATAGAATTAAATGGGAAAAAGATGGCAAAATATGATAATCTTCTCCATAGTTGCTGCCGAATTTTAGAAGACACCATAGCTAGGGTTTCGTTGGGTTTTCAATCTCATAGTACGTGCATCCTAGCCCCGTTTTTAATGTTCTTCGTATTTTTGAGATTCTTGTAGCTCGGTTTACCTATTTCTACTGTTATTTTAACCTAGGATTTATATTTTGAAAAATACCCATACGTGAAATGTGTTTATTTTTCTGTTTTATGGTAGAATATGAATCTAGAAATTATGTTAAACAACTTTTGGTAAGTGATTTTAAGTGAAACCGGGTAAATTGACAAAATCGGTAAAAATATTTAATGTTCATAAGTACATGTTAGAGTGAGAATTTGATGTTTCCATAGAAGGAAAAAGTGTTCAGCATGTTTTAAAACATAAGAATAAGGAGTGAAATTTAATTTTCGAGCTTTGGGACAAAAATGGAAATATGTAAAAGTTTAGGGGTAAAATTATAATTTTTCTAAAAGTTGAATCGAGTGCTGTTTTAATAAATGTGAATATTATTAAACAAGCTGAATTTTCTATTATATATCAAAAAAGTTGAGAAGTCAACCTAAATTGGGGAAAGGAAAAGATCGTGGAGTAAATTGCAAAATTTCAATATTTTGCACCGAGGTAAGTATGCATGTGAATTAATGCATTATCTTAATTTTATTCAATATATTGTTGAGATTCGATTGAATATAGGATAAACATTTGATATAGATCATAAAAATGTGGTTAAGTTTGAGAAAGGTGGTAAAATGTTGAAAAACAAGGTTTCCGATTGAACACTCAGAATAGACCAAAAAAGATTGAATAAAAAGGGGTTGCTAAGTGCAGATTCCCCGAGGGGTTGCTAAGTGTTAATTCCCCGAATTATTGACTTTAAAGGTGGTTGCTAAGTGCTGATTCCACCGTTTCTTTGATTGTGAAAGGGGTTGCTATGTGCTGATTCCCCGTATCACTGAATATAAAGGTGGTTGCTAAGTGCTAATTCCACCGTACCTTTGACTGTGAAAGGGGATGCTATGTGTTGATTCCCCGTATCACTAAATTTAAAGTGGTTTCTAAGTGTTGAATTCACCGAGTAACGGATAATATTCCGAGTGCTCAACAGGGAAATTGGTAAAGTGAATGTATATATATGAAATGGACAAGATTATGTGAGGAGTATTGCGTTTGATACTTAATCGACCCATGTATAAGATGGTATGAGATATCAAAACTACAAAAGAGTAAATTTTGAAATAAAACAGTTTTAAACAATAGCAGTTGAGCGAATTTGAAAAATCATCATAAATGGTGGAAATTGAATTAGAGGCTGAATAATATTTGAAATTTAAGCTGAATGAGTCTATTTCACATGAAAGAAACAAAGAAAGAAAACGAGTTATATATTTTGAAATATTTGAATTGTAGTGAGACATCGTTGAATTGATTTCGAAGTCCCCTGTTCCAAATTTGGAAAATCACCAAAAATTGTAAAAAAATAATTATGGCTTGAAATTTACATTCTTGAATTTCTCAGTGAGTCTATTTTCAATAGAAACAAATAAGAACATCGTTTGAGTTCTGTACAAAGCGTTAAGTAAACTTTAGTAAAGAGAGGTCAGAGCTGTCAAGCAGTGAAATAGGGAAAATTTTAAAGAATAAAATGTACTAATTTGCTGAACTAAAAATTCTGAAATTTTATGGTAGAAAGGTATGTGAGTATAGTTTCAAATAAAATTTACAGAACTTAATTTTGAGCCCTTTAGCTTGAGATAAAAATAAATTAGTGACTGTGACACAGAAAAATAGCTTGGTGGAAATTGAACAAGCAAGAAAATTTATGTGTGAATAAAATTATATTTCTATGAAATCATGTTAGAAATTTGTTTATTTGTCATATGCTTACTTACTAAGCTATATGCTTATCCCTCTTTCTTTTCTATGTTTTATAATGTTGCCAGTTCTTCTCGGAATTCAGAAATAGTCGGGAACTCATCTACACTATCCACAACTTTTGGTATTTTGTAATTAATACTTCTAAACTATGGCTTGTATAGAAGACTTGATTTTGATGGTTTATGTTACAAAATATTTAGTATAGATGTAATATATGTTATTTGATAAATGTTTTTATACACTCTATATGATAGAAGTTAAAATGTTAAGTATGATTTTAATTATGCTTGAGGATATAAATGTTGGTTGAAACATTGGATTTAGTTGAGTTGTAATCTTGAAATTTGCAGGGGGTTTTATGTAAAAAATAAGCAGAAATGCTGCCGAAATTTATAAAACAAAAAAGGTAAAATGAATGAAGTCAACTAGTAAAATTTATAATAATTTATGCTTTATTTTAATACGTTAGTATTTATTTAACAATTAATTGTAAATGGTTTGATATGTCCGGTAGTGCCTCGTAACCCTATTCTGGTGACAGTTTGGGGTTAAGGGGTGTTACAAACCCATTTGCCCAAGCCGTCTGTCCCACACGGCCATGTTGCTAGGCCGTGTAGACCAGTCCAGGCTGTGTGGCCCTTTTTTAACGTACTAAACATGCAAAAAAATTTAAGGAAAATATAAATTTAAGCATTTGTGTTGCCCCTCGAGAAGTGTCTATTTAAAGTCTAAGCTCGACTTTCCCTTTCACGCTCACAATTAATTTGGATCTTAGAGTTGGAACTCCTCTCACTCGTTATTAATATCACCACCAAGATAAGATTTATGTCGATGACTATTTACCTTAAATGTGTCGTATTCAGGATATGTTACCACTAATGTACCATACAGAAAAACGGTTTTTACCAAAAAATGGGCCTGACCATCTCGATTTCAGTTTTCCTGGAAACAATTTGACCCTTGAATTATATAAAAGCACTCGATCTCCAATTGTGAATTGTTTGGGATACTTTACATGAGCGTTGTAGCATTGCTTTGTCATTTCTTTGTACAATCTTGAGCTCTCGTAAGTATTTGCTCGCCTTTCATCTAACTTATTTAGTTGCAATAGTCACTTCTCACTTACAAGTTTAGGATCGTAATTTAGAAATTTAATTTCCCAAAATGATTTATGTTCAAATTCTAGTGGTAAGTGACAACCCTTCCCATAAACAAGCCTTTAAGGAGACATTCCTATGGGTGTTTTATAAGCAGTCCTATAAGCCCATAAAGCATCATATAATTTTAATGCCCAATCTTTCCTATTTGTCTCTACGGTCTTCTCTAGAATGCATTTCAATTCATGGTTTTACACTTCAACTTGTCCACTATTTTAAGGGTGATAAGGGGTAGTTGTTCTATGATGTACACCATATTTCTTAAGGATGTTATCAAATTTAGTGTTACAAAAAACTGTACCCCATTCACTAATGATTGCTCGAGGTGTTCCAAAATGAGAGAATAATTTCTTAAGAAATCTAATTACCACCCTTGCATCATTAGTTGGTAAAGCTTGAGCATCAACCCATTTCGACACATAATCTACCACTACAAGTATGTATTTATTGGCATAAGAACTGGGAAACAGTCTAATAAAATCAATACCCCCAATGTCAAAAATTTCACAAGAAAGCATGTAAGTTTGTGGCATTTCACCACATTTGGAAATATTACATGTCCTTTGGCGTCAATCGCAAGAAGAAACATACCTGTTAGCATCTTTAAACAATGTAGGCCAATATAAACTTGATTCGAGTACTTTATGCGTTGTCCTAATCCCACTGTAATGTCATCTTGTCTGTCTCGAATGGCAATGGCCCAAAATTTTATTCACTTTTGGTACCATAACACACCTTTGAATTACTTGATTTGCACACACAGAGAAAAGAAAAGGATTATCCCAAAAATAGATTTTCACATCAATAAAGAATCACTTCTTTTGATGATGAGTCAAACATTTTAGTAAGACGTTAGCAACCAAATGAATCACAATATCTACAAACCTAGGGCCGTCAAAATTAGTTACCGCAAAGAGTCGTTCTTTAGTAAATGAGTCATTTATCTCCCTCTCATTAAGCTTTTCAAGTTGGGGATTCTTGAGCCTTAAGAGGTGGCCTACTGCACGAGTTTTAACTCATTTCTTATCTTTAATCTCAAAATTGAACTCCTGCAACAAGAAAATCCACCTTATAAGTCGAGTTTTTGCATCCAGTTTAGTAATAAGGTAGCGAATAGTGGAGTGGTTAGTGTACACAACAACTTTAGACAATATTAAATAAAGTCTAAATTTATCAAATGCAAAAACCACATCTAGCAATTCTTTTTCTGTAGTGGTGTAATTCTCTTGTAAATCTGTCAAAGTCTTGCTAGCATAATAAATCAGCTGAAAATGCTTATCTCATCGTTGTCCAAGTACTGCACCTATTGCAAAATCAATCACATCACACATTAGATCAAAGGGTAAATTCCCATCAGGTGCAACCATAATCGGGGATTAACTAAATTTTCCTTAAGAATAGTAAATGCCTCTAAACATTTCTGACTGAAATTAAATGGCACATCCTTTTCTAGAAAATTAGTTAAAGGCTTACCTATTTTAGAAAAATCTTTAATAAATCTCCTACAGAACCCAGCATGTCCTAGGAAACTTCTAATAGCCTTAACTGAATTAGGGAGAGGTAATTTTTCGATAGTTTCAATCTTCGCTCTATCAATCTTGATCCCTTTACTAGAAATTTTATGGCCCAAAATAATTCCTTCTTGAACCATGAAGTGACACTTTCCCCAATTAAGCACAAAGCTCATTTCCTCACATCTCATTAGAACACGTTTTAAATTCTTAAGGCATAAATGGAAAGAATTACTGAATACTGAGAAGTCATCTATAAATACATTCATGATTTCTTCCATGAGTTCATCAAAAATGGCTAACATGCAACGGTAAAAAGTGGCAGGAGCATTACATAATCCAAAAGACATTCTTCGGTAAGAAAGCGTACCATATGAACATATAAATGTCATTTTTTTCTTGATCCTCGGGAGCTATCGGGATTTGAAAGTAGCTAGAAAGTCTATCTAGGAAGCAATAATACATGTGACCAAAAAATCTCTCCAACATTTGATCCACAAACGGAAGAGGAAAATGGTCTTTCCTTGTAGCTTGTTCAAATTCCTGTAGTTAATACAAACTCTCCATCTCGTAACTGTTCTTGTTGGAATCAACTCGTTCTTCTCATTAGCCACAACAGTCATGCCTCCTTCCTTAGGAACAACCTGTACAGGACTCACCCAAGTACTATTAGAAATAGGATAAATAACTTGAGCATCTAGAATTTTAGTTACTTTAACCTTGAAAACTTCCTTCATATTGGGTTTTAACCTCCTTTGAGCTTGCACAAATGGCTTATACTCATATTCCATTAAAATCTTGTGGGTGCAAAAAGAAGGACTAGTTCATTTAATATCAGAAATTTTCTAGGCTATAGCTTTTTTGTGTTCCTTCAACACTTGCAATAACACATCCTTCTCATTTGGCTTTAAGTCTGAAGCAATAATCACTAGTAGTGTAGAATTATTTCCAAGGAATGCATACTCCAAATGATTCGGCAATTGCTTCAATTCCAATTTGGAAGGTTCTTTAAATATTTACTTACCTCAATGGCCTCAAAATATTTTTGTCTAAGTGGAGACGCATTGCCATACAAATCAGTTTCATTTCACTTATCACAAATTTATCTTCATCGACCTCCTATTCTTGAACAAGACACAGTTCCAACGTGTCCTTATGAACAATTTCCTACAATGAATCTTGAATAGCATGATCAAAAGAATCGATAAAATAACAGGAATCATTTTGCTCTCTAGAAAATCACATGGCATCATAAATTTGAAAAATGATCTCATTATCACCTACCCTAAACACAAGTTTACCATTACCCACATCAATAATAACTCTATCAGTGGCTAAAAAAGGTCAACTTAAAACTAAATGCACCTTAATATCCTCATCCATGTCAAGTATAAAAAAATCAACATGTTTTATGAATTTATCTACTTTCACAACTACATCTTCAATAATTCCCCTAGGATATTTAATAGATTGTCAACTAATTTAATACTCATCCTAATAGGTTTAGGTTCCCTAAGACCAACTTTCTTGAACATTTTATAAGGCATCAAATTAATCCTAGCACCCAAATCAGCCAATGCTTTTTCAATGTTTAAACTACTAATAAAGTAAGGAATAGTAAAACTTCCTGGATCTTTTAACTTAGTGGGCAATTTATTTTAGAGGACGGTCGAGGACTCCTCATTGAGCTCCATAGTGGATAGCTCTTCTAACTTTCTTTTATTTGTCAATAACTCCTTTCAAAATTTTTCATATATAGGCTTCTGTGAAAGAGCTTCAACAAAAGGTAAGTTAATATGAAATTGCTTAAAAAGTTCAAGAAGTTTACCAAACTGTTCATCCATGCAGTCTTTCTTCAAATTTGTTGGATATAAGATCGATGGTTTATATGATTTAAGCATCGGTGTTTAAATTTTTTGGGTTTTTGTCACCCCATCATCTTTCTCATCAATTTCCTGTTTCAACTTCTTTTAAGGCTTAGACAACACTTTTCCATTCCTCAATGCAACTGCTTTCACATGCTCCTTTGGGTTTGGTTTAGTGTTGCTAGGTAAACTACCTTGTTGTCTTTCCGAAACAATTTTAACAAGTTGTCCAATTTCATTTTCAAGTCCATGAATTGATGATTGCTGATTTTTCAAGGCTATCTCAGTGTTTTGAAATCTAGTTTTAAAAATCAAAATAAATTTAGCAAGCATCTCTTCAAGGTTCAGTATCTTTTCTTGCTGATAAGACTGTTGAAAACTAGAAGGGGGTTATGACCTTTGATTTCCTTGATCACCCCAGGAAAATTTGGATGATTCCTCCATCCTACATTTTAAGTATTGCTAGAGGGGTTATTTTGAAGTCTAGAATTATTACCCATAAAGTTAACTTGCTCATGCTCCATGTTAAACATGAAGGGTGAATATTCTGAATTAATCATCTCCACCCCATTCGTATCTTATTGTATCACTGGAATCACCTGCTTAGAAAAATTTAAACCATCAATTTTCTTACCAAGAGCTTTAACACGATTCGCCAACATAGAAACAAAAAAAATATCAAAAGCTTTGGCTACCTTAACAGGTTTTACTCTCGTAACTTGCCACTAATAATTATTCAATGTCATCTCCTTAATAAATTCTTCAATCGCCTCAGGTGTTTTGTTGTTCAATGTTCCTACAACTACTGCATGAATCATCTATCTAGTTGAAGGGTTCAAACCATTATAAAAATTTTGAACTTGAAGCCACAAAGGTAGTCCATGGTGAGGACACCTTCTCAATAAATCCTTAAATCTCTCCCATGTATTGTAAAGAGTTTCAATATCAAAATGAACAAAAGAAGAGATGTTCCTCAACTTAGCTATTTTTGCCAAGGGAAAATATTTTAATAAAAAATTTTCATTGCACCCAAGTAGTGGTAGAACCTCGTCGCAATGAATTTAACCTTTGTTTTGGCTTACTCCTCAACAAGAATGGGAATAACAGTAAGCCTATGGCATCATCAGTGACACCATTGATCTTGAAAGTGTTGCAAATCGGATATTCTCTTGCAAACTATCAAACTGAACATATTATTATGCCATCTAAATTGTGTTCAGCTTGATCTCAAAATTATTTGCATTAACAGTTGGTTTGACAATACTCGATTTAGCCTCAATCATAATGGGCTTAGCATATTCATATATAGTTCGAGGAGTAGGACGTGCAAGAGGTAGCTGATTATTTTGATTATCACCCATCTCCACAGTAATATCATTTTCCTCTTGATCGTCTACTATATTCTGTTGACGTTACCTTGCTTCTCTAACCTCTTTACGATTTTTGCGAGCGGTCTTTTCAATCTCACTATCAAAAAGTAATGGATCCAATGGGTTTTCTCTAGTCATAAATCAAAAGACCCTGCCAAAAGCAAACAAACGAAAAAATTAGAATATAAAAATTAAATAAAGAATAAAAATAAAAAACAAAAAAATGGTTAAATTAATCGAAATAAAGTTTTCCTAATATTTCAGTCCTCAATAGTGTCGCCAAAAACATGATGTAGTTGTAAACCAACTAAAAATTTGACAAAGTCAAGTGCAGTTATCAACTAATAGTATAGCCACGATGAGAAAACATATCGTTCCCATGAGGACTAAAAGTAATAGTAATTACCATCTTTCTCTGATTTAACCGATAAATTGGAGTGATTGATTAAAATTAAAATTAACTAAATTAATTAACTACGAACACGACAAAAAACAAATCAGGAAAATAATCAAGTAAACAACCCAGAAGCGAAACAATACCCAAGAAAGATTTCACCTAGATTTCATCTGTCATTATCAATCTAAATTATGCAATTTCTTCACTTAGTATCTTGATCCGTAGAAATCCTTAAATAATGTTAATATTTATTTCGAGAGTAAAAACAACTGACTCTAGGTTGATTCATTGAAATTTATTTCCAATTAAAACCCCTATTATCACATTAACTTGATCTATGGATCCCCTATTAGATTTGACTCTAATCCAGTAGATTTATGTTGTTCTATTTCTAGGATTGCAAGCAACTCTACTCAATTATGCTAGATCTACTCTTAAACAATGTCTACTCCCCCTCTAATAAAATCACACCAAATATGGATTAATAGTCTAGAAATATTAAACCAAGAATTAAGGATACATAGTTGAGAACAAGATCCAAGTATTTATTGCATAAAATAGAAATTAAATAACATAATCCATCCTAAGGTTGATTTCCCTAGGTAATAAGAAAATTAGTTCATAATTAAAAATAAAAATATCTCAAAGACAGTATAACCATAAGAAACAAGAAAACCCATAATAAACTTCAAAGAAACCAAAAGGAGATCTTCAATCTTTATGAAAATATGCTTCAGAGTCGACTTCAATGGTGTTTTTCAAGTTATTTTCTTTAATATTCCCTGATGACTTCCTCATCTCTTATTATATTTGGTATATATAGCTCTTAGAATGCCCGACAAACCTCAAAGTTGCATTTTTCCACATTTTCAAAGTGCAATTCACGATCTGGCAATGGTCATGTGGCAGCCCATGTGGCTCAAACAACTATGTGTTATGTTCGTGTGGCTCCTAAAACTTACTCTGATTTTTTGATTTGCACTCTTTTTTTGCTCCTTTTACTCCCCAATGTTCTACTAAGTATAGAAACATAAATTTAAAGGATTAGGAGCATAAAATTCACCATTTTACATCGAATAAACATCCAAAATGCATCAAGAATGAGCTAAAACATGATACGTTTGGCATTTATCAAATCACCCCCATGTTTCCCTATTCTCTACTGATAACTCTTGAAAAGAGTTATAATCCATACTCTTAGACATAATTAATTTCTTGTACTTAAGGGAAATTAGCTTCATTTTAGGTAATTGCATGATCATTTCTAATCAATCGAGCGGTTCATCTAAGAAATTGAGATGGTGATTACTTTATTGCATATTTACATTTAACTGCTTGTGGAAAGGTTTTGTTGTGGCTGAATGCCAGGTTTAAGGGAAAAAGATAGAAGAGGATGGAGGTTTTTTGAGGCATTATGAGAGGTTACCATGGCAATGTTGGTGAAAAAAATGACAATTAGTCAACCAGCAATGAGAACACGCAACGTTTGGTCCCCCACATACATGTGTAATGGAGAATATTCACCTCAAAATTAAGGAAAAAGCAATCATTGGCTAACGACATTTACCATAGATGACAAACCAAGCATAAAAGGCAATAAAAAGGAAAAGAAAGAAGGCGATAGGGATTGAAGTTTGGTGATGACGAGGAACAAGAGGCTAAGTCGGGGGGATCGTAGTTTTTAACCCAGATTTCTTCCTCTGCATTTTGATTGAATGCTTCTACTCCAAACTGATATATTAGGATATTGAGGATTTTGTTCTTAAATTTGTGTAGCCCGACCATGAGCTACTTAATACAGCTAGGGTTTGCTTTGGATGATGTTTTAACTTCGATTAATGTTTATGGATTAAGATGGTTTATATTACTGCTTTAGACAATGGTTCTTTTTGTCTAAATACTTAATAGTGTGTTGATGAATGCTCAATAAGTCTTAAGGTAGCTTGACACTGACAGGATTAGGTTACCTAGATCAAGGTTGGGTAATATAAGTGAGTGTTGAGTGAAATACACGTGTAAACTCTAGACATAGAGCCTCACCTTATACGATTTAGAAGGTTGATCTTTATTAGTAGTTGCTAATCCTTAGCTTATAAAAATATAGTGCCTTAGGGGTGAATAACCTTAAGTCTTGCTTTCAACAAAGGTAAACCACATTAGTACCCACTCAGCAGTATGTTCACCATAGTTTTGCCATGGCATTGTTCACGAGTTAGAGCATATCCCTTAGTAAACTCAGCCTTCACGGCCAATATTACAACCTTGCTAAAGTCTTTAGTACTCTTGGGTGATTTTTTGCAATGGTAATCTCTACTAGTATACTTCACTACTCTCACTTCTAATGTGTTAATCCCACTTTAATTTCATTAAGCATCATTCGATACATTTACCTTTTCTGTTCAATTATGCTAACTTAGACAAAGAGCGCTCATCCAATCCTCGTGAAAATGATACTCACTCATCACTTTATTACTTGATTTGATATGTATACTTGCAAAATTCGCATATCATATTCGCACTCAACATCTACCTTAACAACAACCTATGCGATAAGGTATATTTGATCATGCCCATCTCTGCCCACAACTAATAAAATCTTACCTTTGTAAGAACCTTTTGAGAAACATACATCTAAACATATAACAAGCCTAAAAAATTACTTAAACCCATTTTTCAAGGTTGTAAAGCAAACATACATTCTCTTAAAGTGTAGTGTGTGATTAATAGTAGGTTGCTCAACCATTAGCTTTATATTGGCAATTGGGTCTGTCTTTCTTAAAGTAAAAGCGTAATCATACAAACGCAAAAAACACTTTACCTTTAGTTTGTTCTAAGGCCCATGCCCTACCTATACGACATACACTTATTTGCAAGTCTACCTTCAACTCCTATTTTGCAAACATTTGCATCTGAACTAGCTTTAATGGAGGTAACACTCTCAACTTACTAAGAAAATGCCTTTCAAAAAACTTGTAGTTGGCTTAACTATTTTGAAATGTCACAAGACATTGGTGCTAATTCACAAATGTCTTAATCTTGAAAAATCCATCAATATTATCCTTAGCAACATATATAAGAATAGGACAACCAGCAAATTTACACTTAGCTCTTGTCCTATACTTATCATTCCTAATGTACTTAATATCAAATCTCTTAGCTATAGCATAAGATACTAAAGCATTCTTGAATTGAGTATTATTAGTAAAACTCATTCCAAGTTGGAATTTAAGTATTGTGACTAATGTACCAAATAAGACATTTTTCCTTTTCTTACAAGCTAACTCACCATCTGAATCAATTTCATAACTACCCAAATCAGAAGACCCAAATACTCAATGTTATCTCCACCAGACCCGTTAGAATATGCTTCTATATCATTTACTTTCCTACCATTTGTTTTCTTCCTCTTAATTTCACTAGTGAGGTATTCAAAATTTAGTTCAAGTTAAAGGTCATCTACCGTAACAATTCTCTATTTTTTTTTGCTTTAAAAGCTTTATATTTTTCCCTAATCCCTCTTATCTCATTATCCTCATCATCAGGCCCACCCTCTAACTCCTCTGTACCACTAGAGGCCATATTCTCATCATTCTCTAAACTTAGGACTCAATTATATTATCTTCATTAACCCTTATACCAAAAACATAATTAGACCCACCAACCCCACCTATGTCTTTACTGCTCCTTTTCTTTTGGCTTAAATCACCTATCTCAATTTCTATACTATGCAATAAAGGCTCAGAGTCTACATAAATTGGTGCACTAATCAAATCCATGTTCTACTCTGTAAAAACAACCATTTACAAGCCTACACTTATTGCTAAAAAATTTCAGACAACAATCACATCAGTTCCATAAAAAAACATTGTTCCTTGACCTGTCTCCAATCACAGTCAATAATCTTAATTCACTTAGTTCACTCCCCAAAAAAAGTAGTGCGGTCAAAGAAATTAAAAAATATTAATTATTCAAATTCAAAATAAGTTCCAAATCATATTATAAATGAAAACCATATCTAAGAAAACCTATCAGAGCATAAACTCAAATTCAAAATCTCTCAACTTGATTTCCCAAGTTAGATACTTATTTTGAACCCTCAAATTAGTTTTGAATACTCATAAAACAATTTTTAAAGAAAATCCAAAAAGAACTCTTAATCGATTATCAATTCCTTAAAGCAAATAAAAAAAACCTAACTCAAATACAAAACACAATTTAAAATAACAACATATTTTGAGTTTCCAATAGTGGAAACCTTATATTTCAAAAGAAAAACACAATTTATTCCTTCAATGATTAACAAAAAAAATCATAAATAAAAATTAGAAAAAGGGATTATAAAGAGAAAAACAGAAAAAGAGATTTTCAAATAAAAAATATAGTAGACCCACTCAAGATAAAATACAAATCTTACATAGATTGATTGATTTCTTTGATTTAAGAAAACAAATGATTAAGTTGTTGTATGGTTTAGGGTTTAATTTTTGAAAGAAAACGCGATTAAGTTTTAGTAAAGAATTTTCGAAACAAAAAAGAGATTAATTTTTAATTAAGAAATTAAAATTTGAAATTTTTATATATTTTTCACGTTTGAAATTGTGATGGTTTCATATGCCATGTCTCAGTCATACATTGGTTATGTGTGCCACCTCAACAAAAATGAACACCATTAGTGTTTTTGGTAATATGTGTAACGGTTGGCAAGTTTTACTACTAAATTAAGAAAAAATGCGAATTTCTAGTACCAAATCTTATATCAAGCATTTATTTTTCTCCCACTTGCTAACCCAATATTTAATAACTTACCTACCTATCTATATTATCATTAAACTCTTAATTGAATTGTTCTTAAATTCAAACGCATGGACTAGTACAGATAGAAAAAGATTTAAATTTTAAAATTAGGTGGATTAAATTTCGAAATATTAAGAGACATCTTTCAACATTGTAAAATCCTAATGTTCTCGGAAATACAAAATCTTTTTCTCTAAAAGCGATGACTAAAGACGGCGGAGGTGATTTTTCTAGTGAGGATTGAAACACTAAAAAAGTCCATTTTAAGGGCTTGGATCCAGATGCGAACTTTTTGAGTTTCTTGAAGGAGATGACATGAGATCTAATGTTAGTGGAATACCTGCAATCAGTTTTTCTGAAAGAGTGCAACAAATACTCATCAAAGATATGCCAACCACAGTAATGGTAAAACTTCTGGGCCAAAATCTATTATATACCCTCTTGCAAAATAAGATCCATATCTTTTGGAAACCCTTGCAACAACCCCATCTCGTGGATGTGGAGAATGGATATTTCCTGGTAAAATTTCAATGCCAAGACGATTACAAGAAAGTACTTACCCAGGGGCCGTGGATCGTTCTTAGGCAGTATCTCAAGGTGTAACTATGGACTTCAAAATTTAACCCACTTCAGGCTTTTCCCAGTAACACTATGGTTTGGGTTCGGTTGCCTGGTTTGCCGGGTTATCTTTATAAACGTCGTATCTTGGAGGAAACCAAATGTTTGATAGGTATAGATACTAAACTGGATTTTCAAACGGATAAGGGTTCAAGAGGGAAATTTTCCTAGATGGCAGTGTATATCGACTTGGGAAAGCCCTTGGCCTCCCTGATCCTGGTCAACAGCATGGTTTAGAGGGTCGTGTTTGAATCACTTTTATCAGTTTGTTTCTCTTGTGGCATGTTCGACCACCTGCAGAATTTATGTCCTAGTTCTAGCGCAGCAAATGACACTGAGATGGGTGTAATAAAAAAAGGAAAGAGATCTAATTGAAAATATCTTTTTCCAAAACTTCAAGGTGGACCATTTTTTTATTACTAATGTGACGGCAGTAGCCTCATCAGAGAAGAATAAGGTGGCAAAGCTAATGAAGGCCTTTGGGCCATGGATACTCATTGAACAGAAGTCTCAGTGTAACCTAAGGACACGTGAAAACCTTGATAAGAAATTACCTAAAATGATGTCGTTATTCCAAATAGAATCAAAAAATCCAGGAAAGCTCATCGATGCTGGATTTCTCGAAAGTAAATTTTAAAAATGAGTTTTGTTAAAAGAGAGGAGTCAGGGATTTACGTCTAGGGCAAACAATAATGGGGTTGCGGCACATGATACTAACAATTTTAGCATTTTGGGAACTAAAATTTCGGTTGGGTTGATGTCTTCAAATAGGAAAAATATTTTGATGGATATTGGGCATGGGTCTATTAATAAAGACAAAAATAGTGGGTCTTCGATGGAGTGTCCAGCTTCTGGGGTTGGAGACAGTGGGAATAATGATGTTGCGACATATGATACTAACGCATTTAGTGTTTTGGGGAATGAATATTTGGTCGGGACAATGTTTTTAATTAGGGCTGATATTTTGATGGATACTGGGCATGAGTCTATTATTAAAGACAAAAATAGTATGTCTTCACTAGAGTGTCCAGCTTTGAGGGTTGGATACAGTGGGAAAAATGCAAATTTTGTTTTAATTGGAATTGAACAATCAACTCCAAGAAGGGAGGGTTTAAAAAATATGATTAGTTTGGAAAAATCTTTGACGCTGCATGTGGGTGGTACGAAGCAAAATCTTGACTTGGATTTGTCGGCCAATAAAGAGGGTTTGAATTTTGTAGGGGTTAATTTCCATTTTAACCCAACATTTAATGACCTGGTAGAGTCAATGGTGGAACTTAATAGTGAGGTCTTAGATCCTAGGAAACATTTGGCTATCATTTTCAAGGGGATTAAGGTACCTGAAATTGTAAAGCCCAATAGATGAATTGATTCAACTAGGAGAGGTAAAGGGATCCCAATCTCAAAAGGGAGGGGATCAGAGGTTAAGGGTGGTACTTCTTGTAGTGGTGGCACTATCAGTAAAATCATTTGAGACTATGGTGGACGTTTTAAGAACTCTGGTAATACGAGTGTCCCATTGTCAAATACCATGAATTCCAAGGCCAAACTTATTAGCTCGCAGATTGACATTGAGGCTGAAAATGGGAGGAGTGATGGAACAAGCTATGAAGGCGGCTACTAACTAATCAGTATTTACGGTACATTTTTATCCCTATCTTTGTTTTCTGATTATATGAATTTATCTTTTTTTCCTGGAATTGTCAAGGAAGTGCTAGTAACAAGTTTTCGCGGATTTTTCATGAGTATAATTGAGAGTACAAATCAGGTATTGTTGGAATTTTTTAAATTAGAGTTAGTGGTGGTAAAGCTAATTCGATTATCGCTAGCCTTGGGTTTCAGTACTCACACCAGGTGGAAGCAATTAGTTTTCTAAAGGTATTTGGGTTGGATGGAAGGAGTCGATTTGGGTTTAAACTTTTTAAAGTCATCCTTAACTTATTTTAACTCGGGTTTTTGATAGTTCTTCGCAACATTCTATTTTTGTCGTCTTTGTTTATGGCCGCCCTCATAGTTGCAAACGGAGGAGGTTGTGGGATGCTCTAAAGGCGACTATTCTGGATAATGGTTCTCCTTGTATGGCAGTTGGAGATTTTAATGTGCATCTAGCTTCCAGCAAGAAGAAGTGTGGGCGAGTTAGAGGTAAAAAATATGTCCTTTCTTTGGAGAATTTATGGATTTAGCTAAGATTCGTGATTTGGGATTTATAGGTGCTCCTTTCACATGGCATAGAGCTGGAGTTTATGATAAGCTCAACAGAGCTATTAGGAATGATGTGTGACTTGCATCTTTCCCAAATTTCTCTATGACTTATCTTCCTAGGCTCAAATCTGATCACATGACTTCGATTTTATCTCTTCGACCTATGCTTCATTCTGCTATTGGATGACCATTTCGTTTTCTGGCGGAATGGGCCTAACATTCAGAGTTTTCTAACTTAGTTAAGGAGAAATAGAATCTTGATGGTTCTATGTCCAATATAGTGTCTAGATTTACAAGTCAAGTCAAAGAATAGAATAAGAAAATGAATGGCCACATTGGGGTTCAGAAAAAAAAAAGGCTTTTTCAGAAGCTTGATATTATTCAGAGGGGTATGGATTATTCTCATTCAGATTCTTTACTTAAGTTGGATTTTAGAGAGGAATTGGAATATGTTGTAACACCCTATACCCGGCCTGGATGCCAAGCTTAAATATGGAATGACACACCACTGTCTCATGTCATATACAACAAGTAAAAGTTCATTCTAAACAAAATATCTTCCATTTTAGTATTTGTATAGGTTTTAAATCACTATACATATAAATGAGTACTCACACTCCTATGGCATGCCAACTATATCCAACGGTTTCAATATCATAAGGCCAAAATATCTAAAATAAAACACATATCACTTACTGATTATACTTGCACTATCACTTCATATTTGCATTTTTAGCTAAACACTGTCACTAAGATTTAACATGTACATAACATGTACACATTTGCACTTAAACAATAGTTATTACAAACTCATATCACATGTTTTAGCATCTCATCTCAATTCACATATTCATAAACACATAAGCACATAGTTCACACGACAACATAGGTATGAAAAAGTTTACACTCAGAATTTAAAGTAGGGTTTTAGGCTACTACTAAATTCACAAATAATTCATTAAATCATGTCCACAAGCAATTACTCCAAACACTCACTGATTACACTTTCGTTGAAAAGCTGAAAACTCAAACTAGTTTTTCCTTGCCTTTATCTCTGCTCGTAGAAGGTTCTATCGAATCTGGAACTTCAACACAAAAAATTCACTCAAAAATACATCCAAAAATTAGCCAAGGACTCATTACAAGCATACAAAACATAAGTCTAAACTATGTTCTCATGTAACAAAACTTAATATTTTCACCTAAAATCAATTATGTTCATCTTATAATTCACCTACGACTAATTCTCAACCTTTAAACTACACAAAACTACTTAGTTTAATATATTGACTTTTTCGACATGTTTTATGGTTATTTTCTGAAAATTCATTAAAACTCAAGAAATGTTTAACGAAACTTCAAAGTAAGTTTAGAAACCTTCAAATCATGTTAAAAACAAGTTGAAGAACACTTTAAAATCAATTTTTTATCCACAAACCCGAAATCCACCATTAATGACCAAAATTTTGGCTTTTATCTAAAACATGAGATTTATGGGCTAGAAATTTGATTTGAAAGTCTAGATAACAGTTAAAACTAATAGGAAGATAATTGGTTATGTTGAATGCAAGAAAAATGAACTTTGGTGAAATTTTGAAAAATCCACTCTCGAAAAAGAAGAAGAAATTAATGAAGTTTTTGGGTGTTTTCTTGGTTTCAATGGAGATTTATAGTTCAAAGGATGTTAGAGATCAAAATTGATTGGGCGAGTTAGGAGAGCGAAAGGGCCGGCATAACTAGCAAAGAAGAAAGAAATAATGTGAACATGCTATAGATGGGGTTTTTAGGTTGATTTTGAAATTCTAGTCTAATTGCTTCATAAAAACTCCCAGTTTTGGCTATTTTACAATTTAGTCCTATTTTCAAAATCAAGGATATTTAAAACTCATTTTCAGAAATTGACTTGATTTTATAAAAACTATTGTTGAAAAAATTATCGATTGCAAAACTTATGAAATTTTGAGTTCATATAGCCAAAATTCCTAAAATACCCCTAAAACTCCTAGGCCTTATTTTGGGGTGTGACACAGGTTCTTTATCATGAAGAACTCTTTTGAAAGAAAAAGGTAAGATGTGATTGGCTTTCTTTGGGAGACCGTAACACTAAAATTTTTCATAGGCGCACACTTAAGAAAAGAAAGCAAAATCAAATTATGGCACTGAAAAATGAGGTAGGTGAGTAGATTTTTTATGAGGAAGATTTGCATCATAAGGTGATTCATTTCTTCAAGAACCTTTATGGTAAAGATCCTAGCCCGAAAAGGGGACTTCCTACTAGTTTGTTCCCTCAGCTTGAGGATAATGAGATTCAATTTTTAAGTTAGCATGTATCTGATGAGGAGATAAAGTTTGCTATGTTTGATATGGGGCCCTTAAAGGCTCCAGGGAGTGACGGTTTTCATGTCCTCTTTTTTCAAAGTCAAGGGAACATCTAGGGGCTTCAGTTTGTGAGCTGATCAAGAGTATTTTTGCAAGAGAAAGAATTGATCCAGAGCTAAATAATTCTTTACTTATTCTCATTCCCAAGATGTCGAATCCTAAATGCTTCTAACAGTTCGTACCTATTAGTTTGTGTTCGGTTCTCTACAAATTACTGATGAAAATTATTACCAATTGTTTTAAATTTGTTTTCCTAAGAATTATTGGCCAAGAGCAGACTGGGTTTATTGCCGAGAGGAGCACTATTGAAAACATCATTATTGCTCAGAAAGTGTTTCATTGCATGACAATTAAATGGAAATCTTTTAATCGGTTGGCTGTCAAGATTGATCTTGAGAAAACCAACGATCGAGTGCAATGAAAATTTATTAAGGCATCGCTCCAAGCTGCAGGTATTCTGAATTTCATTATTAATGTTGTTATGTCTGGTATCACTGACTCTATTATGCAGATCCTGTAGAATGGTACACCAACCCAAAAGTTTCAACCAGCTAAAGTTGTCCGCCAAGGATGCCCATTATCTCCCTATCTTTTCATTCTGTGCATAAATTTTATTTTGGCAAATAGAAAAATTGAATCAGGTTGGATCAAATTACAGAGTACTGGGTTAAAAAGGCTAAGGAAGTACTCGTAATTAGACCCATGTGAGAGAGACCCAAAACCCCTCATATAACATGAAGAGGGCGACAACCCTAGTAGAAATACAAGGGTGAATCGTTCACCCCTCTGCTTGTTGGAAAAACAGGTTTGGAAAACATAGCAGATAATAAATTTAAGGAACAACCAGAGTTTTAAATTTTTTTCCAAAACAAGATCTTGGTTGTGATATGTAAAGTAATAAACATTTAATCAAAATTATACCTTTTTGATTCGTCTAGGTTGAGCGCTTCGACCGAGTAGTCTTCTCCGTTATCCTCAAGCTCACGTCTTCCAAGTGTGGGCTCACTTCGAATCAGAAAATTTTTCACAATAATTACCAGTGGGGTAATTTTACAATTTCCCTATACTTTTGGGTCAAGTTGTAAATCAGAAAAATATCTTTAGAAATTTTTTGGAATAATCTCTTCAAAGAATTTTCTCTCTACAACTTTCTCTTGAATTCAAATGTGTGTAGATAATGACTAATGACTCAGGGCTCTCTTTATATAAGGAGAGTTTAGAGAGTTCAACCATGATTAAACTTAATCACTTTAATATTAAATTAATATAATATTTATCAAGATAATTATTAGATTAAATTTAATATTAAATATTACTTAAATAATAAAATATTTACCTACAAGATAAATATTAAATTTAATTTAATATTACGATAATCATTTTAATATTAAATTAATAAAAAACTATTAAGATAAGTATTAAATTAAATTTAATATTAAACTATTAAAATAATATTATTTTTTTGGAATAATTAATTTGAAATCAAATTCTCTGGTAGAATCTGAGTAGGAGTGTAACTCTTCCACTACTCAACCATCGACGACCAACCGTCGCCAGCCACCGAGACGACGCCATCGTAGGCACCAACACCGCCGTGTCCAGTGCCTTCAGGTGCGACACCCTTATGGCATCTCGAACCGGTTCGACTGTTGTCAGTTCAGTCCAGGTCAATGATGACCCGACCAGTCCGGTCTAGCCACCAGTTGGATAGTCGACCTAGTTTAACATATCGGGACAGGTTCGACCAATTTTTGGGTCTTGGTCTCAGTTTTCGGCTCTCGGGCCTAATTTACAATCTCCAGTCCAATTTTCAAGTTCAATTACTCATTGGGCCAATTGTCTGACTTGAAAATTAACTTCCAAAAATATCATATTAATTTTAATTAATTTGATTAATTTAACTTTACTTGATCAAAATTAATTTTTCCAAAAATCACTTAGATTTTCAAAATTAATTTTTCAAGAAAATTCTTTAATCAAATTCTCTAGTTAAACAATTCTCACGACCACCTAATTTAATTCCACATCAAATAAATTGACTCAATTAAATTATTCTCAAAATCGTAGAATTTTCTTCTTATTCAAATGCAGTCCGATCGAGCTTTTGTTGAGCTAGCGATGGGACCAATCAGACATATACAATTAGGCTCTAATGATTGCAATTATATCTAGAAGTACCGTTTCGATAATTCATAATTACTTAATTATGGAGTTAGTCCACAAGAAGTACCATGATTGAAAACTCCTTATTGTATATTATTTACGAAAGCAATTCATCCAATTGCTTTGTCCAATGACCTCGTCATGTGTGTATTACCCTCCACTACACCAAAATATGCTTTTAGCGGCATATTTTGTGGCGTTTGCATGACAAATGCCGCTAAAATTCGAGTATTAGCGGCGCACCGAACTAAACGCCGTAAAAGAATATCATTAGCGGCGTTTACAACTACGCGCCGCAAAATTCCCTATCCAAAACGCAATGTTTTCGTCTTTATGTATGCAAGAGTTAGTGGCGCTTCAAAAAACACGCCGCTAAATCGTATTAGCGGCGTTTTTCGATATGCGCCGCAAAATATCTGAATCAAAACGCATCGTTTTGATCTCAATTTATCCTAGATTTAGTGGCGCTTTGTGATATGCGCCGCTAAAGCACCGTATTAGTAGCGTTTCGTTGGAAGCGCCGCAAAATATCTTTACTAAAACGCGTAGTTTTAATTTTGATGTATACTTATATTAGTGGCGCTTACTAGAAAATGCCGTAATTGAATAGCTTTAGCGGCGCTTGAGCCAAAGCGCCGCAACTTATCTTAACAAAACGCAGTGTTTGATCTTAAGCTATGTTACATTTAGTGGCGCTTATAGGGAAACGCCGCAAAAAATATGAACCAAAACGCACCGTTTTGGTCTCGATGTATACTTCAATTAGTGGCGCTGACGTTAAAACGCCGCAAAAATATCTTAACTAAAACGCGTAGTTTTAATTTTGATTAGATAAGTGGCGCTTACTAGAAAACGCCGTTAAAGAATAGCATTAGCGGCGCTTGATCCAAAGCGCCGCAAAGTATCTTAACAAAACGCAGTGTTTTGTATTAAGCTATGTTACATTTAGTGGCGCTTATAGGAAAACGCCGCAAAATATCTGAACTAAAACGCACCGTTTTAGTCTCGATGTATACATCTTAACTAAAACGCGTAGTTTTAATTTTGATGTATACTTATATTAGTGGCGCTTACTAGGAAAACACCGTTAAAGAATAGCTTCAGCGGCGCTTTGGATAAAGCGCCGCAACGTATCTTAACAAAACGCGGCGTTTTGTCTTAAGCTATGTTACATTTAGTGGCGCATACATGAAAACGCTGCAAAATATCTGAACCAAAACGCACCGTTTTGGTCTCGATGTATACATCTTAACTAAAACGCGTAGTTTTAATTTTGATGTATACTTATATTAGTGGCGCTTACTAGGAAAACGCCATTAAAGAATAGCTTCAGCGGCGCTTTGGATAAAGCGCCGCAACGTATCTTAACAAAACGCAGCGTTTTGTCTTAAGCTATGTTACATTTAGTGGCGCATACATGAAAACGCCGCAAAATATCTGAACCAAAACGCACTGTTTTGGTCTCGATGTATACATCTTAACTAAAACGCGTAGTTTTAATTTTGATGTATACTTATATTAGTGGCGCTTACTAGGAAAACGCCGTTAAAAATAGCTTCAACGGCACTTTGGATAAAGCGCCACCACGTATTTTAATAAAACGCAGCGTTTTGTCTTAAGCTACGTTACATTTAGTGGCGCTTATAGGAAAACGCCGCAAAATATCTGAACCAAAACGCACTGTTTTGGTCTCGATGTATACATCAATTAGTACATTATATATTTAGTTTATCATATTTGGTTTAGGTTTAGGTTATTAGAGTTCATTATATAATATTTAGTATTTTTAGATTATAATTTAGGGTTTAAGGTCTGCGATGTAGGTTTAGTGTTTTTGATTTAGGGTTTGAGAGTTTGATGATTAAGGTTCAGTGATTATTATAAGTTAAAAATGTTATCGTATATAGTTTAGGGTTTTAAGGTTAATCATTGTATAAAGTTTATTATTTTGTGAATATTAGAGTTTTGAGTTTGGGGTTTATGATGTAGGTTTTGGTCTCTTGGGTTTAGGGTTAGTAGTTTGGGGTTTAAGTTTTAGGGTTTTGGATTAAGTAGTATTTTAGGGCTTGATGCTTCTGGTTAACGGTTTGTAGTTTATAATTTAAGGCTCACAATGCACGGTTTTGAGTGTAAGGTTACGGGTTTAGAGTGTAAGGTTTGTAGTTTAGGGTTTAAGAGTTTAAATTTTAAAGGTTACGGGTTTAAAGTTTAAAGGTTACAGGTTAAAGTTAGGGGCCTATGGTTTAGGGTTTAAATTTCTTTTTTCCACATTTAAGGGATATGCTAAAAACATTGGAAAACATATGTTAAAAATAGAAAAAAGTGAAATAGTATTATTTTAAATAATTTGAAAATAAGTTTAACCAGTAGTGGCGTTTTGCGTGAAAACGCCACAAATATTTATTGAAAGATAGCAAAACTGTGTCGTTTTGTCTTATTTTTTAGTGGCGTTTTAGTAAAAACGCCGCAAAAGGAGTTATGTTAGTGGCGTTTTATTAGAAAATGCCACAAATTTGGTATTAGCCTCTATTAAACGTTGTCGTTTTTATGTAAAATTTCAATGGCGTTTTATTATAAACGCCGCAATTATGTTATAAGTGTTCCCTAAACATGGTCGTTTTGTATCTTTGAAATTTTAATGCGTTAGTGGCGCTATTTATAAACTCCGCAAATTTATACTGAACTAACATAAACGGCGTCGTTTTTGTCACGCAGAATTTCCTTACTTCAGCCCCTCTTTGATTTCCCCAAATGCATTCCCTAATTTCCCATTTCGTATTCCCCCCAATTCCCCGATTTCATTTCCCCCCAATTCCTATTCCCCCAGTTTCCCCGATTTAATTTCCCTAAATCCCCAAATTCCCCCAATTTCCCCGATTTAATTTCCCTAAATCCCTAAATTCCCAAATCCCCCCTGTCATTGGTGTCGGCTCCACTCCGGCGGTCGCTCTATAGCCCGCTTTCGCAGTCGTCTGCTTCTTCTATTCGGTTAACGTTATTTTTCTTCGGATTAAAGCCCATTATTCCGTAATATTTGTTACCTTGTTGAATCGGGTGCATGTTTTTGATATTAATAATTTGGATTATTTTGTTCAAGGTCACAGAGCATCTATTCTAGTGGAGGATTAAGGATTGGGGAGTTGTTCATCTGCTGCAAGGGTAAGTTACTGATTTGGGGGTTCAAAATTTGATTTGCGTTAAACTATTGAACTCATAGACAAGAAGATTAGGGGATTTTTAATTTTCCTTTAAACTTGGCAATCGCAATTGCATCTGGGTTTTTTAACTGTTTGTATTTGCATCTGGGTTTTGTTGTTTTTTAAACTTGGCAATCGGCAATCGGCAATCGGCAATTGCTTTAAATTTTAACTGTTCATAATTGTTGTTTTTTAGTCAGATTTTAACCTGAAAATATATCATCTTTGTTTGTTTGTTAAAATTTTTTGTAATCTGATTCATATGTACATATGAATATACGTAATTATATTGTGTATTTATGCTCATATATGTGAGGGTATTTATAAATGATGTGTTGTGGTTTGATAATGTTGTTTTGTTGAATTATAGCATGTTATTTCTGTCCAATTCTGTGTGTTTATTTAAGTTGACGTGCATATTTATTAAATATTTTAATTACCTTTTAAAAATAACACAATATTTGAGCGTTAAGAAAATTGAAAACATAATTATCAAAATTATTGGAATATGATCTTGTTTATTGTTATTAATGATGAAATGCCCTTCTCCATTCCGACTGAAATTTCTTATTTAGAATTTTTAAAATGAAATTTAAATTTACTCGATTAATAAAACTTGGGTTCATATTTTAAAAGCAAATTTGATCACTTATAATTTACTCGATTAATAAAACTTGAAATTCAAACTTATAATTTTCAAATTTAAAAGCAACATTGTTTAAAAAATTACTAATTTCGTGCTACAACCTTCATCTCACTCACAAACCTAAACTTGTTTTATTTTGATTTAAAAAATTTTAAAATTTCTTTTTAAAATATTGTAACAATTTGGTTTTTAATGGTGTTGGAAATTACGGGTTCCGGATCTTATTTTCGTAAATCGATTCTGTAGATATTAAATAAAGGTAATTATGGACTTATTAAATTTTTAAGTTTTCTAAATAATTATATATAAGCTTATATATCTTACATAATACATAACTACATAACAAACATAATAAAGAACTTACATAATAACACATCCTTTATACAAATTAAATAAGTTACATGCTACACCAAAAAAAAAACTTACATAACTTAGATAATATCTTACATAATAAATTACATAATAATACATACTTACATAAATTAAATAAGTTACGTAATACACAAATTTTATAACTTACATAATACATAATTTACATAATACACAACTAACATAACTTACATAATACATATTTTACATCACTTACATAAGACATAACTTACATAAGTTTCATAATACACAACTGACATAACTTACATAAGTTTCATAATACACAACTTACACAGCTTACATAACTTACACAACTTACATAACTTACATAATAAATAACTTATTCCTAAATCCTAAACACGTGCAATTTATTGTCAATGTCAGACTTCAAGAATTAAGAAATGGACCGTTCTTGGATGAATTTGTCAAGGGTTAGCAATGGTTATCGAAATGGGGTGCAGAGTTTTCTAAATTTTGCATTTCGATATGCAAGCCAAGAGAACATGATTCTTTGCCCATGTAAGAAGTGTGTCAACAGAAACTGGCATTACCGTGAGGTTGTATACGAGCATCTAATTGTTGATGGGTTTGTTAAGGGTTATAAGCAATGGCTTTTTCATGGAGAATGCCCTAGAAGTACTTCCTCTTCAACGATGGATGTATCTTATCCTGGTACTGCTTACCATCAGTCTAATAGAGGGGATGACATGGAAGGTATGTTGCGGGATGCATTTAATATGCACAATCATGGTGTGCAATCGTTCCCAGGGGATTTTATGGCATCTGATGATTGTAATATTGGTGGAACTGCTTTTACCGAACCGCGAAGTAGTGTACCTCATGAAGAGCCAAATGGAGAAGCGGCGAAGTTCTACTTAATGACATGAACGAAGAACTGTATGAGGGATCAAAATTTTCAAAAATGGCCTTTTGTGTTTGTCTTTTTCAGTTAAAATGTTTGGGAGGGTGGACCGAAAACTCGTTGACAATGCTATTAGAGTTTTTGAGAGAGATGTTTCCGTTTGCAAAAATCCCTCAGTCATGCAAGGATATGAAGAAAATGATAAAAGATTTAGGCCTTGGGTACAACAAAATCCATAGTTGCTCAAATGACTGCATGTTGTATTGGGGCGATCGGAAAAACCAACAGTGCTGTCATGTATGCGGCCAATCCCGTTGGATAAATAGAAACACAGAAGACGGGAACAATGATGAAAATGATGCACAGTCGAGGAAGAAGCCAGTTAAGATTTTGCGGTATTTTCCGTTGATACCAAGGCTTCAAAGGCTTTTTATGTCATCGAAGACGGCGGAGTCAATGACGTGGCACCATGATGGACGAACCGATGATGGATTACTAAGGCATCCGACAGATTCTTTAGCTTGGAAAGCATTTGACAATAAATTTCCAAGCTTTACAAGCGATCCTAGGAGTGTGAGGCTTGGGCTAGCATCTGATGGATTTAATACTTTCAAGATCATGAGCACTGCCTACAGTACTTGGCCAATAGTGCTTGTTCCTTACAATCTGCCTCCGTGGATTTGCATGAAGCAATCTTCCCTTATCTTATCTATGATTATCCCTGGAGAGAAAGGGCCCGGGAATGATATTGACATTTATTTACAGCCACTTATTGAAGAGTTAAAACAATTATGGGCTGGTGTCGAGACATACGATGTGCTGAGAAAGGAGAACTTTAATTTACGTGCAGCTTTGATGTGGACCATTAATGACTTTCCCGCTTATGCCAATTTATCCGGTTGGAGTACTAAGGGTCGTTATGCGTGTCTTTGTTGTGCTGCACAAACATGCTCGCAATGGTTGTACAATGGGAAGAAGTTCTCTTACATGGGGCATCGTCGGTGGTTACTGAAAAATCATAGATTTAGATTTCAGAGTTCGGTATTTGACGGCACTGAAGAGTTCAGAGAAGCTCCTTCCCAGACCAGTGGCTCTGAAATCTTGTTCATGTTGGAAGATATGAATTTCATTTATGAGAAAATGAACCAACCGCCAAACACGCAGAGAAATAGAAGATCAAATGATGAAGCCGATGAAAGCTCCAATGAAGAGGACGATCCTAATGAGGCGGACTTGTGGAAAAAAAGAAGTATTTTTTTTGAGTTGCCTTATTGGGAGCACCACCTTTTACGACACAATCTTGATGTTATGCACATTGAGAAAAATGTCTGCGAGAACATTGTGGGTACAATATTGAACGTCGACGGAAAATCGAAAGACAATCTTCAGAGTCGACTTGATTTAGTCCAAATGGAAATTCGGCCTGATCTTCATCCCAATCCACTTCCGAATGGGAAATATCGGTTGCCGCCTTCTATTTTCTCAATGTCCAAGACGGAGAAAGAACTGTTTTGCATGGTGTTGAAGGATATAAAGGTTCCGGATGCGTATGCATCAAATATATCTCGATGTGTTAGTGTTAAAGATCGAAGATTATATTCGCTGAAATCACATGACTATCACATCTTGATGCAAGATTTAATGCCAGTTGCTCTACGATGTTGTATGAATAAGAAGGTGACGTCTTGTATCATTGAACTATCCAACATAATGAAAGCCATTTGTGGCAAAGTTTTGGATGTTCAAGAACTTCAGAAGGTACAGGATCGAGCCACTTTGACTTTATGCAACATGCAGAAAATCTTCCCACCTTCCTTCTTCACCATTATGGTTCACTTGATAATTCATCTCCCGTATGAAGCAATTCTTGGCGGACCCGTTTTCTATCGATGGATGTATCCCATAGAAAGGTCTTAAAGAATTATTTTTAAAATTTTCCTTCATTCACCTCTATGCCTTTAGTTACAACTTTTAATAATGTTGTATATTGTGTTTAGGTTCCTATCCAAATTAAAGTCTTACTGCCGCAACAAGCGATATCCAGAAGGATCGATTGCTGAAGGCTACTTAGCAGAGGAATGTATGACCTTCTGCTCGAGATATTTGGAAGATGTCGAAACAAGGTTGAACAGACCAAATAGGAATGTTGGACTCACGGACTATGACTTAGCCGATACTTATTTGTTCCAAAGTTTTGGACAACCAATCGGCAAAGTTGAAATTGCGGAATTAGATAATTTATCGTGGGTACAAGCACATCGATATGTTCTGTTTCACCACGAATCATTGGAACCTTTACGGAAGTAAGTTCTACAAATTTTATAAATATTTTTCAAAATAAAAATTGTTTATCTTCTAACAAAGATCACATTTTTTTAACATAGTGAGTACAAACAAATATTGAGATCTCGTTCGCGCTCCCGAAGAACACAACATCGAGATATCAATAAGTTGTTTATAGAATTTTTTTATGAATGGTTAAGCCAAACGGTATGTGGTTGGAGCTTTCGCTTACAAATTATAATGCTTTCTCATAACATTTTTAATTACTTAGTTTACTTTCCATTCAATAGGTTAGGAATGGGAAGAGCGTAAACGACGAAGTTAAATGGCTCTCCCAAGGTCCAAATCGAGTGGTTAAAAGATATAGTGCGTTCCTCATCAACGGATTCAGATTTCATACAAAATATCACGAGAGGTTGAGGAGAACGCAAAATTGTGGAATAGTTGTTAATTCTGCAATTACAAGTTATGCTAGCGCTAGGGACAATAATCCTGTCAAGGGAAATATGGAATATTTTGGACAGCTTACTGACATAATTGAGTTGGATTACTACGGCAAATGGAAAGTTGTCTTATTTCGAGCTGATTGGGCCGATGTTAATACAGCTCGTGGAATCAAGCAAGATCAATTTGGTTTTACAATGGTGAACTTTGACCGATTGATTCACATAGGACAACAACTGATAGATGAGCTGTATGTATTCTCAAGTCAAGTCAAACAAGTTTTTTACTCAAAAGATCCAACTGATGAGGGTTGGTACGTTGTACTCCGTAACATCCCTAGAGACTTGTTTGACATGGGCAGTGGAAGTGGAGATAACATCGACTACAGATCAGAAACTTTGCCATTTCCAGAACAAAACTTAAACGATAATATCCCTAGTACTAGTGCACAAATTCAATGGGTTCGTCAGGATACGGATGAAGATATTTACGAATAATGATGTAGTAAGATTTTACAATTGTTTAATTATATGTAACTTACATTAGTATTAAATCTTGGTCTTATTATATAACTCAACTGTTTATATGTGCTGTTATTGTTGTAATTAGTTATTAAGTTTAATTACATTTTATGTGTATTGCAAATAAAATGCCTAGAAGAAAAATTATAAGGGAAAGCATTGTTCAAAATGATCCAAACTCGACAGAAACAAATAGTACTGAACAACAGACAGCAATTGGATCTTCGAATGTTCCGATTACACACGAGGATCCTACGGAAGTTCAAAGTAACTTACATTAATTCCATGCGTGTTGACTTATAATTGATTTATTTTTCAAATTCTTATATTATAATATACCATTTGTAGCTGAAAATGGTGGGACGCGTAGAGGTCGAGGTCGTACGATACTTAGAGAGTTATACGAGTTAGATCCAGTCGAGCGTGTCAAGGTATGCAGAAAGAGTTTTGGTCAGCCTGTTGGATCAGAAGCTCGACTTTTAGCAGGATACATGGGCATTTTAGCACGAAATCCGAATATGTTGCCTATCAACTACGAGTCATGGCGTCAAATGCCCGATAGCAACAAAAACCAAGCCCTCGATAATATTAAGGTAACAAAATGTTAATGTCATCTATAATGCTTGGGAAATAGTTTCATTTATATTTACTTTATTAACTTGTGTTTTTTGTAGGCGAGGTTTGCTTTAGAGGTCTCTGATGCTTATGTAAAGAAGGCATTGGGAAAAAGATGGAGAGACAATAAAAGTACTTTGAAGAAAAATTATTATAAGACAAAAACCACCCTCGATGAGAAATTGCAAAATGTCCCGCCGGGTATGTTGAGGTACCAATGGGAAGATGCAGTTAGATTTTGGCATTCTCAGAAAGGCGAGGTACGACGTACTTCCAAACTATTGTAATTATTTTGGTTTATAGTATTTACTATTTACGTACTAAAAATTTTATAACGTAGGATCGTGAACGAGTTGGAAAAAGCAGCCGGCAGCAACAAAAATTCACTCACACAGCCGGGTCGAGAAGTTTTGCATGTGTAGCTGAGGCGGAGGTATTTTTAATTTTTTAATATTCTCAAATATGTATAACTTTCTATTAAATAATATTTTTACTACTATATTGTAGGAACGGTCGTCCGGTCAAAAAGTTGGACGCCTACAACTTTTTGAAATTACACATAAGAAGAAAGATGGATCTGCTATGACTCCCGAAGCTGGTGAAATTATGGTACGTTTACTTAATACGATTTCACTTGTTTTAGTTATTTATAGTGTTTATTTTCTAATGGTTTAATTCATTGTATGTAATGCGACTATTGTTATATTGCATTTGTTTTTTTACTATATATTGCGTTCCTAACTATGTGATTTATTTATTAGGAAAAACTAAAAGAAAAAAAGACGGAGTACGAAGCGATTGCTTCTAGTGATAGTTCGGTTCATCTTGAAGACATTGATAACCGGATTATTACTGAAGTTTTGGGTCCTGAAAAGTATGGTCGGGTTCAATTTCAAGGATCTTTTATCAGCCCAACCCAATATTTTGGATCCAGCTCGCACCAATACATGGCTTCGGGGAGTCAATCTCAAGCTGAAGTTCAGAGGTTAAAAGACCAGATGGCTCAGATGCAAGCGACCACATTTGAAGTTCAAAGGAAATATGAAGAACTTCAGCAACAACTTAAAGTAGAGGCGGCAGCGAGGGAAGCAGAGGCTACAACGAGAGAAGCAGCGAGAGAAGCAGCAATAGAAGCAGAGGTTCAAAAGAAATATGAAGAACTACAGCTACGACTTCAAAAAGATGCGGCATCGAGAGAAGCAGAACAGAGCAAAAAGTACGACGAACTTCAACAGCAGCTTCAGATTATGATGAAGATGTTTCAGCAGTCGCAACTTCCGCCGTCATAGTGTATGTTGCATAAATACTTTTAACGCTTTTGTAAAGAAAAGTATGAATTCACATTTATTTATCAATTAATATTATTTTAGTTATTTAATTTGAAATAGTATATAAATTTATTGTTTTTGGTTAGTTTAGATTTGGTTGCTTTTGCTTTGTTGTTGCAGGAGGGCTGAAAAAAACAAAAAATTTTATTTTAAAAAAATCCCAAAATTAGTGGCATTTTTTAAAAAAGCGCTGCTAAAAGTCATATCAAAACAGTGGCGTTTGTGAAATAAGCGCTGCTAAAGAACACTACTTTTAGTGGCGTTTTTGAACAAGTGCCGCTATAAAACATTACTTTTAGAGGCGTTTTCCTCTAAAGCGCCGCTAAAGAACATGATCTTTAGCGGCGTTTTTTTCTAAGCGCCGCTAAAGAACATGATCTTTAGCGGCATTTTTTTATGTAAGCGCCGCAAAAGTTAGCGACGTTGTCGTTAGCGGCATTTTTTTTGACACTTCTACAAGCGCCGGAAATGGAGTTAGTGGCGTTAAAAAGCGCCGCTAAAGACCTAAAAAAACGCCGTTAAAAACCTGTTCTGCTGTAGTGCTCATATGATATCTTTCATTCCTTTGAGTTAAATTTGTTCACTTAATACAATCTTATTTTATCTCATTGTCACCATTGTGTCTTCTTAATGATTAATATGATCACTATCAACAAATGGCTATGATAAATTACTCATTCAAGTAAATACAAAACAGTTACATATTTACTACAATACGGACACATTTCCCAACACTTCTACTCTAAGTAGGATGTTGTTTGTCTATTTAAAATAAATCTCTACAACTTTACAATTGTTCTACATTCTCTTCTTATAAATATATGGCACCAGTAAAGCTATTAAAAAAACTTTTAAGAGATTGTTATTCTACCAAAAAATAGAGAGAATTTATTCTCAACTTATAAACATATATTTTTCATAATAACAAATTTATTAGTTTTTATTAAAGAAAAGAGAATTTTCATTTTCACCCCAAAAGGAAATTTTTTTTCTAGTTTTGTGTTTTGATTCAATTGGTTCGAGCCCACACTCGAAGTAGTTCATTGTATGAGAATAGCGGAGAAGATTGTTTGGTTAGAGTCCAGAAAACATCAATGATTCACTAATCCAAAAACACAGGTATGAATTTGGTTAAGGTTTATTACTATAAATATCACAATCTGAGTCGATTTTCAAAATTTTAATTTTCTACTGTGCAAGAAAACTTTTTTCAAACTGAGTTTTTTCCATCAATAGCAATATCAAGAAGGGTTACAAAATTTATGATCCTTTCTTCAAGAAAGTTATTGTAAGAAGATATGTGAAGTCCAATGAAGAAAACATTTGTAAATGGGATGCAACTGAAAAAGAGATACCCAAGTAGGGAGAACTTGAATTGGATCTATAACCTATGGAAAATCAAATAGAAATGGTGTTTTTGATGATTATCTAGTGAGAGGGACCAGGCTAATTACTGAAGTCTATTAGAGGTGTAATCTGGCAGTGTTAAAACCAATTACCTATGAGGAAGCAATACAAGAAGTTGAATGGAGAGATTCTATGAATGAAAAGATTAGTATGATCAACAAAAATGAGACTTGGGTCATTGGGGTCAAATGGGTGTTCAGAACCAAAATGAATCCTAATGGTTCTATCAACAAGTACAAGGCCAGATTGGTTGTTAAATGGTATAGTCAGTAATTTGGTGTGGATTTTAGTGAGACCTTTACCTTAAAAGGGTTGGAAAATACATCAAATGGATGTGAAATCAACTTATTTGAATGGTTATATGAATGAAGATATCTATGTAGATCAGTCTTAAGGGTTTGTTGTACCAGAATGTATACAAACTAAAGAAGGCATTGTATGGCCTAAAGAAACCCCAAGGGCATGGTATGAGAGAGTTAATAATCATCTAGTAGTTTTGGGATTCGAGAGAAGTATCAGCGAGCCTACACTGTATGTGAAAAAGTCTAGGAATGGAACACTTCTTATTGTATCTTTGTATGTTGATGATCTTCTTGTGATTGGTAGTAATAGCAAGCTAGTTGAAGACTTTAAAAGGTAGATTCAGGTAGTGTTTGAAATGTCAGATTTGGGAGAGATGACATACTTCCTTAGTCTGGAAGTGATTTAAACTTGTGAAGTAATTTTTATAAGCCAAAAGGCTTTTTCCATGAAAATTTTGAGAAGATATGACATGGAAAATTGCAAGCCTGTTAATACTCCAATTGCTCAAAGAGAAAAGCTCGTTAGCAATGAAGATATTGAAAGAGTGGATGAGACAAGCTATAGAAGCTTGGTTGAATGTCTGCTTTACTTGATTGCATCTAGGCTAGAGATAATGTTTGTTGTAATTTTGTTGTCGAGGTACATGCACAAAGCTGCCAAAAGAGTTTTAAGATATGTAAAAGGAACATTGAGTTATGAAGTGAAGTTTATGAAGTTTGAAAAGCTTAAGCTACTTGGATACTCAAACAGTGATTGGACCGGATCTACTGAGGACATGAAGAGTACCTTTGGTTACTTTTTCACTCTAGGGTTAAGTGTTTTTTGATGGAACTCAAGGTAGCAACAATCAGTAGCATAATCCACAACTGAAACAAAATATGTTACAACTACTGTAGTTGTGAATCAGGCCATTTGACTAAGAAAGCTATGGAATAACTTGAACATAAAACAAGATGAAGCAACAGAGATCAAGTGTGAAAATCAGTCTACTGTTGCAATTGCAAAAAAATCAGCATTCCATGAGAAAACAAAACACTTCAAAATTAAGTATCACTTTGTGAGAGAAGTGAAGCAAGCAAATGAGGTAACAGTGGTTCATTGTAGTTCACAAGATTAGTTAGCAGATATTTTGACAAAGCCTCTTGGAAAGATAAAGTTTAAGAAGTTGAGATATGATATTGGAGTTCACAATATGGAGGCCAAGGAGGAGTGTTGCGAGACGGCCAACCATGCATTGGCGAAAACACATGGCGAACAACATAAATGACAAGCAGACCAATTGGCGAGTACATATGGCAGACAATATATGGCAGACAATTCAAGTTGTAAGTCACTTAGAGAACACACATGTCGAACAACATAAATGGCGGACTGTCAATATGCAAACTAACATGAGGAGAGTTCTTACACGACAAGCTTGGCAGATTGTCTAAGCACATTGGCGAATTGTCTAAGTGACTACTCAGTGATAACATGAATTGAGAAATGAAGTGCTAGTTGACTTCTTAAAGCAGAAAACCAATGTTTTGGTTTAATCTTTTGTTCAAGTCTTATGTTAAGATAATTAGTTAGTAACAAACTAAGTTAATAATGACTTGATGTGTTTATGTGTTGATTTCATAATCAATTTGTGTACACGTTAAGTTTTCCTATTTCTGTAATCTCCAAAAGTTGGCCTAGACATTATGGCTAGATTGAGAAGGCTACATTAGCCACCAAAATGGCTAAGCTAACTCACGTTACTTTTTAAGACTTTAAATAAACTCATTTTAGAGAAAACCGTTTTAAATAAACTCATTTTAGAGAAAACTGTAGTTGTACTTTGAGTTAGCTTAAAAGCATTCATTTATTAGGTCGTGTATGCTTAGGATTCATTTTATTGTAGACAGTGCTGCTTTAGAAAAATCGTTTGCTTGTCGCTCTTCTTTACAAAAAAACTCGAAGTTTTGTCATTTTGGAAAATTAGTTGCCTTATCGATTTGTTTTTCAAAAACAATTCCTTTCTAATGTAGTGGAAACTAGGGAACAATATCAAATTTTACTTAAGTCTAATATCATGCATTATTAATTCATGTATGCAAAAATCCCCAAAAGAAAAGATACCAAGCCACAAACTAGAAATAATTAAAAATTACAAGTCAAAACCAATAAAGACTTAATAATACTTAATTAAATAATAATAATCTAACTCCCAATTTGATTCTCCGAATGCCAAATTCGGTCTTAATTTTGAGGTTTACCTGAAAAGTTAAACACTATTGGGGGTGAGCTTATGAAAAGGTCAGTATGAGTCGAATAATTATTTAAATGGGCAAAATATCAAATACAGTGAAACATATTAGCATTAACAGAAGAAAACAGAACCATCATAGGAATTTCATGTCATTACATAGCCATTATCGAATTGATGTCAAACGGTGTATGAGCATAGGTCATCATTCATTCGAGTAATAATCATTAATTTCGTTACCATTCAATACAACAACATACAATGCGTAACATAAATAAATAACATTCAAATATGTTGTGCACATGATGCAATGCAAAAAAGTTCCTACCCATACCATCCGCTACACACCACGAGTTCCCCAGAATCCGTCTGCTAAACTCCAAAATATTATGAGCATAGCTCGATGTGGTAAAACCACCGAATAATCAATAATGCAAAAAAATTTTCGGATATCAAATAGTGCGATACAACCACCAATAACATATAATATGCGATAAAATCGACAATCCCCTCGATACTCTAGGTGCAGTGCACTTACTACAAATAATGTGGACTTAACATGCCACTGGTACTCCACAGAACTCCTCCATCAACCACAAATCCAACCCAATGCATATGCAATATGTTACACAATCTCATACATAATCGTATCTCAATAATTTTCACATTCATTTGACATGCTCAGCATGTCCTCAATAATCACATACTTTCAATAAATGGAAACAGTGTTGCAATCTTTCAAATTACCATTGTGTATGTATCAATCAATACCGTTCAATTTCACATACTTTACATATTTTCATTGTGCATAAATAGCACCCTTTTTAGTACACAATATAACAAATATCTCATGCATTTAAATCATACATAAGCTTAATATCTCAACACATTATATCATTCAGTCAAACATTCTCATATCTCATAACTCAAATATGCAATTACAAACTGAATCAAACATCCATACAATCAAACTAGCAATTTTGCCAACATGTCAATCTTTTAAGGCTCGAAACATACTTGGTTGGTTCGGCCACTCACAAAATCAATAATTTAGTTATTAAGAAAATTCAATCAGCAAGATAATTTATCATATATAACATGGTATTTAACATTTTGAAAAAAATTTATGAGTCTAGGACCCACACCTTATTTTTCACTTCTTCGCAGCTCACTAGCGAATCTTCCAATTTTCCTTAATAATTCCTTAAATGAACCTAAACCAAAATTTAGTATAAATTTAATCAATTTATCATTAAACCAACCCCCAAACACCCACTAATGAGTTCAAAGTTGAAATTATAACTATTTTATGAATCCAAACTAGTTAGATTCCTTACACTGTATCGATGCAAACCGTACATACAATCGTTCTTCGCATTTACGTATGATTTGGAGCATTTGGGTCAGCACCTAATTAAATAATATACTGGAAAATCGGCAGCTAATTAATGATTAAATTTCTTTATTTAATCAATTCATAACCTTTACCCAACAACTATGTAGAAATAACAAACAAGTTACCCTTAATTGCACTTATGCTTCACGATTTGTGGGATCCGAATGGCCAATAGATCAAGAATTTTTTCCCTAATTGAAAAGGGTTTAAAAGCTGATTAGGATGGTTCAAGAACTCAAATTAATACTGGAAAAATATGGGCAAGAACTAAGAAACAAAACAACCCCCTTTCTTGCACATAGGCGCACACACCACCATTCATGGTGGCCAAAATTGGGGCTGAATTTTAAAATGGTTTGAGATCTCATTAAATTCTGGAAAAATACCTTTGAAATCATTTAAAATCCCTCAATTTTTAGATTTGAAAATTTAGGTTTTTAATGGAAAAGTTTAATTAAGAAATTGAAAAGAGAAGAGACCTTACCCAAGCTAGTCGAGAGAGACGGCAATGGCACTTTCTTGGCAATGTTCAGGATCAATCTTGGAGCTCAAGATTTCAGATTTGGGGCTGATTTTAATGAGGAAAAATGACAGTAATATGATGGAGAATATGTTACAAATCTTGTTGCAAAAAGAAAAAGGAAAAAAAAGAATGAGATGGTAAAACAAGGTGTAGGCGACGACAACAATGGAGAAAAGAAAAAAATTAAAATCAAAGAGAAAGAGAGGAGGAGAAGAACAGCTAGGGCAATGAGAAGGAGGATTAAAGGCTGGCTATTAGTAAAAAAATTAATATTTATATCTAGGTTAACTAGGCTCGGATGACCCACACATTAAAATAAGGAGTTTTTGTCAAAAAATTAAATTATTTGCATGAGAAGGGAATTGAAGTTAGGACTTCAAAGATGAATTCACTAATGTTTAACCATCAAACCAATAACTCATTTTTGATATAATTTAAAATATTTATTTTAAAAAACAAGGCATGTCACATACTAGGGTTTAAGGCAAAATTTGTAAAATAATAAAAATGTTGCAAGAGAAGGGATTTAGACTTGGGTTTCAAGAAGCGTTATACTAACACTTAACCAACAAACCAATACCTCATTTATTTCCTAAAAATTCATATATAATTTAAAAAATTAAAGCATGACCACTCTCTCTCGATTAACAAACTCGATTCTACTAACCCCCGATTTTTGGGATGTTACAATTTCCAAGATGTTAGTTAGATTAGATAAGTTGTTTGGAAAACAAAATATATATATTGTAACCTTTTGAAGTGAAATATGATAGTGTTGAAAATTAGTTCATCTTAATGATTGATTGTTTTCGTTTTACATTATTAGGCTTAGTTTGGATGGGCAGTGTGTTTACCTCCGGTGAGGTTAAAAATAGCAGTGGCGGTGAAATTAGTTACTATAGTGGTGAGATTGGATACTGTATGAGAGATTAGAAACAGCGGTGGGGTGTATGTTTGGATTCAAACGCAGCTGTAGAGGTGAGAATAGAATAAAAAATTACTATTAAAGACATTTGGTTAAAAATTATATATAATAGAAGTTTTTAAATTATTTTACTTTTACAAAATTATTAAAAATATATGTAAATTTATAAATTCATTTAATAAAATGTTAATTTTAAAAAATTAAAATCATATTTTTTTGAGGTTAAATATTTTATATCAAATTATAATTGTATATATATGTTTTAAATAATTAAAAATATATTTATCATAATAAAAAGTTTATTATATAAAAATAAATCCATTACTTCCTATAATCACTAAATATATATACTTGGTGCAATACTATAACATAATTAACTTTTATGAAGCCCACTTTCAAATCAAAAAGCACAACCACCTTGTAAAATATAATTAAAAGTCAAAACAAAATAGGTTAAAATGGTAAAAGGCCAATCCACTCCATGCTTCAGGGTGAATTTGGATGAGCAGTGCGTTTACCTGCAGTTAGTGTAAAAACAGCTGTAGCAGTGAGATTAGATATTGTAGCGTGAGATAAAAAGTAAACTAAACGCACCGCACCGCACCCAATTGCCCATCCAAACCCACCCTCAGTCAAAAATCAAGTGCCCAGCGCGATGAAATCTCCTTCCTGGCAAAAATTAATGTCATCCAAATGGGGCTATTTTACCCATTTGACTCAAAAAAATTGATATTTACAAAAATAACCTTAGTTCAAAAATATTCACTAAAATAACTTGAAATGGATAGTAAAATTAGGTTATGGAAAATAAATGGCCAGCACTACTTTTTTCTATTAAAAAATATTTTTTGGGGTTTTGGACTTTAGATGGCAGGCACCATGTATTTTTTTTTCAAAAAAAATCAGTGTGCCAGCACCCCTTTATCTTATTACGAAAATATTTTGTTTGGGGGGAAGTGGTGCCGGCCAATAAAGTACGAAAATCACCCAAAAAAAAATTGGGAATATTCTACATAACCCCTCCTTGTTTTCCCATCTTTTTCATTTCCCAAGTTTAATTGCATATTTTATATTTTAAAATAATATTGAACTACTTATCATGTTTTTTAATTGTTATTGCATCACTCACATTATTATTAAATTTAAAAATTAATTTAAAATATATTGAACTACATATTTTATAAATATATTACACGTAATTTTTTAAAATAAAAAAATAATTCAACAATGTTTATTTGAATTATTATAAAAGATGAAAATCATTAAAACGGATTTTAATTTTATCAAAAAAATATATCATTTAATTGTGCATATTAAATTTAAATTAATTTTAAATTAACTACTTTTGATTTGAAAATTAACTAGTTTAGTATCAATTACTGTCATTTTGGATATTGTATTTAGCATTTTAATATATTTTCGCAATTATAAAACTCAATATTAAAATTAATAAGTTCTTAAATAATATATTAAAATAAGATAACTTTAACAACTTTTTATCAAAACCACCTCCAAAAATTTATCATTACATTTAAAAATAAATATAATTTTTTAGGCTTAATTTATTATTTATACTTGAGTTTAACAAAAATCAAGTTACATTTAACAAAATAAAAAAAATTTAAAAATCATGAAAATTCAAATCTGATGGGAAAATTCACTCATGAAAATTTTAAATTTTATAAAATATGTAGTTCAATATATTTTAAATTAATTTTTAAACTTAATAATAATGTGAGTGATACAATAATAATTAAAAAATATGATAAGTAGTTCAATATTGTTTTAAAATATAAAATATGTAATTAAACTTGAGAAATAAAAAAGATGGGAAAACAAGGAGGGGTTATGTTGCAATATTCTCATTTTTTTTGTTGGGTGATTTTGGCTCTTTGTTAGCCGGCACCACCACCCCAAAAAAATATTTTTTAATCAGATAAAGAGGTTTCGGCCATCAGCGTGTCAGCACCCTAAAAAAATTTTGAAAAAAATACATGGTGTCAGCCATCTAGTGTCTAAAACCCCAAAAATTATTTTTTAATAGAAAAAAATGGTGTCGGCTATCTATTTTCCATAACTCGATTTTACTTTTCATTTCAAGTCATTTTGGTAAATATTTTTGAACCAGGATCATTTTTATAAATATTAATATATTTTTTTTATGTCAAATAAGTAAAATAGCCTCCAAATGGATGACCGAGGTGTATTACACTATTCTCAAGAACAATCATGCTTCATTGGAAGCAACTAGGCATCTAAAAGAAGTTTTAGGGTGGGTTTGGATGGGCGATTGAGTGCGGTGTGGTGCGTTTAGTTTACTTTTTGTCTCACGCTACAGTATCACTACAGTATCTAATCTCACCGCCACCGCTGTTTTTACACTAACCGCAGGTAAACGCACCGCCCATCCAAACTCACCCTTAGTCTCAAAATACCAACAAGAAGTAAAATAAAACAAAATAAAGACCAGAGATCAAAATAGAAATAAGTAGCAACAGAAATCCGGCCCAAAAGAAAATTTGTTCCTCTTCTAAATTTAATTAATTCCAAGGCCCTAGACATGTAGCTTGATTGACGCCATTTAGGTTATTTTACCTAAATAACCCAAAAAAATTAATTACTCTAATTCAAAAACAATCACCTAAATAATTTGAAATTAACAGTAAAATTAGGTTATGGAGACCAGATGGCCAGCACCACTATTTTTTAATAATTTTTGGGATTTTGGACATTAGATGATCAACACTTATATATTTTTTTTCAAAAAAAAATTTGGGCGCTGGCACACTGATGACTGACACCCCTTTATCTATTTAAAAAATAATAATTTTTTTGTGGTGTTAGTAGAGGTGATCATGGGCCGAGCCCAACCAAAATTTTAGGTCGGTTTTCTAGGACCAAGACCGGCCCGGCCAAAATATGAGCCTAAAAATTTGTCCAAACCTAGCCCGAGAGAAAATGGCTAAGCCCGAGCCCAGCCCAGCCCGACCCATATTAAATATATATTTGATTAAAATAAATATATTTATATTTGATTAAAAATAAATATATATATTTAATATATAATTCGGACTGGGCCCGGGCAAAAAAAGTTTTACCCGATGCTCGGCCCTTTTTCTAAACAAGCCTCTCTTTTTTTGCCCAAACTCATATTTCGGGCCTATATTTTTACCCAAACCCTCCCATTTTTCGGGCGGGCCATCGGGCTGGGCCACCCCTCTAGGTGTTAGGTGCCGACCAACAAAGGCCCAAACTGACCCAACAAAAGGGGATGAGAATATTGCAACATTAACCCCTCCTTATTTTCCTATCTTTTTTATTTCCCAAATTTGATTACATATTTTATATTTTAAAATAATATTGGACTACTTATCATGTTGTTAATTGTTACTGCATCACTCACATTATTATTAAATTTAAAAATAATTTAAATTTAATATGCACATTTAAGATAGATTTTTTTTTATAAAATTAGAACCTGCTTTAATGATTTTCATCTTTTATAATAATTTAAATAAACATTACTAAATTGTTGTTTCTTTTGTTTTAAAAAATAACGTGTAATATATTTATAAAAGAAACTTACCCTATAAAATAAATTAATTTATACAATTAAATTGTAAAATATTTTATAAATTAATTTAATCTATAACGTAAGTTTTTTTTATAAATATATGACACATTTCTAAATTTAAAATTTTTAAGTCTATTTAAAATTATTTTTTAGATACTATTTATTTTTTTCTAAATTTATAAATATATTACACATTATTTTTTAAAATAAAAGAAACTATAATTTAATAATGTTTATTTGAATTATTATAAAATATGAAAATCATTAAAGTAAGTTCTAATTTTATCAAAAAAATCTAATTTTATTGTGCATATTAAATTTAAAAAATATTTTAATTTTAATAATAATGTGAGTGATGCAATAATAATTAACAAATATGATAAGTAGTCCAATATTATTTTAAAATATAAAACATGTAATTAAACTTGGAAAATAAAATAGATGGGAAAACAAGGAGAGATTAATGTTGCAATATTCTCATCCCTTTTGTTGAGTAGGTTTGGGCATTTGTTGGCCGACACCTGACATCAAAAAAGAATATTTTTTTAATTAGATAATAAGGTGTCAACTATTTAGTGTCTAGACACTCAAATCAAAAAATTTTGACAAAAAATAATGATGCCAACTATTTAATCCCCGTAACTTAATTTTTTTTGTTCATTTCAAATTATTTAGATGACTGTTAGTGAATTAGGATAATGCCCATTCATTTATTTAATGCCAGCACAGCGGTGAATCTCTTCAATGCAATGGGTTAAACAATCACGATCACCATATATTATGACATTTTGAGATGATATTCAGCCATTGATCCACAGACTGAATCTCATCAGTTGATTTCTTTCTTTTTGTTCTATTTTTGCAAGCTCCTCTTCTTTGTGCTAATGGAGTTCAGAATACCCTTACTCCAGATTATCATCAGCTTCCTCCTTGTTTTGTTTATGGCAGCAATCAGAAGTGTAAGGAAATCTAAAGCTAGGAATTTAACTCAAAAGTTTATTCCAGGGCCACGGAAATTACCTTTGATAGGAAATCTTCACCAGCTTGCTGGTCCTGGTCTACTTCATCGCACCCTACGGGACTTGGCTACGAAACATGGCCCCATTATGCACCTGCAACTTGGTCAAGTTTCCACTGTGGTCGTTTCTTCTGCCGAAATGGCTAAAGAGATTATGAAAACACATGATATTGTTTTTGCTAATAGGCCTTTTCTTGTTGTGTCCATGATTACAACTTATGAGTGCACTGATATCGCCTTTTCACCATACGGAAACTATTGGAGACATCTGCGGAAAATTTGCACCGAGGAGCTTCTGAGTGCCGCTCGGGTCAATTCATTCCAATCGATACGAGAAGAGGAAGTGCTGAATCTCATAGAAACCATAAAATCAAATGAAGTGTTGGCTGTGAATCTGAGTGAGAAAGTGTTCTCGATTATTTACGGCATAACAGCAAGGGCAGCCTTTGGCAAGAAATGCAAAAATCAAGATGCTTTCGTATCTGTTATTTCAGAAGAATCCAAGGTGAATTCGGGGTTCCTTGTTTCCGAATTTTTTCCTTCACTTAAATTCCTGGATGTTGTTTCGGGTCTAAAGCATAGAGTTGAAAAGATTCATGGAGAAGCTGATAGGATACTTGGGAACATTGTTAATGATCACAAAGAAAGTATAGCAAAGGGCATACGGGAAGATCCGGTTGATGTTCTTTTAAGGCTTCAGGAGAATGGCGAAGTTCCCCTAACTGACAACAACATCAAAGCTATCATCTTTGTAAGTCAATTTCCTTTCACTACATTGACTTGGAATTTGGTATTCATCAAAGCAAAAGAAGAAAAATAAAAAAGTGATTTAATGGTCATAATGTTATTTATAATGTTGTTGTAGGACATTTTTAGTGGTGGAAGTGAGACATCAGCATCGGTTGTAGAATGGGCAATGTCAGAAATGATTAAAAACCCAAGAGTTATGACAAAAGCACAAGCAGAGGTAAGGCAGGTATTCCAAGGCAAAGGAAATGTAGATGAAACAGGCATTCATCAACTTAAATATCTAAAGTGTGTTATAAAAGAAACCTTGAGACTGCACCCTGTTTTCCCTTTATTGCTTCCAAGAGAATGTAGCCAAAACTGTGAGGTTAATGGATTTGAGATACCTTCAAAGACCAGGGTCATTATCAATGCATGGGCAATTGGGAGAGATCCAAACCATTGGGTTGAGCCTGAAAAGTTTGAGCCTGAAAGATTTATCAACAGTTCAGTAGATTTCGTGGGAACAAATTTTGAGTTCATTCCATTTGGTGCTGGAAGAAGGATATGTCCAGGCATATTATTTGCAGTGCCAAATGTAGAGCTACCACTTGCCCAACTGTTGTTCCATTTTGATTGGAAGTTGCCGAAGCAAGAAGATATAGATATGACTGAGGAGTTTGGCTTGTCTGTGAGGAGGAAAACTGAACTTATCTTAATTCCTACTCCATATCGTGCTTCCATTACTGTTTCTTAGAGGCACACCTTAACAAGGAAGATAGTAAAACATAAACCATATTGTATTCATCCTAATAGCCCACTACTTGTAGATGCAACTGATGCTATCCTTAAATAATATACATATATATATAGCTCTTGCTTCTGGTGCATGGTAAATGTTCCATTTTAATCCATTTGTTCTTAAACCCGATAATTTCTGAATTTGTTAGGGTTGCAGCATTGCATGTGGGATTCTGACTCTTGTAAATTTTAATGTGCAGTTGTGTTTTAAAGCATTTGGCCGTATCAAAATATGAAGTAATTATTGGATTGGTATAATATACTGTTTAAGCAAACAAATCTGATTAATTAAAACAAAGGTTAACAAATTGAACTATGCATCTTTTAAATTTGATGTACTAAAATATTTGTGTCACTAATAAATACTCAAATCTTTAAAACCTTTTTTTGGATCTTAGTCGCAAAATTTTGGATCTGTTTGATTGCCAGTAAAATATTTTCCAGAAATCATTTTACTTTTCTGGAAAATGTTTTACTTTTCTGTAAAATGATTTACTGGAAAATATTTTCTGGTGTTTGATTGAATCTGTATAAAATATTTTCTGCTGCTTGGCAGATTTTTTGAAAATATTTTTCGGAAAAGTTGTTTTTACATATATTAATATATATTAATAAATTTTTATATTTTAAATTATTTTTACATATATTGCAATGATTTATTTATAATAATACTCAATTATTAAGCTACAATATTAATCGTTATAAATTGAAAAAAACAAATATCAAATAAATTATTTGTAATTGTGTTAAAAAAACAAGTATTGAATAATTAAAAAAACAAGTTACTAGAAAATCGATAAACAGAAGCAGTTTTCTACCAGAAATGAAGGAAGGAATGAAGGAGGCGATAGAGAGGAGAGCACGGAAAATGTCTTACGGAAATTGAAAGGGTAAGACATTTTCCCTAAAATGTAACCCATTTTCCCTTGTTTTGGAGTTTATTTTCCAAATGGAAAATGTTTTCCGCCAATCAAACGCTGGAAAAGTTGGAAATAATTTTCCGGAAAATCAATTTCGTCAATCAAACAGACCCTTGAACCTAATTGACAGGAAGAATTTGTTCTTTTTTACAAATTTGATGTTGATAAATCCACAGATTTAGAAATTCATTTCAGACACTTGAACCTTCTCAAACTGTTTCTTTTTAAGAACCAAAAAGATTTGTGCAAAAACAATAGATGCCAAGAAGAACAAAAGACCTTGGACGCGTAGTGGGTCTTGAAGTACTATTTCTGCATCCCCTGACCAAATCCACCCACATTAGGATTAATTGTTAATGGTTGATTTGTTGCAAATAATAACTATCCTAAATAAGATTTTAATTTTGCCTTAATCAAAATGATATAGGCACCGACTTTATGGCATTATATGTATTTTTCAATAATATAAATCTTTTGAAACAAAAATTATATTTCTTCATTTTCAAACTCTTCAACAAAATTGTGTTATTCCAATATATTAATTTTTTTATAAATAATTAAAATATTATCTCACCTGCACTGAATTACATAAGTCATTAAAAAAATTGTTATAATAATTAAATTATTATAATTATTTCAAAAAATAAAATACTAATTAATTTTATTTCCATTTTGAAAGGGTAACATACAAAAGCAGGCATTAAATTATTGTCTTCGTTCTATTTTGGTCTATGAACTATTAATTTTTCTTATTTAGTCACTTAACTTTTCAATTTCAAAATCAAATATTTTGGTTGTAATACCCATTTTTGCTCGGGTCCCCTTAGCAAATAAACCCAATTTTATAAATAAAAATAAAACCAAATTTTAAAATGCCCACAGTCCATTACAGCAGGCCTAACAGGGCCCAAATCAGAAAAAAAAACAAACCCAAACCTAACCCTAATAGCCCAAAGCCCAATAGGAACTACAAAGAAAACCCTAGCCTTCAACAGCATTCAGCTCCAGCCGCCGCAACAGTAGCCTCCATGCGCTGCGTCGAGCCGTGCCACGTCATCGTACGGCCTCGCACCTGCAACGACATGCACACAATCAAACAAGCAGAAATGAACGGAAAATACACAGATGCACCTCCAGCCTGGCCGAATACCTGCAAAATGCACACAAAAACAAGCAGCGAAAGGAATAGCAGAATAGGGGTAACAGATGGGATTTGGGGAGAATTTCTTTTTATTTATTTTTATTCTGTAATTCTTGCTATAAAAGGGCCATTCGGATACTGTAAAAAAAAAGATTGAATAGAAAAAAAGAGATTCAGAGAAATCAAAAAAATTTCTGAAAGAAGGTGTTCTTTTTTAGTTCTTTTTCTCTTTTCGTTTCTTTTTTATATTTTATGTTTTTATATTATTAATCATGCATAAAAAAAGGGAAACGGTTAAAGAGCTTACCTGGTGGCCGGATCTTCTTCCATTCCGCGCAATCGGAGTTGGGCGAAGGTTTAAAGGCCTTTGAATGGCCTGGTTACTAAGCGGCGTTGAGGACCATTAGGGTTCTTTAGTTTTTTGTAGAAAAATGATAGGAGGCTGTTAGTTTAGGTTTTAATTTAGCTTATATATCGTGAAGAAGACGGCACCGTTTAAGAGCATGCTTCAGTAGCTTTAAAAACGACGCCGTTTAGAAGCTCAGACCCGCGCGGTGACCCGACCCGGGGAAGGATCCGCGCGTTTTGTAGTGTTTAGGTGTATTGCTCAAATAGTCCTCTCAATTTTGTAGACTATTTCAAATTGGCTCTTTGCTTTTTCTTAATTTTTGCCCTGCATTTTAATGTTGTCTCATTTGAGTTCGTGCCACTGCGCCACGTTTTGGGGGATGGAATAATTTCCAAGCTGGCCCCCTCGTAATTCGTGAATCGCAGTTTAATCCTCCGTTTCTTTTAAACTTCATTTGTGTCCCGTTAATTTTGTTTCGACTGCAGATTAGCCCCTTTTGTATTTGCGTTTTTACTATTCAGTTTATTATTATTATTATTATTATTACTATTATTATTATTAGTATTATTTTTTTTATCAATTTACCTAACCTTTTTTATATACATTATTTTATTATGTAGCATTATTTTAAGTTTTCCATATATTATTATTTAATTTCATAATGTATTTTTTTATGAGCCTAGCATAGTTTGTACACATTTTTATGATTTTATTTATAATATATCCTTAATACCCATATATATATATTATTTATTTTAAAACTTTTGTATGCATAATTTATTGATTGTAATTTCTCCTCTTGCTATTGATTTTTTAGTATATCTTTTAAAATTGAATATTAATCCATTTAATTTTTGAATATTTATATTGGTATTTGTATAATGCATGATTGAAACTATTGTTGGTATGCTTGTTTGTATTTGTCTATTGATTATTTGTTATTCATTAGTGTATGCTATTTACAAATTGTCCTTTTTTGGCGTCGTATGTTATTATTCAATCACATTACATTTATTTTAAAGAATATGCCTCACTAAAGCATTAAAATCATTTTATTCCGTAAATATTCAAAATACTCGGTATCCAAAATTCTCGAGAGGATTGTGCCCTAACTTACTGGGCTTCAATTCTCCTTGTTGGATTTAAATAACCGAATACCCCTATTTTCAAATTGAATATAGAAATTTCAAAATAAAAAGTTCATTCTCGAGAATTCAATACGTGGTGTCCTAACGCATTGGATATGACGTATTGTTGTCTCGAGACGAGGATTTTTTAATGAAAAAAATAAAAGCAATATTTGGTGTTTAGGAATTTCGAGGAAATAAACCCTAACTTATTGGGTTTAATTATCGTTTGACCCAAATAACCTGATATCCTTCTCAAAAATGCATAAATTTCAAAAGTTAAAAGATAAACTTAATTTTGAGGATTTAAAACGTTACACTCTAGCTTACTGAGAGTGACAATTTATTTCTTTAAAATAAGTGAGTCACATCAATCAAATTCATTCTATTCAAATTCTCTTTTCAAAGGATCGTATTTTAAAAATCTTTTCAAATTCTCGATATTAAGATATTAAATAATCAATTCGGTACCAATTTTGGGCGTTACGAGGGTGCTAACCCTTCCTCGTGCGTAACTGACTCCCGAACCTGTTTTTCTCAAAATTCGCAGACCTAAAATTATTTTCAAGATGATCCGGTCACACCTCAATAAAAGATCGGTGGCGACTCCCAAATTTTTATTTTTAATAAGTCGACGACTAACTTTTTGTTTTCTAAAAAAATGGTGTCTACATTGGTCATTCTCCTGTTAATTGACGTTAGATAAATGATAGAAAACTGGTGTGAGCTTTTTTTATTGGTCTAATAATAAATTTAGTCTTTTAATATTTACAAATTCTATCAATTTGATTTTAAATATAAAATATTCAACAAATTTAACGTTGAATGTTTACAAAATTTATCATTTTAGTTCGAATTCTAAAAAATTAAATAAATTCAGTACAATAACTTTGCTGATTATCATCAACCCGAGTTGTTGAATAACCCTGTTGTAAACGTTGATCTACCGTTCTTCATTGCCGGCATCTTCCGTTTTCATTGCCATCAGTAGCTCAAAGACAGCTTCATGTTTCTCAGACAAAATACATCCGTTTTTACAACATAAAAGAAAGGTATCAAAAGGCTTGTAATCATCAAATTTTGAATCTAAATCCATGGAGTTAAGATCATGGGGCGCAATGAAAAGTCTTGGGATGGAGTTTTTGCTTGTTGCAACATGGAGGAAACAATATTTCCATGCAGGATGTTCTGAAATGGCTTGTTGAAACCCTTTATCACCAATTACCGAGTTGAATGTGAGACAGTGGGGTCATTTAGCTGACAATATATCGAGGTTTTCAAGCAGCCATAAGGTGAAGAGAGAGGCAACTGATCCTCCTAAAAAATGTCCAACTAAAATTAAGCGATTGCAACTCCTTCAAAGCTGCGTCAATTAAAGATAGCAATTTAACTTGGAAAGAAATAAAACCTAAAATAGATGCAAAACATTGATTTATGGTCATGTAGTTCCTCTACAACACATTCATATTCACAGTCAACTATACCATATCTATGGTCAGGTTATCAAATGGACAACTTATAACATGCTAGCTAAATTGCTCTCTTGATGTATTGCAATATATGAGTTTCCTTAGGTGTTATGTACAGGTAATTAGATGCATGAATCTCGTTAGGCTGCATTTGAAGCATTTATTGAGTTTTGCGAAAAAAGCAACTTCGTACAATTAGAACTAAATTAAAAAATTTTATAAATTTTGAAGGTTTAATTTATTGAATTTTTTTTAGAATTTAGATTAAAATGATAAATTTTATAAACATTGAAGGCTAAATTTGTCGAATATTTTATATTTAGGATGAAATTGATAGAATGTGTAATATTAGAGGGCTAAATTTATTTTTAGACCAATAAAAAAAAGCTCACATCAGCTTTTTATCACTCTTCTAACGACAACTTTTTTTTTGATAAAATTAGAACATGCTTTAATAATTTTCATCTTTTATAATAATTTAAATAATTATTATTAAATTATTGTTTCTATTTTTTAAAAATGACGTGTAAAATATTTATAAAAGAAACTTACCCTATAGATTGAATTAATTTATACAATTAAATTTTAAAATATTTTATAAATTAATTTAATCTATAACGTAATTTTTTTATAAATTAATTTAAAAATTTTAAGTCTATTTAAATTTTTTTTAGATACTATTTAAATGTTTCTAAATTTATAAATATATTACACATTATTTTTTAAAAATAAAGAAACAATAATTTAACAATGTTTATTTGAATTATTATAAAATATGAAAATTATTAAAGCAAATTCTAATTTTATCAAAAAAATTTAATTGTGCATATTAAATTTAAAAAATATTTTAATTTTAATAATAATGTGTGTGATGCAATAATAATTAAAAAACATAATAAGTAGTCCAATATTATTTTAAAATATAAAATATGTAATTAAACTTAGGGAAAAAAAGATGGAAAAATAAGGAGGGATTAATGTTGAATATTTCCATCCCTTTTGTTGAGTGAGTTTGGGCCTTTATTGGCCGACACCTGACACCAAAAAAATTATTTTTTTAATTAGATAATAGGGTGTCGACCATCTAGTGTCCAGACACTCAAGAAAAAAATTGACAGAAAAGTAGTGATGCTAACCATTTAATTCCCGTAACTTAATTTTATTGTTCATTTCAAATTATTTAGATGTTTGTTTGTGAATTAGGATGATATAGGTATGTAATTATTTTTTAAAGATATTTTTGGATGAGAAAGTAATTTATGAGTGGTCCTATATTTAATGCCAGTGCAGCGGGGACATTTCTTCAAAGCAAGTTGAAAACTAAATTTAATGCCCATTCATTTATTTAATGCGAGCACAGCGGTGAATCTCTTCAATGCAATGGGTTAAACAATCACGATCACCATATATTATGACATTTTGAGATGATATTCAGCCATTGATCCACAGACTGAATCTCATCAGTTGATTTCTTTCTTTTTGTTCTATTTTTGCAAGCTCCTCTTCTTTGTGCTAATGGAGTTCAGAATACCCTTATTCCAGATTATCATCAGCTTCCTCCTTGTTTTGTTTATGGCAGCAATCAGTGTAAGGAAATCTAAAGCTAGGGATCAATTCCTAGCATATGCATTTTTTATTATTTTTTAAATAAAACAACTAAATTATTTTCGAATAATAAAACTTATTTTAATTACAAAAGGGCATTTCATAATTTCTCTAACTGAGTTTGTGACTCGATTGAGAGTGACACCAACTCAGTAAACACTTAATAATAATATAGATATTTATTTATTATATTAAATATTTTTTATTAAGTCTAAAAAATGTAAATGTACCAAATTTTATTTAAATTACTCATATAATGTATATAATATATATATACACAAAGTAAGGTTCAGACAGAAAAAGAGTGTTTATAATTCAATTTTATGTTTTATAATTCCATGTATGCATATTTTATTTATTTAATATTAATGTCTTTCATAACTGTCGAAACCATTTTTATTTTTGGAAAAAAACAAAAACTAGTTGTCGATGAAAATTGGAGTCGTCACCAATATTTTATTAAGGTGTGATTGGATCACCTAAAAACGACTTTGGTCTACGAGTTTTAGAAAAACGGGTTCGGGAGTCAGTTACGTACGAGGAAAGATTAACACCCTTGTAACGCCCAAAAATTGGTACAAAATTGATTAATTAATATCTTAACGTCGAGAGTTAAAAATACGATCCTTAATTTAAATTAAATTATTTATTAAGACTCTCTTATTTTGAAACAGAAAACATCACACCCAATGCGTTAGGGCACAATTTTTATTTCTTCAAGATGAGTTTGTCCAAAAGATTTGTGTGATAAAATTTAAAAGAATATTCAATTGTTTAAGATTTATGACGAAATCGCAGTCCAATACGTTAGGGCACAATTTCTCAATATCCCAAACATTGAATATTTCCTTTATTAATATATATATATTTAAAAATCTTTGTCTTGAGAAATCACTACATCACATCCAATGCATTAGGACACAACATATTAAATTCCCAACAACAAGCTTTTTCATTTTATTTTGATTAAAGAGCAATTCTCGATTGTTAGATTTAACGAAGAAAATTGGAACCCAATACGTTAGGGCTCAATTTTCTTGAAAATTCTAAATACGAGTAGTATCTCTATTTTGAAAATTTCTATTCTTAAATTCGGGTAAAAAGATGATGTAATGTTATATTAAATGTATGTATAAATGTCGCAATAACAAATACAACAATGGCATAGAAATAATATAAACAAATAAATAAACGAAATTAATATACAAAAAATAACAATCTATGACATGCAAAGTATCAAATAAATGAACAAAATATAAACGAAAACATAAATCAAAAAACAAATAAAGGAAATAAAAAAATAAAAAGAAAAAATACAAAATATATACATTGAAATTATGAAGGATAAAAGACATACATATGATTTACATATAAAATTTTGGATTATAAAATTTATACAAACAAAATACATAATACAATAAAGAAAAATATATAAATATATATATATATAAATTATAAAATATGCGTTAAAAATATAAGCATGTATTTAAGCATTTTCGAAAATAAAAACATAGATATATACGTGTATATATATATATATAAAGATAAGAAATACTCATTAGAAAAAATATATAAATATATACATGTACATATATAAAAAATAATTATATACATATATATAGATTATAAAAAAGATAATTACATATATATAAAAACAAATAATAATAATTACATATATTAAAATTAATTAATTTTAAAATATATATATAAAAAATTATGAAGAATAATATAAGAAAACATACGTATATACATATTTATCAAAGTAAAAAAATAAAAGTGTATATATATGTATATAAAAGTTATGCAAATAGAATAATAATAAACTATGTTTAAAATATGTATATGTATTTAAAACATTTAAAATATATACATATATATTATAAAAGACATATGCGTGTATATATGTAGGTACAATAATAATATATAATATAATAATAATTAATACAATAAGAATGTAAAAATAATTAATTTAATAATAAATAACTAATAACAAATAGAGGACTAAATTGAAACAAAAGTAAAACATATGGTTAAATTCAAAAGAAATAAAAAATGTTTAAACACATTTTGAAAAACAAGGGGGATCAAACACGTAAATAGACTATCAGAGGAAAATGCAGGCTCCACACTGTAAGCTTTGTATGCTACATAAAGGTCACTTAAAACCTAAATAAAAAACCTAAGTTATTTCTCTCCTGCGTGAACCGTTTCTTCCCAAAACCTCTCATTTTTCCTTCATTTCGCACAGAACAGGGAAGGGCTTCGAGAGCACATCACCCAGGTATGGTTTCCCCTTTATTTCTCTTTGATTTGCGAAGAAAAGAACAAAGCAAAACAAAAGAAAAAGGAAAGAAATCGAGGAAAAAAAGAAAAAAAGACCTTCAAATTGCTCTTTAATTCTCTGTTTTTTAATAGGTTTTGATATCATCCCCCTCTTCATTCCAAAAATTAAAAAAAAGGTTGCTTTTCCTTTTTTTTTATTTGTAAGTAGATAAATAATAATAATAAATAACAGTAGATGGAAATGGTGAATATCAACCTTTTGATCGATGTTTGCTCTCCGTATTGCACTTCTCTGTTTTTTTGTTGTGAAAAATATTTGTTTTTTTATTGATTTCTTTTTTTCCTCCCTCTCTATTACAGTATGTTAAGATCACTTTTACAGCAATCGTGAAACAAGAAGAAAAGAAAGAAATAAAATAAAAAAGAAATATTACAATATCTGTTTGATTTGATTTTGAGATTTTCTTGCCATATCTGCTTTGCTTCTTTCCTTGTTGTGCAGGTACAATCGGGGATGCGGCTCGTATAGGGACTTCGGCTGCGGCGCGAATGTGGAAAACTACCTAGGGTTTCCCTTGTGCTGGAAACACTGGGCCTCCGTCTTGTTTTGGGTCCGGGCCATATAGGCCAACTGTAATTTGGGCCCTTGTTTTAAAATGGGCCATGTATTCTGGGCCGTTTTATTTACTTCATATAGGCCGGGTAAAATTTAGGTATTACAGCTGCCCCTCTTTGCTCGTTATTGTGTAACGGGAACGGAGCAAAGACTTTAAAAATGCCAAATTTTGCCCGGTCGTGCTGGGTTTTGGTACTGTTCTTCTTCAAGTAGCCTCATTCCTTCCTACTGCATCTTCAGAGGTATAGGAACTAGTGCTTCAATCTACTCCACTGCAATGTCAGGGAGATAAGACTTAGAGCTTCAACTTGATCTGCTGCAACTTAAAGATGAATTTGATGCGATCTACTCTACTGCAACTTCAGAAAGATAAGATCAGTTATTTTAATCCGCTCCGCTGTAACCTCAGGGAGATAGGATTATCGGCTTTAATCTACTCCACTGCAATATCAGGGAGATAAGATGTGCCATCTTCGATCTGCTTCACTACTGCTTAGGGAGATAAGATCTGTAATTTTCAACCTACTCCACTGCTGCTCATGGAGACAAGGCTGGGGACTTCTATCTACTCCACTACTGCTTAGGGAGATAAGATCTGTAATTTTCAACCTACTCCACTACTGCTCTGGGAGACAAGGCTGAGGACTTCGATCTACTCCACTACTGCTTAGGGAGATAAGATCTGTAATTTTCAACCTACTCCACTGCTGCTCAGGGAGATAAGATCTGTAATTTTCAACTTACTCCACCGCTGCTCAGGGAGACAAGGCTGGGACTTCGATCTGCTCTACTACTGCTTAGGGAGATAAGATCTGTAATTTTCAACCTACTCCACTGCTGCTCAGGGAGACAAGGCTGGGGACTTCGATCTGCTCTACTACTGCTTAGGGAGATAAGATTTGTAATTTTCAACCTACTCCACTGCTGCTCAGGGAGACAAGGCTGGCGACTTCGATCTGCTCCACTACTGCTTAGGGAGATAAGATCTGTAATTTTCAACCTACTCCACTGCTGCTCAGGGAGACAAGGCTGCGGTCTTTGATATGCTCCTCTGCTGCTTAGGGAGATAAGATCTGTAATTTTTAACCTGCTCCGCTGCAACTTAGGGAGGCAAGGCTGGTGTCTTCGATCTGCTCCTCTACTGCTTAGGGAGAAAAGATCTGTAATTTTTAACCAGCTCCGCTACAACCCAGGGAGGCAAGGCTGGTGTCTTCGATCTGCTTCGCTATCGGTGCAGGAAGGCAAGAGCTGCTATTTTTAACCCGCTACGCTATAACTCAGGGAGGCAAGGCTGGTGTCTTCGATCTGCTTCGCTGTCGGTGCAGGAAGGCAAGATCTGCTATTTTTAACCTGCTCCGCTGCAACCCAGAGAGGTAAGGCTAGTGTCTTCGATTTGCTTCCCTGTCGGTGTAGGAAGGCAAGATCTGTTATTTTTAACATGTTCCGTTGCAACCCAGGGAGGCAAGCTTGGTGTCTTCGATCTGCTTCGCTATTGGTGCAAGAAGGCAAGATCTGCTATTTTTAACCTGCTCTGCTGCAACCCAGAGAGGCAAGGGCGGTGTCTTCGATCTGCTTCACTGTTGGTGCAGGAAGGCAAGATCTGCTATTTTTAACCCGCTACGCTATAACTCAGGGAGGCAAGGCTGGTGTCTTCGATCTGTTTCGCTGTTGGTGCAGGAAGGCAAGATCTGCTATTTTTAACTTGCTTCGCTACAACTCAGGGAGGCAAGGCTAGTGTCTTCGATCTGCTTCGCTGTCGGTGCAGAAAGGCAAGATCTGCTATTTTTTAACTTACTCCGCTGTAACCCTGGGAGGCAAGGCTGGTGTCTTCGATCTGCTTCATTGTCGGTGCAGGAAGACAAGATCTGCTATTTTTAACCTGCTCCACTGCAACCCAAGGAGGCAAGGACAAGTTTTAATCTTCAACCTATTCGACTGCTGACTAGTGAGATAGGATTCACAATCTTCAACCTATTCCACTGCTAACCAGGGAGATAGGACTTTGTGATTTCACCGATTTGTACTCCTAGGAACATGTCCTGTATAATGAACCTAATTATGCTTAATGATTAGGATGGTATAAAATGAATCAAATGCTCCTAACTAGACATGTGTGAATGGTGTTTGCACGAATGTGTAATTTTTTATTTATTATTTTTTTCGAGAATGATCCCACTTAGGTTGTCGTTGTTCGAAGTTTATTAAGGCTTTAACACTGATGTGCTACAACGCCTTCTTGCTTGGCTGGCTTTTCTAAAAAAACATTTAGGGTGAATTTGGATGGGCGATGCGTTTACCTGCGGTTAGTGTAAAAACAGCGGTGGCGGTGAGATTAGATACTGTAGTGATACTGTAGCGTGAGACAAAAAGTAAACTAAACGCACCGTACCGCACTCAATCGCCCATCCAAACCCACCCTTAGTCAGGTTTCCCCCCACTGTAAACCTCAAAGTTCAATCCATTGAGGCGCAAAATTTTGTACCATCATTCTCCCCCTGTAACCCAAAGGTAGGGATATATGGCTTTTTCTCGATCCTCTCCTATCACAATTCAAGGATACAGGATCTAAATCTCTTTGGTCCCTTACACCATTCCCAGGGTATCATACCAAAGAATCATGCATAGATGAAGACTTTCTTCTCCGAGGAAACCTCTTCCTATTGTCTGGTGATCATTTCTTGCTTGTTTATTTAAGCTTTGTCATTTTGTTCAATCAATTTTTTTAACAACAAAATCCAAAGAGAAAGTCCTAATTTAGACTATTCCTTTTCAGATTTCCAACCTTTAAACAAGGTGCGTTCAATAGTCCTGTTTCAGGTTCCTGTATTATTTAGAAACTTCTAGAGTAATATGCCAAACTTCTATTGTGAAAGTTTTATTAGTCCATTAATCATTATTCCAATGCAACATGCTTGCAAAAAGGGTATAACAATGGATGAGAATACAATTGGTTCTGAGCATAGCTCGAAAGGAATAGATTATCAAAAATAGTAAATAAGGATAGCAAAGAAATTGATTGGGAATGTGTATAAAAGAAATTGATTGGGAATGTGTATCTTAAAAAAGAATGAAGTATTCCAAGAATAACAAATTCAGTATAAATAGTATAAATATTGGGTGCCCCAGATATCGCAGCTTGAACTTCTCTGTACAAACTTTCTAAAATTCTTCTGAGTTTGACATGTGTTTAAGAGATCTACAGTACTCTACCAATGCCCCAAGGTGTTTCCTACCCTTTCCTGATGATTCAAGTATAACAAGATCACAACATGCCTCAATCTAATCAAAATTTGAGCTGCTCTGATCACCTCATGGCCTATTCTGGTCAAAATTTGAGCCGCCCCTTTCAGGTTTTCAACTCAAATCCCCTTTGGTCTAAGGTGCCCTTTGCAGGTTTTCACCTTAGCCTCTCCACTTTTTCATTTTTTGTTTTTCATTTTCATTTTTCATTTTTTCACATCACTTTTTTTTTGGGGGACTCAAGCTGTCCTTTGCGGGTTTTTACCTCGGTCCTCTCCTTTTTCTTTTCTTTTTTTTCTTCTTTTGCTTTTTTTTAATATCTGAACTCATAGGATTAGGCATGTCCTCGTTATCCCTTTCAATTAGAACCAATATTTTTCTAGATAAAGTCTTTCACATAAGATCATTCACTTTCATCTTGTATGCGTAAAATCTTCTTTGTGATCGAATTTCTTTCATAGAGCCTTCTGGGGCAATCTTTGGGTCTTCCTCTTCAATTAGGATGAAATCTAAAAAATGTGGAATGATGGCAATTCGACTTCAACGGGCAAAGTTATGATGAGCCAAAAAGAAAGGCGTTGCCCCGGCCAAAGAATTTTATTACATCGTTTACGATGTTAATCTTGAATATACTGTAAATTTTTGATATCGTACTTTTTGTTCAGATTACAATGTCAGTGCTTACCCAGGCATATCCTGATATGACCATACGAAGACATCTTTGAACTCTTTGAAGTAACTCAACAAGGTCCTGCTTTGTTTCTTCGGTTATGCACGTTCCCTTAAGGTCACAATCTCCATTGTCTCCTCATAAGGTAAGATTTCATTCCTGTTCTACCATCCTCAACAAGTCTGAAAATAGGTTATAATCTATGTCATCTTCAAAGTCATGAGATCCCTCTAAACACATGCCTCGCTCAAAAGGAAGTTCTGAGTTTGTAGCAGCGTTGCTCATGTCCTTGATATCTGGGGACCCATGGTAGGTACCAAAGAATATACCAAAGAATATATAAATTTACGAATAATTATTTGTACAATATGATTATGAATGAAAAAATAATGTGGAAGAAAATCTAAAAGAATGAAAGAATAATTATTCAAAATGAAAGAATATTTACTCGAAAAATGAATGTAAAGACATATTTTATTAGAATAATGACGTTTAGACATGAGCCTATTTCACAAAAGAGTTCTTATTACCTCTAGGCTAAAAGCAACAAGTATGTTCTGAATATTACTCTGAGTAAGTTCTAAATACTATAGGGGTTTCCTCTGCAGCCCAATTATTTAAAACACTCTTAGGTTTATAAGGGCGAATATCTGACAAGGTCCCTTCTTCAGTTGTTTCTTCGAACACTTCCCAACACCTCTTCATATATTGCATTCACCCCAATGTCAATCATGATTGGGTAGCGAATTTTCTGCATTAAATGAGCCATCCAACTTGACAATACTCATGTTGATGAATTTTTCAACTAGCTTTTTGAAGGTAATGCAATTCTCTATTGAATGTCCCGTAATTCCTGCATGATAATCACATTGTGCACTTGCGTCATACCATTTGGGATACGGAGGCTGTGGAGGCTTCACATGTAAAAGAGAAACAATATGCGCATCGAATAAGCTTTGATACAACTCCTTGTACGACATTGGAATTGGCGTGAACTGGAGTTTTCAGTACCTTGCTTCACACATGATTCTTGTCTTAATGAACCCTGCTGATTAGCAATCGATTTGTTGTACGTATTTACGTTGTTCACCTCTTTTTCTTTTGAAGCTTGCCTTCTGTTATTCCCTGCAGCATCAATCTTTCCGCTCCTTATGGTGCTTTCAATCATTTTACCATTCATGATTATGTCAAAAAATCTTTTTGGGGCACTCCCTAACATATGTGTGATGAGCGGAGCTTTCAATATATTTATCAATAGCATTGTCATTTCACTTTCCAAGAGCGGTGGTTGAACTTGGACTGCGACCTCCCTCCACCTCCGTGCGTACTACCTAAAATTTTCACCAGGCTTCTTTTTCCATGTTCTATAGAGTGATTCTATCATGTATCATGTCAGTTACGTGACTATACTGCTTTATGAATGCCTGTGCTAAATCTCTCCATGAATTAATCTTGGTACGACTTAATTGGTCGTACCACTTGGATGCTGCCCCTGTGAGGCTATCCTGGAAGCAATGTATTAGCAACTGGTCATTATTAATATACCCAGTCATCCTTCTGCAGAACATAGTAATATGGGCTTCAGGGCTACTAGTTCCGTTGTACTTCTCAAACTCTGGCATTTTGAATTTGTAAGGGAGTACTAAACCCGGAACCAAGCTCGATTCTCTAGCATCAATTCCATGGTAGCTCTCAGTACTTTCCATCACTCTAAGTTTTTCCTCTAACCATTTATACTTTTCTTCGAGCTGTTTTGGCAATTCATCCTTCATTTTCTCAACTCTTTCATCGAAGTCAATGATAGCAGAATTAGCAAGGTTGTCTCAGGGGTTAGAGTCTGATCTAGCTTGAAAGTTCATTGGTGCTACAGCACCGTCCTGAGACTGCTGAGGCTTGATGATGAAGGAGGATTTGCGCGGATATACCTCCACTTGCTGAGGGGTAAGGCCTGAATGATAAACAGGTCCCTCACTGTCTCCTTCTTCCATATTGAGCACAGAGCCCTTCCCTTTATCAACTCCTCCGGTCAACAACTGAGTCAACTTAGCCATCTTACTCCCCTGAGATTCCATCATTTTATCCATCATTTTTTGTTGCATCTTCTCAAGCTGCTCATTCATTTGTTGTTGAAGCTGATCTTGCATTTCCTTCTGGAACTGTTCTAGCATTTGATCCATGTCTTTATCTTTCGAATGAGTACCGTAGCGGTGTTTGGTAGGTTGATTGGTTTCCAGATTAACTAAGGAGTGATTTATATTAATTAGAATCTTTTAGTGGACTTTAATGCTATGATATCATGTAATGCGAATGCATGAAATGAATGCATAAAGAGACGTTGATTCTGATTCAATTTCATTTAGAGAACTTTACTAGAAAACAAATCTCTTTACATAAAATGAATATTTATATGGCCTTCCCCTCATAGGCGAAGACATTCGATCCTCTTTTTCATTCGAGTGTTATGATAAATCTTACAAACTTTTCAAAAATGACGTCTCTTCTATCTTCTTTTTGCTGGATCCGGGCCGTAACTCGTTGCTCACTCATCCTCGTGATGCTCGTTGGCTTCTCTTTAAGAAAGTTCAGCAGCTCTCGAATTATCTCTGTCATCTTGAATCCTTGGGCTACGGAGACATAGTCATGTAGTCCTCTATTAAACTATCATCATTCTCTTATCACATTTTCTTGGACCATATTCGGATAACCATATTGTCATTCGCTTTATCAAGAAACTCATTTTCTTATGAAAGCTCTCTATTTAGCAACTGAACATGAATCAACACCTCTTTTATTATGATGAAAATGTAATGCAATCGCAACAAAAAAGAAAACAGGTTAGTACAAAGCTAAAGCAAGAAAGAATAAATAGAATACCTATTTGGGTGACCACTAGGGGTTTGACATAGCTCTACCTAGGGCAAGTTCCTAAGGTTCACTATATGTGGTTTGGTTTCTAAATTAAGGGTACCTGAACCAGCAGATTCCTCAATCCTCACCCATTATAGGCTCATACAGGCCGAGTTCGATTCAGGGGAATACATTCCCTATGGCTGGACGGAGATGAAAATCTCACGAAGACATAGGTACGGATGTATCCCGGAAGCGGTCCACTATCCTGCACGGAGGTGAAAACCTCACAAAGGACTAGTTTCTCGCTCCCACTTAAAAGGGTAAAATCATTCAACTCATGTAATGTGTAATGCGAACAATACTTAAATACATGAATGCAAAAAGATATTATGAATTTTTTTCAAAAAAATACTTTCTCGACCATAAGACAAAAATTAATCAACTTTGTGGCTCGACTCTCTTTTTTTTTTGAAAAAACTCCCCAGTGAAGTCGCCAAGCTGTCCAAACCATTTATATAAATATAAATATAAGTATGAAGAATAATATAAGAAAACATACGTATATAAATATTTATCAAAGTAAAAAAATAAAAGTATATATATATGTATATAAAAGTTATGCAAATAGAATAATAATAAAATATGTATAAAATATGTATATGTATTTAAAACATTTAAAATATCATATATATATTATAAAAGACATATGCGTGTATATATGTAGGTACAATAATAATATATAATATAATAATAATTAATACAATAAGAATGTAAAAATAATTAATTTAATAATGAATAACTAATAACAAATAGAGGACTAAATTGAAACAAAAGTAAAAAATGTGGTTAAATTCAAAAGAAATAAAAAAATGTTTAGACACATTTTGAAAAACAAGAGGGATCAAACGCGTAAATAGACCATCAGAGGAAAATTCAGGCTCCAAACGGTAAGCTTTGTATGCTACATAAAGGTCACTTAAAACCTAAATAAAAAACCTAAGTTATTTCTCTCCTGCGTGCGCCGTTTCTTCCCAAAACCTCTCATTTTTCCTTCATTTCGCACAGAACAGGGAAGGGCTTCGAGAGCACATCACCCAGGTATGGTTTCCCCTTTATTTCTCTTTGATTTGCGAAGAAAAAAACAAAGCAAAACAAAAGAAAAAGGAAATAAATCGAGGAAAAAAAGAAAAAAGACCTTCAAATTGCTCTTTAATTCTCTGTTTTTTAATAGGTTTTGATATCACCCCCCCTTCGTTCCAAAAATAAAAAAAAGGTTGCTTTTCTTTTTTTATTTGTTTTATTTGTAAGTAGATAAATAATAATAATAAATAACAGTAGATGGAAATGGTGAATATCAACCTTTTGATCAATGTTTGCTCTCCGTATTGCGCTTCTCTGTTATTTTGTTGTGAAAAATACTTGTTTTTTATTGATTTCTTTTTTTGCCCCCTCTCTATTATAGTATGTTAAGATCGCTTTTATAGCAATCGTGAAACAAGACGAAAAGAAAGAAATAAAATAAAAAAGAAATCTTCCAATATCTGCTTGATTTGATTTTGAGATTTTCTTGCCATATCTGCTTTGCTTCTTTCCTTGTTGTGCAGGTATGATCGGGGATGCGACTCGTGCAGGGACTTCGACTGCGGCGCGAATGTGGAAAACTGCCTAGGGTTTCCCTTGTGCTGGAAACGCTGGGCCTCCGTCTTGTTTTGGGTCCGAGCCATATAGGCCAACTGTAATTTGGGCCCTTGTTTTAAAATGGGCCATGTATTCTGGGCCGTTTTATTTACTTCATGTAGGCCGGGTAAATTTAGGTATTACAATAACTTTGATGCATGTAATATATTACACATATTACAAATATATTATATTCTAAATAATTTTATATATGCATTGAATTCGTGCATTGCATGAGAATGAAAATTACTATTATATATATTAAAAGCACCATAACACTCATAGTATTTTCATTTTGGTGTTTCTATTAAAAGAGTGGTCAAATTAGTCTTTATATAGTAGATGAAGTAATAAAATAGTTTCTCTGTAAAATTATTTCGTTAAATACTTATTTTAATGTTTTATACAAATTTAATCCTACACGTTTACACTTTTTTTTAACTTGAATCTACTCTTTTATTTATAGTAAATTTGTCATCAGCCTTTCATTATTGATGTAATATTATTTTATATTATATATTATGTCAAAAAATAATTAAAAACTGTAAAATCATAAAAAGAAAAGTAAATTTTAAAAATATGAATAAATTATAATTTCAAAAATTACGAAAAAATACATTTTAAAATTAAAATGAAACATAAAAAATGTAAAAAGAAATTATAAAAATTTTGACTAAGGGTTGCAGCATTTCCACGTGGGATTATGGCTCTTATAACATTATTATTGGATCTCCAAAATTTTCTTCGAGTTATCTTTTAAAGCATTTGGAGTTATCAATAATATGTTAATTTCTTCCATAAAAAATATGAATTAATTATGGGTAAATTACACAGATGATCATTAAACTATTGCCTTATTCTATTTTAATCATTTAACTATTGATTTTTTTTTGAATTAATCACTAAATTTTTTGAAATCGGATATTTTAGCAACTCACTCATTAGGTTCAGTTAGAAGAGTGAAGGGAAGTCGGTGGACTTTTTTATTAGTCTAATAACAAACTTAACCCTCCAGGTAAGTTATATCCTTTAGAAATTCTAGAATGGAAATGAGATAAGATTACTATGGATTTTGTATTAGGTTTACCTTGAGATTTTGGAATCAGTTACAGAGATCTTTAGGAACCAAGCTACAGTTTAGTACTGCATTTCATCCTCAAATTGATGGTCAATCTGAAAGAGTTATTCAGGTTCTGGAAGATATGTTGAGAAGTTGTGTAATTGATTTTGGATTAAATTGGGAAATATATGTTCCTTTGGTTGAGTTTGCTTATAATAACAGTTTTCATGCCAGTTTGAAAATGTCTCCATTTGAAGCTTTGTATGGTAGAAGGTGTAGAACACCTACTTGTTGGATGGAGCTTTGTGAAAGGAAGTTAGTGGATCCTAAATTAGTACGAGAAACTGAAGAGAAATTCTATGATATTCAAAATCATTTAAAAGCTGCACAAGATCGATAGAAAACTTATGCAAATCTAAGAAGTAAAGAAATTTCATTTGAAGTTGGGATAAGGTATTTTGAAAGTCTCTCCTTGGAAGAAAAACATTAGATTTTATCAAAAAGGAAAATTAAATCAAAGGTTTGTAGGACCTTATGAAGTTTGAGAGAAAGTAGGACCTGTAGTTTACAGTTTGGTTCTGCCTCCTGAGGTATTAAAAATTCACAATGTGTTTCATGTGTCTATGTTGATAAGGTATAGATCAAATCTTGACCATGTTGTATAGATTGGAGAGTTAGAGGTTGAATCGAACTTGTCTTATGAAGAGGAACCTGTCATGATTCTTGCAATGGAGGTAAAAGAGTTGAGAAATAAAATAATTCCCTTAGTAAATGTTCTATGGAGAAATCATAGTGCTAAAAAAGCTATCTGGGAAAGAGAAAGCCAAATGAGAGAGCAGTATCCTCAATTATTTTTAGGCGTGAATTTCGGGGACGAAATTTTCTAAAGATTACCACATAAGACACCCTTTTGGTCTCACCTAGGCATACAAATACCCTCTTGATCTCACCGCTTGGCACAAGTTTTACTCAACAAGATACCCTCTCGCTCTTACCTGTCTAGATCTTCTACTAGGGGCATCATTTCCTAGTATACTAAGTACTCTTGAATAAATACTCAGGTTATTATTTACTTAATCAATTAATTAGGTTAAACAGTTGAAACATGTGAGATATGTATAAAGCATAAACTCATTCTGATATTCATACAAACATTCGATAATCAAAGTTAAAGAAAGATATATAAATTAGAGAATAAGGAAAGATAATGTTCATGGATTAATCGATGTAAAAGTGTGGTTCTGGAACAATATCCGTTCACGATGGTCTCACTTTGGAAAAGGATCTTCTGATTAAGCGAACATAAAATAAACAAAGCAAAAGCTAAAAACTAATAAAAACCTAAAAGATAATTCATGTTTCCCTCAATTTTTGTGTTTAATCTGATTACAATGGCCTTTATATAGGTTAAGTTTGGAATATTAAATAACCTAATATATCCTTGAAGTATTTAGAGTTCGATTAGGAAAAAGAGCCCTAATTGCCTTAAAAATGCAACCATCACGCGCAATGATTTTTGGGACATGTAGTGATTTTTGGGTAGCGCAGAAGCCATGTTGCAACAATCGTCTGTCATGTTCCAAAATTGGTGTGTGTCGCAACACATCAAGTAGTTTCTTTCCAAGACTTGTTTTTGCTTCTTTCTTCAGTGTTACGACATGGGCAGTAGTTTCAACCCGAATGTGCATCTTTAGCTCCTGATTTGACCTATAAGACCATGTAACTTTATTTAAGTATCTAATGTATAATAAAAATGATTGAAAAACATAAATTAGGACTTCATGTATGACAACATGAATACGTACTAAAATGACTTGATTTCACTATTAAACAAGCTAAAGTTATGTGAAAAAAGGGATGTAAATAATAGTGTAATTTGTGGCAAATCATTCTTTCATCATTCGAACAACTTGAATACAATCTTGGTCCACTACTTGTATTAGTGCTATATGGCTACGAACACATGGACTATACGCAATCAATACGCAGCCTTACAAGCCCCATATTTATCCTATTAAAGTTGGAGAGCCATTTAACATTCCTTGTATAACTTAGTTGGAGAGGCTCACTCTCAATACAATAGAAAACTAAGAGAAAAGAGACTTCATACCTTCCTTAGGGCACTTTCGACTTTCGACCCTTATCCTTCTATACAACTCTGGACCTTTGGGTGAACCGCCATAAACTGACAAACCTATATATGTGCATATCAACAAATGTTCTTGTTTAATTGTTTCTAAATATCTATTTTTACAAAAATGTTGGGTTATTAATGGTATTATTTATTTTTAGATTAGGTCTTTATGATAGATTCATTTCTGAATGTTACTCATTTCTATAACTTTATCATTTCTATCCATTTCTATTCATTTGATTCAACATGCAATTCATTTCTGGTTTCAACGAGCTAGTGGAGGGATCGATTGGACATATGTGATTAGGGCTTAAATGATTTATAATTCAGTTTCACATTTTCACCTATTCATTATAAACTCATTTAGTCATGAAGTCATTGCACTATAGTATCATGACTGGGCTCTCCCCAATTACATACCATTACAAAAGCTATTCGATCAATTCTCGTTCAATAACCTTGTATAAGTGTGTTACCCTCATAGGATATCTTTAATCTCTTTGGGATAAATTCATTCTCCCAATATGATCATATTTTATCTCATGGTAACCATTACATCTTCATTCATGAAAGGTCAATTACTATCAAATAGTAATTAAGTCATTCATTACAAAGACGAATGACTCGTGGCCACGTTTACTTTTCATCTATCATGTAATTCCAATGAGAGGGTATCGTTTACCATTATCTTGGGCTATGAATTCCCCTACTTTGAATAATTCTACATACTACAAAAGTCATATGCCCAACATACCAACTTTCGGTTCCTTATCCTATTTAGACTCAGGCTTTTACTTATATCAAAGTATACAAGTCACACATACAAAGTCCATAATCCACTTAATATTAGGGTATGACACACTTTGAATGTCACAACAGGATAAATCCATAAACATAATCAGGATCTATTCTTCTTAGGTGCAGTCTGATGTACTGTCAGTCTAGTCAGTTACATCTATGTATCTATCTTCTGGGAGTCATCCACTCTGATGCCTAAGACAATGCATCTCCCTAATTAGACATCATAGATGGCATATTAGTCTTTCAATCAGTTCGTGTAATACTTCCTAACCCTAAACCGTCACTGAAACAGGGTTACGAGGCATTACCAAACATATCAGACAATTTACAAATAATTCTTAAATAAATAACAAACGTATTATAATATAATCATAAATTCATATAAATGTTTGTTACTAATTGACTTCATTTTTTTATAACTTAACGTTTCATTTATCATTCAAACATTAGAGACCAATTCTTTACAACCAAAACTTATAAGACTCTTTAATAAGACCGAAGTACATGCCACGTTTACCAAAGGAAAAATACATCATCAAAGTTATGCTGAAGTCGGGATTGATCTGGACGTTGAACCTAAACCTTTGACTTCTATCGACATGCGCACGGAAACAACCATACGATGAGTATTTTATACTCAGTGGTATTACCATAATTTAATTATAACAACAATAAACATGTAATGCACAAATCATACATACAAATTTAAACTCAAATTTCATATTTCAACAATAACAATTCATCAATTAATATCACATATCCACAATTTGAACTTGGACACATCATGAACCTTAAGTTCATTCCTCAATCTCATATCACATTTCAATTCACAATTCAACTTTTTCATCTCATTTCAGTAGCTCGATTGATCAACTCATTCGGTTTATCATTTCATTATTTACCCCTATTAACAAAACTCGGACTTTGACGGATACACGGATCCAGCCAAACACTCCAGTATGGCACCCAGTGCCTCATCGGATAGTTCGAAGCAATAGTTGACACCCAGTGTCTCATCGACAAAGCCGAAGAAAGTTGATACCCAGTACCTCATCGAATCTATCCGAAGAAATATAGTGACACCCAGTGTTTCATCGACTCGAGGTCGAAGTATCTCTGAACTCTTCCAATCCTATTGCATGCCAACTATATCTAACTCAGCCCGACTAGTTAATAGGGTCTCCAAATTCACATTTCAATTCAATTCCACTTTTTCACTTTCAATCACAATTCAATTCAAAATTCACTTTTCCATTTTTCAAGTCAATATATTCAATTCAATTCCACACATATATTCATTATTCGATTGAATTTCTTTCAACTTAATAATACTTACCTTATATTTCACTTACCATACATATAAATTTAAATATAGCATTTAATAATAAGTTATTTGAATTATAGTAATACAAACCGTAAATCTCCTATTTTAGTCCTCGATAGATTTCTCCTTTCCTTTCGATGCTGATGCCTTGAGTTCTTTGTTAGCTACGAAAATAATAATTTTCACTATTAATTACAGCATTACATTATAATAAATAATTTAATTTTATTCAATTCCTACTTATTCCCAATTTAATTCTAACTAAGTTTACTTACCTTTCTAACTTAATTCATACTTCTTTTCTACTTAATTTCTTGCCATATTTAACTCAACTATTCAATATTCATAATAAAACCCTAATTTAAAACTTCTTACAATTTAATCCCAACTATGTAAAACTTATAACCTAGTTTACAATTTAATCCTTTTATCAATTCTAACTAGAAATTCTATCAACCAAACCCCTAATTTAACAATTTGTTCAACATGAATCATGTTCAAAAATATAAGAACTTACAAAATTTTAGCTTAAATTCAAAAAAAATTTGTTCTAAGACTTCAAAAACATCAAAATTAAAAGAAAATGACTTAATTAACTTACCAAATCAAAGCTTAAAGCCTCAAATCTTAGTTTTTCCTTTTTCTTTTCTTTTTCTCCTTTCCCTGTTCTGTTTCGAAATGGCTATTCTATTTCTTTCCTTCTATTACTCTATTAGTTTCTTTATTCTTTTATGTTTATTTACTTTATTATTTTAATGATAATTATAATAAAAATAATTTTTTATAATAAATATCTATTTAATAACAAATATTTATATTACATTTGTATACACATATATTTTACACTTGTCTATTACCATGACCATCCATTTGTCTTTCTTTTATTTATTTATCATACAAAAATCTTATTATAGAATTATTTAATTAATAAATATATTTTATTTAAATAATAAGTAATTTAAATCCATGAATTACAATTGTATGCTTATTTTTATTACACATGTGTATTTTATTACCATACATTTGGCTTTAATTTTTATATATATTTCATTAATTTAATAAGATAATATCAATTAAATAATAATTTATACTATTATATTCTAATATTAATTAATAATAACTTAAATCATTAAAAATCTTTAGATTTTTTTCATTGTTTTGCCGCCTCAACTATTACTTAATGGCATTGTACAGCCCAATTTTATGTCTGGGCCTAATAGGCCCAAAACCCACCTAAACCTTGCCCAATAACCCTAGCCCACTAGCCCATTACAAACTAGACCAACCCAACCCAAACAAACCAAGCAGCAAAAAAATTTTCAAACCCTAGGTGCGCCGCACCTAGGGCTCTCTATTTTCTGGCGCAGTACCCACCCCTCTGCCACTGCCGTACGGTCACCTGCAAACACGCAAGAAGAAAAGACAGAAACAAGCAAAGACCCAAAGGACAATAGCAAAGATTGAATTTTTATTTCATTTTCTTTCGGGTATAAAAACCGATCTATAAACCTAAAGAAAGGGGATTTTTTCTTTTTTTATTTTTCTTTTTTTCTTTCGGCTAAAGCCGAATTTGCTGTAATAAGGGGGATCCTTTGTTACAAACTTCAGAAATAAAAGAAAAGGTTGCTGTTCTTGTTCTTGTTTTTTTTTCTTTATCGATTTATTTGTTTATTTATTTAACTATTTATTTTTATTTTTTTATTTCTTTTTGAAAACATTTTTAAAGAAAACTAAATAAATAAAAGAGTTGAAGAGAGGGTCTCACCTGAATTGGTTTGCGCCGTCGGTGGCCTCTCATCAGCGTCGGATCTGGACCTGGAGGAAGATTCGAGCCCCCCTTTTTGCAGCCTCTTGGCTTAAAAAGGCACCGCCTTTATGCGTGCCGAAAGCCAGGGTTAAAAAACCCATCTCCCGCGACTCCGGCAGTGCGGCGAAGGCCTGGAAGCCCGACGGTCGGAAAGGGGAAGAGGGTGAGAGAGAACTGAAAAGTTTTCAGTTTTTTTTAAAGAATGGGGCTAAAATGATTTTTTTTTAATTTTGGTTTAAATACCCAAATGAAACGGCGCCGTTTTGGCCCGCTTCATTCGGCTTGAAACGACGCCGTTTTGTCTTAGACCCGAAATTGACTCGACCCAATAACCAGGATCCGCGTGTTTTGTTTGGAGGAGCTAATTGCATGTTCAGCCCCTCCACTTTTGCTACATAGCGTAATCGGATTTTTTTTTTTTGATTTGGGCCATAAGATTTGCTGCTCGTTTCATTTTAGTCCATTGAAACGCAGCATAGGAGGGTAATGGGATATTTTCCCGATTAATCCCCACTTTACTTTGCGCATTTGAAATTAGTCCCTTTATTTAATTTTTTTAATCTATCCTGTTATTTTAGCTGAAGCTACAATTAAGCCCTTTTATCTTAATTTTTCATTTATTCATTTATTTATTTGTTTGTTTACTTATATCTTTATTTTAAACTTTGTTATACACGTACATATGCACATATTTCATGCTTTATATTTATACATATACGTATTGTATATTCTATAACTTCAAAATATATATATATACATGCATTCTTATAATATATGTGTTTTATATTTCATAACTCCTATATATATATACATACATATATCCTTTTTTATACTTTATAATCTTAAAATCTACATATACACGCATACATTTTATAATACATGTACATATTTTTTTTACAATTAATATATATACATACTTATATACATGTTTATATTCTACAACCTATATGCATTTTTTTATTTTATTTTCATATATATATATGTATATACATACGTCTTTTATATTTTATAATTTTAAAAATATATATGCATACATATAAATGTCTTTCATATTTTATAATTTCAAAATATATATATACATACTTGTATATGTTCTTTATATTTTAAAATATATTTATATATATATTTAAATCTTTTACAATACATATATACATACGTATGTTTCTTTTATATTTTATTTAACTTATATACATATATATGTAAATACTTATATTTTTATATTTTATAATTCATATGTATATATCTCTACATACATACTTCTACTCATATATATACCTACTTATGTTTTTTTTTCTTTATAATTTATATACATGTCTGCATAGTTATACGTATTTAAATTTTTTATATGTATATACATTCCTATATATTTTATGCTTTATAATTTATATATGTATACATGCATGTTTTTATTTATATATATATACATACTTGTCTTGTTATATATTGATATTATTTTTTATATATTTTTTATTTCCGAATTTGTTACACATATATACATAGATCTTTATTTTATTTTATTTTATTTTTAGTTTTATAATTTATTTTCATTATTGATTATTGTCTTATTTGATATTTATTTATTTATGTGTTCATCATTATTTTCATGAAATGCTTTTAGACCCTTTTATTTACTTGTTATTTCGTGTATAATTGATTTGTTTTATGTATCTTTTGTTGTCACTCGTATTATTTATGTTTAAATTATCTTAGTCATTATCGTTTCGTTACGCATATTAATATTGTGGTTGTTTTTACCATCTCGTGTTAGATTAACTTTACCCGATTCATAAATCACGATTTTTTAAAACGAGTAACATTTTGTATTTTGGGATTTGAAAAAGTCGTATCCTAACTTACAGGGTTTCGACTTTCTTGATAAATCCAAACACGAGACTTTCCAAACCTAAGCTTTTAAATGATCTCGGGAATTAATAAAAAATCGTGTTCTAACTTACGGGACATGATTTCTTTTCAAAACCAAGATAATCAATTATCTTTTAAATAAATAAATTTTTGGCATTTATTCTCGTGTCGAGAATTTAAGACATTGTGTCCTAACTTACGGGATGTAATTCTTTTTCTTGATTAACGTGAAATATGCCCTTTTTTTTAAAGTTTTTTAACATTGCAACAAAGGGTCATATTTTGAATCTTTTTTTCCAAATTTTTAATTTTCGACACTAAGACACTAATTAATCAACAAGGTACCAATTTTGGGCGTGTCGAGGGTGCTAATCCTTCCTCGTACGTAACCGACTCCCGAACTCGTTTTCTGATTTTTGTAGACTAAAATCGTTGTTTTGATAAAATTAAATTGTTTATTAAAACAATCATTTTTCTAGGTGGCCCGATCACACCTTATCAAAAAAGATTGGTGGCGACTCCTGTTTTCGTTTAGGCTAAGGATATGTTTAGGTTCGTCTACTAATATAAGTTTTTTTTATTATGATTCGACCACGTAATATTGCGTAGTATTAGTTTAAACATTAGACAACCAATGAGTCAATATTTACTTTTATTTTTCTTTGCATGGAAAAACCACATGAGGATATTATACCAAGTATATTAATGTAATCCATGAATTATTTTATTAACCAATCCGTTCGAAAAATTACAAGTTTATAAACGAATATACTACACTTAAGGCACCAGATCCAACAGTACGAATATATGGATTTTTATATTATATTATTACATTTTTACCCTTTCAATATTATATATAAGGATAAAATGGTAATTTCATATAAGAAGCGTGTTGGGATTAGCAATTATCATAATCACTCCATACCCACTATCCAAAAGATAAATTCCACCCTGCCCCGCATCCACTTTTCAAAACGAAATCAACTCCATTCGAAGTGAATCGGTGCAGAATCCATTGAGTAGTTCGGATTTTGCCATCCCTACATGTAAAACACATCTCTTCGAAATGTTTAGAAAGGATAATAGAATTTATGTTATTATTAATACTTAATTAATTTTATATTTTTAATTAATTTTATTGAATGAAATAACTTTATGAAATATTACATGCTAAAAATTGTGTTTTACAATTAGGGTCTCATGAGTATTATCCAAAACTTAGTGGCATTTTAGAATACTTGAAATTTTTCAAATTCAAGCACATGACTAAAATTACATGTTTAGACATGAGTCCATTATTGTATGTGTTGTTGGAATGATGGAGACCAAAAATGCGTATGTTTCATTTACTATTCGAGGAATGCAATATATATTTCACTTGATTAAGGTTGTATTGATGTCAAAAAAAATCTAGCAACGTGGTACACCTTATGTACCTTCAATTGTTAGGTGATTTACATCACATGCATAAAATAAACGAGGGGTCGACACTATTAGCTTTCCTTTTTAAGAGATGTGTTGGGGAATCAATTGTAAAATTAGTGACCTAAAGAGTTGTTTAATCTTACTGAACGACTAATGATTGTGTTCCCTCTTCCCAATAGATATAAAATTATTTTTAATTACACAATTACATATTTCGAGTTGTTACTCTTTATTTAGTAATGACATCAAATTACATTGGTTTGAGCATATGGAAGTTTGAAAAGCATTACGACGGTAAGGGGGATAGCAATGGAGTATATAGACAAAATAAATTACTTTTTATCAAACAGGTAAATGTTCATGTTATTACCATTTTTTTTATAACGGAATTACTTAGAATTAGGATAACAATTGTTAACACTAATAAGATGTAAAAATGTAGTTAATCGAGTGTCTTATGTTTCACATGAAATGGTTATTGCCATCCTAGAAGAAGCCTTTGTCAATCAACATTTGTGGTTCATTTGTGTGGCAATAATTTTTTTTCACATTGTTGAGTGGCAACTAGAAGATAGTCATGTGGCAATTCAGGGGTTAGCAAGGCTTACCGAGATTACTAGAGAACCTTAACGATCCTCATGGAAAAACCAACTTTTGGTAACTTTTTAACTTGCATTTTCAATACTCGACTAAATTCCACAGCGTAATACTCTATATCTCATATAAGCTGGCAATGGAACGGTTGAAAATGAACAAGACCATAGAATTGGTAGGAATCATCATACTCCTACCATCAAATCAACATAATATTTGATATCTCATATAAGATATCAACAGAACAGTTGGAAATGAACAAGAACTTAAAATTGGTAGGAACCATCGTATATGTTCAAGCCTAGACCTAAATAACTCAATCTTTAAATAGTTTTACTTAATACAATATTGTTCAAATATTTTCCGATTATATCCATATGTTCATATCCAAAAAATCTTAGATGCAATGGTTACATATAGTTCATAAAAACACAAAAGTCTGAATAAGATAATGACAGGTTGGCAATCTCTGAATTTATTCAAAACCTACGGCGAAAGTCAGATTGATGATTGATCTCATGCTAGAAAGAATTGTGTTGAGGAGAAAAAGATCTATGTCTAATAACTAAATATTGCACCGAGGTTTATTTATGACTTCATAAGGATAACTTCTAACAACGCCAAATTCTCGAGTCAACGTTCGAGTGTTGACCTAGGTTGGTAATGAATAAATTTATTTTGGGATTAGGTTTTGTTGGAATTAATTTGGGTGAATTTTAGAACTTTTTATAAGAAATTAAGGATGTTGGGAAGCTTGTGTGAAGTAGGGGAAGATGAATGGCTAATATGGTGATTTTACCAATTTTTTGAATATAATTATTCTCCCAATTAATGGGAAAAGATGGTTTGGTAGATTGAGTTATGAGATAAAATGGATTTGCCCCTATTTTTCCCTCTATTATAATCACCCAATTGTTTTTTTTCTTTTTACATTTCTTCATTTTTTTCTTATTTTCTCCATCTATTTTTCCTTAGCAAGTCATGTACAGGGAGAGAGATTTGAGTGAGTTCTCACCATTTTATTTCATCCTCCAAATCTCAAAGAAGGTAAGGGTCTTAATCTACTTTCTTTTTATTTCAAAAGTTCCATAGAAGAAAAAAATATCTATGTTCATCCTCAAAAGTTCCATAGAAGAAAAAAATATCTATGTTCATCAAGGATGAAGGTGGAGGTTTTTGGGTGTTTAGAAGGATTTGAGTTTGAGGAAGGCACTACCCATCTTCTCATATTTTATTTAAAGTGTGTATTTTTACATCCTATCAACTCTTATTTTTTGTGGGAAATCTTGTGCGTTACATGGTTATTAGTTAAAGAGGGTGGTGAATCTTTTAAAGCTAAGGGTAAAGGCAAAGTGGTGGAGAGCTAGGCAAGAAACTTTGTTGGTGTTCTTCCATCAAGGTGGTACCTTCTCTCCTATCCTTCTTGATAAGTCATAAATATGATTCTTGTGTGATAATGCATGCATGTTATATGTCTTTGGGTGGAAATCATGTCTGGATGAATTAAAAGGAAGCTAAAAACTTAGTTCTGAAATCTGCCAGAAACAAATTATTACATGAATAGTAAGTTTAAAATTTTTCCACAAATTCTATAAAAATAATTAAAAAGTGATCTATACATTATTGTAACCGTGAGCCAGTCTAGTTTCATTTAAAATAAATAGAGATTGATTTAAATTTGTGTTTCAAAATATATGAATTTTTTAGTGTTGAAAGGTCATAAAAATCTGGCAGCAAAAATTTATAAAACAGATTTAGCAGTGACTTTGAAAAATCACCAAAAATTTCACAAGATAAAATAGGAAGTGAGCTTTATATCTCCATAACCGTACAAAAGTCTAGTTTTGTTTAAAAAAACAGTGTTTGATTTAGAATTATATATTAAAAGTTATTAATTTTTTAATGAGAAAAGGTCAGAATGTCAAGGTAGCAGACAGTCACATCTCATTAGTTAATATTTTAGCTGGAATGATAAGCAAGTTGAAAGGAGTATGAGACTCGAATGTCATGGTTGTATTTTTGTGATGATATGTTTGATGATTTGTTTACGCAAAGCCTTCGGTCTCTAACCTAACTAACGACAATTAGTGGCGCTTGGGATAACCTTACAGACACCCGGAATTATTTGACTAGCGACCATGAGTGGCGCGAGACTATCTGGATACCCGATTCTTTGAGCAGTATGTGTACTCTAACAAATTTGACAAGTTTGATATGCAAGTTATTTTGTCATGTAGATTTAATGACTCATGATTTAATTATTCGATATTGATGTCATGTTTTTATGTATAGATTTGATTTGAACGCTTATATTTATGAATTGCTTGAAGTATGGTAGATTTATTATGTAGCAATGAGCCTGTAAAGCTCAGCCTTCGAATTGTCTTAATGTTCAGATTTGTAGACTTTTGTTCGTGTCCGAGGAACATCATCAACGAGAGACTCCTAGCATCACGTATTCAGAGTACAGTACATTATCTATTAGTGGGCATTGTATTCCTAAGGCCTTGTATTTTTTTGTAGGCATGTAACTCATTTATCATTTTTTTGTTATTCTGACTATTTTGATATACAATGATATTGGAGCTCCACATATTTTGTATAACTACTTTTATTACTATTTTCAATATAACTATGTATGGTATTTTCTCTTATATAAAATGTATTTCAATGTTTTAAAATTATTTAAAAATTTTGCTGGGTTACTCTGGTGACTTGATGTAGCGCCTTAGTATTCAAGTACTTTGTATTCGAGATTAGAGTATTACATTTAGTAGTATCAGAGCAAGGTTTAGTCGGTTCTAGGACCAGCTGGTCAATCGTACTAAGGTGTCGATGAATACATGCCCTTAAGTTTAAGATTGTACTCTTCTAATATTGGAAATCTGATGATGCTTTCTCTTTTCTATTTCGTCTTCAGATTCAACTTGCCCGACGATTCAAATCGTAGCCATGAGGCTAGGGAAGAGAGTCATGCTTCTCCGATAGATGATACGGGTGATGAGTTTGTCCCGAACACTAACGACATTAATATTGTAATGGGTCAGGGCGTGGATGAGGCAGCTTACTTCTAGAATCTTGATTTTGTGCTGCGTCGTATCCTTCGAGCGATCCCGAAGGTTCAACCTACCCCACCTACTCTACCACCATCTGTTGTTCTGTAGGAGACTCCGATAAAGATATTTCACAAATGTAAGGTGGAGGACTTTTATAGAACCTGCGAGGATGACCCAATAGTTGTTGGTCAGTGGTTCAAGGACACACTAAGGACTTTGAGGCTGCTTCATTTTACCCCTGAGGGTAACTTAGAGTGCATCATCTCATTGTTCAAGGCTAATGCATATGATTGGTGTGAGACGGCCGAGCTGGCTTTACAAGCAATGTAGTCGACGTGGGATCAATTCTTGTCTGAGTTCCAAGGGAAGTACATTGTTCAGGTACATATGGATGCTTTGAGGATACAGTTTTCACGACTAGTCTTGGGCAATCGATCGATGTATAAGTACGAGAGGGACTTTCTGTGATTGAGTCACTTCACCCCTAAGTTAGTGGTTTCTGAGAGTCTTAGGTGCAGGAGATTCCGTGAGGGGCTGCATATTGATATTCACACTTATTTGGCAGTAGACTCACCCGAGGTATTTCCAGAATTGGTACAGCATGCTAAAGCTGTAGAGAGGGTTCTAAGTATGAGATTGAGCTCGTCAGACTAGTCTAGTATCTAGAGTAAGAGGACTTCTAACATTGCGAGTCTGTCTCAGATAGTAGCCAAGAAGATTTGGGATTCTAGAGGATTGAGGAGAGCTCCATCGACATAGTCTCAGAGATCAGGTCAAGGGTCAAGACTAGGGGCTCGTAGGAGACCATTAACTTCCTCATTGCTAGCAAGTTTAAGAGGATCATTCAGGACCCCAATTTTTCCAGTTTGTAATTTCTATGGCCGGAGACATCCCGGAGAGTGTTATTGGAGGACTAGAGCATGTTTCCAGTTTGGGTCCACTGAGCATTTTTTCAGAGATTTCCCTAAAGCTACCAGTGCTTCACCTCCTTAGACTCAAAGACCAGCACATTCTTTTCAACGTGGTAGAAGGTCAACTCATGGTGGTGATAATGTCGCTTCAGGCCAGCAGAGTAGAGGCACGGTCAGATCTATAGTCGTATCTAATATTCGAGTTCCATCTAGGCAGTATATTGTGAAAGCTCGAGAAGACTGCAATGCCGCTGATGTGATTACAGGTATTTTTCACATTGTTCTCCATTCCCATTACTGTGTTAGTGGACTCTGGGTCCACGCATTCATATATCTGTAGTGAGATCATCCGAGAGAGAGGTATTCTTATTGAGAAGTTAGATGTTGGGGTTTGAGTATTTAGCTCGTTAGAACTTGATGTATTGGTGGATAAGGTGTATCGGAGATATCCAGTTGAGATTTAGGGTCAACTATTTTCGGCAGACTTGATGGAGTTGCCTTTTCGAGAGTTTGATGTAATTTTGGGCATGGATTGGTTGATCGAGCATGATACAAGTTTAAAATGTTGAGCGAAGTAGCTTAAGCTCCGTAGGTTGGATGGAACCCGATTTCTAGTGACTAATGAGATTAGTGAATGCTCGTCTTATCTCATTTTTGCGACTGTAGCTCGAAGGTTGATTAGTAAAGGCTGCGAAGCCTTCTTAGCTCATGTGGTGGATACAATAGTCTAAAGTCCGGCATTAGAGGACCTACGGACTGTGAAGGAGTTTCCAAATATTTTTCTTGAGGAGTTGCTGGGATTAACCCCAGACAGAGAGTTAGAATTTGGGATCAAGGTGTTGCCTGGTACGACTCTAGTATCCATTGCCCCGTACCGCATGACACAGACTGAATTGAAAGAATTTAAGACTCAGTTGCTAGAGTTACTTGAGCGTGATTTTATACGCCCTAGTGTGTCACCATGGGGAGCACCAGTGTTATTCATCCGCAAGAAAGATGGGTTGATGAGATTGTGCATTGATTATCGCCAGCTCAATAAGGTGACAGTGAAGAACAAATACCCACTTCTTAGAATTGATTACCTGTTTGACCAGCTGAGAGGTTCTTATGTGTTTTTTAAGATTTATTTGAGATCGGGGTATCATTAGTTGAAAGTTAAGAAGGAGGATATCTCAAAGATAACTTTTAGCACTAGATATGGCCATTATGAGTTCTTGGTGATGTCATTTGGGCTCACAAATGCTCCTACAGCCTTCATGAATTTAATAAATCGTATTTTTCAGCCCTACTTTGATCAATTTGTGGTGGTTTTCCTTGATGATATATTGGTGTATTCGCAATCTGAGGATGAGCATGACCACCATCTCCGAGTTGTACTTCAAACCCTTTGAGAGAGATGACTTTTTGCCAAATTTAGTAAGTGTGAAATTTGGCTTTCTGAGGTGGCATTTTTCGGTCACATTGTTGTGGCAAATAGTATCCAAGTGGATATGCTGAAGATTTAGGCGATGGTGGATTGGAAGCCACTGCTTAATATTTCTGAAGTTTGTAGTTTTTCAAGCCTCGCCAGGTATTATAGACGATTTGTTAAAGGTTTTTCGATGATTGTTGTTCCGTTAACCAAGTTATTGCATAAGAAAGTTCCATATGAGTGGATTGAAAAGCACCCATTGAGTTTTGAGTAGCTTAAGACAATTCTGACAGAGGCATCAGTTTTGACCCAGCTAGAGTCAGGTAAAGACTATGTAGTGTTTAGTGATGTGTCCTTGAATGGACTTAGTTGCATTCTTATGCAGGAAGGTAAGGCAGTCACTTATGCATCTAGGCAGCTTAAGTAACATAAGTGTATCTACCTTACCCATGATTTGGAGTTAGCAGTAGTGGTTTTCATATGGAAGATTTGAAGGCACTATCTCTTTGGGGAGAAGTGTTATATCTATACTGACCACAGGATTCTTAAGTATCTACTTACCTAGAATGAGTTAAATTTGAGGCAATGTAGATGGATCGAGCTGCTTAAGGACTATGACTACGTCATTGACTACCATCTGAGTAAAGCTAATGTGGTAGCAGATGCATTGAGTCATAAATCAGTGGCAGCATTGCGAATGATGTTTGCAAATTTGAGCTTGTTAGAGCACGATGGTTTATTAGTTGAGCTTCAGGTTGAACCGATGTTGGTGCTAGAGGTAAAAGAGACGCAGAAGTCTGATGATAGTTTGGTTGCCAGAGCAGATAGGGTGAGGCGAGGAGAAGCATCCAACTTCAAATTACAAGATGGCGATGTATTGTATTTCAGAGGGCGACTTTGTGTTCTAGCAGGTGAATTGAGGGACAAGATCCTTTGTGAGGCACATAGTAATCCGTTTGCTATGCACCCAAGTAGTAACAAGATGTATTAGAAGCTTCGTCCATTTTATTGGTGGCCAAAGATGAAGAGAGATGTGTCAGAGTTTGTGACTCGATGCTTAGCTTGTCAACAGGTGAAGGCAGAGCATCAAGTTTCTTCAGGTCTTCTTCAGCCTATTCAGATTTCATGGTGGAAATAGGATAGTCACTATGGATTTTGTGATTGGGTTACCTATGTCTCGATGTAGACACAAGTAATTTGGGTAATCATGGACAGATTGATAAAGACTGCACATTTTCTACCAGTGCGCATGGACTTCACTCTTGAGAAGTTGGCCAAATTGTATATTGGTGAGATAGTGAGGCTTCACAGGGTTCCGGCTTCAATTATTTCAGACAAAAATTCGTGTTTTACTTCAAGATTTTGGAGAGCCCTTCATGAGGCATTGGGTACCCACCTGCACTTCAGTACAGCTTTTCATCTGCAGATTGATGGTCAGTCAGAGCGAGTCATTCAAATTCTCGATGATATGCTTCGTTGTTGTATCATTGAGTTTCAAGGAGGTTGGGAGGAGCACCTTCCCTTAGTTGAGTTCGCATACAACAATAGTTATCAGTCTAGCATTCAGATGGCTCTTTTTGATGCATTATATGGTTGTAAGTGCAGGACTCCTTTGTGTTGGACAGAACTTAATGAAAGGAAGATTATTGGTCCAGAGTTGGTTAGGGAGACTGAGGATAAGGTTCGGATGATCCAGGACAATTTGAGAGTAGCTTTCGATCATCAGAAGTCATATTCAGATTCGAAGCTCAAAGAGATAGAGTTTGCAGTGGGTGACAATGTCTTCTTTAAGGTTTCACCTTGGAAGAAATTTTTACGCTTCGGACGTAAAGGGAAATTGAGTCCCAGGTTTATTAGACCTTATGAAGTTCTAGAGAGAGTTAGACCAATGGCATATCAGTTAGTCTTGCCACCAGAGTTAGAGCGTATTCATAATGTGTTCCACGTGTCCATGCTTAGGAGGTATCATTCTGATCCTTCCCATATCTTACCGCTTGAGCAGATTGAGGCAAGCCCAGACTTGTCATTATGAAGAAGAGCCGATTCAGATTTTGGCCCAAAATATTAAAGAACTTAAGAACGTTCGAGTGTTGACCTGGGTTGGTGACGAATAAAATTATTTTGGGATTGGGTTTTGTTGGAATTAATTTGGGTAAATTTTGGACCTTTTTATAAGAAATTAAGGATGTTGGGAAGCTTGTGTAAAGTGGGGGGAGATGGATGGCTAATATAGTGATTTTACCATTTTTTGAATAAAAGTCTTCTCCCAATTAATGGGAAAAGATGGTTTGGTAGATTGAGGTATGGGATAAAGTGGATTTGTCCGTATTTTTCCCTATATTATAATCACCCAATTGTTTTTTTTCTTTTTACATTTCTTCATTTTTTTTCTTATTTTCTCCATCTATTTTTCCTTAGCAAGTCATGTAGAGGGAGAGAGATTTGAGTGAGTTCTCACCATTTTTTTCATCCTCCAAATCTCAAAGAAGGTAAGGGTCTTGATCTTTTTTTTTTAAGTTCCATGGAAGAAAAAAAATATGTATGTTCATCAAGGATGAAGGTGGAGGTTTTTGGATGTTTGGAAGGGTTTGAGTTTGAGAAAGTCTCTACTCATCTTCTTATATTTTATTTATTTATTTATTTATTTATTTATTTAAATATGTATTTTTACATCCTATCAAATCTTATTTTTTGTGGGAAATTCTTTGTGTTACATGGTTATTAGTTAAAGAGGGTGGTTTATCTTCTAAAGCTAAGGGTAAAGGCAATGTGGTGGAGAGCTAGGCAAGAAACTTTGTTGGTGTTCTTCCATCAAGGTGGCACCCTCTAACTCTCCTATCCTTCTTGATAAGTCATAAATATGATGTTTGAGTGATAATGCATGCATGTTATATGTCTTTGGGTGGAAATCATGTTTGAATGATTTAAAATGAAGCTAAAAACTTAGTTGTGAAATCTACCAGAGACAAATTATTTCATGAACAGTAAGTTTAAAAATTCGTTATAAATTCTGTAAAAATAATTAAAAAGTGATCTATACATTGTTGTAACCATGAGTCAATCTAGTTTCGTTTAAAACAAACTGAGTTTGATTTCGATTTTTATTTTAAAAGATATGAATTTTTTAGTGTTGAAAGGTCATAAAAATTTGACAGCAGAATTTTTATAAAACAGATTTAGCGGTGACTTTGAAAAATCACCAAAAAATTTACAAGATAAAATAGGAAGTGAGCCTTATATCTCTAGAACTGTACAAAATTCTAGTTTCGTTTAAAACAAATGGTGCTTGATTTAAAATTATATATTAAGAGTTATTAATTTTTAATGAGAAAATATTAGAATGTCAAGGTAGCAGACAATCACATCTCATGAGTTAATGTTTTAGCTGGAATGATAAGCAAGTTGAAACGAGTATGAGACTCGAATGTCATGGTTGTATTTTTGTGATTATATGTTTGATGCTTTGTTTGCACTCAGCCTTCAGGCTCTAACCTAACTAGCGGCCATGAATGGCACGGGACTATCCGAATACCCGATTATTTGAGCAGTATGTGCAATCTAACAAGTTTGACAAGTTTGATATGCAAGCGATTTGGTTATGTAGATTTAATGACTTGTGATTTAATTATTCGATACTCATGTCATGTTTCTATGTATACATTTGATTTGTATGCTTATATTTATGAATTGCTTGAAGTATGGTAGATTTGTTGCGTACCACTGAGCCTGTAAAGCTTAGCCTTCGAATTGTCTTAATGTTCAGATTGTAGACTTTTGTTCGTGTCCGAGGAACATCATCGAAGAGAGACTCCTAGCATCACATATTCAGAGTATAGTACCTTATCTATTAGTGGGCATTGTATTCCTAAGGCCTTACTTGTATTTTTTTGTAGGTCTGTAACTCATTATCATTTTTGTTATTTTGACTATTTTGATATACGATGATATTGGAGCTCCACATATTTTATATAACTACTTTTATTACTATTTTTAGTATAACTATGTATGATATTTTCTCTTATATAAAATGTATTTCAATGTTTTAAAATTATTTGAAAATTTTGCTGAGATACTTCAGTGACCTAATGTAGCTCCTTAGTATTCGAGTACTCCGTATTCGGGATTAGGGTATTACCTCACTTGTTTTATTTAGACGAAAAAACCCATCGGAGTGTAATATCAGACCGAGAACAAACAATATTTCATAGTAAGTATAGTCTTATAATCTTTATCGACAGCTCAAAATCAGCCATGACATTCTACTCCTTTTGCATCTCACAAAGGTCCAAGGTACATAAAATGTTTTTTTTTTAAATATTCTTTCCCACGGATTCTCAAAATCGCTACAATTCGTTTGCAATGAATAGTCTGCATTATCTGATTTTTTAATGATGAAAAGGGTTCCTGGAATTTGATACCAGGGGAGCTCAAAACAGAAGTGAGAGTTCAGTGTATGATGGTCAAAACATAAACCTTAGAATTAAACTCTAAATTCTAGTGCAATTCCTTCAAGCAGCTAAACTGACCTACATATCTAGCTTATATATTTCATAATTTCTATCCTATGACCCTTGTTGACACCATTTTTTGATAAAACGAGGTCGACTTGGGTTTTAAAAAAGAAAACGAATGTGGGAGTCGCCACCAATCCTTTTTTGATAAGGTGTGATTGGGTCACTTTGAAAAGTGGTTGTTTTTAATAAACGAATCGATTTTATTAAAACAACAATTTTGGTCCACAAAATTCAAAAAAGTAGGTTCGGGAGTCGGTTACGCACGAGGAAGGATTAGCACCCTCGATACGCCCAAAATTGGTACCTAGTTGATTACTTAATGTCAAAGATTGAAAACTTTAAAGAGATTTAAGAATACGATCCTAAGAAAAACTCGAATAACATGGGTTGGAATTTAGGATTCTCTTGTTCTGAAAAAAAATATCACATCCAGCACGTTAGGATACAATACTTAAAACCTTCAAAATCAAGATCACCTTATGATTCCAAAACCCATACTTTGAAATTTTAAAAGGATATCAGGATATTTGGCTAAACGAGTAACCGAAACTCAACACATTAGGGCATGTTTTCTCGAATTTCCAAATGCAAAATATTGTCTTTATTATTTTTTAGAAAAATCCTCATCTCGAGAAATCGACATGTCATATCCAATGCGTTAGGACACAACGTATCGAATTCCCGATACGAGAATACATGCCGAAAAAATTTACTTATTTAAGAAAATATTTGGCTATCTCGGATTTTAAAAAAGGGGATCATGCCCAGTGAGTTAGGACACAATCTTTTCTTAATTCTCGAGATCGTTTAAAACTTGAGTTTGAAAAGACTCGTGTATTTAGATTTATTGTAAAAATCGAAACCCAGTAAGTTAGGGTACGACCTTCTCAAATCTAAACACGAGATTTTGCTTATTCAAAACTTATAATTTATGCATCGACTAAAATTAATCTAACACAAAATAGTAGGAATAAAACACGATGTTAATATGTGTAACAAAACAATAATGAATACGATAATGTAAAAAAAATACAAGCAATAGCAACAAAATAAGATAAAAAAAAAAGACAAATCAATATCATACAAAATAACAAGTATATAAGCAAATAAAATTAAAAAATTCTTTCAAAATAATAATGAAAACGTAAATAAATAAATAAATAAATAAAGAAGATGAATAAAATTATAGAAATGTAAAAGGATATATATGTATGTATATATATTTTAAAATTATGCAATATAAAAATATATGTAAGTATGTATATATACAGGGATGTGTATGTAAATTAAAATATGTATATATGTATATAGATGTATATATAAGAATTATGAAATATAAAAAATATATATTTAAGTATGTGTATACATGTATATTTATAATAAAAAAAGTACGTATGTATATGTTGTAGAAATGTATGCATGTATATATATGTATGCTTTGAAATTATAAAATATGAAAAAGCATATATATGTATGTATATGTATGAGTTATAAAATATACATGTATTATAAAAACGCATGTATATAAGTGTACACATATATGTATATATATAAAGTATATAAATAATATATAAGTATGTATATATATACAAATAAATTTAAGAAAAATATGTACGTATGTATATATATATATAACAAAATGTATGTATGTACATATATACAACAAAATTTGAAATTAAAATGACATAAATAAGTAAATCATAACAATAATAATAATAATATAATCGTAATAATAATATTAAAATAATTAATTTAATGATAAAATAACTCTATTAACACATATGGGATTAAATTGGAAACCAACTAAATTTTGGGGTTGAAAATGTAAATAAATTACGAAAGGATTGCCAATGATCGAAATGAAACGCGCTAAAAACTCAATGGACTGATTGTGAAATATTCCTCAGCTCAAAACGAAGCGTTTTAATCGAGGGACTGCACATGGTCCAAGGACCATACTGAAACAAAAACAAAATTCACGGCCCAAATCAAAAAACACAGAGTCAAATTGCATTATAGCGCAAAAGCAGAGGGGCTAAACATGCAATTAGCCCCTCCAAGCAAAACACGCGGATCCCCTGGCGGGTCGAGTCATGCGCGCGGGTCAGGGCCAAAACGACATCGTTTCGACACCTGACCTTCAGTCGCAAAACGGTGTCGTTTTCTATTGCTATAAAAGCCTGATTTTTTTAAAGTCCTCATTTCTGTTAAAGAAAACCTAAAAAAACCTAAAACTCTCATTTTCTCTCCTATTCCCTCACTTTCTCCGATGAACGGACCGCGCTGCCACCATGGTCGACGGGCAGTGGCGAAAGATTGGGTTTTTAACCCCTTTTGCGGTGTCCTTGAGAGCTAGGCTCTCTCAACCCACGAGAAGTGAAACGAAAGGGAGACCGTCGACGCCCTTTGACTCGAATCGGGCGACAGAGGAGAGACCCTCTGGCGGCGGGGTCATGGCCAACTCCAGTGAGTTTCCCTTCCCCCTCTTTGCTTGTTATTTAGTAAATAAAAAAATAAAATATTAAAAAGAAAAAGATTCGAACCAGAAAGTGAAAAAACTTCTCAAATCTATTATATTTTTGTTTTTTTATTTAATATTCGTAAAAAAAAGGGGAGAAATACAAGGATCTGATTTTGGCTTTATAGTCAAAAATAGAAAACTATTTTTCTCTATTTTGTTTGTTTGCGATTTTTTTGTCTGCTGTTGCGTGTTTGCAGGTGACTGTGGCGAGCTGCAGAGACGTGATGTGATGGAGGCGTGCGAGGAGTGATGGTAGGCTTGCCATTTGCACTGGCAGCGGCAGAGGAGTGGGTGATGGGACGTGCGGTGCCTAGGTTAGAGGCTAGGGTTTTTTTCTGAAAATGTTTTAGGTGTTGGGCTAATTGGGCTTTTAATTTTTTTTGGGTTGTTTTGATTTGGGTTTGTTGTAAATGACTAGTAATTTTAGACTGTTTTATTTATTTGTTGGTTTAATTTTTTCTGGGCCCGGGCAAATTTGGGCTTTTACAACTGCCTCTCTTTGCTCGTTGTCGTGTAATGAGAACAGAGCAAAGACCAAGAAAGACCAATTTTGTCCGGTCTGGCCGATTTTTGACTTGCTCTGGTGCTTCTTTTCTTCAAGTAGCCTCATTCAACCTACTGCATCTTTAGAGGTATTGGTGTTTTGATCCACTCCATTGTAACGATAGGGAGATAGGACTTGTAGCTCTTCAAGGAAACATTTGTTATCTTCAATCTTCTCCACTGCAACTTCAGGGAGATAAGACTTGTAGCTTCAACTGCAACTTTAAGGAAATAAGGCCTGATGCGATCCGCTCTACTGTAACTTCAGAGAGATAAGATCCATCATTTTAATCCGCTCCACTGCAACTTCAGGGAGATAGGATTGGTTTCTTCAATCTGTTCCACTGCAACTTCAGGGAGATAAAATTAGTTTCTTCTGTCTGCTCCAATGCAACTTCAAGGATATAAGACTATGTGCAATCTGCTCTACTGCTACTTCAGAGAGATAAGATCTATGGTTTTAATCTGCTCCACTGCAACTTCAGGGAGATAAGGCTGGTGGCTTAAATCTGCTTCCCTACTACCTTGGGAAGATAAGATTCCCCGTCTTCGATCTGCTTCACTACTGCTTAGGGAGATAAGATCTACAATCTTCAACCTACTCCACTACTGCTCAGGAAGATAAGGCTGGTGGCTTAAATCTGCTTCCCTAATACCTTAGGAAGATAAGATTCGTCGTCTTCGATCTGCTCCACTACTGCTTAGGGAGATAAGATCTACAATCTTCAACCTACTCCACTGCTGCTTAGGGAAATAAGGCTAGTGGCTTAAATCTGCTTCCCTAATACCTTGAGAAGATAAGATTCGCCGTCTTCGATCTACTCCACTACTGCTTAGGGAGATAAGATCAACAATCTTCAACCTACTCCACTGCTGCTCAGGGAGATAAGGCTGGTGGCTTAAATCTGCTTACTACTATCTCGGGAAGATAAGATTTGCCGTCTTCGATCTGCTCTACTACTGCTTAGGGAGATAAGATCTATAATCTTCAACCTACTCCACTGCTGCTCAGGAAGATAGGAATGGTGGCTTAAATCTGCTTCCTACTATATCGGGAAGATAAGATTTGCCGTCTTCGATCTGCTCAACTACTGTTTAAGGAGATAAGATCTACTATCTTCAACCTGCTCCACTACTGTTTAGGGAGATAAGATCTACTATCTTCAACCTACTCCACTGCTGCTCAGTGAGATAGGACTAGTGGCTTAAATCTGCTTCCTACTATCTCGAGAAGATAAGATTCGCCGTCTTCGATCTGCTCCACTACTGCTTAGGGAGATAAGATCTATAATCTTCGACCTACTCCGCTACTGCTCAGGGAGATACGGCTTGATATGATGACTTCAATCCATCCCACTGCAACTTCAGGGGTATGGGTAACTTCATTGATCTGTTCTCTGGGGAACATGATCTACAAAATCCATTTCATGGACCTGTTTATGCCTAGTGTTTAGGATGTAATGATTAGAATGAATCAAATGCTCCTAACTAGATGTGTATGTATGATATTTGTAGAATGTCGTGAGAATGATCCCTTTTTAATGCTTAGGTTGTCATTACTCGCTGTTCATCAAGGTTCTATTACTAATGTCTTCTTGTTCAGCCGGTATCTTTGACAGAAAAACCAAAGAAATAGTCACAATTTAGACTATTCTTTCTCAAATGCTTCCAACCTCTAGGTTTGGTTAGTTCTAAACAATAGCCCTACTTCGGGTCCTCGTACTATTTAGAAACTTTCAGAGTAATATGTAGAACTTTTTCTGCTTGAATATTATCAGTCCAGTAATCATTATTTCAATGAAAAACGCTTGAAAAAGATTATCAAAATAGACAAAATGAAGTTTTGTTGAGAGCAAAGCTCAAAATGAATGAATTAATCAGGATGACAAATTTTGCTAGAATACAAAATGAGAATAAATTAATCAAGATGGTGTATTTTGTCAAAAATAAAAAAAATGAATAAAATGAAAATAGGTGCCCCAGATATCGTAGCATGAGCTTCTCTGCCCCAAACTTCTTGAGGACCCTTTTGAACTTGATATGTGTTTAGAAGTTCTAGAGGACTTTGCTGATGCCCCAAGATGTAGCATCTCTCCTTCTTGCTAATTCAGAGAGGACAAGGCTACCTCATGCCCCACCTTTGATCAAAATTTGAATTGCCCATTCCTGGGTTTTCAATTCAAAATCCTTTTGGTCTCAAGGTGCCCTTTGCGGGTTTTCACCTTGGCCTTTCCTTTTTCTTTTTTGTTTTTATTTTTTTTCTTTTTTCTTTTTGTTTCCTTTTTTCAAGTGAAGTATTTATTGTTTGAATCACAAATCTCAAGATTAGGCAGGTTCTTGTCATCCATATTGGTCAATATTGACGCTTTTCCAGATAAGACCTTCCACATAAGGTCCTTTCTAATTTGGCATGCACTTTCTTCTGAAGTCCTTTTGTATGGAAAGGATCTTCTTCAATATCAGGTCCCCCTCATGGAATCCTCTGGGGCGAACCTTCTTTATTGAGCTTGCATCATTCATTTTTGGTACATTTGACCATGACGGATAGCTTTCAACTTTTCTCTTTAACCAGATTTAACTGAGCATATCGGGCCTGGATTCATTTTGTTTCATCCAACTTCAGCTCTGACAAGACTTGAAGGGTAGGAATATCAACTTCGATAGGTAAAACTGTCCCTATTCCATATACCAATAAGAAATTAGTTGCCCCGGTAGAGGTTTTTTTTGTTCTTTTTCGTTTTTTTCTCATTTTTGCTCTCTTTTTTTGTTTTTCTTTTTTTTTTGCTTCCACTGTCCCGTTCATTTTGAGATGATATGGTGTTAATCTTGAACAGACTACAAACTTTTAATGTCATGCTATTGTTCAAATTTAGTGCATCAACTGATATGAGCCCTTTGTCATTCCATACTGATATATGATTTCTTTTTCAGGAATTTGCTGACCGTCGACTTTGTGACATCGGCATATGAAGCAACCTCTACCCACTTAGTGAAGTAATTGACGACTATAAAGATAAATTGATGACCGTTAGAATCTTTCGGCGTGATCAGCTCAATGACCTCCATGCCCCACATAGAGAAAGACCATGGAAAAGTCATAACATAAATAGATAAAGGAGGTACATAAATCTTGTCTCCGCAAATTTGGCACTTGTGGCGTTTCTTGGTATAACTGATGCAATTCCCTTCCATGGTGGACCAGCAGTACCTAAATCTCATGCTTTGCTTGGCCATTGCAAAACCATTAGCATGTGTTCCTCAGACACCTGTATAGACCTCTTCCAAAATCTTCTTAGCCTCAAGAGCGTCCACACGTCTTAGTAGCTCAAGCATATCTTGGTTCGATCATGCGAAAACATCTTTGAATTCTTGGAGTAACTCAATGACGTCTCGCTTTGTCTCTGCGGTGATACAGGCTCTGATCTTTACCTTTTTCTCTTCTCTTAAGCTCACAATTTCCAACTGATTTTTTGTAAGGTAGGATATGTTTTTCGACTTGCTCTACCATCCTTAACAAATCAGGAGATAAACTACAGTCTCGATCATCTCCAAAGTCTCGAGGTTCCTTTAGACGCATATCTTGCTCAAAAGAAAGTTCTGAGTCAATAGCAATGTCGCTCATATCATTGATATCTGAATACCTATTCTAGGGATGAAGGAAGACCCAAAGAGCTAATGAATCAAAGGGTAATTATCTGTATGGTATGAGTACGAATGAAATGGAATGAACAAAAGAATGTTTGCCAAAACAAGACACAAAGATGCATTTCATTGAAATAAAAAAAAAGTAGACATGTGCCTTTTTCACAAAAGAATTTTCTATTGCTCCTAGGCTTAGAGCAATAAGAATGTTCTAAATATTACTCCGAAATGGTCCTAAAAACTACAAGGATCTCCTCCACAGTCCCGTTGTTTAGAACACCTCTAGGGATGTAGAAACAAATTCCTGATAGGTTTTTTTTAGTACCTTCTTCAAAAGCACAAACATCTTTACCTTTCGAACCATTGATATCTTCATAGAATTTCAATTCTTTATCATCTATCGGGATCTGTACAAGAGTTCTGAACTTACGCACTTTTGAATTTTAGGAAATTTATTGTATGCAATGAAATATGATGTTAATGAATGGAAAGATGTATGCAGTGAAATGTAATGTAGATGCATGAATGTAAAAAGAGATGTTGATCTTGATTCAATTCCATTAGAACAACTTTACTAGAAAACAAATCCCTTTACATAAAATGGATATTTATATACGACCTTGCCCTAATACTTGAAGTGAAGGCATCGATCTTTTTCCTCAAATCCGTATGTTAAGATTGAATCTCGAAAACTCTTAAAATGGGCACTTCTTTTATCTCCTTTTTCCTTGATCTGAGTCGTAACCCATTGTTCACTCATCCTCGTGATGCTCGTTAGCTTCTTTTCAAAAGGTCAGGATTAGATGTTGACGACTCTCGAATAATCTTTGTCAACTTGAATCCTCAAGCAACAAAGTAAAGTCGTGTATTCCTCCACGAACTTTCAGCCTTCTCTCATTGTGCTTGAACAGACCATATTTAGGTAGTCGCATTATATTCCACTTTATCAAGAAATTCAGTTTCCATGACAAGCTTTTCCATTTAGCAATCAAATTTGAATCAACACCCCTTTTCTATGATGAAAATGCAATGCAATCAAAACGAAAGAAAGCATGTTAGTACAAAGCAAAAACAAGCAAGAAAGAAACAAAAAGAGCACATATTCGGGTGACCACTAGGGTTTGGCGTGGTTCTACCTAGGGTTGGCTCTTAGGGCTCACAACATGCGGTTCGGCTCTAAAGTAAGGGTACCCGAACTGGCAGATTCCTCGATCATCACCCATTATAGGCTCATACGGACCAAGTTCGATTTAGGGGAATACATTTCCCTATGACTGCACGGAGATGAAAATCTCACGAAGACATAGGTACAGATGTATCCCGGAAGCAATTCACTATCCCATGCGGAGGTGAAAACCTCACGAAGGCGTAGTTTCTCACTCCCACTTAGAAGGGTATGACCGAGTGGTCATGTAAAGCAATGCGAAGAAATATATCCAAACTTAAACTAATACAGCGATTATGAATCACAATGATGAAGATCATAATAAAGACGAATGAAAATGCAACGAAAGGATCGTATATTTAAACCAAGTTTACGATTTTTGACGAAAAGACAAAAAGTAATCAACTTGTGACTTGACTCTCTTTTTAAATCCCCAGTGGAGTCACCAAGCTGTTGACACCATTTTTTGATAAAACGGGGTCGACTTAGGTTTTAAAAAAGAAAACGAACGTGGGAGTCGCCACCAATCCTTTTTTGATAAGGTGTGATCGGGTCACTTTGAAAAGTGGTTGTTTTTAATAAACGAATCGGTTTTATTAAAACAACGATTTTGGTCCACAAAATTCAAAAAAACAGGTTCGGGAGTCGGTTACGCACGAGGAAGGATTAGCACCCTCGATACGCCCAAAATTGGTACCTAGTTGATTTCTTAATGTCAAAGATTGAAAACTTTAAAGAGATTTAAAAATACGATCCTAAGAAAAACTCGAATAACATGGGTTGGAATTTAGGATTCTCTTATTCTGAAAAAAAATATCACATCCAGCACGTTAGGATACAATACTTAAAACCCTCAAAACCAAGATCACCTTATGGTTCCAAAACCCATACTTTGAAATTTTAAAAGGATATCAGGATATTTGGCTAAACGAGTAACCGAAACTCAACTCATTAGGGCACGTTTTCTCGAATTTCCAAACGCAAAATATTGCCTTTATTATTTTTTAGAAAAATCCTCATCTCGAGAAATCGACATGTCATATCCAATGCGTTAGGACACAACGTATCGAATTCCCGATACGAGAATACATGCCGAAAAAATTTACTTATTTAAGAAAATATTTGGCTATCTCGGATTTTAAAAAAGGGGATCATGTCCAGTGAGTTAGGACACGATCTTTTCTTAATTCTCGAGATCGTTTAAAACTTGAGTTTGAAAAGACTCGTGTATTTAGATTTATTGTGAAAATCGAAACTCAGTAAGTTAGGGTACGACCTTCTCAAATCTAAACACGAGATTTTGCTTATTCAAAAATTATAATTTATGCATCGACTAAAATTAATCTAACACAAAATAGTAGGAATAAAACACGATGTTAATATGCGTAACAAAACAATAATGAATACGATAATGTAAAAAAAATAATACAAGCAATAGCAACAAAATAAGATAAATAAAAGGACAAATCAATATCATACAAAATAACAAGTATATAAGCAAATAAAATTAAAACATTCTTTCAAAATAATAATGAAAACGTAAATAAATAAATAAATAAATAAAGAAGATGAATAAAATTATAGAAATGTAAAAAGATATATATGTATGTATATATATTTTAAAATTATGCAATATAAAAATATATGTAAGTATGTATATATACAGGGATGTGTATGTAAATTAAAATATGTATATATGTATATAGATGTATATATAAGAATTATGAAATATAAAAAATATATATTTAAGTATGTGTATACATGTATATTTATAATTAAAAAAAGTACGTATGTATATGTTGTAGAAATGTATGCATGTATATATATGTATGCTTTGAAATTATAAAATATGAAAAAGCATTTATATGTATGTATATATATGAGTTATAAAATATACATGCATGTATATACATGTATTATAAAAACGCATGTATATAAGTGTACACATATATGTATATATATAAAGTATATAAATAATATATAAGTATGTATATATATATATACAAATAAATTTAAGAAAAATATGTACGTATATATATATAACAAAATGTATGTATGTACATATATACAACAAAATTTGAAATTAAAATGACATAAATAAGTAAATCATAATAATAATAATAATAATAATGTAATATAATAGTAATAATAATATTAAAATAATTAATTTAATGATAAAATAACTCTAATAACACACATGGGATTAAATTGGAAACCAAACTAAATTTTGGGGTTGAAACTGTAAATAAATAACGAAAGGATTGCCAGTGATCGAAATGAAACGCGCTCAAAACTCAAGGGACCGATTGTGAAATATTCCCCAGCTCGAAACGAAGCGTTTTAATCGAGGGACTGCACATGGTCCAAGGACCATACTGAAACAGAAACAAAATTCACGGCCCAAATCAAAAAACACAAAGAGTCAGATTGCATTATAGCGCAAAAGCGGAGGGGCTAAACATGGAATTAGCCCCTCCAAGTAAAACACGCGGATCCCCTGGCGGGTCGAGTCATGCACGCGGGTCAGGGCCAAAACGACGTCGTTTCGGCACCTGACCTTCAGTCGCAAAACGGCGTCGTTTTCTATTGCTATAAAAGCCTGATTTTTTTAAGTCCTCATTTCTGTTAAAAAAACCTAAAAAAACCTAAAACTCTCATTTTCTCTCCTCTCCCCACACTTTCTCCGATCAACGGACCGCGCCGCCACCATGGTCAACGTGCAGTGGCGAAAGATTGGGTTTTTAACCCCTTTTGCGGTGTCCTTGAGAGCTAGGCTCTCTCAACCCACGAGAAGTGAAACGAAAGGGAGACCGTCGACGCCCTTTGACTCGAATCGGGCGACGGAGGAGAGACCCTCTGGCGGCGCGGTCACGGCCGACTCCAGTGAGTTTCCCTTCCCCCTCTTTGCTTGTTATTTAGTAAATAAAAAAATAAAATAAAATAGAAAAATAAAAAGATTCGAACCAGAAAGTGAAAAAACTTCTCAAATCTGTTATATTTTTGTTTTTTTATTTAATATTCGTAAAAAAAAGGGGAGAAATACAAGGATCTGATTTTGGCTTTATAGCCGAAAATACAAAACTATTTTTCTCTATTTTGTTTGTTTGCGATTTGTTTGTCTATTGTTGCGTGTTTGCAGGTGGCTGTGGCGGGTTGCAGAGACGTGATGTGACGGAGGCGTGCGAGAAGCGATGGTTGGTTCGCGCCATTTGCTCTGACGGCGGCAAAGGAGTGGGTGATGGGACGTGCGGCGCTTAGGCTAGAGTTTTTTTCTGAAAATGTTTTAGGTGTTGGGCTAATTGGGCTTTTAATTTTTTTTTGGTTGTTTTGATTTGGGTTTGTTGTAAATGACTAGTAATTTTAGACTGTTTTATTTATTTGTTGGTTTAATTTTGTCTGAGCCCGGGCAAATTTGGGCTTTTACAACCCTAATCTATTTGGTCCCAGCTGGTTTATTTTCTTTTTCTTCAAAAAGAAAAAAAAATCCACCATACCTAATGCTCAGAAAAGGCCCTCCCCAGATCTTACCGCATACTGAAAGGAAGAGTTGACGGGATCACTACTTTTTAAAATATCAACAAAATTTACATGCCAGGTTTTGCCTTGGTGGCTTTCTTCAAAAATACTGTGCCCATGTGATGATTCTTGAAAAATCATATCCCATGTTAATGTTTAGATTTGAACAGAGCAGGGCTGTTGAAAAAGTACTTGACGAAAAATAAATAAAGAATGTCATAAAATGTAGGCCAAAAATCCTACAGGCTGAAAGCAATAAAAGAGGAAAAGTTCTAATATCTTGAAAGAGATTTTACTATTATTATGATTAAAAATATTGGCAAAAGCAAAAACAGAAGCCGAGAATTATTGCATTAGATAATGACAAAATAGAACCTTTTTCTCATCGAATTAAAAAAAGGTTCAATTGCTTGGACTATAACATCAATGCATTAGCCACCCCATATGAACATAAAAATGGGAATGAAGATATGCCATCATAACTTCTACTCTATTCATCCTCCCCTGCTTCTGCACTCACTCACATCTAAAGACTAACTTTCAGGTCAAAATTTTGTTCAAACCTCAATAAAAATCAGTTCAGGCTTCGATCCAAAACACAAGCATATAACATTTAACATTCTACTTTAATTGCTACAATACCAGAGATTGCGAGTTCATTTCTGATGAATATAAAAGGAAGTACATAAATACTCATATACTGTACTTGCTTCAAAGCTGGCTTTAATAACAGCATAACTAATCCGGTTTAGCATGCATGGGGATCACCTAGAAACTCTTCCAATTCCTAAAGGAGACGTTCAATTCTCTCTTCTAGCAAAAAACAGAAAGGCTCCAAACCAATTCCAAAGCATTAAAAGGGAAAATGAATTAGCTCTCTATATGACATAGTCAGACCATTCAGTAATGTGTGAAGTATGATCCATGATAAAACTTGGAATCTTGTCAAGCTTAACGGGGTTCTCCCGACCTCCAATCAGTCTAGCCGGGTTCCCGACGGCAGTAGTCTTGGGAGGCACATCCTTTAACACCACAGAGCCAGCACCAATCTTAGCTCCATCGCCAATTTTAATATTTCCCAAAATACAAGTGCCAGCACCAATCAAAACTCCATCTCCAATCTTTGGATGTCTATCACCACAAACCTTACCAGTTCCTCCTAATGTCACATTATGTAAGATTGATACATTGTTTCCAATAACAGCAGTCTCTCCAACAACAACTCCAGTAGCATGATCAAAAAATACTCCACTCCCAATCTTAGCCCCAGGATGAATATCCACAGCAAAAACCTCAGACACCCTATTTTGTATCAACAAGGCCAAAACTTTCCTCTCTTGTGACCATAAATTATGTGCTATCCTATGTGCTTGACATGCAAGGAACCCTTTATAATTCAAAAAGCAATGCACATAACTTATACATGCAGGGTCTCTTTCTTTAACAGCTTTTAAATCTTCCTTGACAGCTTTTACAATTCCTTTATCTTCCAAAACAATCCCCATGAATATATCAAACAGAGTACAACTAGGAAGACTTGAATTGCTTAACTTGATTGACAAATGGTTTGCCAAAGCACATTCTAATGAATTCTGAGACAAAATTGAGCTGTAATAATAATTTGACAAGATGGGCTCTTGCTCAGCATCTAACCTTGCCTCTTCGTTCATTTTCAGCCATAAAGAACCCATCTCTGCTACTTCTCCTTCTTCTTCAAAAGATAAATCAGCAATTTTTCTGGTGTGGATGCCATTTGTGTGGTTTTCGCTAAAGGGTATGCTTGAAACATGGTCAGTAAAAGTGGGTCTGCAGAATTTTACATACTTGTAATGGATTTCATCAGGTTGAGACCTGTTTGGACGCTGGGAAACTTGGGAAGGCTCGGTTGTTCTTGAGGTGTCGATACAAGTAGCCATGGATTTGGAAAGCTTGTGAGAATGTTTCGTGGATGAGAGTATTGATGGAGAAGAGTGTGTATGAGAGAGAACACGAGAGTCGTTGGTATCTAAAGCAAGAGGTAAAGGACGAGGTGTCCCCAGAACTTTCATGGAAAATTGAGATTTTCTGGGAAAATGTTTAGCTTTCCGCTAATGATTTAAGATGCTTTCTTGTGGTTTTGCCCAGATTTTCGGTGTTCAGAACGTAATTTTATAGGGGCTCTAACCTGTCCCACCAAGGGTAAAAATGGCATTTCAGATTATATTCAAATATGAATTAATCCCGTAAAAATTGTTTTAAGAAAAATCAAAGTATAATAATTTATTTAGATTCAGTAAAAATATAAAGAATAGGTAAATAAAATTATAAAAATTTAAGAATTTTTTAAATATTTTGTCCAAGTCTAAACATATTAGCTTTTGTTTTTTTCTTTAAATAGAAACGTTCTATATTGCTAACAATTTAAAATTCAGTCGACTTTTTGTAAGAAAACTAAAAATAATAGGTTAATAGAAAAAATTATAAAAAGTATTTCGGGTATAAATATTTTTAGAAGAATGTCCATTAAATAGTAACACATTATCAGTTTTTAAAGAAATGTAAATATTATTATTCATTTAATTTAACGTTAATTAAAATAATGGTTTTTAAAAAATAAATAAACATGTTCTCTTCTTCTATATTATTTACGTAGAAAAATAAATATTTTTTTTCATCTTTAATTTTCTATTTCAATTCTATATGGGTTTTTTCATATAGGGTCAACGTGTTTGCTCTCTCGTGTTTTTTTAAAAAAAATTAAATTTTTTAAAAGTAAGTTAATTAAATTAGAGAAAATATGATATGTAGATGATATTTATATCAAAGATAATAAAGGGGTTCTTCTCTACTTCAATATATTATGCTCCTAAAATACTGTTGTTTCCTTTTAAAATTTATTATTTTTCAAAGTATAATTATTTTTAATAAATGATATTATTTAAAATAAAAAAGAACATTTTTCACCCACTTGAATGTGCTTAGAACCTCTAAGATTGCCCTTTCCTATGCCATTCAATGAACAAAATGATATGGAATAGAATGTAGGCCACTTGAATGTGCTTAGAACCTCTAAGATTGCCCTTTCCTATGCCATTTTTTAATTAAATATTTTTTTAAGAGAGAAGTAAAAGAGTTGGAAAGCAAGCGGTGACGTGGGCGATGACGCGCCTTGTAAAATGAGATAAAGGATAAAAAGGACATTTTACTTTGGGCTGTTATCCGGTCACCCTCATGTACACGGCTCTCGTAGGAGCAGTTTCCTTGACCATTAGTTAGTGTTTGACCGCATTATGTAACTGGTTACGTCTGAACCCCAACCCCAAAACGTATTTGACATTTCGGAGTCTTTTTCTTTCTGCTTTATTCACAAATTGGCCCCTCCAATATCTTTATTTTCTCACTTTAATACCTAATTTTCTTTTATCTCAATTGACGTTCATTGACATGATGCCACCTATAATCATAACTTTTTTAATTTAATAATATGGTAAAATTGTTTTTACCTCTCCATTTGTGAACCTTTCCCTTCCTCTTTCATCTTTTTCATTGCTATGAACACCCATTAAACCCCCCACAAATTTATGAAACATTTGAAAAATTCGCTTTGGCTCTCAAGTTCAAAATTTTCCACTTCTTCACTGATGACAGTAATAGTAACAACAGCAGCCATCTTTCAGACTCCGATGGATTCTCCTTTCTCCGCTCCGCCAAACACTTCATCATCAACCAAAAAATTGTCATTATCAAGTCAGACCAACCACCAAATTCTTCTTCTTCCTCGGTGAATGGTGGTTCCCACCTTGGAACCATCGATACCCAACCTTGAAAATTGAGAGGAATTCACTTAAAACTATTTAAATTTTAAAAAAAATATTTGATACATTATCGAATTTTTAAGATTAACATATATAATATAGTAAAATATTAAAGTAATAAATATTTTAAAAAATATAACAATTTTATAAAATTATTTATAGAATAAAAAATATATACTAATAATGTACCAGATATTCACATTTAATTTTAATATTAATTTTTAAAATTTAGATTATACAAATATCAAAGTCACATAAGTCATCTCATTGACTGGATTGATTTCTTTTAATGACCATTTATTTTTGGATTAAAAACAAAATTGTTTTAATATTTTAAATATTTAATTAAGAAAGAACATTAAATATCGAAGTAAGAAAAAAACATACTTCAAGGTTAATTTGTGAATTAAACTTTTTTCCTATTATTATTTATTTATATTGTCCACCTAAAGTTGGTCTGCTCAACATCTGCATGCCATTAATAATGTTTGGGCTTTTTATTTTAAAAATAAATTTAATAATGTAAAAAGTCTTTAAATTTTTTTTAAAAAAGTAATTAAATTTTTGTTTTTTTATACTCAATTAGGTGTTTAAAATTTCAAAATATATCAAAAAATTCTTCAAATATTTTCACAAAAAGTAATTAAACCCTTGCTTTTTCTTTTTTTCTTTTTTTTTCACACAATTGGATACTTGAATTATCAAAATCTATCAAAAAGGCCGTTTAACCATTAACTTTAATAGTTGACCATTAAAGTAAATTACCCCTAATTTTTTTAGTCAAAGTCACCACATGTCACAACCACGGCGTGACATGTGATAAAAAATGATAAAAAAATAAAAATCAATAAAACTTGTAAAAAATAATTTAAAAAATATTAAAAATTGTAAAAAAATTATAAAAGTTATCGTACCAAAAGAAGCTTTTTATAATTTTTCTATAACTTTTATTGACTTTTATTTTCTATCATTTTTCGGCACATGTCACATTGTGTTGTGACACGTGATGGCTTTAATTGAAAAAAAAATAGGGGCTGTTAACTTTAACGGTCAACGGTTAATGGTTAAATGGCCTTTTTATATATTTTATAATTTTTTATAAAAGTTAACAAATTCTATTTTTTAATAAAATGTAATTTTTTAATTAAAATTTAATAACTTTTATTACTTTTATGAATTTTTATTTTTTATAATTTTTTGCCACATGTCAAACTGTAGTTGTGACTTGGGGTGGCTTTAACTAAAAAAATTAGGGGCAATTAACTTTAACAGTTGACCGTCAAAGGTGTAACAGCCCATTTTTCAGTGAAATCGGAACAGTGGTTTTGGGACCACAAATTCGAGTCTGAAAGAAAATTTATTTTATTATTATTTTATGATCTGCATTATGATTGAAATATTTCATGAAAATTTTGTAAAGAAATTTTACTAATTTTGTGTCTAATCCGATAAAAAGGACCAAATTGCATAGAATGCAAAAGTTGAGTTCTACTAGCTAAAAGTATCAAATAGCTATGAAATTCAAAATTTAAGGTCCTTATATGGCAATTAGACCATTAAGTGGAGTTAGTATATAAGTATGATGATTCATCCATGGAAATTTAATTAAAGAAAAGGATGAAATTGGAAAGAAAAGGATGAAAAGATGATAAATTAATAAAATAAGAAAATATCATCATTTTTCATCATCTTTCCCAAAATTAAATACATGGGAATCCTAGCTAAGAGAAGAGAGTTCAAGAAAACTTTGTTGGCTTAATTAGGTATGTATCCTTGCCTGTTTTTAATGATTTTTACATTTTCGAGATTGTAATAGCTTAATTTAGCTATCTCGGGGATTAATTTGTAAAGTTATCAAAGTATCAAAGTTTTGACATGGATGAATATAGTTGAATTATGAAGTTTTATGGTAGAAAATGAAAGCTTGTTGATAGATAAACAACTTTTGTTAAGGAAATTTTGATGAAATCATAATTTAGGGACTAAATTGTAAAGATAGAAAAGTCAAGAAAAAATTCTAAATTTTGTGAAATACATGGGCTGTAAATAATATATGTAAAAATAGGCTAGGCTTGGAATAATTATTAAATTACATGAATTTCATTTTTCGAGCCTAGGGACAAAATCATCATTAATTGAAAGTATAGGGATAAAATGATAATTTTGCCAAAGATATGAATTGAATTGAATTGATGTTAAAATTCATTCGTATAGATCCAAATAGATCAAATACGAAGTCAAATCATGGAAAAGAAAAAGTGTCGGATTAGTAGAATTTGCATACACGAACAATTATTGAGGTAAGTTCGTGTAACTCAATTGAATATTTATATGTTTGAATTGGATGTTGTATATGTGAATTGTATAAATGTCATATATATGAAAATTGATCAATATCCGATAATACCCGATAAATGATAAGTCCCGTTTGGATAAATGAGATTCGATGGATACGAGGTTTCCGAATTGGTTGTGGTACAGCATATGTTGTGGACACACCGTAGCTCGAAAGAGCATCCCGTTATTAGCTCTCATGAGCATTCTGTTATTAGCCCTCTCGAGCTTCTCGTTATATGGTTCTTACGACTTTTCCGTTAATAGCTCTCCGGAGCATCCCGATCGGTTGTGATCCTGCATGTGTTGTGGACACACCGCAACTCTTATGAGCGTTCCGATATATGGCTCTACGTGAGCTTCCAGATTAAAGGTTCTTTGTGAGCTTCCTAATTAATGGCTCTCCGGACCTTCCCGATATGGCTCGCTTGAACTTCCCGATATATGGCTATCCGGAGCTTCCAGTTAATAATTCTTCAAAGCTACCCGATTATGGCTCTTATGATCTTCCCATTATACGGCCCGGATAAGCTTCCTATTACATGGCTCACATGAGCTTCCTGTTATATGGCTTGAGAGAGTGTTTCTTGATTATGTGTTCAAATGAGCACTCCCGAATATGAATTGACGAATTACAGATTTGTACACTTCGAGTGTACTACCCATGTATCCATTGATATTTAGTTATTCAACGGGTAAAATCCTGATATGAGAAATACTTAAAATACAAAGATATGATATGTACATGTTCATGGATACTTAAAATGATAAATTCATGTATGTGGAAATTGAATATTGATGAGCTCATACATGTTTCTTGATATTCATGTGAATTACTTGACTAACACGCTTGATGATGATATGTGTTTAGGAAATTAGCCAAACTGCTTTAGATGCATGTTTATTTACTTTCCTTAAATGTGAATTTAATTGGTAAGTTAAATTTCAGTTATACGAACTTACTAAGCATAATATGCTTACTCTGTTTTATTTTCCTCTGCTCTATAGTAATTCGGAGGCTCATTGAGTTGGAAGCTTGGCGGAGATATCATCACACTATCCATTGGCTCATCTCGGTATATTTAGTAAATTAACTTTGGGTTATAATGGCATGTATAGGATAACTTGGCCAATGATGGCATACACATGTTTTGGTTGTAATTAGCTATTGGAATGACTTGTAATGGTCATGTTTTGATATATATGGTATTATCATGTTTAAGGTATGAATTTTATTATGCATATATGCATTTGGTATCTAGGTAAGTAAAATTTTTGGAATGACATAATAATAAATTGTCTATTGACATGCCTAAGAGCACACTGGTTGTATGTGTAAAATATTAAGTTTAAGACTTGGTTTTGGCTTGGTTTAAATGTCTTGAATTGGTTGGTAAATGTGTTAAAATGTTGATGTAGGTAGAAGACAAGTTTGAGTGAGAAATAAGGCTTGGAAATAGCCTTTATTTTGTCTACACGGGTAAAGACACGGGCGAAAGGGCGTGTGTTTTGGTCGTGTGTCCCTTGCATCTTTAAAATTGCAAAATAGAATGCTCAAATATGTTCACACAGGCAGAGACACGGGTGTGTGTCTCAGCCGTGTGTAACACACGACCTGACACACAGGCGTGTGGTTTGGCCGTGTGAACCTTGCACCTTAATTATGCAAGTCAATATGCTCACACGGCCTAGCACACAGGCATGGCTTGGCCGTGTGACCCAAGTCAATAGCCACCCTAATTTGGACACGGCCCTGTGTCCCTACTTCAAATACCCACATGGCCTGAGACACGGGCGTGTCTCTCAACCGTGTGAGACACACGGCTTAGCCACACGAGCGTGTGTCCCCTGCACCTTGGAAAATTTTTGAGATTTTGCGAAAAATTCTCTGAGTTCTCGATTTAGTCCCTACTCGATTCTAATGCATATTTTGGGGCCCGAGGGTTCTTATAAGGGACTTTATGATTAAATTTTGATATGAATATTGTATGTTATAAAATGTCTATTATTTGTTCTGTAATCTCTGGTAATAATCTGTAACCTTGTTCAGGCCGTAGATTTGGGTTAGGGGTGTTACAAAAGGGCATTTTTGATGTATTTTGACAGTTCAAGTACCCAGTTGAGTGCAAAAAAATGGCAGTGAGCTTAATTTTAAAAAAAAAGTTTAAGGGCCTTTTTGTTGCATTTTGAAAGTTCAAGTACCCAGTTGAGTGTAAAAGAAAAAAGCAATGGCTTAATTGCTTGTTTTGAAAAAGTTTAAGGTTTTTTTTACGTATTTTGAAAGTTCAAATACCAAATTGATTGCAAAAAGAAAAGTGAAGAATTAATTGCTTTTTTACACCCTTATACCTTAAAAATATTTTTCTTTTCAAATTATTCATTTTAATTTTATTTTCTATTTTTACTGCATCTAAATAAACTTTTATCTTTTCTATTATTTAAATAATCTGAAATATTTATTCTTAAAAAGGTTTATTTGGATGTAGATTAAATGTTGAGGCTTATTTAAATACAAGTTAATTTATTTGAGTGTAAATTATACAGATAAATTAAACATTAAAATTTATTGAATCTAATATTAAGGCATATTATATTTTTAAAGAGACGTGAATATTCAAATTTTAAAAATGATATTATTAAAAGAAACAATCACCAACCTCAAATATAATCTTAAAACAGAAATAGAAAATACAAATAAAATTAAAGGTTAAAAAATTATTTGGATATAGCAAAAACATAATGCTAGATAAAGTCATCAATTCATTAATTATTATTATTAGTCTTTTCTTAAAATTTTGATCACTGGTGTTTTATTTTTTTATTAAATTAATTTTTATAAAAGTATACTTGAAAAATTCTTCATTCAAAGTTCTTTTTCAAGAAAACAATAATAATAATAATAATAATACAAAGATATGGTATATAGTACAAAGGATAAATAAATCATTAGAAACTAATACACAAATGTCATGTTTGTTGAATAATCTCAAAAAAGGAAAAGGACGAATTGACACTAACTACAACACTAGAATAATTCAGAAACAAACAAGAGATACATCAACTTGATTAAATCGATGAAATCTTGCATCATAGCCTTGCTAATGTCAAATTAACTTGACAATAAACATCGATTAACCAAGAAAAAACTGCAAAAAAACCCCCAAGAGACCAGACTCAAATGAACTATCCTTCTCATCATCATCTCGAGTATATTATCATCACTATGATTTATCATAATAAAACCCTTCGAGAACAGTTCCTAATATATCTGACGACAACCTTATATTGATAAATCTCACATATATGTCAAAACATGTCTAAAAACTAAAAGTAAAAAAGAAAATCACATCTACTCGATCGAAGCGTTCATCCTAGATAAATTAAAAAGGTAAAATTTTGATTAAGTTTTTATTACTTTAGATATCACAACCAAGATCTTATTTTGGAAAAATTTTTAAAACTTTGATTTTTTTTCCTAAATTTATTTTCCACAACGTTTTTCAAATCTATTTTTCTAACAATTAGTATCAGAGCCAGGTTGTGTTATATCTATAAGTATAAATAGATAATTAAAATAAATTTCTCTTCTTCTTGAATGATTTGAATACATATAAAGTGACATTTTTTAAATCTTATGCATGTTTTGAGTTATATATGAGAATGGATACGATATTATATATTTGTCATGTAATTATTTTTTGCCGAGGTTGTGGTTCTTAGGAAATAGGCCGTGGACTATCATCTCCACATAGGGCTATTTTTTTTAAAAATTCATAGAATTCTTGTGAGCCAGAAACGGACATAAGACTTAAAAGTAATTTTTCTGAAAGGAGTTCATGACGAGGAAAAGATGTGATGGCGGTTGAAGATCCAAGGAATGCCTTATGGTGAAAAATTATGCAATTTTATTTTTCCATTTATTTTCTAGAAATAGAACCATGGAAACATTGGCTGGCAATTTTATTTTAATTATCTATCTCATTATATATTTGTTTTATAATTATTTATAATATTATGTAATGTTATAATTGTGATATATATATGAGATTATCCATAGTTGATCGATTAAAAATAGCAAGTGTGGTAATGAGAAAATACATATTTGTATTGTTCTATTCACTTCTTTAGGTTATTCAATAACTGTGAAAAGTGTGGTAATGAGAAGGTGCATGTCTAGGATTGACTCTAGCTAGGAAAGGCTTGATTTTTAAGCGGTCAAATTTGACTCACCTCCCTTTCCTGGGACCCTACCTGGTGCACGGTTCTCATTCATTTCTTCAGTTTTTCCCTTAAAAGAAAAACTGTGGATAATTAAAATTATTTGTTTGGTTGATTCTTATGAATGGATATTATAAAATTGTCATAACATGCCTTGCACATATTGGAAGCATGTCCTTTAGATTAGGTAAAAATGCCACTAAGACTATTGTATGATAATTCTTTAAATTTGGGATAAAAACCCTTGCGTGTTTTTAAAATATTGAGTGGGAGAAGGTCCTTGAATAAGACCTACGACCTCCATTGATGGTCCCTAAGTGATAGCATGATAAAGTTTAGAGCTGGTTCCCACCTGGCCGCACCACAAGGTAAACTTTGTCATGTGGGTTCACTAGATGATATTTTCTTTTAAGGACAACTAGTCATACATGACTTTCAAAGAGATTGTCCCAAGATGACTCACAAATGAAAGCATGTTCATGATGGGTGTTGAGTCAATGGTAAATAATAGCATATAATACTACTAATAAAAGATGAAGTCTTGAATAAATTGAATCTCACAAAAGGATGAGACCTAACTATTTACACAAATCATCGAACACAACACAAAATATAATTAAAATGTTTGTGTGATGCACTGATCGTTTGTGTATATTGAATTTATAATATTTCTTATACCACTATTTTTGTTTAAATTTATTAATGAATTTCTTCAAAAAATCATTAATAAATTTAAAAATAATATAATTACAAAATATTTCTAAAACATATTTAAATGATTTAGAATTAATTATATTAAAGTTAAAAATTAATCTTACTTTGAATATTAATATTAATATATTAGAATTTAAATAATTTTATTAATAATTTTTTATATGTTATTTTATTCATATATATTGTTAAATTAATTTGTTTTAATGTCAAAATTGGTAATATTTGAATTACTGTAAGTTTATATTTATCTTTTCTCCACTTTAATCAATGGATGTAGTTAACTCTTATTATATTTGAAAAATATAAATTTAATTTGAGAAATGTTATTAATATGTATTTTTTAAAACTATATTTTAAGTTTATCAATTTAATATTCATTAATTTTAATATGATAACATTAAAAGTTAATTCAATTAAGTAAAATATTAAAATAAAAATATACATTTATTTAAAATCAAATTTATATTTGAAGATAAAAATTATAAAGAAAAATTTAAAACAGAAGGCATGAAATAACTTTAAAAAATTAAAAGGCAAGGAGTAGAAGAGCAACTTACCCAAATTGTAAATAAATGCTTTAATTGGTGTGTCATATGTCAAAAAAATCGTAATGGGAACATAACTATTTATTTCTTTATTTTTTTTGTAACCATATTTTGCTATAATATATATCTAGGGTGAGTACTTGGTACACTGGTAGTGTATTTTTTTTATTTCACATGTAGTCAGGGGTGTATTTAGGGGGTTGGCAGGGGCCTCGATCCCCCATAAAATGGAAAAATTTTCTTTTAGACCCTTTAAATTTTTTAAAATTTTAAATTAGTAAAGGTAAATTTGCACTTTGGCCCCCCTAAAAATAATAAAAATTTGATTTAATCCTTTGAAAATTATAAAAATATAGGTTATTCAAATAGTGAAATTACATTTTTACTATCATAAAAATTATAATTTAATTTCGGCCCCTAAAAAAAATTGTGGCTTCACCCTTGCATATAACCTTAAAAAGTTAACATATGTCTCTCTCTTTTTAAATATCTATTTTTTTAATATTTTACTGTACCATTATGAAACACTTATCAACCCTCTAACCATTTTTATAGAGTCTCAAAACTCCACTAACAATGTACCAAATATTTTCTCATATATATGGTACGATATAAAATATAACACAGTAAAAAATAAAAAAAATAATACAAATACACAAACATTCTAGTATCTTTTTAAAACAAATGGCTAACATATCAAATTTTATAGAATATGAAATTCTTTCAATAAGTCTACAGAATGATAAAATACATTAGTTTCACACAAATGCATAAAATTCAATCCTACTTTATTTTACTACTTTATAAAAATATTGTATTTTAAAAATTACTTTAAAAAATATGATTTTTTTTTTCAGAAAGTAATCCAACTATGTTAGATAACAAATCTATTATATATGTGATACGTGATATACTTTAAAATTTAAAAATAATAATATTGGGTTAGATTGTCAAGTGTTATCTTCTTAAAGAACTGTCATGTCAGGTGAGAGTTTCATAGGAAGTTGATATGTGATAAGTCAAGTCCAACTCACTCTTCTTAAACAAAAGATTATAATGTGTGACACTCGTTACATGACATGGCAAGATATTTTTGGAGAGAAAAAATCTATTATATTTTTCTAAATAATCTAAAAACCACTATATTTATAATATATGGTATTTTTCCTTAATTAAAAATAAGATTACATTAATTATATTATCTAATCTCTTTTATGCTGAAGATATATATTAAAATATGTTTCAAGCGTATTTAGAATTTAGTAGAGTTAGATGTAATTATTAATTTCATTTTATGAATATAAGGAAAGTATGATGAAGTAATGAGTGTAACCCAACAAGCGATTCACAATGTTTTTATGGGCACTATTATGAAAGTGATGCATATTAAATAAAGCAAGTATAAGAAAAGTAAAGATAGTAGATTCGTAGTATGTATAATATTTACCGCTTTAATAAACAATCTTTCCATTAATGCCTTTGTTTAAGTGGGAATTAAATTAAAAGGGTGATGGCTGCATTTTGTATGAAGTAAGGGTACCCACTCATCCTTAATTTATTCTATTTCATTTTTAGTCCATATATCCACACCCAATTTGTTTTGGTTATCTAATTATAAAATATTTTCGATTTAATTACTAAATTTTTCAAATTTATACTTTTCTTGAGCTGCCATATCGTTAAGTTGACAATGAAAGTTCTAATAACAAATTTTGTCATACATTCTATCAATTAAAATCAATAAATTTAGCCCTAAATGTTGTTCCTCATATTTGGCACTAAATTTTTTTAATAATATTTTATTTGATGCCAGTAAGATTTGAATTTTTTTCACTAAAAAACTACTATTTTAACATAAAAATTAAGTGAAAACAGCTATAAAATCCCTGTCAATTTGGATTTTGAACAAATTAACCCCTCTAAGAAAAGGAGAGTAATTCAGTCATGTACTTTTTGGAAGTGAGCAGAGATGTAGAATTGAAAATGGTGTTAACTATTTTCATTAACACATGACATTTGTTATGATTGGTCGGATTTTAAAATATTTAAAATTTACAAAACTTTCTAAAAATCCAAAAAAATATTAAAAATTTTCCAAAATTTTGAAAAAGAAAATCTTAAAGGCTATTTAAAAAAAACTAATAAAATCACAAAAAAATTTGCCTAAAAAGTTTTAAAATATCATTTAAAAATAATAAAATATTCCAAAGGTCCAGGAAAAAAATACGAAAATTGAAAATAATTTGCAAAAATCCAATTATAAAACCAAGGAACATGTGAAAAGGGTTTTGATTTTGTAAATTGAAATTAAAAGGTTTGAAAAAATGAGTTGGAATTTAGAAACTAAGGGTCTGTTTGATTGCCAGTAAAATGTTTTCCGTAAAATGATTTCTGGAAAATGTTTTACTTTTCTGTAAAATGATTTACTGGAAAATATTTTCTGGTGTTTGATTGAATCTGTGTAAAATATTTTTTGTTGTTTGGCAGATTTCCTGAAAATATTTTCTGGAAAAGTTGTTTTTACATATATTAATATATATTAATAAATTTTTATATCAAGCTAATTATAATTGCATTAATAATTTTTTGAGAAATTAAACTACTTTCTGTGTCCAATACTTCAACAAATATTAATATATTTATAATTGGACGAAAAAAGAATCACATTATAAGTTATAATTGGAAGAAAAAAGAATAATCGGATATTAATGTTCTAAAAAAACTAAAGGAATCACATTATAAGTTATAATTTTCAATATCAAAATTTATAGAGACCAATTTAAAATCTAGATTATAGAGACCAATTTAATATCTAGATTATAGTTTGAGGATGTACTAATTGGATTTTTCGTAAAAGATTTTGATATCGATTACTTGTAAATAAAGAAAAACGAATAAATTCACAAAAAAAAAAGATAGAAGAAATAATTAACATTTATGAGATAGCAATTATTATCAAAGAAGATTGACTGTTAAATCATAAGAGTTGAATTCTGTTATGATTTGCTATAAAAGTATAATGTTCTATACATATTTGATGCATTTTGTATCACATGAGTTGCTGAAAAAATTTTCATTTCTCAAGATTTGACATAATAATCAATGCCATTAACATTGAAACCGGAATCTAGAATTTTAAACTTCTAAAATTAACCCTAAACGAAAATTTATCCCATAAGAAACAACACAAGCTTCATATATATATATGAAAAAACTCAAAGAATAGACCAAAGTAATGAACAAGGCTGAGAAGAGGCTCAAACTGTTGAGGAAGAAGCTTTAGTCCCTCAAGTTAGTGCCTAGTTTGGAAGATTCAGAGCACTCTGCGGCAGTTTCTTATATTTCATCCACAAGCAGTTCAGGTACCAAAAACCCAAAAAGAACAGCTTCCAAGTCTCAAAATGTAGTTCCAAGAATTTCAAAAATATGGAGGAAAATGCATCAGACACCACTACATCTATACCAAGCTTTAAAATTTCTTTCAGCAGAGAAAATTGTTTTTCTTCATGTGAAAACTCCAGTTCTAAATCGAGTCCATAAAGATCCAAAAGTTGATGACACAAGGACAAGGTAATAGAACACAAAGTGACAGAATTTCTCTCGCGCATTGAAACATAAATGGGGGAATGCAGGTAATAGAACTATGATGTAGCTATGATGCAGTAAAATCCTTATTAAAAATTAAAAGTCTAATAATTCCATGGGAACCTTACCAAATACAGATTTTAGATTTCAACATATACAGATTTCAGAAGCTCACTCTTCAGCAAATAAATCATATAGGACTTCAGCAAATGAAAAATTTATGAAAAAATTAAGTAATTAAATGTAATTAATTACTATTAATATGTTTTTCCACTCAGAAAACATATGTTTGATAATTAAAGAACATAATGAAAAAAAATAGAATACGGACAATGGTTTTGTGATTCAACCTTGAGAACTTCCAAGTTTGGGCAACTTTGTATTAACAAGCAGTGATCTTCTGTGTCGAGTAATGCATAAAGGAGATCCAATTCTTTAAACAACGGTGCAAAAGGAAACACAATTGGCATTTCATTCTTCCCCATATAGGTTAAACCCAAACGACATAACCTCGAGGGGAATGTTACAGCAGCATACCCATCAAGTTGGTTGTAGAAAGAACCACCGTTGAATTCTTCTAAAACAGCAGCAGCATGAAAGAAACCGACGAGATCTAAAATTTCACAATCACTAATTTTCACAGAGACCAAATTACGACAATTTCTGGCAATAAGTTGGAGATCTTCAAAACCAACTTTTACAAGATCCGTCATGTAAAAGTTTAAAGTCTCAAGAACTGAATTATTCATCGCAATCTCATGAATCCATCGACCATATTTCTCAATAATTGAGCTGTCTTCCAAGAACAAGGTTCTTAATTGCCTACGCCAACATGTAAAGAAATAAATCATATGAAAGAACCAAGGTAGTTTGTCTGTCAGATTCTACTCCTACTGATGTTTATGAGGCTATGACTCATTTTCATTTGCAAGGTGTTGTTTACAATGAGTTGCAGGCTCTTATCAACAAAAACCCTTGGAGTTTATGTCCTCTTATTGCAGCACATGGTCTATAGGACTGCCAGTATCAAAGGAAGCCATTTTCTCTAGCATCAAATACTAACAAATTTAACTTCTAACTAGATAAGTAATAAACTGCGACCAACGACAAAACCATGGATTAAACTACATTTGACTACATTTGATGCTGTTAGAACATCAAAAGCATGGATTAAAATCTAAGCTGCGAACAACGATACAGTGGTAACTACAGAAGACTGTAGGCACAGATCAGTGAGAGCAGAGGTGACATTCAGCATAAAAAGGGGCCAAAATCTTTTTAACTATGGACAAGAAACCGATTCACAAAACTATGGACAAGAAACCAATAACATAAAGAACTAACCCAGAAACCGATTCACAAAACTATGGACAAGAAATATACCTTTCTAAAGCAAGTCTGCGAAGAAAGTCTGCCCAAGACAAGCCAAACACCACAGCCAAACTAGCAGAAAACCCAAGCAAGAGATTTCAGACAAAAACAAGCAGAAAATCCCCAAATTAATTTATAAAAGGAAGAAGAAATCAAGGGGGGAAAAGGAGCCCGAAACCAGATCAAGGGAGAACGAAAGGGAGAAGGGAGAACGAAACCAGATCGGTGTAGAGAGGAGAAGGGAGAATGAAAGGGAGAACGAGGGTGTAGAGAAGGGAGAACGCCGGAAATTCCAGAAAATGTCTTACTGATTCCAAATCGGTAAGACGTTTTCCATAAATTGGGGCCTTTTTTACCCGTGTTTGTAAAACATTTTCCCTTAGGATTTCATTTTACACCAATCAAACACTGGAAAATCCGTAAAATATTTTCCGGAAAATATTTTCCACCAATCAAACAGAGCCTAATAGGTTGTTGGGGGAAATCAACTAAAACTTGAAATTTTGATTTCTTCTTCTTTCCCCTCACTCATTGGCGCACTCAAATATCTATTTGATTTTTTAGTTTTTTTATTAATTTTTAAATAATATCCAAACTTTAATTTTATTAACTTTTACCTATTTTTATAATGTTTAAGTTTTTTTTTCCAAAATTTTGGATTTTTAGAAAAAAAAATTAGATTTTTTTGTATATTATTTTTTTCAAAATTTTAAAATTCAACACATGACGTGTTAATAGAAATAGTTAACACTGTTTGTAATTATTCTTATTTGCTCACTTTCAAAAAGTACACGAACTCAATTACTCTCTTTTTCTTTAGAGGGACTAATTTGCCCGAAATCAATATTGACGAGGATCTAAGGGTGTTAAAAAGAACATTTGAATTTTTTAGTGCCGAAGAAACACTGTTTAATCTAAAGTGTTAAAAAAAATTTGTCGACTGAGGAAAAGAAAAAAGGCTAATAATTAAGATTTATTTGACAAATTTTGTAAGTATGGAGTGCTAAATTTATTAGTTTTTTGAATTATGACTAAATTGGTAGAAGGTATAAATATTGAAGGGTTAAATCTATTCTTAGACCAGTAAAAAAGGTCATGTCAAGCTTCCATTATCAACTTAATGGCATGGAGAGTAAAAAATATAATTTCAAAACTTTAGTAACTAAATAAAAAAAATTATAATTGAGTGACCAAAATAGAAAAACTCTCATAGTTGAATGACCATTCATATAGTTTATAACAACCACATAATCCATCCAGTTCAAACTTAATGGTACAATGACTGAAGCATGAATTTCCATAGTTTAGTAATCAATTTGAAAATAATTCGATGACCAAAATAGAAACACGTGAAAAGTTTAGTGACTAATTAAGTAGTTTACCCTAAAATAAAATATAAATTTTCATCCAGGTATACCTAAATCTTATTTTGAAAATATTTTTTATGATTACCTCGATACCCACGGATGTCAAGTGTCTCTATTTTTATTGAATAGTATGTGTAAAATCTATTGCCCAATCATTTTATGATGTTGAAAAGACATTGGTTTGAACTCAATATTTGTTGCTATTGAATTGCTACTGACAACTTCTTAGGGTTCTCAGGAATCTTACACTTTTCAGCCACAAAAAAGGAATTGATGTGAGGGAACAAGAACTCTACTCTTATGGGTGTTAAATTCATGGATGATTACACCTATAGATTTGAGCAAAGTGTTGATGAACCTTGTGTTTATAAACTTATTAAGGATGGAAAGGTGGTCTTTCTCATTTTATATGTCGTTGACAATCTATTCGTTACAAATGATGTAGGGACATTGTCATCAGTTAAATTGTAGTTAACCCAACAATTTAGTATAAAAGACTTAGAAAAAGCTAACTATGTTCTAGGTATTTGAATCCTAAGGGACCGAAAGAACAAGGTGATAGTTTTATCACAAATTTCATACATAGACAAAGATATTGGAACATTTTGTAATGATCGATTCAAAGAATGGAATTCAACCTTGTCTGTCCGGTTTTCTTCTTTATTTGAAGGATTGTCTTAAGACAGTGGAAGAAAGAGAATATATGAAAAATGTTTCTTATGCTTCAGTGGTAGGAAATCTCACATATGCTATGTTATGCACATGCCCAAATATCTATTTTGCAGTAGGGTTGGTGAGTTGATATTAGACGACTCTCAGTACAAGACACTAGCAAGCAGTTAAACATATACTCAATTATTTATGAAGAACGAGGTATTATATGCTTGTATATTTTAGAGGAGATTTCACTCTTATCGGTTATACAGATTCTGAATTCCAAACGTGTTAGGATTCAGGGAAATCAACATCGGGTTGTGTTTTTGTCCTAGGCAGCAAGTCCATAGTGTGCAAAAGTGTCAAGTAGGGTTGCATTGCTGATTCCAAGGGAAATCATATTGTGTTGTGACAATAATGCGACAGTAGCTAACACCAAGGGAACCAAAAACCATAAGAGAACAAAACACATTGATTGAAAGTATCTGTAACACCCCTTACCCATATTCGACACCAGAATAGGGTACAAGGCATTACCAGAACACATACACTTGTAAACGTATTTAACCGAGTTATAAAACTTCATCCAAATTAAAACTTTCAAATTATTAACATGATTTTATAATTCTTCATAATATATCCTCCAAATATTATATTCATAATAAATAGGACTTATGAGACCCGATACATATTCATGCAATTCGCAAGTTTTAATAATTCAATGTTTTATTTCCATTTCATTCAATTCACAAATTTCTCATGTTCATAATTCAAATTACCAAAATAATACATAAAATGCGAATTAGTTTATACTTTTTTAAATAGCTTTACTTTAGGTAAAATATATTTACTTTAATAATAAAATAAAGGGCTTTTATGAGTAAAAAGCATAGATTAAGAGCTTATTTAACTACAAAAATAGGTTGAGGGCTTGTTTATTAAATAAAAAAGTGAGTTGAAAGGGAATAAAAAGAAAATAATAAATATGGATGGCTTAGAAGGCAATTAGCCACATTTTAATTTTAGTGCACCCCACACGCACAGCTGCAACAATTCACTCAAAATTCAAAATGGTAAATTTGCATGTCAGGTCCTTGAAACTGCAGATAGTTACATTTTAGTCCTTTGGCACCATTGGTGCCGCCAATCTCTTTGGCACCTTTGGTGCCGCCACAGGTTTTTTTTTTTGCAGGTTTTTGTTTTTGTTTTTGGTATATTTTGGTTAATAAAAAAAATTTATAATATTTTGGTAAATAAAAAAAAGTTATAATATTTTGGTTATTTTTTTTATAATAATTTTGTAAAAAACCCGAAGATGATTCTTCATCTTTTCTTCCACATATATATATACTAAATAAAATAATAATAAAATGATAAAATGTCAGTTAAAAATTAAATTAAAATATTAATAAACTAATATTTATTTATTTATTTATTTATTTATTTAATCTAAGATATCTCCAACATCATCATTATTTTCTAGATTTCTCTTTCTTCTAATTGACCATTTTGCCCTTTAGATCTTTTAAAATTCCATCCTTAAGTCATCACTTAATTTGGTAAAATTACGATTTAGTCCCTCATAATTCTTCATCTATTCAATTTGGTCTCAATTCATCCATTTTTCTTAGTTTCTAGATTATTCCAAACTTAAAATATTTACACTATTGGTCCTTCAACTTTTTCATATTTACACTTTAACCCCTCAAATTTTGAGTCTTTACTCTTGGATAACAAAACTTTTCTCACTTTTGTAATTTAATCCTTTCTTTAATTAATATGTCATAATATACTTCCCAATGTTGTCATAACTCAAAATTATCCTTTTTGTCACTTTATTTCCTTACTATATCAAAGATAATATTTTACTGTAAAAATTTTCGGGGTATTACATTTCTCCCCCCCTTAAAATAAATTTCGTCTTTGAAATTTTTCTCGTCGGATTTGTGGTTCCGAAACCATTGTTCCGACTAGACCCAAAAATTGGGTTGTTACAGTATCATATCATAAGAGAGGCAGTAGCATACGAAATAATGGATGTAGTCAAATTGCATCAGAAGACAACCTTGTGGTTCTATTTACCAAGACTCTAGTGCCAAGAGTTTTGAGAAACTTGTAAAGAGTATGGGAATATGAAATATGACTCATCTACTTCACTAAGGCAAGTGGGAGACTATTGGGACCTAGTTCCCTTGGTATAGTATTTTTATTTATATATGCTTATATTTTTCGAACAAATTGGTTTAATAAAATATCCATCAGTTTCATTAATATATTTGTATATTGTCTTCAATGGTTTTTGCACACAAAGCAAAATGAAAGAAAATATTGGCTCAATGATTACCTAATGTTTAACTAATATTAAGTGGTATTACATGGTCAGATCGTAATATAAAAAGACAGCTCATATAATAGATAATCTAAACATGTCATTAATCTATTCAAGATTGAACAAATTAATTGAAAGACTAATATGACATTTATCAAGTTCAATTATATGTAGTCTAAATTTGAGAAGTGGTGATAAGAATTGATGGTTCTTATATTACAAATAAGCTAAAAAAAATGTTTTAGACTATTTATAGAGAAGTTTTTAGTTTTAGTCAAAACTCAAAAGTCAAAAAAATGTCAAATGTTAAATCACTCAAAGGGTTAATGTGTCATGTCAGTAATCTGTTAGTGAATTAACGAAATTTTTAACAAAAATGATAAATTTGAATAATTATCTTAATTAAAGTAACTAAATTAAAAAAATAAAAATAAAAACAACACTATTCTTAAGTAATTTATCTAAAATTTAAGGTTAGCAATGATACAAAGATAATCTCTAATTTTTTAATTGAATTAAGGATAGTTTAATTCAACAATTAGGAGATCAATAATCTTTAAACAAAAATCAATGATTTATTTAAAAAGTAAAATATTTATTTTTGGAAATTATTTATATATAAAAATTAAAAATTAATTTAAAATATTAAAATTTTATACCAACAATCAAAACACATGGAAAATTTAATCAAAAAAGAAAACCTGAACTATTTTTTACTAAGGTCTTGTTTGAAAATTTATTCAAAAATTCAAATCAGCTGAAAATTAATATGTACAATGATTTAATTTTTTAAGCATGCTTGATAATTCAAACTAAGAAAACATAAATGATAAAATTTTTCAATGAAAAAAGATTGAAAATAAGTAGACGTAGAGCTACTTATCACTTAATATAAATTTTTTTTTCAATTGTTTTTAACCTTTAAACATTTTACCTTTAAAATTATTATTTATCGAACAATATAATTACATTTCATACTTAATTTTAAATAATATACTAAATAAATTTTATAACTTAAATTCAATATTTATTTTTTCAACACTTAAGGCATGTTTAATAATCTATTGAAAATTTTTATTTCATTTGAAAATGAATTTCCAACATTTAATATTTTAAATGTGCTTAATAATCATTTTAATTTTTTACTTATTATAAAACTTTCAACAAAAAATGCTAAATAAAATAAGTAGATAACTTATCACTCAATATAGAAAATATTAAATTTATTTTATTTTATAAAAAATTAAAATAAATTATCTTTTTTTTAATAATAAGATATTCAAATTATCATATTTATCTATCATCCAAAACTATTCAAAATAATATGATATATTAAATTAAAAATAATCTTTTAAAATTCGATATTTACTTTTATCAATCATAATTATATTTACTAATTTACCAAATAATTTTCTAATATAAATCTAACACTTATAAAATTTTAAAATAAAAAAATTAAAAACAAAATAATTTGGGAGGAAGAAATAAGTTTCAAATGAAAATGAATTTCATAAATATATAACAGTAAATGGCTCAATAAGATCATATAAAACTAACCATTTATTTCCGCATTACAAAGATAAAAAATATATGACAATAACACAACGCATTTTGCTTCGAATAAAGTGGACAAAGATGAATTTAATATTTATTTTAATAAAAGAACCAAAAATAGCATCAACATATAGTACTGAAATTGCCATAATATTACTACTTTTACCAGGGAAAGGCTTTACATCTCCACGTTTTGGATATTCAATCCTACAACAAATCCATGGAAATCCATTTAGTATAATAAATCTTAAATAACTCTAAGCTCTCTCACCCCTAATGCGACGAGCAAGTTGGATGTCCTTGGGCATTATAGTAACCCTTTTAGCGTGAATAGCACACAAATTGGTGTCTTCAAAAAGCCCAACCAAGTAAGCTTCGGCGGCCTCCTGGAGAGCAGCGACAGCGCTGCTTTGGAACCTCAGATCGGTTTTGAAATCCTGGGCGATTTCTCTTACCAGCCTCTGAAATGGGAGTTTCCTGATCAAAAGTTCCGTGCTCTTCTGATACTTTCGGATTTCACGTAACGCCACAGTTCCTGGCCTAAACCTATGCGGCTTCTTGACTCCACCGGTTGCCGGAGCTGATTTTCGCGCCGCTTTTGTGGCTAATTGCTTCCTCGGTGCCTTGCCTCCCGTTGATTTTCTAGCGGTCTGCTTGGTACGTGCCATTGGCGTTTGAGTGGGTTGAAGTGATGACTTGTTTGTTTCTTGAGAAAATGAGAGTAGGTTTGGGGCTGTGAAATGCGATGAGGGATTTGGGGTTTTAAATAGAGGGAAGCTGGAGATTTGAAAATTGGAAATGGAGGGGAATTTTTCTTTCGTTTTACATCGGACGGTCGAGAGAAGGTGTGACTTGGATTTGATCCGTGTGAATTAGATTGGACCAATAGAATTTGTTTATTCAGGCGCCAAATATCTTTGAAAATTTTGAGTTCCCTTAGCAAAACGACTGTCGTTTTGAAATTTTTAAGCCAATTGAAAAGCAAGCCGAGCTTATCCTTATTTGAAGGCCTAGGAAATATTAGTAATCAAGATGAGATTTCATTGGGTATATTTTTGGAGGTTTATATTCAAAACATTAGGTATTAATTAAATATTTATGTCATAATTATCATACATATTTATGTTCTTTGGTATAATTTTAAGTGAATATTTGGTTAATTAGATTATAGTATTTAGATTTTCAATATTTTAATTATCTCGTAATTTTACATTTATGAACAGTGTTAAGATGTAGTATAGAATGTAATCTTATCATAGCCTCTTTCTTAGATTATTTATGCATAAAATGAAATTTAATGTAAAATTACCATTTATCTTCGTACTCCTTTCTAATTTATAGCTATGTTATTTTTTTAATTATATTTTGAATTTTGATGTTGGAACTTCAAATTGTTTAATTATTTTTAAGAAAATATTTATTTACTTCTAAACCAATAAAAGAGGCGTTAAATTTTTTAAAACAAAACAATAGTTTAAATAATTAAGAATATTGTTAAAACATCTAATCACCTATAGAGATGATTCACTAATTATGCCCCGTTTAATTAATAGTGAAATAAGATGAGAAAAATGCTATGTTAGTGGTGCTTAAAAACAAGAAATCTAACGATCGACCTCCTCTATATCCCACCGGTCGGATCATCAAATGGTGAATGGTGACGGGGTTTGGATATGGGGGGTAGTCAGAGAGATCTTTGGGATTTTTGGTCAACTTTTCTTGTTTTTTTTCTTCTCTGTATATCAGTAAATAGATTGTTTTTGAGGTTATGTTGGAAAAAGTCACCGACTACCAAGTTGAAGATTAATTCTAATGACGTTGAGTGGGTTTGGATGGGCGGTGTGTTTAGTTCCGGTGAGGTTAAAAACAGCGGTGGCGGTGAGATTAGGTACTGTAGCGGTGAGATTGGATACTGTAGCGGTGAGATTAGAAACAGCGGTAGAGTGTGTGTTTGGATTCAAACGCAGCTGTAGCGGTGAGGTGAAAATAGAAAATAACTTTTAAGGACATTAGATTAAAAATGATATATAATAGAAGTTTTTAAAATTATTTAACAATTACAAAATTAATAAATAATTAAAATTTATTACAATTATATTTATTTTTAATAATAAATAATTAAAAATAAATTAAAACTAGAGAAAAATTCAAAAATATCAAAATATTTTACAGATTATATTCATAATAAAATATCAAAATATTTTAAATATACAATAAAATATCTTTAAATTATATTCATAATAAAATATCAAAATATTTTACAGATTATATTTGAATCAAATAATAAAATATAAATTAAATTGTATTTATACTAAATTTATAAATAAAAATTATAATTTTATTGTAAATTAAATCATATTAAATAATGACATATTAAACTTATGTTATCTATTTTAAATAAAATAAATAATAAAGGAAGAATTGGAGGGGTAAAATAATAATTACTCTTATTTTTGGACTTCCAAATCAGTCCACTGAAGCTTTTAACTCCAGCCAATATTTTGGGTTACAGTGAGGTGAAAAATGCTTACTGGTGTGCTTGCCAAACACCCCAAATAGAGCTGCGTTTCAGTTCAAATTTTTTTTACTCTTTAAATCTCACCACACTGAAGCTTGCTGGTGATCCAAAGGAGCCCGTTGTTGCCTTTAAATCTTATGCTCAACTTGTGGGGACTTAAAAGGAAGGGTGGAGGGTTTTTCTTTCCCAAAAGGAATATTACTTTTTTCTTCTCTTGAGTTGAGTAACGGAAATAGAGAACCAAACAATTATGGAATGAATCTTAAACGAGACTGAAGAACAAGGGAAACTGCGCTAGAAAATGGAAGAAACTAATTACATTTCTGGTATTGAAGGTTTGTTCTTGTTTCTGGATTCATTTTTTAATGAAACAAATGTTGCAAATTTGAGTACACACACACAAAAAATTAAGCCCTTTCCATTGCTTTTGCCCTTATCTTTCTTAGGATGGGTTTGGATGGACGGTGCGGTGCGATAAAAATGTTCTTTATATGAAATCATTTTCTCCGAAATCTACAAAAATAGGCCAAATTTGGGTATGATAGGTAAAAACACTCTTTACATGAAACACTTTTTACTTGTATGACATAAGAGAGGGGGAAAGCGCATCATACGAGACACGCTTTCCCTTTCTCTCCTGTCACGTCAACAAAAAAATTTCCTTGAAATAAAATATTCGTCAATTAAAACTTGAAAAAAATTAGCCGTTGGATTAAAATCTAAAAAAAACGAAAAAAGTTTAATAACTTTTTGAAGACCTAAAAATTTCATGATAAAATTTACAGTCTGTCTTGTCTTTTCCATGGCAAAATTTTGTCACAAGAATGCAAATCTTGATGAACCTATAGTTTTTAAACCTTGAGCCTAAACTAAGTTAAAAACTTAACCCTTCTCGATCATTGATCTTAAAATGCTTTATAAAATGGACGTCAAGCCACGAACATTAAGAGTTAGGTAGAAACAAATTTGGTGATTCTAAAAAATGAACTTGAGCAAATAGTGAAGAGATGGTTCGATACAATGTGTATAGACTCTTGCAAAAATATGCTTAGAATGAAAAATGTCGAGTGAACAAAAGCAATGTGAGGGTCAAAAGAAAAGGCAAGTGAATAAAAGCACGGATAGAGATAAAAGCATTGTGAGTGAAATGTGAAAATTTTTAGAATGTGCTCAAAGTGAAAAATCGATTCATGAGCTTAAAATTAACTTTTCGCTTTCATAATGCACACTTGTTCGCTAAGTTGTTTGTACTTGTCAATATCAAACCATATTTTCCACATTGTTGGAGAGAAAAGGGAGAAGAAAGAAAGAGAAATAAAGTGGTGAGCTTAATGATCACATGTGGGGGGAAATGGGAACAATGTCATGTGTTATACTATTTTTAGTGCTTGAACCATTTTGAGCTAATCTTCTCTTTGAACTTATACCAGCCTAAACCTCAAAACATTAGGATTGCTTTTATATCTATTCACTCTGTAATATATACATCATATTTGCATATCTTATTTTAATGGAATAATACAAAGGATGCTGCTTTTCTAGGATTACTTTTTTATCTATTCACTCTGTAACTTTATGAACTTTTTTTATCTATTCACTCTGTAACTTTATGAATTAAATTGATTTGCTTCCAAAGTTATGAATTTTTGATGCATTAGTCTTAAATTGTATAGTAGAAGAATTAGTTACAGTGTACATACCCCTCAATTGATTTTCAAGTTTCTCCATTGTTCAAGAGTCGTTTATGTTGCATGTCTTAGTGTTTTAAGTGTTTGCTTAATGACAAACAAAGACTTAAGTGTGGGGGAGTTTGATTTGACGTAATTTGATACGTCAAATTAGGCTCTCTAGAACACTTAATAAGTTGTTCTCATACAATTTACGAGTCTTTTCTATATTTTTCGGAGTTTTTAGTTTTTAGTATTAATAATTGTTTTTATGGTTTTACCCATTTTGAGACCGAAATTGGCAAAATGGTGTCATTGAAAACCTAATGGTGTGTTTGAGTTGGTGTAGAGAGACGACAATGGCCAAACCTTGAGGAGAAATACATTTGACATGGGTTTCTCGACATTATGCTAGGATGTCGCGACACCAAGCTTCCTTTTGTCTCGAGGGTGCAAGACTTCAAAAAAAGAAATCAACTTGGAGTTGATTGTCAAGAGAGTCGCGACACTTAGGGTGTTGTGTCTCGAGATTGAGCCTAAAGTCGTGACATCGAGCCTCCAAGATCGTGATATCATTGAAGGTTGTTGAAATGAAGACATCATGGCCACCACCGAGGATGTTGTGACATTGGCTAGTGAATGTCACGACATTGAGAACCCTAGAGCCAAGAGTGTCGTGACACTGAAACTTGGATGTCACGACACCACTGCTTGATAGGATGAAAATCACTACAGGGTTAATCTTTTGTCCAACTCAAAACTCAAGTCAACCCACATGTTCCAAGGACATTTTTGTCAAAGATCTAAGGTTGAATTGGTTGTATTAAAGACACTTTTGTTGTAAGTTTAAGACAGCAACATTTCTTATCATCTTTTTAGTTTAATTGTTAGCCTTTTCTCCATGGTTAGATTTTAATATTTACCTTTTTAGGCTTAGTGTGTAATCTAATCTTTTTAGTTACCAATTCATTTAAGAAAATTACGGAATTGTCATTTTATAATTAAAATAAATTATATTATTCGAGAGTAATTTAATATTTTTATTTTAAAAACTAATAAAGAAAGCATATGATGGGATTTGAATCCAAATAAATCGAGTTCGTAAAATCTTTAAATTACCAGGTAGCTAAAACTTTATTTTAATATTTTTATATAATTCAATTTTTATTATGTGCACTTTATTACCCCATTAATTAATTATATATATGAATGTATTTTTGATTGAGTTGATGTAATAGATTAACTCGATATTAATTTAATTATTTCTATTTTAACATTATACATATTTAATGTGTTATTATATTAATTAATTTTAAATCATATATTTCACTTCTAGAAGGAAAGATGTATGAATACATTCTTAAAAATTGCGGGTCTGAGAAGATTCATACGGTAATTTAGACTAGCTGAAAATTGAGAAAAACACTCATGGAAAGAAGCTCGTTTTTTGTATACAATAATACAAATCACCTTTTTTTCAGCTAAAAGATGCATAACTGTTGTTTTGCTTCCCATTTTATATAAACTAAAACATCAAGAAACCATCTTCTTCATGTTCAGAAAAACTCTAAATTAACACATTTTAAAGCCTCTTTTTAATACACAAAACCCTCATGAACTTCCATTTAATGCACTTTTAAAATGATTCTTGCAAGCTTTGATTACCAATCACAATATAAATCCCAGACACTGAAAACACAGAAAGAAGATGGAATTTTCTTGGTTTCTGGTTTTTTCTAATGACAAAGCAGCTTTGATAGAATCAAAGTTATGGACTACTGTTGCGTTTTGGTTATGGTTATTATGACTGTTTTTGCTTCTTGTTTTCGAGTTGGTTTATCGAAGCCTAATGAATTATATGTGAAGAATTTCATCAGTTGGGATGACATGAAAGTTGATGGACATAAAATAAGATTGAATACTTCAACAGTTTGTCATAATCAAAGTCGAGTTATTGTGGTTGATAAAAATGGCGGTGGAGATTCAATCACAGTTCAAGGAGCAGTAAACATGGTTCCTGAATATAATAAACAAAGAGTTAAGATTTATATTCTTCCAGGAATTTACAGGTAATTTGTTTGTATATTTCGTAGTTAATAATAGTCATGTTCGATTTGGTATAAAAACCCTTGGATTTGATCCCCTTTTTGCAGGGAGAAAGTAGTTGTTCCACGTTTCAAGCCGTATATATCATTTGTAGGGAACGAAGGTCAAATGGTCAACACCATAATTTCATGGCACGATAAAGCTTCTGATAGGAACAGCAATGGAGGTAGCTTGGGAACTTACAGATCAGCCTCTGTCACAATAGGATCTGATTATTTCTGCGCCACTGACATCACGTTTGAGGTGATAAACGAATTACCCATTCTCATACTCATGTTCGGATATGTGTTGGACATGAGTGTTGAATACGATAAATCGAGTTTGATGCTTTGGTACAGAATACAGTGATTGGAGCTCCTGGAGAACCTGGAAGGCAAGCAGTGGCACTGAGGATTTATGGTGACAAGGCAATGTTTTACAAGGTCAAGATTGTGGGGGGACAAGACACACTTTTAGATGAAACTGGATCACATTACTTCTACCATTCAGTAATTCAAGGCAGTGTGGATTTCATCTGTGGCAAGTCGAGATCACTGTATCAGGTACAAATTTCAAAGGTTTTTGTTTGAGGGTCATGAAACTGAGGGTGGAATGGTTTTTGGAAAAACAGGAATGTTTGATTCAATCCACAGCTAAAAAGATTGGAGCCATTGCAGCACACCACAGGGATTTACCAGATGATAATACAGGTTTTTCATTTGTAAGCTGCATAATCACTGGAAGTGGTAAAGTTTACTTGGGAAGAGCTTGGGGAAACTATTCAAGAACTATATATTCTAACTGTTATTTTGACAATGTTATAATTCCTGCTGGATGGAGCGACTGGAACGACCCTTTAAGGCACAAGTATGATCATTTCCAGTGAAATTTCAATGCATGCAGGAATCTGATTTATAAGCTTGATTCTAATTTTGACATTTCCAGGACTGTAGAATTCGGGGAATTCCAGAGCTGGGGAACAGGATCTGATACAAGTGGAAGGGTGCCATGGTCAAAGAAACTTACTTATGGAGAAGCTAAACCTTTTATGGACATAAAATTCATAGATGGAAAACAGTGGCTGAAACTATGAGCTCTTCTCTCTTTTTCATTATTCTAGGCCTAGCCTTATCTCCCCCACATACAAATCACAAATATTTATTTTTCTTAATTAACTCAATAAAAGCAATCGAAAAGTTCTTTCATATATTTCTTTGCACATCCTGTAGCAAGAACCATGTAATTAGATTTGACACCAACTGTAATGAATGACTGACTTTCAAGACTTTCATTTTTTAGATGGTTAAAATTTGACAGCTATACCAATAAGACTATAAATTTCAAGATGAAAATAATAAAGAAGTCATTTTTATATATCATATATCATACATAATAACATAGATTTAATAAAAAAATTTGAACTATTATTTCTTTAATAAAATCTCATTCAATATAACTTATATCAAATAGTTCATGATCAAGATTAAATTTTATAGTAGAAAATATTTCATCTAAATAATTTGTAAAAACAAACTTGTAAAAAATATTCAGAAAAGACTTTTTGAAACTGAGTGTGCTGGTTGCAATATTTTTAGAAAATATTTCTATAGGTAGAATAATTCTAGACTTATTATATAATCATAATCTAAATATTTTATTTATAACTGGATTAATTGTTCCTTTATTAATAAAATATTGGGATATATCAAGAAGATTGCTTATCTTCTTAATATCTAAAAAACTAATTTCTAGTTCTTACCAATCACGATATAAAATAGATTTTAACAATAAATCATGATCTTCTTGTTCTTTAGTTGTTTTTTCAACTAGGAATTGTGAAAGCTTTGTAAGAGCTCTTCTAAAGTTCACTCCTTTCTCAATAATATGAGTTTTCCATATTTCATTAATAAAACTATATAATTCTAAGGGTAAAAATGGATTAAAAAAGTCTTTTATTTCTTGTATTTATTGTGGTTTCAACAAATTGTCTATTGCACAAAAATTTTTTACCCCTAGAATAATTTCAACATAACTAGCTTGGTATACTGAATTTAGATCTTGGGACCATTATAGTTGACTTACCGATTGTGATGGAAATAATAATTGAGTTGAAATTCTAACAGGTTGTCTTTCCATTGGATATTGAACATAGTATCCTTGATTAGGATAAAATGATACTTGAGAAGGTATTGACACAAATCTTTGATTAGGATAATTTGATTTGAAGGTGTTTCCTTCGTTGGGCTTTTTATTAATGGTAGTCAATTCACCTACTTTTTCTAAAGGCTGTTTACCTCTATTCATAAGGCCTGCTAAGATAATCAACAATAATATTGTCAGTACCTTTAACATATAAAACTTCAAAATTAAATATGCATAATTCATTATACCATCTAATTCTTCTTTGTGTAGTTTCCAAACGTTTATTAGTAAAGAAATATTTAACTGTCTGATTATCAATTTTTTTGATAAATGTTTGAGGTGCTAAATATATAAGAAACTTTTTTATTCCTTTCTTTATAGTTAATAATTCTTTTTCAAATATAACATAATTAATTTCATTTGTTTTTAGTTTTCTTGTACTATATCCACATATTAATTCTTCGTTATTTATTGTTCTTGCTTGAACAAAAAGGGCAGTTAATCAATTAGATTCAAACTCCCAAAGATGTATTAAAAGAATTAATCTATATTCTATGTAAGAGCCCATTTTTGCCCGGGCCCATACCAGTAAAACAAACCCAAAATTACAATGGCCCGAATGGCCTAATAAGAATTAAAACCCGAGCCCTAGTATTAAAACCAAAATATAAAATAAAATAAATAAAATGTTCAGTTCTTTTGTTACAATAGCAAGCCTAAATCCAAGTGGCCCAAACACTAGCCTAGCCCAATCAGCCTCAGCCCAAAAAGCCCAACACTCAATAGCCCACTACGTTTCAGGAAACAGAAACCCTAGGGTTTCTAGCTAGCCTCCTGCGCCGCAGCCAACAGTAGCCTCCCACACGCTCGCCTCCACGCCACGCTCCTCCGTACGGCCGTACCTGCAAGAAGGACAAACAAACGCAACAAAGCAGAAAAAGCAAGCAAAAAGAGGAGAAATCGACAGCAAATCAGAGAAAATAGTAGAAAATAAGAAAAATGTAAAAAAAAAAAGGATTCGGGGGAGGATTTCTTTTATTTTTTTTCTTTTCATTTTATTTTTTGGTGATTCTGGCTATAAAGAATCCAATACAAACACTGTAAATGGGGGGGACACGGATTCAATAAAAAAAATGAGAATACCAAGAGGTGATTTTTTTCTGGGTTCTATTCTTTCTTTTATTCGCAGTTCTTCTTTTCGTTTTATATTCTGTTGATTGTTTATAAAAAAAAGAAGCAGTAGCAGTAAAGGGAAGGGGAAACGTACCTTGTGGTCGGACCTCCGCTCTCTCCGTCGTCATCAGAGTTTGGGCGAGGTTCGAGGGCCCCTAGGGACGACGCTTCATCGAAGCGGCGCAAAGAACCTTTACGGTTCTTCAGTTTCTTTTTAGAAAGATGATAAGAGGCTGATTTATTTAGGTTTTATTTTAGTTTGTATATGGAGGAAATGGCGCCGTTTTAAGCATGTTTCAGTAGCTTTAAAAACGACGCCGTTCAGAAGCCTCCGACCCGCGTGGTGACCCGAACCGGGGAAGGATCCGCGCGTTTTTGTTAAATGGCTTACTTGCGCCACTAGTTCCTCGCTTTTATTGCGCGCTACAATCCAGTTCTTTTATTTCTTTTTAAATTTAACCTCTTATTTCATTTTTGTTTCACGTTGGTCCTTCCCATAACGCGGCGTTTCGAGGTGTTGGGATTATTTCCCTTTTAGTCCCTCGTGTCATTCGCGCGTTGTAATCTAGTCCTTGTTATTTATTTTAATTCTGTTTGTGGCTCTTTAATTTTATTTTAATCGCATTTTGACCCCGCATTTTATTTTTAATTTCTTTTGTTTCCTGTTAATTCAGTTATAATTATGGTTGGATCCTTTTATTAATTAGTTCAATAATTAATTTGTTGTTGTTATGTTATTCAGATTTATTTATCCTTTTTTATGTATATATATTTTACGTGCTATACTTTAATTTTTCTTATTATAATCACATGTGTTAGTGTTAAATTTCATTATATAGCCACAATATATTATTAGCGTCATAAATTTTTCATGTATTATTAGCTTAGATTTATTATGTATTTGTTTTTAAATTCATTATGTATCATCATTTCAAATTTGTTATGCATTATTGTTATTAGTTTTTCTTCAAAAAAGTATTACGTATTAATATATGCATATATATATATCGTGCATCAAAACCCAATTTAACATCATTATACATTTTATTGATTCAATGATTTATACTTATGCTTCAATGTCTTTGTATTTTTACATGTATTACTATATTTTAAGAATTTTCATAATAGAAACCATTTTATATGCATATATGACTTAGATTAAATTACTATTAATTTCACAATTATTGTCATTATTAATTTTAAGTTGTTCCTCTAACAAGCTTTTGTATATATATGTTCGAACCTAATTATATGTATGTATAGTTTATTTTTTAAAAGAAAAAGGGGAAGACCTTGTTTTATATTTGGCCTACTTCCATTTATTGATTATTTGTCATTCACTAATGTATATTATGAGTTATCCTTTTGCGTGATACATTGTCATTTCATGGCGCTTTATTCATCGAAAGAATTACATTTTATTTAAGTATCAAAACCAATTTATTCAAAAATCTTCAAAATGCTCGAAGTTTGGAATCCTCGAGAGAATTAAGCCCTAACGTATTGGGTTCCAATTTTCCTCGTCGAATCTAAATAATCGAAATTTTTTTTAAACATACAAATTTCAAATAAAAACTCATTCTCAGGAATTCGACACGTTGTATCCTAACGCATTGGATATGACATGTTATTTTCTCGAGGCGAGGATTTTAAAAATAAAGGCAATGTTCGATATTTAGGAATTTTGTGAAATCGAACCCTAACTTACTAGGTTTTGATTTTCTCATTTGACCCAAATAATCGGATATCCTTCTCAAAATGCATAGGTTTTAAAAGTCAAGAGATAAATTTAACTTTGAGGATTTAAAATGTTGCACTCTAATTTACTAAGTGTGACGATTTATTTCTTTGAAATAAGTAAATCTCATCGTCCAATTCATTTTACTCAAATTTTCTTTTCAAAGGATCGTATTTTAAAATCTTTTCAAAGTTTCGACACTAAGACATTAAACAATCGATTTGGTACCAATTTTGGGCATTACGAGGGTGCTAACCCTTCCTCGTACGTAACCGACTCCCGAACCTATTTTCTCAAATCTCGCAGACCTAAAATTTATTTTTAATGGTGAACCGATCACACTTTAATAAAAGATCGGTGGCGACTCCCAATTTTCTTTTTTAAGTCGACAACTAAACTTTTTTTGTTTTTCAAAAAAAGATGGTTTTGACATTCTAAAAACAGAATTTTGTGGCTATACTGATAAAAAGATCAAGACAGGCTATCTAGTTATGTGTTGTCAAAAATTAAATTATGTGACATTGGATATTTAGAAGCTTTTTCTAAAAAAATTCTTCATGAATATCAAAAACTAAAAAAATGAAAATATAAAATTTTAGAAAAACCAATATTTTCACAAATTACCACCACTATGGGATCAGATTTGTACAAAAAAAATATGATTGTTATTTAGAAAAATATAGCAAAATATCACGTGTAGATACAGATACTATATATTCTATAGAAAATAAAATTAATTTTGCAAAAGAAAAATTAACTAATTATTGCTTACAAAGTAAGGCTTCTAAACAAGTTAAGCATAAATTAAGTAATAAACATTGTACAAAAATTTTAGAAAATGAATGGGAATTTGGATGTAATTCAATACGTCCTAATACTTATAAAAACAGAAAAAGAAAAATCGAAGATATAAGCTAGTTAGATGGAAATGTTGGAAAAAGATAAAAAAAATTTAGGTAATAATAAGAAGAAAATATTTATTAGAAGAAAAACTTCTAAAAGTTCTAATAAGCAAAAATATAAATGGTTTATATGTGATGAAGAATGTCATATAGCACCAACTTGTCCCGATAAAGGGAAAAGTGCAAGAAAAATGATTAAAACACCTGAAAAACAAAATTTAGAAATTTGTTCTGAAGAGGAAATATTATATGAATTAATATCAGAAACAGATTCTGATACATATAGTGAAGGATATATATTTATGTTTAACTTAGGAAGTAGTTTTAATAATCAGTTAGAAAAAATTCCTAATAATGAACAACAAGATCTTTATATTATTGAATTAAATTTCATATATTGTACTATTTATATTATTAAATTGTTTAATCATGTTGAATCATCAATTTCTATTAAAATTGATTTATTGATGATGACATAAAATACTCATATTAAAATTTTGGTATCAATTTCAGATTTTATCTTTAAAATATTTTTTATTAAAACATCACATTTTTTACATTTAATATATTTTTTAATTTCAAAATACTTAGTGACAAGAATTAGAAGATAATTAAAGCAACTAAGCAAACAAAGAAACTACCCCGTATATAAAATATCAATAAATAAATTATGATGAAATGAAAGTTAATAACAAATTTGATTATAGTAGCTGGCAGTGGCTATAAGGATCCAAAGTTATTTTTTTTTAAATTTAACTCGAACAAATATACTCAATTTGATTTCCATCTCACTGGACTTGATTCGAGAAAATTTTAAATCAAGTTAGGATGATAAAATAAGATTCGTCAAGTTGATTAACTAAAATAATTTTCATTCGATTCAATTCGATCGAATACTCACCAAAGACAACCATTAAAAATTCAGTCTCCCAAGCCTAAAGAAAGAGATAGAATGACAAAGTTTATATACAAGTATACTAGAAAACACTCGAAATACTTTATATATATACGCACTAGAATTATATCATCGCGAAACAAAATAAAATTACCTAACTAAAGTGGAATTTTTTTTTTCTAAATTTTTTTTATAACATTAATCTCATTATAGGTTTTTATTCTATCTGCTCTTTTTGATACAATGCCTAACACTACTCATATCTCCTCCCCAACCCTTAAATAAGAGAATAATGTACTTTAGCGCACTCAAATTCACATTCTCTTGACAATAATGCTGATGCCAATCGAACTAAAACTCAATAAGCTAAAAAAAACAAAATTTTTAAAATCATATTTTCATTTAAAAATAAGTTTACAATATTAATTTTTATATCAAATTTCTAACTACTCATAAAATGCCTAAAATTACTCAATCTTTTTTCAACCCTTAAATAAGATGATAAACACACCTCAAGATATTCAAATTCACATCTTCCTGCATTAACAATTAATTTTGATAATAAAATATATCTATTAAATAAAATATTTCTTAAAACAATGAGAGGACATCGCTCCTTTTCCTTGAGTTACAAATCCAACAAAACATCCCAATAAAAACTTTCACCCATTAATCCAATGCAAGTAATATCTTAAAGTTAATTATTACAAACCCAAACTCCAGATAGTTTACGCATAGTTTAAATGTGTATTATTTCATGAAAGCAACAGAGTATATAATGAGAAAGATCGTCTTTAGCGGCCAAGATCACTAAAATTCTCAACATAAGTGATTGAAACATCTATCAGGGCAACTTCATCAATGATTGGAACATCTATCGGGGCAGCTTCATCATTGATTGGAACATCTATTGGGGCAGTTTCATCATTTTGTTCAACTCCAATGTTGGCTTCTGCTTCTGAACTCGCCACTGTTTTCATCTTTCTCTTTCTTCCACGCCTACCTGTTGAATGAAGAAAAAATCATGGTTGAATAACTCTCAAAAAGTACTAGATATAGATATGTGTTTTAGTTCAGAATCATATTGCCGAGTGTTTGAATACACAACAGATATGAGTATTTCATGAAAATTGGAAAGTTGGAGTTAGGTTTAGAATAAGCTTAAAAAGTGAGTAGAAAGAGAAACATACCATTTGGTGCAGTTGAAGCTGAAGCAGTAAGATTGGACATGTGCATATTCTCAAAATTTATTCTCTCCATAGTTGAAGCCTCCAGTTCTTCATTCTGTTCCCTAGTTTCTCCATAAGTCAATAACTGCAAAAGTTGAAAACCAATATAATGATGATTGGGGAAGAAACTCTCAAATCACGAAAGAATCGTTACAAAGGAAAAGTTAAAAAAATCATGTAAAGAAATATAAGAAATGAACTTGTTTAAGGTTTAGGAAAATATAATGCTTACTAGCAAAGGTGCTAGTGATTCACTTTATTTGTTGCTCTCCTTTTTCTTCTTTCCACACACGGGGAGAATGCTATCCGTTTCATACCTTTTTACCTCAAGAAGTGATCGAAGAGTAATATTGCACTCTTTATGGCGATATTTCTATAATAATGAAATATTATAAAAAATTAGTGATAAATGAGACATATATATATTTTCTTACATATGGGAAAAATAGATCATAAGAGTTGTAAAAGTCATTTAAAGATAATTACTTTATCAATCCTCCTATTTTTGCGTGGACTTTCAATAACAATCCAATTGTTTAGGAACTCGGGTAGCGGCTTTAACTGATATGCAAAGCATTCAAGATAACCGTGTAAGAAAATGGTAGTTAATTGAGCTACTTGCTTATGTTTCAAGGTGTGTGAATGCTTACCTTGTTGTATCTTCTCTTCGGAGTAGGAGCTTGAGCTTTAAGAGGTAGGGTAGAGATAGGGGTTGCCTCTATTATATAACCAGTTGTTTCTGCGACTACCAGTTTCAAACCATTTAGTAAATTCTGTCAGGACAATAATTTTGTTCTACCATATATGTAAAAAACTAAAATAGTTTATATAAAACACACACACACGTGATAAATAGTTAACCTTTTGAAATGAAAGAAGTACAAAATGAATATGACAATTTACTAAAAAAATCTTAAGGGTATCTAAACCAAACATAACATATGTGGAAAGAGTTTAATATTAAAAACCTTGTGTTGAACCATTTTCATAAAATGTTTTTAAACCTTAAACTACCATCCAAAAATAAATTGTAAGTGTTCATTTACTTCAAAAAAAAATTTTTTTTTGGAAAACTAAAATCGCTTTCACTATTTGTATGAAATAAATTTTACCATTTTTTATTTTTAAAAAATTATGAACTGATATAGAAAAGTTTAGTGTTAAACTTAAGGGATCTCTTTTTGTCTCACTCTTATTTATATTATTAGGGCATTGCTAATTTACTTTATTCAAAATGCTTTCAGGTGGTGCAACCTAGCTAAAAAAAAAACCTAAAATTGGCTTTTTTCTTGGTAATGTTGGTAGGAGGAAGATTGGTGGTGTTGAATAGAAATCTATAGACTCTTATTTGGATTGCTGGTGCATGACTCAAGTTCTCATTCTTCCTCTCTTTGTTTTAGTTTTGATCTCATGGACTTAATTCATGGGAGTTTATATGAAACATATTGATGTGACTTAATCATAATCACAATATCTTGTATTAAATAGGTACATATATTTCAGTTGGAGAAAGTTTTATTTTTATTCTTAAATGCAACTTCAATTAAGCTAGGTTTTGTTCAACCGTGTTAAGGTTATGTGGACGAAACCAAAGAAAGAAATTCAATCCTATCTCTTTTTTTTTCAATTGAAATATTAATTCTTATAAAATGAAGAAAACAAAACAAAACTCACTAAATCTTCGCATAACAAGATAGAAATAGCTTATTTCTAAAGAAGAAGAAGTAGCTCCAAATAAAAAATATATAAAAAAGAAAAAGAAAAAAGCCTACCCTAAGAGCATGAAGTCTTGATTGAAAAACAGAAATAGTTTAAAGCTGGGCATAGTCAAATTTACAATCTAAAAGAAAACTTGTATTTCCTAAAATAAACTTTTGGCTTTATGGGTGCAAGTTATTTGTGGGATTTACAAGGTTCAATAACAAACAAAGTTTTAGAGAAAGAGTAAAGCATATTATGAAGATGAATGGAAAATGGACTCAAGTGGTGACTTTTTTTACTATAAGGAGATTGAAAACCCATGTGTTGTTCATAAATTTGATATGGAGGATGTTCAAGCCATCAAGGTTTATGATGGTTGTTGGCCAATTCGATAGGTGCTTGGTGAGGATTACGAAAGGGTTTTATGAAGTTGAAATTGTTAAGGAGAATGGAGTCTTTGACATTAATGTCAAGAAAATGCCAGGGAGGTAGTTCCTGATGGAATTTGAATGAATGGTTCGTTGAGATAGATTATTGGTCTTGTTTCATCCTTCTCAAGCATAAAACTACATGGGTAGCGATTTGTGGTATTCCCTTAGAAGCTTGGAACTACAAAACATTCCAGAACATTGCTCGAGCGTAGGGTGATCTTTTGTCAATGGAAAGTAACTCTTTCAAATTTCAGTATTTAAGGAAAATAACGATGCTCATAAGTGGAAACCAACTTAAGAAGATTGGTAATATGATTCATCTTAATTGCGGCGAGATGGAATGCCTAGTTAGAGTTGCAAAGTTAGTTGAAGGGAATAATTTCAACTTTGGGTGTAAAGGCTGTTGCATCAATCTATATATATAATAGCTAGGTGGAGGGCTTTTTCTCGACGTCAAAGATAACTCTAAAGATTCCTTAATGGACTTGGATTTCTTAAACAAAAGTGGGTCTTATATCGTGAGGTAGAAGAAACATGGCAAACAAGAAAAGCTCTTAGGCTAAAGGCTAGTCGATTAGATGAGGTTATTATTTCCGAGATTATGAGGATTGAGCAAGGCATAGGTAGGTAAATGTGTCCTCTAAATAATCTTACTTATAATTTCTATTATTAACAGGTGAATTTCTTAGGGTGAAGATATGATATTGGCCTTAAGAATTTAAAGTGTAAATGGGAAGGAGTATTCATGGTTACAATGTTTTATGGGTGGTTTACACTATGATTAAGAAAATTAATATTTTTTAAGGAATATATATAGAGATAGGGGGTAGGTAGTAGATATAGGTATTCGATGTGTACTTTATGAAAATTGAAAAGTTGGAGTTAGTGGTAGAATATGCTTAAAAATGAGTAGAAAGAAATACCTTTTGGTGCTGAAGCAGTAGCAAGGTTAGACATGTACATATTATTGCAAGGTTCTTTTATGTGACATTGTTTTTCGGGAATACGCATTCCCGTCTTTGGAGAATTGCAGGTATCCTCATTTTCAATATTCTCATAAATTATAATCTTTTTAGTTGAAGTATCTGGTTCCTCTACATTCAATTATTCAGTTCCTTCATAAGTCAATGCCTGCAAAAGTTGAAATGCCAATATAACAGTAACATGGGAAGAAACATTCAACTCTCAAAAGGATCATCACCAAGGAAAAGTTAAAATTTTTATGTAAATAAATATGATAATTAAACTTGTTTAGGTTTTAGAGTTTATGAAAATAGCATACTTACTAGCAAAGGTTCATGTAATCCAATTTGGTCTTCATTCTCCTTTTCTTCTTTGCACACCCAGGGTAAATGCCTTTCGATTCATACCTTTCTACCTCAGCTAGTGATAAAAAATTAAGATGTAACTCCTTGTGCCGATAGTACTGCAATAAGAGATATTATTAGACAACATTGATAAACGAGATATATTTTTACGAAAAAATAGATTGGAAGAGTTGTAAAATTCATTTAAAGATGGTTACCTTGTCAATCTTCCCATCTGGGCGTGGCCTTTCAGAAACAATATATTTATTAATGTATTCAGGCAGCGGCTTTAAATGACATGCAAAGCATTCAAGACAACCATAATTATAACACAAAATATCTAAAAAAAAGGCAATTAACAGAGTTATCTGTTCAATTTCTAAGGTGCGACTACTTTTGAAATTAGGTTCTTACCCTCTTGTTTCTTCTCATTAGTACCTGGACTTGAGCTTCAGGAGGTGCGACAAGAACAAGGGCTGCTGTTCCTGGGTCTATCAATTTTAAACCATTTGGTAAATCATGTCAGAGACAAGGACAATAACTTTGTTCTACTATATATCTGTAAGTAAAATTGTACGACACATTGCTATATATTTAAAATATGAAAGAATCAGAAATTTACCTAAAAAACCTTAAGGTAATGATAGAAAGTAAGAAACTACGTGTTTTTTATTTTTTTAAAATGAGACATGTTTTGGACAAATAATGGTATCCAAACAAGACATAACTTTGAATAACTTTCATAAAATCTTCTTTGGAGTTAAACTAGCTTCCAAAAGTAAATTTGCTATTAATTTAAGTGTTGATTTACAAGTAAACAATAGCTTACAAAAAATAATTTTTGAAATCCTAAATAGTTTTTACAATTTGTATGAAATAAATTTTACCAATTTTTATTTTTAAAAAAATTTATGAATTGGTGTAGAAAAGTTTAGTATTAAACTTAAGGGATCAAATTGTTTTCTCCTCATCATCTCTAGCCCTACACTTATTGATATTAAAGCTGCAACCAAATTTCCTCCAGTTTAATTTAGAGATTATAGGGTTACTTTTGCATGGGTGCAACTTGGAGACAATATAAACATTGCACATCATTGGGGGAGATTTTATCTCTATGGAAAAGAACACTTTCAATCTTTCTAATTTCTCTAAGGTGATGTGTTAATCACAACTAACCAATTGAAAAAGTTGATAAATTGTGATATTAGAATGCGGAGAGGAGCAGTATCGAATAAGAGTGCTAGAAGTTGGTGATATCTCAGATTTCAAAAAATGGTAATGTTAGGGCAAAACTGTGGCCATGTAAAACTATTGCCATAGAGTTTGAAGATTCTTCCATGGAAGATGAGATGGAGGAAGACAAATATGTGCAAGAGGACTAGATTGGGTTGGTTATCGTGGTAGGGGAGTTTTATGCTAATGCCTTGGTGAGTGGAGGTGGATGTTCGACTACTTTTAAGGTTTGAATTTGTTCAATTTTTGTTTTAATTATAAAGGTGTCGTCATGGATTATGCATGGGATTGGCAACCTATTGAAGAGAAATATGCTTATGTTTGATAAATTGTCCATTATGTTCTACTTTAGTATAGGGGTTTTATTTGAGTGGTGCAAAGGTAATATTGAATTTTTTTTTATGATGGAATTTAGGGAAAGGGCTCCTAGGAGGTTTTTCTATTGTCTAGCAAGAGCCTAAAGGATTTTTAGTTGCCTTAGCTAATGTATAAATTGATCAATTGAGCATGTTTTCATCTTGGATGTTGATGTATCTTGATTTTGGATATGTATTTGGTTTGATTGTCAAAGCCTTTTTTTTGTGTGTGTTTTTGTGCATATTGGAATTCGAGATTACTTTTTAAAACCATCTTTGTAGTCTAGCTTTTGACTTTCTAATTAATAAATATAATTACCTTGTTGAGCAAAAAATACTATATGGAATGTAAAATTTATTCACAAGGAAGGTTTTTAAAAAATAATTAGTGAGATAAATAGACTGATTTTGGTACAGGTGGCAAAAATGCTCCTTGCAGGAAGCGTTTTCTGCTAGCGTGGCAGGCAAGAGAAGGAAAATGCGCCTTGTAGGACGTGCTTTCAATGATAGCCTATGGGACCTCTTATTGGCTAACTTGAAAAGGCATGGCGTGCCACAACTCGATATATGCATCATTTTTTATACGACACCTGAAATACATGTTATGATTGATCAACTATTCTAAAAGAAGATTTATATAATGATCTTATAATATTTGTAACAACATCATCAACAACAAGAAAAATTATAATGATGATAAGGTAATTTAAATAAAAATAAGCAGAATAAAATTATAAAGAATGAAAAATAAAAGAAATAACAAAGAGATTAATCCAACATTTTTTATCCAATTAAAATTGAATTCAAGAACAAAAATAAACACAATAAAACCATATCCAAATAAATCCAAGCAAGCCAAGGTTTGGTTAATCTAAATAGAAGATTATACATGTTAAACTAAAATTAAAGAAGAAAATGAAGATTAAGATGAAGAATTACCTGGAGGATTGTTATTTTTCAAGGATGCAGAGACGTTTGACTCTATGTCTAATTCTTTGAATTCACAAATCGTAATTACTTTTTAGACTATTCAAAATGAACACTAAAATTATTTATCATAAAATATAAAGTAATTTATATATTTTTTAAATTTAGTTGATTTTCATCCGTTATAGGTAAGTGAATAATTTAGCTGATTATTAGTTTAAATTTTGGAAATATGAGTTGTCTTTAAAGAGTAAAAAAATCCAAAAATAGTAGGTATCATTTATTATTGCATAGGAAAAGCATTTAATGCTGTTGATTTTATTTGGAAGTATTACCTATGGTAATAATTGGATGGTAAATTCAAGTATCTACAGGGGCAAAAGTAGAAAAATATTTTAGGGGGCGAAATTAAATATTAATTTTTACTATACTAAAAATACAATTTCACCATTTGAATAGCCTATATCTTTATAGATTTTAAAGGATTAAATCAAATTTTTATCATTTTTAGGGGGCAAAATGCAATTTTACATTTACTAATTTAAAACTTTAAAAAATTTAAAGGGCCTAAATGAAAAATTTACCATTTTAAGGGGGATTAGGGCCACTGCCAGCCTTCTTGGCTATGCCCCTGGGTATCTATACGTAGATTTAGATTATTTCTTGTACATGGTATTCAGGCAAAACTTTGGATTTGTCAAATTTAAATTATTTCGAGTTGCATCATTTAGATTTTACTTTAGAGCTATTTAATTTAATTTTTCAAATTTAAAATATAATTTAATCAAATTGGAATAAGTTAAATTATTAGGATAAATTTAATTAAGGTTTTATTAAAATATAGAGAATATATTATAAATAATGTTTTAAAATAAATATCTATCCTGTAATTTTAATTTTACTATATTTATATTTCATTAGACGATTATTGCTAGTCTGTATATGACCAATGATATGCTAAAGACTCTCCCGTCGCATTTGCTACATTCTAATGTGTGTCGTTGCACTCTATCATCAACTAAATACCTGGTAGCCTTTTCGATCCAGTCACCCCGTGGCAGGAGCCCTCACAACCTTACCACTGAACCTATGAAGCAAAGTTGTTATTGGTGGGGACCCACAGTCGGCTCACCTCCAAACCCACTATCTATATAAGACTTCTAACTCTTTAGAAAGAGTCGATGATCTCCTCCCTAAAAAAATCATTATCTACTGTACTTAGCTCACTTCACCTCACCTCACCTTGTGGCTCTCGAGATCTCCACCATAGTGTGAACAAACCTTATCCACCACCCTTCTGTTGGTGTGTGGAGATAAAAATAAAGTTATGAGAAATTAACGAAAGTTTCAAGGCATGTATGAATGCCACTTTCTTTAAGGTTCTATTCGCCCCCACCTATATTATGGTGAGCAAAAGAGTTACTAATAATTGAACCTCAAGGATACAATGAAGCCCAATGGTTGTCTACATTTTGCATTGACGGAAACAGTCCACTAAGCATTGAGTGGAGCATAGTTATTTTTTGAATTTTAGTAATTACTGGGTATTAACTTGGGTCAAGGATTGACTTGAAAAAAAATTGAAATTAGGAGTTTCAAAAGCTCAAGGACTAGTTTGATCAAGGGAAGAATTGGGGCGCTTTACATTGATAATTGCCCAAAGGCCCAATAACCGATTGCCCTAAACCTAATTTGGTGTAGAAATCAGCCTACTTTTACAAGCTAGGTCGTCATTATCTGAAAAAAAAATTATTGTTTTGCTTACTATTTCTCTAATGATCATCCTTCTTTAAATTATTAACTGCTTTGCTCCAAGTTATTGCTATGATTTGATTTAGATCATTGCTGTCATGTCGCTTGAATTTGCTACTTTAAGTCCTTCAATAAACTACCACCAATTACTTATATTGAGGATAGTTTATCGATTGACACATTTAGTAAATAAATGTTGCGATTCATTGCATTATTGATGTTTATTTGGTTAAGATGAGTTAGAACATTAAGAATTAATTTAATTTTAAATTCATGTAAGTTTGTTTTGTTAAGTTAATTTTGAACTTGATTTTAGGATTTGATATAATTTAGTTAAAACATGTTTTTTTTTATGTAATCTTGTAATTATTATTTCTCTATTTATTAAGTTATGCTCGAGTTTCTTTTTGTTGGCTTCACTTGATTGAATTTACTCGTAATGATTTTATATGTTGTTACATATTTACGATTTTATATGTGTCTTCTATTGTTTAAATATTTTATAATTTTTATAAATTACTAGTTGTTGTGAATGTGTTATAAATTGATTACTCTTGTTATTGATATTGTGTATTGAAAGTATGCACATGTGGTTATGAATTGAAAACGAATATTATATTTATTCTTGACCCTTGTAAACGTTATATGAAAGCTGTCCAGGTATAGTTGATATGCCATAGAGTATAGAGCTCTTAAATGTGTTAATGCGGGCTGCTATATGCACTAGGCAATATCGTATCATTGCGCTTTGCACATTTGGTGTGCTGGTTGGTTAAGTCATGCTTTGCACGCACTGGAGTATTATTATCATTATATCGTATTGTTACGGGGTTCGGATGGATACTCTTGTATTCGATATATTTTTCCCACAAATGGTTACTTGGGCTAATTGGTTCTTTATGGTGTCGAATGTGTAAAGGTTAATTTATAAGTTACCTCGCCGTATTAAAGTGATACTATGATTTTTATGCTTGATCCTTTTCGATTGTGGTTCATTTTATTGAATAGCTTTTAGAATTAAATTTGCTATTATAATGTTTGAGTGCTTGTAATTTAGTTTACTTATATGATATTTTTCCAGATTTTGGTAGAATACCACTGAATTGTAAAAAGCTTACGTTCAAGTTTTATTCCATGCGTAGGTTATTGATGGTTTGTAGGTTCGTGATCAAGCATTGTTGCCAAGGAGTCTTTGTAATTCTTATTTTATGAAAATTGTTTACACTTAGATTAGCCTAGGCATGTTCTTAGGATTTGTTACTTGGTCGAATTGGGTGCTTTAATCTTTATTTTGGAACTTATTTGATTATTTCAATTTTTTGTTAAATGATTTATTATTTGTGTCATAAAGTTTTAAAATTTACGTGTTAATTGGTAATGACTGAACAATTAATTGAGTGAATCGCTCCGGCGATCGATGTGTCGCTTCGGATTTGATCCAACTTTCTGATTGGGATTGAGATGTTACATTCAGTCAGTCAATACACAAAAAGAACCAAAAGAAAAAATAAAGATCGAAATACAAGAAAACAAAAAGAAAGATTTTTGAAGGTAACAATGATTTTTTCTTTCTTTTCAAGGAGTACATGCATATACAATAAATAAGATAAGCTCAGTTGGCTTCATCGGACCAATGGTCCTCAACCACGAGGATGTTATGAATCCCCAAATGTACTAAAGAATAAAAAAGGGGAAAGGATTTTTGTTTCTATTTTTTCTTCTTTCCATTTTCCTTTTTTCTTTAAAATATTTCCATTTTCCTTTTTTTCTTTAAAATAAAGAGGTGGGAAGGTTCTGATTAAGTGGTATCATCAGACTTAAGCCTTAACCACGAGGAAACCCTAAATCCCCAATCGATCTAAACAAAAACTAAAAAAAATTCTTATTAAAAACGAATAAAAAGGAAAAGAAAAAGAAAAACTTTAAAAATGATATATTTTTTATTGGCCACCATATATGGTGCTTTGTTGCCGAAGACTAATGAGCCTTTGGGTTCATTAGGGTCAAAGCTAGCCAACAAAAATAAAGAGAGTAAAGAGAAAATTAAAGAAGGAATTGTTTTGAAAAAATTAAAAAATATGGAAAGAAAAAAGGGGTTCAGGATTAAATAGTGGGGGAAATGGGAAATTCGCTACACAATCCTCTCGTGTTTTCATTTTATTTTTAAGTCTTTCTGCTTTTTAAATTACAACTAAGATCCATTCATGTTTTTATTTTAATTTTTAAGGATCTCCGCCTTTTGAAATTGCTTCATTGGTCCTTGCATATTTTGATATATTCAAAATTTGAAATTCTAGCTAGGAAAATTATCAATTAAGTCCTTTTACTTTCACTTTTCTTAAAAAAATTGAAATTTAAATGTTTTTCAAATAAATTTTATTTTATTTCTCTTTTAATTGAATTGAATTTTATTTTTAGTTTATTATCATGTGTTAATTTTTATTATGCGAGTGTCTTTAATTATTTTTATTTTGTAATTTTATTTTATTCTATTTTCTTTCCTTTCACGAGATTATTTTTATTGTTTCTTTTATGATTATTTTGTGTTTATTCTTTATTGAGTAGTTATTTATGAATTTCTTTTGATTAATTTACTATTTTTCTATTATTTTTTAGAATATTTTGATGGATAGTTAATAATTATATTTTTTTAGAATTTAGGTTTTTATATATATTCAACTTGTTTTAGAATTTGGATTTTAATATAATTTAGATTTAATTGAAGTTTGGTATTAATTTTGGATCTTATTTAGATTTATTATTTTGAGATTTTAGATTTTAGATCTTTTAGGTTGAGTTAGATTTCAAAAATTAGGAAATATAATCAGAGAAGAAAAAGACTTTTATGAATAAATGATAGAAAAGATTAACAAAAATCATATTTCTAAAAAAGAAATTTATAAAATATCTAAATATAGAATTTGGTGTCAAGGACATATAGAAAAAATAAGTGGTAATCCAGTTGCCAAAGGCACTAAAGGTGGATTAACAGAAATTCCATTATTTACTAAAGAAAAAAATTAGAGGATTAAAAACAAATATCCCCAGGTTAAATACATACATTAGATACATACATTTAGGAATTACAACGATAACTATAAAAGCTTTATTTAGAAGAGGACACGATATACCGATAATAACAGTATTATTAGATAAGAGATTTGAAAATTCTATAAAAGCACTTATTGGAGGAATTCAATCGTACATTCAGGAGTAACATGGTTTACAGTTAAACCAAATTATTTTAGATCTAATACAGATCCTTTGATAGAAGAATGTTTATATCTTAGAATTCAGATAAAAAATTATGAAATTAATGACTTAGCTGAAGACAAGCAATCAATTGGACTTCTATTAATGAATATACTAATATAGTAGAAGTAGAAATCAAAGAAATTAATAACAAAATTATTGAACCCTTTGAACCTAATAAAATTGCTACTAAATACAACCAATATTATTACATTTAAGAGATCTATCAATTCCAAAAGACTGGATGATAGAAAAATTAATAGTCCAAGTACATCTAAACGAGTTAGTACGATAGAATATGTGTTGTCTGGATATAAATTATATTTTTAAAATATGACAATAAAAAATACTAATAATAATTTGGTTTTACCCTCTAATAGTCAAATAGATGAAGAAGAGGAAACTCCAAATTCTTCAACACCAATAGGAATGAAAACAATTCATATTCCTATTTTCCTACAAAATCAAATAGAAGTTTGTATCTTCTAGAAACACTAGAATGGAAGAAAGACAAACTTCAATAATACTCCAACAAATGAAACTTGAAACAAGTGATGTAATTACATTTTCAAATTTCCAATCCAGGAAATATTATGCATATATTGAAATTACATTTCAATTTAGAGAACATAAAACATATTGTTTACATGCTTTACTAGATACTGGAGCTACAGCTAGTAGTTGTAGAAAAGATGTTATTCTTTGAGGAAAATAGGAACCTATGAAGTATCCAATAAGAGCCATAGGAATAGATGGTAACGAAATCATTATTCAATATAAAGCTAGAAACATATCAATTTACATAAATAATGTAAGATTCATGATACCCAAATTATTATGCTTTTCAAAAATGCATGGAGACATATTATTAGAAAATAATTTTATATATCAACATTTGTCATTTTCTATTGACAAAAATTTAATTATGTTATTTTTGGGAGTTTGAATTTGATTGATTAACTGCCCTTTTTATTCAAGCAAGAACAATAAATAACGAAGAATTAATATGTGGATATAGTTCAGGAAAATTTTAAAAAAATGAAATTAATTATGTTATATTTGAAAAAGAATTATTAGTTATAAAGAAAGGAATAAAAAACATTTCTTATATATTTAGCACATGAAAAAAATTATCATAAAAACTGATAATCAAGCAATTAAATATTTCCTTAATAATAAAAGTTTGGAAACTATACCAAGAAGAATTTTGAAGTTTTATATGGTATAATGAATATTTTTTGCAAGCTTATATTTTTACAAATTATTTAGAAGAAAAATTTTCTACTATAAAATTTAGACTTGATCATTAACCATTTGATATGAGCTATATTGAATGGGGTTTTGTTAAAGAAATAACAGTTCAAAATTTTTCTTTTCATTTATTCAAAGATTTTCCAACATTTATTAAATCTATGCTATTACGTATGGCATATGAAGATGACTTCTTTTACTATTTTCATTTTGAAATTTGTAGTATTATCGGTATAGCTGAACGAGAAAAATTTTATTAGCCATATCAAATTTGGACTATCTAAAAAATGATCACAGAAAGAAACCTATTTGCAGCTTCAGAAGAGAAAGAACACTTGACAAAATATGTTGACAAGTGTTATAATGATCCTGTTTATTATCAAATCCAAGCAAGAATTGATTTAATCGCCAAAGCCTAGAATCTACTTCAACAAAAAATACTTATAGATTTTGGATTGATGGTCAAAGAATAATGACATAAGATACTGGAAATAATTAGGATGAGATAAATGAAGAATCCATTCAACTACTAAAAAAGATGGCTGAAATGGAGATTGATATAATAAAATTAATAAAATAGAAAAACAAATCAATAATTTAGGAGAAATAACTGAATTAGATTTAAATAATGAATCTAAAGATATTTTATCTGAAGTTAATAATAAATTAGAACAAATTCTTATTAATAAAAATAAAACAAGAAATTGATTTAGGTCATTTATCTTACGATAATAGCAATATTATAGAAGAAGAAGAAACTTCCTCTGAAGAATCATCTACTAAAGATAAAAAACATAAGAAACCTGAAAAACAGAAGAAAAAAAATTTACTTATCAACCAAAATATGACTTCCAATCTTATAAAGAACTTATTGAACATTGGAAAAATAAATTTACCAACACATCTGATAAAAATGAAAAAAAATAGAATATTTAAAATTTATAGAAAATCTTTATGAAAAACATAAAGAGTTATTTGTATTATTTAATTATTATTATATGTTAAACTATGATTCTACAAATAGTAGTAGTAGTTTTAATAATTCTATAAACCTAGAAGATATAAAAGTTACAAGTTCTAAATCTGATGAAGAAAATTCTTTAACAGATGAAGATGATAATATATTTATACCTGATCCAATGGAAACTGATCAAGATCCTAATGGAAAAAGAAAATTAGATCCGGATCTTCTAAAAGATGATTATTTAAAATCCTTTAATAAAAATTGTGAACAAGTTGAAAATATAACTAGAATGTTTGGTAATCAAACTGAAAATATTGCTACTAATGAAATAAAATTTGAAAATTTAGGAGTCGTCTACTCAATCTATCCCTCATAGGATAGACTACTAAATAAAAGAAATGTTAATTAAGGAGAAATATATTTAGTCTGCTATATATTTGTTGTTCTAATTTTATTACCCAAATCTAATTCAGTTACTTCTCCTAAATTATTTATTTATTGTTCTATTTTATTAACTTTATTATATAACTTATGAAAATATTTAGAAGTAGTAATATCCGTTAAAACCTTTACTAATTGATGAAATATTATTTTTGTTTTTAGAGTCAATATGCATAGTATGATTGCAACTTTTATCCTTATATAAACAATTAGTTTCTTCCATGAAATTTATCTTAAGTACCTAAAATCGTCCGTTATCTATTAAATTCTCTTACTTTAAAAAGTCAATCGTCTCAATTAGGACAAAAACAAGCAACACTAAGACAGCATAACATATATATGCGTTTTAAGATAAATAACCATGAAATAAACAGAATTGAAAATAAATGATAGAACTTACAATGAATATTACAATATTTTTTCTCTAGAAACCGTTCACTATAACTCTTATACCAATTATAGAAGTAGAAGGGATAGTTGTAAGGTTACATAAGGAAACTAATAGTAAATGAATGATTTACAAAAGAGTGAAAGAAAGAAACTAAAGTTTATCAAAAAGAACTTGAGAAGAAACTCAAATCAAACTTCGATGCCCCATTTAGGTACCTACTCCTCCTTTTTATAAGAGGGATTCATAGCTCAATTTTATTTCTATTATAATTCCGCACAGTTTCTTGATAAGGATGACATCTTTTTTTTGGATAAGGATGACATCTTTTTGTTCAGTCGTGGTTGCTTCCATGTTGCTTCCTTTTTTGTTGTTTCTTGGTTGTGGTTTGTTCCACGTAGCTTCCTCCACCTTTTATGTCAACCTTCTTGAATATTGTCTAGATTCATTTCTTCAACTTCATTTAAATTTAATGAATCAATTAACAATTCTGGTAAATTCCAACTTTTCCATATATTTTTGATGTCTTCAATTATATGAGTTGGAAAATCATCAAAAATCGATCCTGATCTTTGTATATTCTTACATCCAAGGTATTGTCATCTTTAACCACCATCCATGGTTTTTGCTCTTGAAACTCCACTAATGCTTAATGCAGATGCTTATGGCAACAACGATGCCATTTCACTCGATGGAGAGCTTCCACAAGTGTGCCCTCCGAAATCGCCATTGAAGGACATGATTGAATGTGCAGAGGTTTTGCCATCCCTTAGGTTAAAGTAATTCGTTAATGAGATAAACGGATATCCTTAAATATTCTCTTCAGTTTCCCATAGTTCTCATATTTAATTCAGCCACCAAAAAAAAAAGGGGAAGAAAAGAGAAACTGTACATTAAGACAACAAATGAGTGTATGGTAGGAGCTGGTATTTACATTGAAAAGATTACGAAATAACATCATCAGTTTGCCCCATAATGTGATTCTACCCAGATCCGCCCCTCATCACTCTGATCAATAGAACATTTTAATAGCATCCAAAAGATGAATAAAAAAAGGGCTGCCAAGACAAAGAAAGGCATTGTAATAAGCAACCAAAACAACTGTTGAAAATGCTCCCTATCTCTTGTAACACGAGCAGCAACAAGGAAAAATCAACCGACTTGGAAAAGATGAAGCAAATTGGCATTGATGAGATATTACTTCTCATGTGCCAACATTGGGAGCTGGAGTTGATATAGGAGCACCATGTGAATATCTCCATTGGTCACATGCTGAGCATTTATCCAGTTTCACACTGTTTTCCAAGGTGCAAAACTTGCAGGACCAAAATTTGTACTTGGTGCCAAGGTCTCTGGGCCTTTCCGTGCAGCAAAGCTTGCATATTGGGGCTAATGGCTGCAATGTTTTCACATCAATGACATGCAAAGTAAGTTTCCAAGAGGGGACATTAAAAAATATATATATTTCTCAAGTTCAGGAGGCAAACAAGTAACACAAAGCATCTCTCACTGTAAAAAAAAAAAAAAAAAAGCAAACATGGTCCATGCCAATATTAATATATCATGGCCTGTGGAGGTCAAAAAGCTCAAATTCATGATTATTAAGAACAATCAAAGTGAAAAATATGTGGGCCAAATTCCATACAGGATAAGAATATACAGCTCAAAAACAGGACCAAGCATGCCAGCGTGAACATTATCAAAATGTTTCAGCACATAAAATTCAAAATAAAACATGAACATATATGTTAAACAATATGATATCCCTTTATAAGCAAAGTATTTGAATGAAATGATATTGGTGCATGAAACACTTACTGGATTCAATAAAGTGCATGATTGGCACTCCCACACCGCAGCTACTCCTTGATTTTCTGGAGAATCATCATTAAGCATGGGGGCAGAAGAAGTGGCACTTGAACTCGATTGGTGAGGTATAAGGTTAGTGGATTTACAACTTCGTTTAGGAGATTTGGCACCTTCATTGATAGAAGATCTAGATACAGGAGGGGTAGTTAAATCCACAAAGCTGGATTCCGGTTTATCTTGCCCATGGCTTCGTTTAAGAGAGGTTCCACCAAAAGAATGTCTGCTGGAAACATCATTGATACTCGAACTCTCTCCTCCCTGGTCCAAGTCCAAATGATCCTGCAGAGTATCAACACTGCTTTCTTCATCCCCAGCAATCTCAGAGCAATGGGAACCACACCAGATATCATCCTGCAATCTCCTTTCGGCAGCCATTGCAGCTGCTTGTATAGGACTAAGCGCATCCCTAATGGTGCTGTCACCACCAAGACGTTTAGGTCCAGAAGGTAACAGAGACCCCAAGCGTGCTCTGTTTTCTGCTGCAGCTAATGCAGTCTGACGAAGAGATGAGAGTGGAGGTTGTCGGGAAAATCCACCCAAGCGCCTCCCAGGAAGATCAAACCCCTCCCCTGTGCCAGTTATTCCTTTTGACATGAGCTCCTCACATTCCTACATGGATATAACAATGAAAAATATGCAAAGACATTAAAACCAGCATGTGGTACTTAAATATAGATTCTCCAAATTATGTTTCAACATCTTTAGGATACCTAAGATAAAAATAAAGGTGCATTTCTTAAAACCTTAACGAACCCCTATTTAATTGTAATAATTCCAGAAACACAAGTAAATAGACAACAATGAGGAAACATGCAGAAGGAACACTGATTGAGCAAAGATCAGTCCATTTTTCCAAGTAAGATATGCATCCCAAATGGATTAAAACTAACATAGGGCTCAAATACATTGTAACCAATAATCAAATTATTCAACTAACATAAGCTCTCCCTTTTCCACATAGATAATGTTTAATTGTGAATCCATATACAGGCACATCCTGAGAACCTCAGTCACACCTAATAATGCTTTCTTAATGATTTGATCCTCACACTCCAGAATCTTTCATTTTATGGGCTTATATGGTTCTAACACAATAGGACGAACTTAAACAAGTCTTAACAGGAAAATTAGTAATATAGACATGAACCATCCATGAAACAGCATTTGGCACTGGAAAATGATGATTAGGGACTATCTAAAAGAATGGAAATGGACCTTTCTAAGCTCATCCCAGAGCTTGTAAAAACTAGCATTATGAGGACCATGAGCATTATGGCAAAGCTCGTGAAGCATTGTATCAAGAACTTGATCGAAGGGATAAAAATCCCAATCCCGGTTCGGTCTTCGTAGCCTTAACTTCACGTGGATGCCGGCTCCCACATTCAGCCCAAGCAAAGCTGGATTATTCGGACTATCAATATGAAAAAAAAAATCAAAACTAAATTCAGTATAATTTTTGAAAGTCAAGCCAAAGTAACCCCTAGTATGATAACTCAAAGCATGCAAACGCTTCACAATTCTTTCAATGCATTATTTGCCTTCGGCATCATGCCTCAGCATCGATAAAACACATCTCAATGCCATAAAAGAAAAGCGCTTGAATTTCAGTAGTATAACAGTAAATACCCATTCTTCCATCAATCATAATTGAAGAAAAAGAATTCAGCACAATTGAAGAAAAAAATCATTCTCATTAACAGAATAAAAGATACAAAAATGAATAAAATTGATAAAGATACCAGAATTCTGAAAGGAGCTTGACTCTCCATTTATGCTTACGCATAATGGGTTGAACTTGTTTGGCTATTTTCTCTAAGATTATTTTGGCGGCTTCTTCTCCAGGTTTCCTCTTCAATGCTTTGATTTCCCAGACCTTGTGCAAATCCCCCAAATTCATTTTCCTTTTTCAGATAAATTTGGGAAATATCAAAACCCTAATTCAAATTTCTGAAAGGTTGAAACTTTAGGGATGAATATGGAAAGCTTGGTCGGAACTTTTGGGTTTTCTTATTTTGTAGCGGGATTTTAAATTGGTTCGCGTGGGAAGAAGCGTTCTGTTTGGTTGCAAAGATTTGGACAATAAACTAATTTCATATATATTTTTTGTTTTTTCATTTTAACAAAAAGTAATTAAAATATAAGTATAGTGGGATTTGAACCCACCTCATCAATTGGATGAAAACATTTTAAATTTACCACTTACTTTTCTATACACAATTTGTTGTACATCTTGATAATGTTATTCCTTGGGTTGGTATCATAAGTTAACTCAACACTAACTTATACTTAATGACAAAATCATGATAAATAATTGTAGTATGGTTTATTTATGTGTTTAAATTTTGTTTTACTCATAATTTAATTTAATTTTTCATTTTAATACCGTTTCGATTTCATGTGTTATTATGATAAATTAGTTTCAAACCATATGTTTCATTATTTATTTTATGTTACTTTTAAATAGATATATGTGTTTTAAATTTGTAATTATCACATGCATTTTGTAATTTTTAGTAAAATAAGCCAATTTGGTAAGAGAAACATTAAAAAATTCAAAAACGTTAACCAAGCATTTTAAATATTTAATTTTATCATTTCAATAAAAAATTCATTATTTCTTATATGATATTTTTTTTGTTTTTCACCCGTCAATAAAATTACTAACAAATGGATGAAAGAGAATATTTTATATTTTATTAAAAATACTTTTTAATTTATTCAATAATAAATATAGATGTAGTGATAACAAATAGTATTGAATATGTGTTTGATCATTGAATTTAAAATTGCTTGATTTAAAAATCATATAAAAATATGAAAAAAATAAAAGTACCATCAATAAAGTGCTTAAATATAAGTATTAGATGTTATAATGATTTTTTTGCCTTAATTTTTTATTAAATGTTTAAATAAAATAACTAAAAACCAATATTTAACAATTGAATTTAACATTATTATTATTATTTATAAATTGTAACTCTATCTTTGGACTCAATTATTAAATCAATGTCATGTAAAAGGTTTTTTTATCAAACTAAAATAAAAAATTCTAAAATAAAATACCCCACAATATTCCAAAATAGAACAAATTTTAAAAGAGAGATATTAGTTATCCAAAAACAAATTCACTTATCCAAAAAAAATTCTAGGAAAAAACAAAATGTAATATGTGTCAGTCATAGTTAACAACTCAAGTCAGATATTAGTTAGTGTCAATCTACTGTACAAGTTAAATCAAAAGATATTGAAAGTTAAATTTTTTGTAAGGAAATCGGTTTGAAGCAACTTGATTTTTAGGTTTTTGCATTCTTACAATTTAAAATTTAGTTCCTATATTTCAAATAAAATTTAATATTTTATTTTTCATATTTTAAACAAAAATTAAAAAATATAATTTTAAAAAATAATGAAAAATTAAAAACTCTCTAAAATTTAAAAAATAAAAATGATTTTGAAAATATAAAAAATTCTAAAATTCAATGTTATCAAAACCAGACCAGGAATTGATTTGATGAGGTGAAAATTTGATTTGACCCCCGAACTAGTATGTATTTTTGAATCGAGCTAAAAAATAGTTGAATTGATAGTTGAACCAAATTTGAACTAGTCTGACCAATTGGTTCCCAAAGCGACTAGCAGTTCAAAGCGAATAAATTATTAAAAAATCAAAAATTAAAATATTAAAAATTATAAAAATCGGTTCAACTACCAACTCAATTGGTTTTATAGCTCAATTAACTAATACATACTAATTCGCAAGTCAACCAATTTTTTACCTCTCATCGAATTTTTACACCAACTAATTTTTAATTTAATCAATTCGATCCGATTTAAATAACATTGAACTTTTGATTATTTTGATTAAATTTAATATTTTCAGTTACAAATTTATTTTAGTTTATACCCTAAACTTTCATAAATTCATTCATCATTTTTTTAACTAATAGCACATAATTTTTTATAAGTCGAAACAAATTTTAATATTAAAATAGACTAACAATTTAATCTATTTTATTTTTATTTACAGTTTTCATACAAAATTTGTTGTTGCTATAAATATTTAAAAATAAAGGTTAAATAATATATACGGTTAATTTATGCATCGCATGAATAAGAAAATTAATAAATAATATTATAATGATTTTTTATTTTTTATTAAATATTTAAATAAAATAACTAGAATTGATTTCTTTTTAAGTTACCACTCTACCTATGATTCGATTGTTAAATAAATTTTTTATAGCTATATTTGTAATATTGAAAATTTCTTTCACCAAACATTATAACATTTTGATAACATGTTAAACAAAGCTCCCTAACATGACGACATTTTGATGAGCTATAAAAAATGAAATACAAGTTGAAAAGTAATTAAAGTGCATTTAATATTCTTAATATGATGTATTTACTTATTTTTTTAAAAAAAGTACACACAATTGAAACGATTTTTTCAATTTAATTATATACATATTGCATATATTTTATTATTCGTTTCTAACTATACTTTTGATTATTTATTAAATGTTTTTTTTGAACACACATTTATATACTAAATACGTGGTTTCTACACGCATACGTGTAAGATATAATTACTAGTTAATGTTTAAAATTATTCAGGTCGTTAAAATGATATATTTTAAAAATATAAATATATTTGAGTTTGGGTAATAAATTTGGGTATGAGTTTGAGGTTAAATATTTTTTAAATTTTTAAACTTAATAGTATCTATAAAGTCGATTAATTCGGTATTTAAAATAGAAATTGAATCAACTTAACAAATTTTAACCAATCTTTCTAGCTGAATGAAAATTAAAATTGATAAAACCGAATCGACTTAACCAAATTGACTCAATTCGATCGATTTGATCCTGTAGGAAAATCATTTACCTTAATTCACAAATCGAAAGTCAAAATTTCTCATTTGTATGAGTCTATATTTAAGACTAGTTCTTCATTGCTTTTTGAGAAGTGATTTTGAAAATTGCTATAAAGGAGTTGTAACATTCCTTGCCTAACTTGATTGTCAGAGTCTGAGCTATAGGATGCTATTGTAGCAGCCCATTTTTTAGTGGTGTTGAAAATGGTGATTTTAGAATCTCATTTATGATATTCGATTCCGTAAATATTATTATTTAATATTTATGAGGTTAATATAAATTTTAATTAAAGTTTGGTCCTTTAATTTTGTCAAACGGATAGTTAATTAATGTACAATGACTAAATTGTAAAAGTGGTAAAAGTTAACCACTATGGATTTTTAATTAATTAGAGGACCAATGGAGAAATTGGGCCACTATATTATGATCAAATGGTGGTAGATGTTTGGTGTAATCCACTAAATGTGTTAATTAGGCTTAAGATTAACTAATTAAGGTTAATTAAGTTAAGTTTGATTAATTAAATATTAAATTAAATTTATATGTTTAAATTAAGTAAAAATGAAACATTTTCTTATCATCTTCTTCTCTAATCGAAAAAAAAATAAAGAAAGGGTTTCAAACCTTCAAAACTTTTGGCTAAAGATTGGTAAGTGATTTTAAGTTCATTTCTAGTAATTTTTACGTTTTTGAGGTTTTGAGAGCTTGATTTAGCTAGCCTGTGTACCAATTTATAAAATCATTAAAGTTTTCAAAAGTTTCCATTGTTTATTTCTTGAAGTTCTTGGTGTTAAATTGTTAGATTTCAAGCTTAGAAGAGAAAAAGGACTGGTTTGTAAAGTTTAATTACTAGTTTTTTAATATAGGGACTAAAGTGCATAAATTTCAAATTTGGTGTTAAATTTTAGTAATTATAAAGAATAGAAGGTAATAGAAGGATTTAATTGAGAATGGTTTTGAAATTAAGACTAAAATTTGAAAGTTATGGTAATTTCGAGTTTGGGGACTAAAATTAATAAAATGCAAAAATTTAGGAAATTTTCAAAAATAAAATTGAACTAATATATGCATATAATAGGATGTTATAAGGTATTCGGAATTGATAAATTGAAATGAATTATCGTATAGATCGGAATTTGAATCAATCGGAGGATAACCGAGGAAAATGTAAAATTACAGATTAGTCCTTGACATCTTGTTTGTTTGATGTTTTTCCAGGTAAGTTCTTATTGTAACACCCCAGTTTTTGGGGTTGGAAGTTTTGTGAGTTGTGGGAAGGATGCAGTGGCTAGATCGGACTATTGTGTATATTTTTGCATTCTAGTGTCAGAATGGGCTTGCTGGTTTGGTGGTTGGTTGTGTGTTAGTTTAGCCTGGGGGGTCCCAGATTCGAGTCCTTAGGTCCTCAGGTGTGCTTTGAGGAAATTATTTTGATTTAGCTTTGTTCTAGTTTTAAAAGGTTAGATTTTATTTTATTTATTTGTTTTGCTTATTTTTATTTTTTATTTTTGATATGAAAAAAAATGGGGAAAAAGAAAACATGAGTTTTCTTTCACGTTTTTTTGGGGTTTCCTAATGTTTCTCTGTACGTTCCTCTTTTCTCCTCTCTCCCTCTCTTCTCATGAAATTCTTTCTTTTTCGTCATTGCGGTTTCGTCATTTTGATTTGGTTTCATGTTCTTGAGGGAGATATAATTACGCAGCAAGTGAAGGCTTTGTGGTTCATTGATTATTGGGGCTTTTTATCATGAATTAAGGTGTAGGTTCTAAACTCTTCTTTTTGTTAATGAAATACTAAGTTGATTCTTTGAATTTGACATAATGTGTGTGTTCTGAACTGTGTAATTCGATACCTAATTGCTTTAGAATTTAGCAACCTTTTTATGTGATTTGTTAGTGAGTAATTGTGGTTTGTATCAGTTCTAATTGCATGGAAATCAGTGTATTCAGGTGTGTTTCTGGAATCCTTTATTTGGGGGTCGTTTTAGTAATCGAAAAACGCTACCTTTAGCCAATTTCGGAGTGGTTTCGTGGCCACACAAGCGTGTGCCCCCACACAGGCGATCTACACGGCCGTGTGCTTTTGGGAACTAGGGTTTTCAGGTAAATTTTGGTGCTACACAGCTGTATCCCTTGGGCACATGGGCGTGTGCATTTGGGAATTAGGGTTTGGGTGATTTGGTGGCACACGATCGTCTGGCTAATTTGGGGATTTAATGATCCCATACGAGCATGTGTTTTGGACACACGGCTGTGTATGGTGGGCATACGGGGTGTAAGACTCTCATACGATCGTGTCAGCTCTATACCCTAATTTAGTACTTTTGGATAAAGAGTTACACGGTCTGTTCACACAGTCGTGTGCCTTATTCCACACGGGCGTGTGCCATTCCACACGACCGTGTGCCTCTTTTTACACGGTTGTGTTCCCTTTCACATGGGCATGTTGATCTCCACACGGTCTAGGCATTTCCACATGGCCGGAGCACACGGCCGTGTGGCTCGACCTCATCAAATTTTGTTCTGCGTCAAATTAAAGCTTGATTGTGATTCTGTGTGTTCTGACTCCTAACTAAGTCTTAGAAAGGGTGATCGGGACTTTGATTCGACCTAGACTGGTGTGTTTTATATAGATATACCTTTATTTAATCAGACTGTTTGATTATTACTTGAGGTTACTATGCAATTGATTCTGAATTCGAGTAAATGAATGTATGCATTTCAGATTCTGAATGATCGATGTGTGAGTGTTTGTGTGTGGTGCGCATTCTATGACTGTGCGGGAATTCTGTAATTGATTGACTGAATGTGAGTTTCTATGTCTGAATGACTATCTGGAAATTTTGTATTTTGATTTTGTATACCTGTTTGCATGCATACATTTGCATAAAACTTGTGGGGTTTGGTTGTGAAAAGAAGGAAGATTGTTCTGATCTGGTAGTTAAACTGCAACCTATCTGTACAGCGGTTTATAGCAATGCATTGTACTATATATACACCAGCTTTGCTGCGTATTATTATCTGAGTGGCTTAGTCCACATACATGGTGTGTAGGGTTTGATGGGCCTTTCGAAGTCCTATGTGGTATGTTTGGTTTGATGAGCTTAAATAACTCTTTTGGGGTGTGATCGGGGGACGGAGAGGTGTTTTGGCTGGATGGGTGGGTTTGTACTACTTGACTGCATTCATACGCATCTGATTAAATGATTGGGCGTGAGTATGTTTGTCTGTATTCTATTTGTTAGTCTTAACATTCGTGACTTGATTGCGTGTATTGAGGTGTAAGCGTAATCCCTATTTTCTTATCATTGTGTTTATGATGTTGCGTATGGTCGGGACGTAGGTTCCGAGTTTACCCTCTATTTATGTGTATCTCTGTAAGTAAATTGTGCGATTGAATTACTATTTGGATTTTTGTACTGTAATTTTGATATTAGTTACGTTTCGAACTCACATTGAGCTCGTGTAGCTGACACCCCTCAGCTTTCCCCTTTCAGGTACATACTCGCACTTTCTGAAGCTTGGACCCGGTACACGAAGGTCTCAGAAGCGTTGTGTTTTCAAAACAAGCTATTAAAGTTTTTTCTGTAAATCTAAGTTTTTAATAATCGGTTTCCAACTGTTAGTTCTGTTTTAAATATTGTGGTGTGAATTTTGTGTTATACGCACGTAATCGTTAATTGGACTAAAATTTTTGTAATACCGGGATTTTATATTTGAGAGCTTTCACGAAACTTAAATACTGTAATGTTTTTTTGTTTGTAAACTAGAATTTCCCACAATCACGTTAGTGATCGGTGTGACCTCCAGAATTCGGCCAAAACTTCTAGGCTAGGTTTTTAGGACATTACACATATGAAGTATATTATTTTAATTAATTGATATTTTGAATTGTATTTATTTTGTTTGTGAATTAAATTGCTATGATTTGGATGAATTTGACATCAAATTGACTGAATTGTAAAGCATGGATATTATTATGGATTGTTTCAAGGTATTGAGATGAATACCGGAATGTATATGGAATTTATAAATGTGGATATGGCTACATGGTGTAAAATGATACTGATTTGGAAACAGTGCCCGTGTAAGCTTAGTAAAGGATTGGGATGCAAATGGCATGCCATTAGGGTCCTGATGAAAAAGGAAACAGTTTAAATGAATATGGAAAAAAGTTGTTTGATCAGTGGTTTATATGATGATTTGAGATCTAGCATATGTTGTAAGTTCTCTGAAGCTTGTGTGAGCAATCATTAAACCTGATCTAATGATTATGTGAGTAACTCAAACATGTTAGCTCTTATGAGCACACAAGTCCAATATCCAAATTCATTTTACTATAATTCTTCAGGCGAAAACGGTAATTAAAATGAAAATGTAATGGTTGAAATGATTGATCAAGAATGAAATTACATATATTGGTAAATTGATTATAATTTGTTGAGTTTATGATATTTGTACTGTTGAATATGTGTATGATTGTATTATAGGCTTATGATATATAAATGATCTAACATATTCTTTGAATTGTGTATGAAAGTGAAGAATACCAAAAGATTTCATGTTAATGTCAATATATTTTAGTTGCTTACATTGTTGAAAAATAGTTACACAATTAAGGTTTTTCATGGCATTCTCAATCATGATAATTCACTTCACAAGAAACAAATAAGCCTTTCGTGAAATCATATATCAGGTCAACCAATATAAAATTTCGATCAATTTAGTACAAGTACTCAACATTCATTCATATTAATAAGTCATTCACCTCTTTTATATAATTATATTGTAACACCCTAAAAATCTAATTTCTAATTTGTTAAAATTATGCTATAATTAAGTATATGTTTCAATGGTTAAGCGTCTTGATTGTGTGTTTAAGGTTTTGGGTTTAAGTCACACTTTTTAGGAAAATTCAATTATTTTTGTTCTTAGGCCTTTTTCTGTTCGTTGGGCTTAAATATTATTTTCGGTCAATCTATCTTAGAATGAGCCTGCTGGTTCAGTGGTAATGTGTTAGTTTACCCTTTGGTCTTGTGTTTGAATCCCTGCGTGAGAAAAACTTTTGAATTTATTATTGTGTTAGTCCTTAGTTGTTGTCCAAGTTGGTGGAGTTCAAATTGAATCAAAACTCTTGAAAAAGATGATAAATTATTAGAGGGTTAGTTGGTTGGGAATTTTGTTTTATTTTAAATTAATAATAGTATAATAATATTAAAAGATTATCATTTTATTTTATTGTTTTTTTCAAAAAAAAAGTCTGCTCCTATCTTCTCACGTTTTTCCCCACGTTTCCCATTTTGTTTTTCGTATTCTGTTTCTTGTTTTTGTTCTCCCTTTTATCTCTTTTATTTTCTTTATTCCTTGATTTTTTTTTAATTTTTGTTTCCAAACTGTTACTATCCTTTCTTCCCAAATTCCCACGTTCAATTTTTTTCTCTCTTTTGTGTTTTTGTTTCTTGCAGCGTCTTTTCTATTTTGTTGTTTTTTGCAAGCTATTTTTGGTCCTATTGCTTTGGTTTCAATTTGTGAAGGTAAGTTTTCATTTGTTTGTTTCTACTCTTTCAATTAAATTGTTCGTTGGGTGTTTGGGGATTTTGGAAATTCAAGATTGTGGTGCAAAAATCTGTATTTTATGTTACCTAATTTATCTTATACGTTTTAAGGGAAAATTGAAAGGCGTTTGGTGTACCTCCAGTGACCTAAGTTTTGTGTAGTCGTTGATTCGTCTAGCGGTGAGTGTACAAATGTGTTCTTGGAGGGTTGAATGAGTTCATTGTCGTGAATTCTTGAATAGTTTTGCGAATCGTTACTGAAATTAATTGTGTTAACTGTTGATTTAGGCATTGGAATACGTGTTTTTAGAACCCACATCAGAAAACATCAAGGTGTGTAACGAGAAACCTAGAAAACAACGAACAAAGAAAGCTGAAATTGGGCACTATGGACCGTATGTCAAGCCGTGTGTGTTGGGCCATGTGCGACACACGGTCTGGGCTATTTTGGGTCGTGTGGGCCATACAGGTTGGGCTATTTGGGTCGTGTGGGCCACACGGGTGTGTGGGCCCAAAATTCAGGATTTTTCCCTAATGCCGTACATGTCGTCCCAAACGAACTTGGACCTTTCATAGGGTCGATATGAGACTGAATATATTATAAGATATAAAATTTTGACTTCTGTTAATACAAACTCTACTGCCTGTAAGAATAACGGAAACATCATATGAGTAATAAATCTGAATACGTATGACAAGTATGTGGTTCGTATCTGTTATGTTATGCATGTAAAGCTATGTCACGTTTAGTTTCTACTCTGAATATGTATGATATTTTATGTACTTTGTATTTGCATCTGGGTTGAGGTTGTAAATAACATGTGGAGGAAGTGATTCCGGAAAAGGCAATAAATCGCCTATTGATCTGGCAACTCAGTTGCAACTATTCTGTAAAGTGTCTTGTGGAAACTAAGTGGTGTGTAGGGATGGATGGGTGTTTTATACCCATATAGTGTGTTGGGATGGACGGAGTTGGTGTGTAACGGCTGGGGGTAGGATTATGTGATGTGTCTGCTCTGCTATAAATCTGTTTCTGGTAGATCTATCTGATATGTATTTTACTGTGTTCAGTTTATCGTTATACACTAAGTTTCAACATCACTCTTTATTTCATTGATATTTTCAAGTAACATTCAGACTTAGGTGGGTCGCTGCGACGAGAGCTCAGTTTTACTAGTATTTCGATTCTTTAACCATTTTAAATTGGATTAAGAGTTTTGTAAAATTTGGACTGTTTAGACATTTTGGGATTGTCTCGGTTTTGAAATTTATTTTGGATTTTTGCATGACATTTGATAAAACGACTTATCGAAAATGACTATTTTTCTACAACCAACTGTTTTTGAGAAAACAAACCTGGTTTTCCTAAATATAATATTTTAAGAATTTCCATTGCGAAGTATTCGATTTATTTAGATATGTAAATAAAAAACATTTTAACTGAATAATTATGTCAAACATGTTTTCAAATAAAACGGGCATTTAAGTAACAAAAGTTCACGATATTTTTCAATAAACGAAAGTTGGATTTACAACTGTTTTACGTAGCATCTCCAGATCTAACCATAACGTCTAGACCGGGTTTGAGGTGTTACATATATCAACCCGATGAATAATAGTAAAAGATTTTGGTTACATATATCACAATATCGAGAAACACTGAGGTTTTAAACAAAGCACGAAAGTGTATGCAGGAGCACCAAAGTGCTTGTTAGGGCACTAGAGTACATAGAAGGACACGAATGTGCAATCAACGTATCGTAATTCAAATAGGAGCATGAATATGCTATCAAGAATACCATAGTGCTAACAAGAGCATGAATGTGCTATCATGAACACCATAGTGCAAATAGGAGCACGAATGTTCTATCATGAGCACCGTAGTGCTAACATGAGCATGAATGTGCTATCAGAAGCACTTGTTCAGGATTTAGGACATTCATATTATCACATCACTTTCAGTAACTAAAACATGTATTAGATTCATCTCAATATTGTGCAATACTCTACACAGAGTTTAATTCTCACATACACATCTAATTACATTTCAAATTCAGTTCAAACTCAACTTTTATCTTAATGCCATTTCATTCAAGATTCATTAAATATATATGTATTTTTAACGCAATTAATCAACATTTATAATTATTAGCACTTCCATGTTTATACAAAACACATTTCATAACCAAATCACATTCATTCAGTACCATTTATTTCAATTCATTCCACTCCTTACATTTTATACTATTCTAATCACAATTCAAAAAATATATATACATATCATTAATTTAGTCCACTTAATGTGCAAACAATTTTTAAATATACCTTTTAACAATATAACATTTCGATGTATAAATCATACACTCATGTACTAAAATTTACATTCATCTAATACTAAACATCTATCTATATTTATCACAAATCTCATATTTTCTAATGTAACCGTTTTCTCACCTTTTTATAAAAATTTGTAAATAATTTTAAAGTGCATTTGATTATTATAATTTTACAATCCAACACAAACATTACATAAATATACTTAATTATACAATATGAACTTACCAGGGACAAACAACAAAAGCAGGAGTGTTAGGGACTAATATGCAATCTCCCATTTTCTTCGATTATCTATTGATTCTTGATCTATACAATAATTTATTTTCAATTATCAGTTCCACACACTTTAAATCATCTCAATTCATGTATATGACATATTTTATTCATTTTTCACAATTTCCCCAAAGTTTTACTTTTTATTCAATTTAATTCTTAAAATCGAAACAAGCACATTTTTCATTTTTAAACCCAAAAATTTTAATCTGACTTTCAATTCATCCTTATACGGCTCTCACACATTGTAATACCCCATACTCGGCCCAGTCATTGATCCCGAATATCAAGATGTCACACCACTATCACACACCATACTCATACTAAATTGTCACATTATTAAGAAATCATCCTCTTTATCAGTGATCTTATGAATTTTCAGTCAAACATATATTAATCATCATTAGAACATGTCAAACATACTTTAAATAAACTTACAATAATAATTAAACATGCATTAGGACCACTTAGTAAAATTTCCAAGACAATCACGTAGGTATCGATACTAGGACAAGGGTATCGATATTTTCTTGGTATGGTATCGATGCCGATTGCAAAATCGGTACCAAATTAGTATTTTGTTTCTAGTCTAGAATCAAAACATAAGAAAATATAGGTACATTTCGAAAAGTATCGGTAATTTTTCCCCGAGTATCGATATTCATGGTATGGTATCGATACCAAATTACAATTTTGAGTTCTTGCACATTTGAAAATCATAGATGTATCATTTTTAAAACATGAATATTGGCACCTCTGCTCCAAACAGTAAAAATTTAGCATATTTAAGCATATAAACCATTCCAACACGAATCTATTCAACATGCATATTTTACCATATCAAATAAACATCAAAATAACTATAATCACAGTTTCAAACATTGAGAATAAGTTCTAGCAACAATCAACATATCACAATTCAAACCTTTAAATCCTGATAATATATAAGTTATGAAAACATCCAAAATATTGTGGCAAAATTCATGCAACAATTCTACCACATTGCCTTTATGTCCCCAAAACATAGACGAATTAATAACACTTATGAAATTAAGCTAATGTCTTGCTTGGATCACCCTTCGGAAACCACACCGCTCATAACGGCACACAACTAATTTGCAATGGTTTAAAAGGAGTGGGTGAGCTTAACAAGCTCAGTGAATACTCAGAATAACCATAATGTACACACAATATCAAAGGTTAAACAAGAGCATACTACAACCACTACAGGAAATTAAGCTTTTAGAGACATTTTTAGTGGTGTTTGGACCGAAAACGGCGCAAATGTTATACACTAGTGGCATTAATCGAAAAATGTCGCAATAAGTAAAGCAATAGCGGTGTTTATGAGAAAAACGCAGCAAAATGTAAAACAGTAGCGGTGTTTTTCTCATAAACACAGCAAAAGGTTAGCAATAGCGGCGTTTATGAGAAAAATGCCCAAAATATCCTTTTATTGTTAATGAAACGACACTGTTTTTGCTAGGCTTAGTTTTATCCCAAACTAGGTTCCCGAAATCCCTTATTTTTTTCCCCAAATCAAAATCCCCAAATCCCTTGGATTTTCCCTAACCTGTCTGTTGCATCATCGTTCAACTGAGAAATAGGAGTTCTAGGAAGTCTGGTCACAATTTAACTGAAAAGAAAGAGCCTATGACGCCTAGTAGTGATAGGCCTAAAAGGGAAAGGAAAGTCGTAGAAAGGTATTCATCTCCTTCTATTGTAAGGTCTTCATCGTCTAAAACTCTGACAATTGAAAATGTATGCTTTCTTTTCTGGGGTTAAGGATCTGGTTTCATTCAAGTCATTTTCTTTATGTTATGATTGTTTTTTGAACTTTGATTTCCTTTTCAGGGTCATGGTACTCAACTTAAAGTTATTCCTAATGGTATGCGTCTGTTCTCTTTCTTATTTGATTTTTCCCCCTAAGGTTCTACTGTATGTTTTCTTTAAATTTCATGGAATTGGATTGATTGTGATTCTATTTGTATTCAATTCTTAATAATATATGAAGCTCATTCTATTTGTTGGTGTTTCGAACAATTGCCATTGATTGGATATGGTCAAAGTTGCCAAGAAGGGACTTCGAAATTTATTTATATTTTTTTAGCTTCTATTTTAAGCTCTATTGATCATATCCTTTCTGGCAAATTTTTTATTTTGATCTCAATTTTTTGGCTTTGTAAAGAAAGACAAATTATGGGTTTTGTTTGTTTTCTTAATTTTTGATTCAAAGTTTCAATCTTTTATAAAGTTTCTGAGGAAAAGTCTGCTTATTTTCCTAGGGTTTCTTTCTTAGGGAGTTGGTGCTACATGTTCTAAGGTTTGAACTTTTGATTACAACATTTAGAAGGGTTTTGGGTAGGGTCAGGTTGAATTCTTATAATTTTTTTGGCATTGGGTGGCTTTGGATATTGATGAAATGAAAAGGGGTCCTTCATCTGCTTATGATAATGCCTATGATACAATGAAATATGGTGGCAAAAAAAATTCCTTGTTTGATATTTTTGGTAACTTTTCTTTTTATTTCATTGGCAATCATTTTGGATTATAGAAGTGCTGCAGAAGAAGCATTTCTTAATGTATTAGTTGATCCATCAACTAGGGAGATTAATGAAAATCGGGTAAAAAGGAAATTTCTCTACTTTTATTAGCTCTTTAACTTCAATTCATTTGCTATATGTGATTTGTCTTTTGTTTGAATTAATGTCCACTACCTTGAATTATGATTTTTTTTATTGCTTTAGCCTTTTATTGTTGGGAGGGTAGAAATGGTTTAACTTGTTGTTTAATGAAACCTTTGGAATTATGCTGATTTTCTTTGTATAATATGTAATGATCTTTAGTGATTAATTAGAGGTTTTAAAAATAGATTTCGAAATTTTAGTATTAGTATGTTTATAAGCTTTTTGCAAGCATTCAAGATTGAAAAATGTTAGTGTATTGTTTGAATGCATCGAATTGAAAGATAGGTTGGAAATAGAGTTCTTTTTACTATCACAATAGCTAAAGTTTTGAAAAAACTGAGAGGAATTACGTATTCTAGTTTTCGAGTACATGCAGCATATGCTGACATTAATGGTCTTTATAATAAGTAGTGTATTGTTGATCGATTTGGCATGTTTATGAGTTGGTTGGAAGTGGGGAAACGGAAAACTGACATTAGAGTGTAGTGTGTACTAATGCATTGATATATGTATGTTGGAAATGATGTTCCTTCACTAAGCCGAAAGCTAAAATTTTGAAAACCGAAAGAGCTATTTTGTATTCGAGGTGTACTCTTACTTGTCTTCAACCATTTTGTTCCATAATGTTTTTAAAAAAATGTTACTGCATGGCTTGCACTATTTATTTTTGATGTTGTAACTCATTTCAATGGCTTTCAAGTTGTCAAAGAGAAAAGCTGATAATAATCAATAAATGCTTCATATAATCCTCTTTGGAAAGAAAGAAAAGGTGATTGAGGGTTATATAGTCTTGTTGTTCCATGATGTGTTTTTTTATCTACTTACTATATTTTTCCATTTACAGCCTCACAGTTTGAAGAGAAACATTGGTCAATTTTCAGGCTATGTTTGGGTTGAGATTGAGGTATTTTCTTTGATTTTATTTATTCAAATATATTTGGTTTGATTATAGGTTTAAGTGATATTACCAATGAATATTTCTGGATTCAGAATAAATTATGTTTCACTTGCCTAGTAATGAATTATCTAACATAGATTGTTGCTTCTTTGTGTTTATGGTGGTACATGACATGCATTATCTTTGTTTTTGGTTATTATTAATTTCTCTGGACCTTTTTGTTTTCCTGAATCTTGTGATTTGTTCATTATCATCTTTGTCATGGTTCATGGTTTCATGGTGAGCTTTTCACTTTGATAAGGTTAGCTATGCTGATTGCACTTGCATGAGTTTTTGTGTTTGTATCTTTATTAAACAAGAATGTTTGTTTTTTTCCCCTTCTATATGGAGGGTTAAAACATTGTATCTTTGTGACTATTTTCATAGGTTTTGATGCATCTAACATTGGTACGTTAGGAAAGTTGATTATCATTATGATGACTTTCCTCTATCCTAGTTGCCTTCAATTTTTAATCAATTTGGTTTTAGTAATTTTGGTTTGCTAGATTCTCTCTGTTGGAGGAACCAAAATTTATACATGTTTTTGTTTAGGTAAAGCTGGGCTTGTAGATTCACATATTTTCTTTCTAAATCTCAAAAAAGAATGTGCTACAGGAATCTAGCTAGGAATTGCTGCTTAAGAATGATAACTTTTCTCTGATTTTATATTTTTTCTTGTCTCTGCCCTATTTTTAATCCCCAACATTTGTTGGTGGCTGAGAGTGCTTGATGCTTGTTATTTAATTTTCAATTTCTCTCTACAAAAGCGACGAAAAACACCCCAAGGGGGAGACTTAAATCATCAGCAAAGATTTTTGCTAAATCACATGGTAGATTTCACTAGCTATACTATTTCCGTTATGCTGGTGTATAGAGTTTTTTAATGCGAGGGTATTCTTAAAAGAAAAAGGAATATTTGAAGTGGTTTTTGAGTTTATTAATTTTTTTGTTCAACATCCATTGTATTTATGTTGTGACAGGTAAAAGCAAAAGTAGCAAGAAACCTAAACCTGAGCCTAGTAGGGAAGAGATTCATAAAGTAGTTGTAGATATTCTAAAAAAAAGTAGACTTCAACACTATAAGTGTTATCTTTATCTATTTAATTCTTAGATGAAATGATTAAATTCACAATATTTGTGTTGAAGTTTTCTTTGTCTGATGCAGACAACATTATCTGATATCCTTCGGCAACTAGGTATGTTTTACCTTCAGTCATTAAAAGTATTTAAGTTACAATATTGATACTTAGACTCTTAACTAATTATAAGATTTTAATAATCTCAGGTATACATTTTGACCAGGATTTGATGCACAGAAAAGCTAAGGTGAAGGATATCATTACAAATGTGATAAATAACATGTCTGATGAGGATGAGGAAGGGGATGAAAGTGACGAGAATGCTGATATAGGCGGTGGTGCTAATAAATATTGTGATGGAGATGATGATGCGTAGTTCTCACTTGAGGAAATTATATGACTGGTAATTTATCTCTCCCTCTAGGGATTTGATTTGCAATTCTTAATAGAATTATAAAATTGTAGTCATTTTAGAGGTTCAATAGGTGGGATTGTAACATATGAGGTAGTTACTATTTTGTAGTAACTTATTGTAGTATGCTTGTAGTTGAAGTTTCTCATAGTGAACATCATGTTGTTTATTCGGCCAAAAGTTTCAAAGATTTGAGTTTTATTAGAAAGTATGTACTGTAGTCATTAGATTGGGTTTTCAAAGATGATTATGTTAACATTTTGATCAAACATTATGAACAGTTCTCTTGTCAATGTTTTTGAACTCAAAAAATAATTTAAAATGTTTCCATTGTTAGGTCATTTAAATTTTGTATGATCATTTAAGGTAAGAATATAAATGAGATGATTAAAAAAAGTTGAATTTGATATGGTCTTTAGCGACGCTTCTACTAAAAACGCCAAATAGAACATGATCTTTAGTGGCGTTTTTCGAGAAGCGCCGCTAAAAATCATGTTCTTTAGTGGCGTTTTTCCATATAAACGCCGCAAAATATAGCGGCATTTTTTATAGCGCTTATTAAAATGCCGTAAATTATTTTAGCGGCGCTTATAAGCACTGCTATAGGACCAAAAAAATGCTACTAAAAACCTGTTTTGCTGTAGTGAACACGTTCACAATCATATTCTAATCAAGCCAAAATAACATATTCACGTTTCATTAAGTCATAAAACTAACATATACTCCTACATGCAATTACACTTAACTCGCTTATATATAATTCATTTAGCAATAATTCATCAAGGCTAAACGACGTATACATGCTTTTATAACCCATAAGTCTAGCTGATATATTCACATGCATTCACAAGTTAAATAGAAACAATCCAAACCACAATTACATACGCAATTTACTATGAGAACATACTTTTACTATGAGAACATACTAACATTTTCATGAAACTTAAATCAACTCATGTAGCATTTATTCACATGTTTAAGCGTCCATCTCTCACCGTATTACCACAAAAAATAAGATCACATTTAAACAATTATTTTCATAGCAACCACATACTCGTTTAGGCGTAGATCACTTTACACATATATACATTTTAAGATAATTTGGCACTTGAGGCTATGAAACATAAAAGTGAGCTCTATCACCACACATCAGATACACGGATCTTTAACACACCAAATGACTTATTGAGTCGAACATATCTCAAAAGTGAAGCATAAAGCCGACACCCTCTAACACACCAAATATGTCCCGTTGAATGGAGCTTAGCTCATATTCCCCTATCTCTCCAACATGTCACAGGGCTTTAACGTCCAAATCAGAAAACACATATAGGTAAGTACTCACAATCCTATGGCATGCTAACTATATCAAATGGTCTCATAAGGTCACAAGGCCAAAATATCCACAATTACACAATTTTAATTATTGATTTAATGCACATCATCTCTGTTCATATTCATCAATTCACATCACAAACTTGTACAAAATGCATGCTTATCGAGTTCACATTTAATTGCACTTAAAGTGCCACAATAATGCTCATTAAGCCATCACGTATCCAACCACATATGAGTGCATTAAAATCAGTTTATCACATACATAACATGTTACATTAGCATTACATTCCATAATTCAACACATACGTACTTACTGGTTTTTGCACATTTTCACTGCACACTTATATTGTTAACACAACATCATCACTATTTTTTGGCATGTTTAATATGCCCACAACACAATACAATTCATAATAGTCATCACACATGTCTCATATCACAATATTACATCATAATAATCAATCCATAAATATTCTTATAATCACTTAATTTACCAAAAATAAAACAAGGGAAATAGAAAGCTTAGACTCGAAACTTAGGATAAGGGTTTAGGCTATTCCTAAGCTCCCAATTAACACTATAAATCGTGTCTACTAACAGCAATTCCAAACACTCACCGATTACACTTTTCCCAAAAAGTCGAAAACTTAAACTAGATTTTTCTTGCCTTTCGCCTTGCTCGAAGAAGGTTCCAACTGTTTTGATGCTTCACGCATAATAACCACACAATCAACATTTAGCCAAAGACTCACATCAAACAATCTAAAAGCACAAGCCTAAGCTAGATTCTCTTTTGACCAAAAACATCGACATAAAAAACTTAAAATTTGAATATTTCGGTCTATACTTAACCTTTTCGCCTAAAACTAATTCAATTAATCTATTTAGTCACCTACGACTAATTCTCAATCTTTAAACTACACAAAACTACTCAATTCATGGTATCGACTTTTTTGACATGTTTTTGGCTATTTTTTGAAAATTCACTAAAACTCAAGAAATCTGTATTGAAACTTCAAAACAAGTTTAGAAACCTCTTAATCATGTAAAAAAATAATTGAAAAATACTTTGGAACCAAGTTTTCACTCAAAATCCCAGAATCCACCATTAACGACCAAATTTTTGGCTTTTATTTAAAACATGTGATTTAATAGCTGAAAACTTAGTTTTAAAGATTAAATAACATTTAAAACTATTTAGAAGTTGAATCGTTACCTTAGATAATGAAAAATTGAGCGTTTGATCGAAAACCTGAAAAATCTACAAGCTTGACAATTGAGGAATCTATGGTGTTTTTTGAGTGTTTTTCTTGGATTTTAGGGAGGTTTAATGATTTGGAAAGTGATAGGAATCAAAGGAATTTAGGTTTGACAAAGAAAATTGTATAGGAGGAGTTAGGAGAGCATGGGACGACAAGAGCAAATAAAAGGGAGAAGTTAACGCGAAAATAAACTAGGTGGATATAGGGTGAATTTTAAATTTTGGTTAAATTGCATTATAAAAACCCAAAGTTTTGACTCTTTTACAAATCAATCCACTTTTCACAATTAAAGGTATTTAAAACTCATTTTCAGAAATTGATTTAATTTTCTAAAAACCATATTAAAAAACATAATTGATCTACCATATCGCAAAATTTTAAACACTCTAAGACTAAAATTCCTAAAATACCATTAAAACTCTTAGGCCCAAATTTGGGGTGTTACAAGCATCTATATTATAAGAATTTTATGCCAATTTCAACATATTTTCTTTTTGGTCCCTAAACTCAAAACTGACAAAAATCACTTTATAAAATAGTCATATTTTCCATTAAAGCTTCAAACACAACTATTTAACATCCAAAACCTCAAAATTTAACAATGATAACTTTTCAAAACTTTGATAGTTTTACAATTTAGTACCCGGGCTAGCTAGATTGAGCTACAACGATCTCAAAAATATAAAATTTACAAAAAAAAAACCCTAATATACATACCATGCAAAGCCGAATATCAAAAGAATTTCAAGCTTTCAATTCTTTGCTTCCATTGAGTTCGAACGGTGGGGAGGAAGATGAGAATGACATTTCTCTTTCCATCCATCTTTGTTTTATTAATAATTATGTTATTATTTTATTAATTTTAATCAAAATTCATACAACAATAAAGCCATCATTCATGCATTAACCGTCCACTATGGTCTATTGTAGTCAATTTGCCTATTAAACCCTTGCACCATTAATAAATAAGTATTTTAGTTAGTAGAATTGAATAACTATTAACTTTTACGATTTAATTTTTGTACCTTAATTAATTATTCAATCATTCAAATTTTCGGACTAAAATTAAAGACACCTATATAACAAATATTTACGGGTTCGATTTATGAAAACAAGATTCCGATACTTCATTTTTCAAAATCATTGAATTTAAGGTCTAACCACTTGTACCTTAACTAATTGTCCTATTAGTAAAATTTATCAAATCAAAATTCACTATAACACTGTATTTGACTAGTAAATATTAAATGATAATATTTACGGATTCACTCACTATTTCTGTCACCACCAAAAAATAAATTATTAAAAAAACTTTCACTGTAACCGAGGCCCCCACATAAAAAGCAAAAAAAGATAAATGCTCGTATATAAAATGAGCATAAACATAAAGATCACCCTATAGTTGAATCTTTTTCTTTCATTTTAATGGCACACGAACATCCAAAGTAACTCTAAGTTACATAAAACTCTTAAATCCATGAGAAATAAGCGACAAAATTGCCAAGAAAACTTACCAAATTGCTTTGCCATAGATTCATTAAAACCATTTGGAAGGTCATGAACTTGGACCAAGAAATCAATCAAAAAAGAGGGACTTGAAGCAGATCTTCACCCTTTTCTAAACAATGGTACACCAACAAATGATTATTGAATGTCCATAGACCACCATCAATAACCTTTTATAAATTAACTTCATTGAAAAATCGAAAAAGGAACCTTTTTCCCCAGATTTGGAATCGCCACGCCACCATTTGGATGCCAAATATTTGCAAGAGTGTTCCGATAGCGTGAAACTGAATTACACTAGTAGTAAAAAACCTACCCACCAAACAAAGGTCAAAACTTGATTCAGACTCCTCGGTAATGGGGATTTCCAACACCACCTCCTTATCGTCATCAATGTTTAACTTAACCAAATTCTCTTCCATTATGTACAGAATCTAAGGAGAATCTCCACATATCCAAACAAAACAGTTAATGACAACAAAAAACTGGAAGGAAAATGTGCAAAGAGTAGACAACCGACGTGCAAAAGAGCAAACTTTATGACAATGTTAAACATGTTTAAGTTAAATTTGAAGTTTTTAAATATACTCATTTTGTATTAGACCTGTTCATAGATCGGGCTACACGTCCAGATTCGAAGGCTCGCCCGAAATTTGAGAGGATTTGGACAAAAAAATTAGGTCTCTTTAAAATATGGGCTGAGCTCAGGCTTGAACATTCAAGACTTGACCCGACCCGTTTTAAGTTTATAATAATTTATATTATGTTATTTTTATATATTATATAATTTAGAACACATTAAAAAAATAAACTTATACTAAATATATAATACTACTCTAATGTAAACATTAAAATAATGTTAAGATGACTCTATAAAAAAATTCAATAAATAAAAAATGTATAAAATTATTAAATAATAAAATAAAATAAATATATTTAAAAAAATTAAAAATAATATGGGTGGGCCTAAAATGGGCGTGGGTTAATTTTTTACAAATATGAGTGAATTTAGGTAAAATTTTAGCCCGGACCGAACTTAAGTAATAATAAAATATGTTAATATCATACTTAGACTCGGGCGATGAGCACCTCTATTTTATATCAACTGTAAATGAATTTATTAAATTAATAAATAATAAAAGTTATTAATTAAAAATGTTTACTTGAATAGTAGTGCAAATAATTTATTAATTAATTTTGATATCTACGTTTGTTTTAAAATTTTTAATCTTTTGATAATACATTTTTTATAAAATCCGAAAAACAATAATAAATTTTTACATCGAATTTAACATAAACTTTTCTCAAATCCAACTTCCTTGATCATGCAAATGAATGTGAACCAAGTGATTTCACATATCCAATTTTAATTTCTTAATTATCAATAATTTTTACAAATTCGAATAATTATTTTATCTTTGTAAATTAAATATATATATATATTCTTGATTTTCTCAGTTAATAATAAAATATACTAACGATAATATATCTGTTTTATTATTTAAATCATTGTCACCCATTTAAAGTAGTGTTCTAAAACTATTGATTATTATAACATATATGAAATGTAAATTTCAATTAAAAAAAGATTGGATTTTATAATTTCATACATCTACCTTTATATCACTTTGGTGTTTTAAAGTTATAAAATCATCATTTATAAGCTAGTTTTAACAACAAAATACACCATTTTTGGGTCACCTTTGGAATTTGGAAATGAAAAAAAAGGAATGCACCCCATCCTCACCAACTTCTTCCACTTTTTATATTTACCTTATTACTCCTTTTCATTTCACCATTTTCAACATTTTCGAATTTCTTCTCCATAATTATAATTATAGTCCCTAATACATTAGCAAATTTAAAAAAAAAGGTGTTTTTCTTCTTACAAATCAAACATTTGTGCAAATAATGCTTAAAAAGTTAGTTAAATTAATTATGAAATTTCCAAATTGTCTTATAATAAATGCATTTCTTACAAATTTAAAATAATGACATTGTACATATTCAATAATACTATTAAAAGAAAAACCCTACAATCTTTTTTTTCAAATAATTCTTTTGTTTTGCTTTTTTCTCTCTCTCTAAATTTTATTATAATAAATTGGCCGCAATTTTCTCCCTCACATCATCCATTTCTTTCTTTATTCTTCTCATTCACTCCACATGTCTTCTTTCTTTTCAGTTTGCAAATCTATTTTGTATCTTTGTTGTCTTCACAAGTTGTGATGGACAGATGATGGCATCTATCATTCTCTAAAAGTGGGTGGCTCTTTGCCAGCTTCTTAATTTGTTTCTATTTTGAGAGTATTTCAGAATAATAAGTATTTCACGAGTCGATTTGGACTTGTGTTGTCTTAAGTTTTATATGTTTCTTGTTTGTTTTTCCATTGTTTAATAAGTTATTAATTTTAAAAGTTTTTGTCTGCTCTTGTAGCACATTTTTTTAGTATTGCTCATGAATGTAACCTTAGTTTTACAAGTGATTTTAGGAATGTTTTTATTGTCATCCTCTTTAGTTTGATGAATGCTCGATTCTTTTGCCGATTTTTGCTCACCGCTTTGGACCATCTGGGGCTAATTTCCTTAACGTATTAAGTGCTTGCAATCACTACAGCTATGTCGTGCTTGAGTTGTGACAAAATCAATTGTCAATATGTCATAATGTTCTATTGATGTTGAGCTAAAGCCTTTGTTGTGTTGATGGAGCTTGTTCTTCACCATCTACAACGAGTGTTTGTTATTTTTTTCCTGAATTGTATGGTTCCATTCATTGAATGAATTAATGAATTTACCTTTTTTAAAAAATAATACTATTAAAAAAATAAAAAATATTTGGTAATATATTAAAAAATATTTAAATAGAAGAGATACCAGACAACATTTTAGGACTATTTGTAGAACTTAAATTGATTTTCACCTATTTTGCACTTACACATTAGTACAAAATTTAAATTTTATTTCTTAACCTATTAAATTAAATTATGTTAATTTTCCAAATAATTTATATCATCTATTTCAATATATAATGTATGACATCCTAAAACTTCAGCATTTAGAAAAAAATGTTTTTATTAAAAAAAAATCTTAATTACATTTTTAAAAAATCCGCATATAAATTTAATAAATAGTGATAAATAATTATTGTAATGTAATCCATTAAAGTACAACCATTTTATAAATAATAAAAAATAATTGTTGTAATGTGATACATTTTAACTTACATAAAATCTAAAATTTCAATTAAGTACATGACGGGTAAAAAAAATAGTGTTTTTTTTTCATATATTATGTAATTTATAACGCATAAAAAGTGAATCTATAATATTGTTATGCTGTAAACATTAAAAAATGGTAAGACGATTGATTAAGTTTTAGGTCGATTGACATATGTATTATGGGTTTGAGTGCGTTAAAGCATATTATCTTTTAATTTAAAATTATTAAATATTAAATTAAAAATAACATATTTATATTTTTAAAAAATAATATGAGTAAATTTAAAATGATTTTAAAAAGAATTTCAAATCTAATCAATGGTGCTTAGGAGGTATGCTCCCTGATTACCTCCAATTTTATGATTAAACACAAGCAAAACCCAACTAGCAAGGAAATTCTATAATTAAAAAAAGAAAAAGGGAAAAAGAAACTTAAAAGTTCCATTTCTCTTGCAAAACCCGGATCCTTTTAACACTAATAATTACTTTTTAATCAAAAGCTTAAAAATTCCTCAAAGCCTCGACCTTTCCCTAGAAAACCAAACGGTAGAAAACAACTAGAGCGGATCACTGCTATGGTTGTGATATAAACCAAAGCGGGTCTGTTTTGTTTATTTTTTTTAGCTAAACAACAATGGCGGGGATAGCAATATTGCTAGATCTATACAGGAAAAACCCAAGCTTTTGCTCTCAACAAAGCTTCCACTCTTCTGGGTTCTTCTCTGCCTCAGCTGCCGCCGCATCAGCTGCCGCTACCGTCGTTGCTGGAACCCCTTTTGCCTCCAGGTTCCTTTTTGGGTATGTTCATATCCGTGTATTTCTGTGGTTCTTTTGTTATTTGCTTGGTTGACAGTGGTGATTAGCAGAACCATTTTGGCTGTTGATGGTATTTAGGCAAACGTATCAGTGGTCCTCTCATCGTCCGTATGTGTATGCACGAGTCATGACTGAATTTGATGCTCAGTGAACAGTGATAATTTGATTGGACTGGATAATGGTTGTTCATTGAATTTAGGCAATTGGGGTTTTTTTCTTTCGGTTTCACATACATTTTTCATGTGTACATGTATGATGTATTTTCTGAAGGCTACATGCCTTCATCTGTGCGTGTAAGAATGCCTGTGTTTGCTTTGTTTATTGGTAAATGGACAGCGCTGAGGATTGGGTTTATGTTAGAATAGTTCAATAGTTTCAAATTTTGGTTATTGTTACTGTACTAGGCAGCTCCTTTGGTTATAATTGCTTAGTAAATTATTGATGTAAATGTGTGACATGTTTGTGCATAAATTTGACACTGTTAGCCTAGTAATTGTACTGCAGTAATCCCAAGGTTTCTCATTGTGATGCTGCTGCGGCATTCCCTGAAGATTACATTTGAAATGTACAAAGATTATCTGAAGATATTGTTAAGAATGTTAAGAACTTAAAAAATGATGCTCTCAAATACGCTGTGAAGGAGTATAAGGTTGAATTGAAGCCTCTTTATTCAGCTTTTGAGTTGAGGCCATTTGCTATGACAACTTTGAGGTCATTTCTGATGTTCTATTTGCCTCTGTTGGAGCCTGCCACAAACGTAGAAGAGGATGATGAAGATTTCCTGCAGGACACTCCTAAAGAACTACATGTGGATTTGGTTGTTCCCTTTAAAAAGTCGGTGAAGCAAATAATCCGTGAGGTGAGTTGTTTTCTTTTGGTCTTTCCCTTGATATCCTGAAATCTGCGGATTGCTTGATACTGTTCATCTGCCTCTCTCTTTATTGTTCCTAGCTTACATGAAGTCTTCTTATGTTCTTTCAACAAGTGATAAGCAAAAAGCCAGATATTTGTATAATTCATCAATGTAAGCAATTAAAGTTAATAAACATATACGGAGTTAATATTTACAGATGACAAATATGTTCGGTTCTTCTTTTAGTGGTGTTCATCAAATCTAAGCTCCAGACCAAAGTCTTTTTGTTGTAGATTGTTGGATCTCCATATTTGAACCACATTGCACTCCAATTGAGACAATCGTTTGCTGTTTTAACTTTTAAGGAATATCTGAACTTCATTATGTTTTATGACTACTCAGACCACTGTTGTAACGACAAGACGGGTTCTTGAAAGACTTGCTGTTATTTATGTTTCACAGCGCATGGCGTGGAAACTCCTTAAAGGTACTTTCTGTCTGTTATTCTGCAAAGTCATGCTAGTGGGTCAGTGGTTGTTCTTTATCTTGCCTGTGAATTAAAAGGGACAAGAAATGCTGTTACTCTTACTATTATAATCTCAATATTCTTCTAATATTGAAATACATTTCAATATTATTCAGTGTTGTTAAGGGCACAAGGCGCACTCTAAGCGCCAAAACCCTTATATTGCCTCAGGCACAAAGTGCAAAAATAGCTCTAGCCTGACTGAAGTAAAGCACAATATGTATATGTGTGAGTCTTTGTATGTATCCGTATCCAGATGCGTGTGTGTATTTGTAAAGCTTATGACATTTAATAAACTCTAACACCATGTTTGGTTGGGTGTATTGGCTATGCCAATACACCCCTAATCGGTGGGCCCCACTTATTACGCCTCTAATCCGTTGTTTGGTTCAATGTATTGCGATTACGGGGCTAAACCATTACTCACCTAATCGGTGAAATCCACCAATTTCTAATCCTTCCGTTTTGCTCAGTTTAGATGCTGCTTCAGTTTACCCTCCCTGTTTTACCCTCTCAGTCTTCTTCTTTTCAGCTCCCTCTCTGAACATGTATTTAACACCCATTTCCCCATTTCCCGTTTCCCCTCTTCCCCAAATCAAAATCCCTAACCCCGTGCCCGACTGCCCTCCTCCCTTTTTTTCTCAATTCAAAAATCAACCTTCACCTCCGGCACCAATCCACCTCCACCGATCCACCTCCGGTCCTTCACGAATCCACCCATTTCCAGAATCAGAGGTTAGAGCGAAGCTACAAACGTCTTCTACCTTTGAATTTCAAAGGTATATTAACAATGTTTTTTTCTGCTGGAAGCATTCTGTGTGCCAATGCCTTAAGAACAAAAAACACTCTATATCTTTCGTTGTTTTTCTGATTTATTTTGTTGGGTCTCATTCAATAGCCTATATCAGTTACAGATGAAAAAATTACCGAGATGGTATTGTTTCCAACGATTAACGAGGCATGTCGTGTTTTGGATGAGGGTGTCGTTGCTCGAGCATCAGCCCTTGATGTTGCATCTGTACTCGGAATGAGCTTCCCATCCTACTGGTAACTACTTCGCCACCAATTTTTGTCTCTGCAACTTGAACTCAAGAATAGTCTCTAAAGTTTGGAGAATTTAATGGTTCCCTTGTTAACTACTATAGGATCTACTATTAAGAATCAGTATTTGCTAATAGATTGCCTGCCAAATTCAGTCACTATTTTTTATAAGAAAATGAATTTGGTTTCTTGCATTATCTATGTTATAGTTAGTTACATGATCTCTTATTTTCACCATGTCTTATAAAACAATAGCTTTGGTTGCAGTGGTGGTATCATGTTCCGGGCAGATACAGTTGGGTCGAAGCATATCTATTTGAGCCTCAAGAAATGGTCAGAAAGGTACGGTAGCTACTTTAAACCATCGAATGCAATATTTTCAGGGTGTCTTTGTGTAGTGAAATGAGTGGTAGACTTGGTAAACTTGCATGTGTTACAAAATTGAATCTAGAGATCTGTTTCCCAGTCTTGACTTGAGCAACTTACTGCCAATCTTCCTCCAAAGTAGTTTCCTAATCAATTTGGCTTTATGTTTAATAATGAGAGTTTGCTATTGGTTTTTCTTGTTAGAGATCTGTGTGTTTGTTATAGTTGGTTATAGGTAAAATGTAGGGACGAATTGAAAGAGAGTAGAATGAGTGTACTTCAGGTTATTATTGTTGGATTGAGAGAAAACTAATAGCTGACAAGGTCTATGAATCTTATGGTGCAAAGGCAATGTGTTTGGCTTCAGCATATATGGAGTATATAACTGGGCTTCATTTTGACTGTCCTTATGGTAATTGATATTTTCTTTGATTGCAGGATGATTCCTTGCAAAGACTAAGCATGGGGTGGCAGCTTTCGCTGGTGTGAATTGAAGGCTTATGAGGGGATTCTTGCACCATATGACAAGACAAGAGAATGGTTATTCCTGATGCTCTCAAGTTTTGCAGTAGTTGGTTTCTTTTGTGGAATTTAGAATTTCGTTTTCTTACTTGCTTCTTGTGGTCTTCAGATGAAATTAACTCCAGGGCATCAGATGAAATTAACTTCAGATGAAATTACACTAATCTCAATAGGCTGGTCTCTCAGGTACAATAAATGATAGCTTTAATTTGATTGTTTGCATTGTATGTGTATACTTATGATGTTTGGATCGTTTACAGGTTATTTCTTCCTTGACTGCATCTTTGAGATTTGATGGTGCTTTGAATGTGGATGTGAATGAGTTTCAGACCAATTTAGTCCCATACCCTAGAATCCATTTCATGTTGTCTTCATATGCACCAGTGATTTCCGCGGAAAAGGCTTACCATGAGCAACTATCAGTAGCAGAAATCACAAGCAGTGCATTTGAACCAGCTTCAATGATGGCCAAATGTGATCCACGCCATGGGAAATACATGGCTTGTTGCTTGATGTACAGAGGAGATGTGGTGCCTAAAGATGTGAATGCTGCACTGGCAACAATCAAGACCAAAATGACCATCCAGTTTGTTAATTGGTGTCCCACAGGGTTCAAGTGTGGCATCAACTACCAGCCTCCGACTGTGGTACCTGGTGGGGATTTGGCCAAGGTTCAAAGGGCAGTTTGCATGATTTCAAATTCTACTAGTGTTGCTAAAGTGTTCTCAAGGATTGATCATAAGTTTGATCTGATGTATGCAAAGCGTACATTTGTGCATTGGTATGTCGGTAAAGGTATGGAGGAAGGTGAGTTTTCTGAAGCTAGAGAAGACTTGGCTGCTCTTGAGAAAGATTATGAAGAAGTGGGCTTGGAATCTGGTGAAGGAGATGAAGATGAGGGGGATGAGTACTAGGCTAGAATATAGAGTAAAATCTGCCAATGGACTTATTGGTCAGCTAATAAAAATGGGTTATTTTGTTTGCCTTCTCTATTGTATCAAACTTCAAAACATATTTTAATGGATCTTTGCTTAATTTCATATGCTCTAACTTACAGTAATTTCATATGCTTCAAAAAGTAATTTCATATGCTCTAACTTACAGTAATTTCTTTTTGCAATTTATTAATTTAAGCATTTTTGAGATAAATTTTAAAATTACTAGATAAATCCTCTTCCCATGCTTCGGAAAATTAGTCATATTTTGACTAAGATATTTATATTGGAATATAATGATTTGATTAAATTATATATTTTTACTAAATTATATTTTTAATAATAATTATTTTAAATTATATTTTATAGTATTATATGTTATGATTTTAGTAAATTCATTTAAGAATATTTAATATTAAGAATTTTATTAAATTATATATTTTTGTTAAATTATATTTAATAATAATTATTTTAAATTATATTTTATAGTATTATATATTATGATTTTAGTAAATTCATTTAAGAATATTTAAATATTAAGAATTTTATTAAATTATATATTTCTATTAAATTATATTTAATAATAATTATTTTAAATTATATTTTATAGTATTATATATTATAATTTTATTAAATTCATATAAGAATATTTAATATTAAGAATTTTATTAAATTATATATTTTTATTAAATTATATTTAATAATAATTATGTTAAATTATCTTTTAAATTATTTATTGTTAATAATAATTTACCAAAACAAATTTCTGCTAATTATTAAGAATTTTATTAAATTATATATTTTAATTAAAATATATTTAATAAAAATTATGTTTAAATATGATTAAATTATTTATTATTGATAATAATAATCTTATTAAAATTTAAATAACAATAACAATAATCATTTACCAAAACAAATTTATGCTAAGGGTATTCTAGTCATTTTAGTTTTTTCCATTATGCTATTACACCTCTATTCCATTCAACCAAACACAAGATTACTATTACGCCTCTATTCTATTACATTCAACCAAACAGTTGATTTGCTATTACACCTCTAATCCAATACACCTCTAATCCCAATACACCTCTAATCCAATACACCTCTAATCCAATACAGCGAACCAAACGCACCCTAAAGTGTGGTCTAGTGTATCTATAAAACATGGTAGTTTTTATTAGTCTATATGCATGATTTACTTATGGTCTATGTCTATAGTTGAATACTTAAATATTAAGAAGTTTGATACCATCTCTTTCTTACTAGTAAAAGTTCATCTTATGAAAAAAAGTGAAAAATAAAAGAAATTAAATGAGGCGTCCTAACAGAAAAAAAGGCCTAGGTTAGAGGTGTGTGCTAAGGGTTTTAGGTGCTTTTGTTGTCTAGTGCTAAGGTGCAGGTGCCCCTAGGTGCACACCTTGACAACACTGATTCTTTCTGATTATAGCTATAAGCTGCTAATGAGTTTGGCAACATAAACAGATGTTCCGAAATCAGCTGTCCGGAAGTCCCAAAGGGGATTGCCTACAACAGTGTACTTCTTCAGAGTTAGCAGAACTACTTTCCGAGGTCAATACCATTATATGTCCACTTTATTGTATGTAGTTTCTTTAGCTTTGTAACATCTTTCCTTTTCCCCCCAATATCTATTCAGGTCACCTGCTTGGAGTTGTGGCAGCGGCACTTGTTCAAACTGGTATTGAAATCTACCGATGCTTTTGTCGCAAAACAAACTCCGAAGAGAGTGATGAAGTCAACCTAACAGAGCAAACTAAACTTCTTGGAAAGAAGATTTCTGGTATTACCATCAGGTGTGGAGCATCGTTGATATTTGCTTCCATTGGAGCTGGGATTGGTGCTGTACTTTTCCGTCCTTCAGTTGGTCAATGGATCGGTAAGTAAGTCAGCCATACGGATTGGTAATAGACTAATAGTTGCCTGTTATTGCGACCCCAAATTTGTTTTCAAGTTTTAACATGTCTTACAACTGCATCATTTTGAAGTAGGCATTTATTTTTACAGGCTGTGCTGCCGGAGACTTGGCGGGGCCAATAATAGTATCAGTTTGCCTGGAGAAAGCTTTTCATGTGAACCTCTAGAGCACTTTCAAATTTCACATTTGTATTTTAGTACACCTTTTCAGAGAGTTCAATGAAATTTTACCAATAACACACTTCATTGTAGTTTTGATTTTTGGGGAGCAGAAGTGATTCTCAAAATGCTAATCCGAATTTCTTTTTCCCTTTTGTTGGGGGCAATTCTCTTTATCGGTTTTTTAACATTGAACTTTTGATAGCACTGTATCTGATAAGTTTTGATGTTTCATTTCTTAAAAATAAATCATGTTTTGAGAAGACAAGTGGCATTACAGCATCAGTTGAATCTGACGTTTTGTCCAAACCCATTTGACGTTATTGAGAGCAAGTGAACTGCATAATAAGCATTGAACCTTGTTTTGGCAGATTCCTCTACTTGTCCTTACTTAACAAAGTTCTGTTCGTCATTTTAAATTAGATTCCGGATCTATATCCATCATATACGTGTGATTAAAAGCCGCTTAACCATTTTCTATTTTCCCCTCCTGAAAAATTAGCTCTGTGAAAACCAATAAAATGCAAATGATGACAATCGACAATAACCCGACGGCAATCTAGGTTAGGAAAACCCATCTATACAGTTTGATTTTTTGTTCTCTCGTAATTAAATCGCACAAAGTTAGTCAAATTAACTCTACAGAGGTATTCTCCTTTTAAGGAGTTCCTTCTTCATCTCATTTTCTTTAGGAAGCTTTTATTTCTTTGTAATAATACACTTTTACTGAAATAAGCAGCATAGAACATGTTGGAACACATGCTCCTTCAATCCTAGGCTTACAAGCGTCTTATAGTAATTAAAGAGCATTCGACCCCCCTTCATCCTATGAGGTTTATCTTCCAACTTAACTCACCCTTAAAAAATGTGTAAACACGCTCGCAAGCAATTTAAATTCAGCTTGAACGAAAATGCATCTGGATCATCATTGATAAGTTCGATACCTTAATGGTTGACCCCAGTAGTTGGCTTCTAAGCTAGACTATTAAGATACTGGTTTTTAACACAAGCTACTATAATTTTCTTTTTCAATACAATCAATTACATTAAAAAGGGAAGATAAAAAAGTAAAGCAAACACATGAGTCAAATCCTAAAATTTAGGCCAACATAACTTAAACCCCTCACGGGTTATCGCCGGACGCGAGCAACTATGACAGAGACTAGAGACAAACTCTTTGTATATAAAAAGGAGAAGACTAGAAACAAACTTAATTTGATCTACCTGGTTCAATTCTATACTAAAAAAAAAAAAAACTGCTAATGTACCAAATTTGAAAATTATTAGTTCAATTGTCCCAAACCATTACCACAGCAATCACTCCAACACCTAACAAGACAGCCAAGAACTTGTAGTGAGGTTTGTCGACTGAAACTGTCTTATGGGGCGTATAACCTTTAGATAGCAAATGGTTTATGGATACATAGATGAACACTCCACAGGCTAACCCCATTGATATGGCAAATATCCAATCAGCCATAACACCCTCTGTTGTGGCATCGAGTATGATCCCGATGGCTACACCAACCGGACTCGATATGGCGAATGCGAACGCGTAGGCTATGCATGACAAAAATGGACGGTCGGGGATCATTCGGAGCAGTGCTATTCCCATTGCAATGGCTGCAAATATCTTATGCAATGAGATTATCCATAAGGTTTTCCATGCATCGGCTTCGGTCTCCGCAACTCCGATGGCAATGCCTTCGAACACCGAATGGAAGCACAAGGCAACTATCAACAAAACACTATCCCCGAAAGAACTCACAGAAGAGAGCGATGAGGACCGTTCACAGGCAGCGTCTGTCCCGGTGCCTGTCCCTGCAATTTAGGCAAGAAGTGAGGTAAGAAGGTAGAATAATGAGTATATATATAAACAACTTTCTTACCATGAAGCTCCAAATCATAAGTATGACATGATGAACCCTTTCCCTTGCCATACACATAAGAAACCACAGAATCAGCCACCATAGTGACTAAATATCCAACACAAGTCAACATAAAAGCAAAAGGGTATTGTTTAGTCGTCAAATCCTCGAACGTTTCATTAGCATCACTCAAGAAATGCATTATGGCAGTCCCCAAGAAAACCCCACCTGCAAACTGAGTTCCCAACACCAGAAAACCCTGGTTCCATTTAAGAAAATAGGGCGACACCCCACTAATGAAGGTCCCTACAAACACGAGAATCAAGCACCAGATCTTGACCAGAACCAGGGATTTAGAACGTAGGTTATGTCTCTTATTGCTTGCCGTATCATCATCATCATCACTGCCGCCATGGGAGGTGTCAGAGAGGAAAAGAGAAAGGTATAGGAAGAGGAAGAAGAGAAAACTCGACACTTTCATTTGAAACAAGTTGAAACTAAAATCTGGGTTTCCAGTTTATCGCATGTTAAACAGAATATATAGTAATGCTGTCAAAAATAAAAAGAGGTTATATATAGAAAGAGAGAATAGTCTCTAGTACAAAAGAAAAGAGAAGCACTAACTGTGTTTTTAAGGAGTAATGGTATATTTTTATGATAATAAAAATATAATTTTATAATTTAAGAGGGAATTTAAAATTTTATAAATTATAAATAAAAAAAATTATTTTAAGGAGAGGCAGGGCATGCGCCAACCTTCCCGACTTGGTCACTAAACACCAAAAAAATGAAAGTTGGTAAATAAGGAGAAGACAAAGTTTTAGATTATTTTTCAAAAGATTGGTTGAATTATGTTTATTTCTGTTGGGACGCCACATAATGTGGCAACAAAATGCGATCGAAAAAAATCAAAAAATACAAGAGAACATCAAAATTAGGACTTTTAATGTGGAATAAAACCCCTTTAAAATTTAAATTTGTATTTTTCCCTATTGCATCATTTGGATTATATTTATTGTATTATTAATTTATTTTTCTTCTTCTTGCAAATTGAGGATTAAAATTTCAACTCTAACATAACAACCTAAATTGTTACTTTCTTACATGGTTCTCAACAACAAATATATTAATTTATACAAATGATTTCAACTCAACTTCACCAGTAATTTATTCACAAATAATTAAGTTGTTAAATCATTCTTGTCATTAATCATATTTTTTGAATCGAATTCAATTGAGTGAAAATATTTTGAATTAGTCAAGTTGATAATTCCTATTTATCACCCTATCTCAATTTGGTTTTTTTTCAAATTGACTCAAGTCAATAAAAAAAATCAAACCGACCATATTGAAATCTTGTTGATAATATTACTAAATTCCAAGTTAAAGAACATAAATACTATTTGAAAACTCTTTTAAAACAAAATAAGAGAAAAAAAAAACAAGATAATTAGTATGATAAACTTAATTTGATAATTTATTTGTTTGAGAAATCAAATTAATCAATTTAGAAATTTTAGAAAGATATATAATTTAGCATTTTATACGTTTTTAATATATATTTTTTAATTTATATATATTTATAAAATTTTTGGAAAAATATTTTATAACTATTAGGGGTCCAAGGGGTACTTACACCAATTTAATATTTTGAGTTGTAAAATTCAGTTTGACTCGAACTCAAAAAATGAATTACTTATTCGAGTAATTTCGAGAAAACCGAATAAATTCAAATTGAATCGAGCTATACTCACCAAAGTTGTAAATTTTTTAATATGAAAATTTATTTTAATGATGTTGATGAATTTTTTTCTTTCTTTCTTATATATGTCTATTGATGAAAAGAGATAGAGAAATGTAGATTAATATAATGATGGTGAAATATTTGTGGAAGAGTTGAAAGTTTTTGAAGGTGATTCATTTGAATAACACCAACAAAATACAGACAATATATGATGTGAGGAGCAATAAATTAATCAATAATGCCAACCCAAAACTAAACTACACTTTATTTGTTAGACTCAAATATTAATCCGAAAAATAAAAGTTTGGCTTCAACATGCCTAAACTCACTCCATTTTTATTTTTTATAATTTATATCACATCAAATTAGTATTTTCAGCCATTATAAATGTATCATCTCTTTAATCATTTAACTCAAAATCAAAACACTTTGATGAATTTTTCCAGAAACAGCCACTTGAATATTAAGAAGCAGATAAATAGAAAAAATAAAATTGTACTTTATCTTCCTTAAAAATGATAAAATTTTAATTTAATATTTTAAAATTCACAATTCTACTATAGTAAAAGTTACAATTTAATTTCGACTCTCTAAAAAAATTTTCTAATTTCGCCGCTGGTTACAACCATCCAATTCAAGTTGTTACTACTAGAAACGCATATTGTCTCCCTGTGTTGGCATATGTTAGGCCCAAATCTATTACATTACCTTAAAAAATTCTCTAAATGAAACATTAAAAATATATTAAATTATTTCTATTTAAAATATTATAAAAGTACTAAAATTGAAAAATAACATCTTTTTAGAATGTACAAAAATAAGTCTAAATGAATTTAAATTATTCATTTATAAATATGAGTAAATTTAGACAAAATTTGAAGTTTGTTGTTTATATTTCAAGTAAAATACAACTTAAGCAATATGTATGACATGCTGCTATTAATACCATACAAAAGGGTTTAAGAAATATTTATTGGTTAAATTATATCATAAGTCTATGTATTTTTCACAAGTTGAGAATTTAGTCTTTATAAATTTATTTTAGGAATTTATTTTCTCTATTTTTTAGATTTTAAAATTCAGATCTAATTGTTAAGACTGCTAAAATATTTTGTTAAATTTAGGTTTATTACAACATCATTTTTTAGTTATATTGTTACCAAGTGAGTATTTTTATTACTTCAATATGTCACACCAAAAAAATTAATAAAAAATTAATAGTGTAACAATTAGACTAGAATTTTGAAGGACTAAATTCCTAAAAATAAAAATATAAAGACTAAATTTCAAATTTGTGAATAGTATAGGAACTTGTGGCATATTTTAACCTTATTTATATTATCTTTGTAATTCGAACGGTGAAATCTATTTATATTACTTAAAATTTTTTATTGAATTTACCTTAAGAGTTAACCAGATACCAATTCAAATGAAAAAAAATAAAAAACTAATAATTTTAAAAAACAACAATGTATAAAAAATATTTATGTATTTTCAATAATTTTTATTTAAATTAAACAACTTAAATTACAACCTTAAAAGAAATTTAAAATGGATGACTGATAAAGTAGTGAGATTTAAGAAATTTTTTTTACATGTATGATTCTTGTATATATATCTCTTTCACCTGCATAATATAATATTTATAATTTATATCATAAAAAATGGACACGTTTATATAGCATTTTTACTTTTTATGTGTTAAATCTTGCATAATATTTAATTAATTTTTATGTTGGGTCTATTAAGGTTTAATTCTTTTTTCTTAGTGTGGTGGAAAAATATTGTGAAAATTTATGGTTTGTTAATTTCAAGTGTTTGATATTGTTGTAAAAAAATATTGTGAAAAGTTAAAATAAATTTTTTAGATATGATGTTGGAAAGTAAAAAATCAGTTAATTTAAATGATATTTAAATAATTTAATAGAACGATAAATGATATTTGTGAAGAGTTAAAATTTAATTACAAATTATTCAAGCTCTAACTATATATATATATCCAATTGATACCTCCATTAGCTCAACATGACTGTTCAAGGGATTGCATTTAATTTAAACACTTGTAAGGAACAATAAACCATGAAGAAATGATTGACTGGATTTATTCAGTGGAATAATAGGTGTTTTCTCAGTTTAATAGTTAGACTGATTTGGGGTTAATTTAGTCACTTTGGATATCTATTTAATTAGATTAAATGATGAAACTGAAGTGGAGAAAAATGAAGGTATCATCTTATCTAATTAATTAAAATGAATGAAATTAATTAAATAAAGTCACACATGCATTTTAAAACGGTAAAGTTGTTATGATTTTAATAGAATTAAAGTAGGGCTTGTGTAAATTATGTAATTAGGTATAAATGCAAGCCTTAAGATAACCCAACTAGAGTCAAAGTAAGGATACTACATGTGGGGAATACCCTTGTTGCACAAGCAAGTATGGTGGGTGGCATAGGGAGTCCTTGTTGGACTCGGTTTTCTGGTCATATGGTTGTTTTATCCCATGATGTAATAACTCAATTTTCAGTGGTGTCAAAAAATACGGTTTCGGAATCCCATTTCCATAAATCGGGTTTGTAAATATTAAAAAAAATAAATATTTATATAGTTTTTATAACAGTATATTAGAATTTGGTACGATAATTTTGTTCAATTAATTGTTAATTTAGATATAGTGACTAAATTGTAAAAGTCTTATCGCTATAGGTTTTAATTGGTCAAAGACTTTAGGGACTTAAATTGCAATTAGCCAAAGGTCTAAAATGACGATTAAACCATTTTGGAATATGTGTTAGTGGATGATATTTTTGGAATCCACTAAGGTTAATTAAGGTTAGTTTAATGTTAATTAGAGCTCGATTTGTAACACCCCATTATTTGACCCGATCGCTGGGTCTGAGCAATGGGATATCACATTCGTTGTCGGAGAAACTTTGTTTACAAAGCATCTCATACAATGATAAACATAGACTTCAAATCTATTTAAACCGAGCATAGATGTACCTAAATTGGAAGTTTGAGCATGAAATAGGGCTAAATTGTAAAATTTCAAATTTAAAGGTTTGGTATCGATACTTGATTGTTTGGTACTGATACCTTATTGAAATTATCGATGCCCATTTACGTATCGATATGGTTTTGGCATTTTGTTTGTTTTAAAAAACTATTCAAGTGGTCAAGTATCAATACCTAATGCCATGATATCATTACTTTCTTGTAAAATGGTTAAAAACTTCCTTTAACATGCCTATTCCTTGCCCAAACCACATCTCTTCACATGGTACTCTTAGGTACCCATATAGACCTGTAAAACTAGACATTCATTCATACATCCAACACCAAGACCAATTCAATTACCATGCCTTAATTGGCACCAAAATACACCCTTCTGTCAAACATTACAATCTTCTCAATCAACTATCATCCTTATAACAATGGATACCATTCTAGTCAATTTATGACCAATTCATTTCTAGCAAACTCAACCTTCATTCACAACATGACAACATACTAATTACCTTCCCAATTAAATTCTTCTACAGTATGCATCTCACCAACTTATCTAAATTTAAATCTTCCTACATTATTCATAATTATACTAACAATCATTATCAACACATTCAATAAATTCTATTTATGTATATATATACACATACATAGATTCAAATCATATCAAAATTACATCACATATGCACAACTATACCAAAATACCAAGTAATTCATCATTTTAGCATTATCTAAGCACAATACTCCCTTAGGTACATGCCATTAAACTACAAGAAACATCACCACTTGTTGAGTCCGAGATTACTGCTGAATGCTAATATTGTTAGACATTCATGATCAAACTTAACCTGTGCATGGAAAACAAAATCATAAGTTGAGTATAACTCAACGATATTTCTATATTAAAAAAATCAGAACATAATATTAATCATGTAATGCATGAACCAACAAACAAAAATTTAAATGCAAATTAATATGTCAATCTACAAGTCCTAATACATCACTTGATTATACAATTTATTTTGCTTATCTTAAATCAAGCTATCATAGTTGCAACATATATATTTTTCCATATGTTGATCAAATTGATTAAATCGTGTAATATCAAATTCACATTTCTAGACTTATAATCTGATATCCACTATCCATCCTTATTTCAATTTCATTATAATCAATTTCTCAATTTCATATCATAATTTCATCAACCAATCATCAGTTCTCATATGTGACAGTGTATTTCATTATAAAATAGATTCAATTGCACATTTGTAATAATATACAATATTTTCAAAACTATTCAATTTAGTCCTTATCGTTAACAATCAATTCAAATCAATTCTATTAAGCTCATTTATCATTTTCAATTTACCTTACAATCTTACCATGCATCACAATTCATAAATGCAACAATTGAGAAGGTTCGTATTATAAAAATATAAACTGTAAATTCTAAGCTATTCGTCGACAACTTTATCTCTTCCCTTCCTTTTCAAGGAATTCGGGTTGTCATTAGCAACAGATTAACATAAATATACAAAAACATCAATATGCAGTCAATTCTACACTCAATTAAAAATTTACAAAAATTTTGCATTTTATTCAATTTAGTCCCTAAAATCGGGATTAACATAACTTTCAAATTAGAACTCCAAATTAAATTATAATTTCAATATAATCCATTAGGGATATCCTATTTTTCATTTTTACAGCCAATTTTAGAAATTATTTAGTTTGGTCCCTGTTAGGGATCGACCCGATTAAGCAACATGTAACAAAAATAGCGGAATAAATTGAGAAATTAAACACACAAATTTAACGTGGAAAACCCCCTCCAAAGAGGCTAAAAAACCACGGGTAAAGTTAATTTTACTATAATGGCAAAAGAACGAAGAGTACAAAAGATAAAGATAAAACTAAACTCCAAACCCCGAAAATAAAGAACCCTCAAAACGTAAACACAAAATTCTCTAAATGTGTTATGAGTTCTAATCTCTAAATGGGGTGTTTTACTAAGGTTGTAAAAGAGCCTATTTATAGGTTAAATTCATATGTCAAATAATAATAAACTAATCTAAACTAATCAGTGTCTAACGGAAACAAATAAACAGAGTTTTAACTAAAAGATTATTTCTCAAATTTGACTAAAAATAGGAGTCATACTTAACAAATCTCCACATTGACTCATATTTTCACAATGCCATCTTTGCCAAAGCCCGCCACGAGCCTATCTTGAACTATGCAGGGAATCAACTAAGTCGAATTTGTGCTTAGAAACTGGAAGACTTCTAGCCTTTGACTTGTACACTGCCAAATCAAAACTAACCCGGGTCTGATTTTCACGAACACAGTGTCCTAACTTTTCAAAACCTGCATCCAAAAGAGAACCTCTCTTCAACGAAATGGTCATACATTTTTCCCCTATAACCAAGTTGCCTTCGCTCCAAACGAGTTGACTTCGACTCTGTAACGGACGAGGGACGTCCGATTTCACTGGTCATTGTAGAACCTTCCAGAATATAAAGACTGCCAGTTCTTTTACCTTTTAACAAAACGAGAGCTCTACGAGATACTTTAATGCCGCTCGACTTAATATTGATTCTGCATCCTTTCAAGTTTAAAAAACTCAAGGAGATGAGATTCGTTCGTAAATCAGGTACATACCTGACATCTGAGAGTGTCTTAATCGTCCCATCGTGTGTCCTAATTTTAACAGTACCAATACCAATTACCTTACTAGATGAATCGCTTCCCATACGCACAACTCTACCTTCAACCGAACTGTATGTAGAGAACCATTTTCTATTGGGACACATGTGGAAAGAACATCCTGAATCTAGGATCCACTTGGACGTGAGCTTGGAGTTATCGCTCGTTGACACTAACAAGAAATTATCACCGCTTTCATCTGCCAAATTAGCACCAGCTACATCTTCCTCGTTACTCTCAGCAGCTCTTTTATTTCACAGTTTATAACAATCTGCTTTGACGTGACCTAACTTTTTACAATAGCGACACCTTTTGTCTCGTTTCTTTGATGCTACCAAAATGAAAGTTTGCCTATCTGCCTTGCTATCCAAATGAAGCTCATTGAAGCTCATTGTCGAGTTTGTCTCTACTCAACAAATGACCCTTCACATCTTCGAACGAGATTTTGTCTCTGCCATAAATCAAGGTTTTCTTGAAAGACAAGACTAGAATGGGATAAAAAGCACAATAATAGCATAGCTTGATCTTCATCATCAATATGAACCTCAAAGTTCTTTAAATCATTTAAAAGAGTAATGAATTAACTGATGCATCTCTAAGAAGCTCACCTTCGTTCATGCGAAACGTAAATAGATGTTATTTCAACACTAAACGATTAGCCAGAGACTTAGTCGCATAAAGAGTTTCTAACCTTTTCCACAAGGCGGATGAGGTCTTCTCCATCAATACCTCCTGTAATACTGTATTCGCGAGGCACAACTGGATTGTAGACAAGGCCTTTTCATCAAGCTCTTCCCATTCTGTTTTATTTAGATTCTCAGGCTTTTTCCTGGTAACAACCTTTTTCAAACTGGATTGAACTAGAATTGCCATCATCCGAACTTGCCACATATTGAAATTTGTCTCACCATCGAAATTCTCAATTTCAAACCTTGTTGTTACCATATCTGAATGGGCTGATTTATGAAATTTGAACTAGCTCTGATACCACTTGTTAGGGATCGACCCGATTAAGCAACAAGTAACAAAAATAGCAGAATAAATTGAGAAATTGAACACACAAATTTAACGTGGAAAAACCTCTCCAAAGAGGATAAAAAACCACAGGCAAAGTTAATTTTACTATAATGGCAAAAGAACGAAGAGTACAAAAGATGGAGATAAAACTAAACCCCAAACCCCGAAAACAAATAACCCTCAAAACATAAACACAAAATTCTCTAAATGTGTTATGAGTTCTAATATCTAAATGGGGTGTTTTACTAAGGTTGTAAAAGAGCCTATTTATAGGCTAAATTCATATGTCAAATAATAATAAAATAATCTAAACTAATCAGTATTTTACTGAAACAAATAAACAGAGTTTAACTAAAAGATTATTTCTCAAATTTGACTGAAAATAGGAGTCATACTTAACAGTCCCTAATGTACAAAACTATCAATTAACTTTACAATTTAATCCTTTTTCATTTCTAAGCTTAAAATCTATCAATTTGGTACCTATAACTTCGAAAGTTCAACCATAGTATCTTTCTCAACCTTTAATAGCTTCAAAAAATAACACGCGGGTCAACTAGATTAAGCTCCTGTGATTTCAAAAATACAAAAATTACAAGAAATAGAATAAATTGCACTAACCAATTTGTTGCCAAACTTCAAAACTTTAAGGCCGAAAGCTTCTTTCCTTTTTTCTTTTATGATGAATTCAATGAATGGGGAAGCTGAAGAGAAAATGTTTCTCTTTCTTCCAACAAAGTTTTAATTACATGGTTTTATTTTAGTTTTATTATAAATATTATAATTTAATTAAATTTTATAACATAACCTTATAATCTATTAAGCCATCATCCACTAACATTCTTAGAGTGGTAAAATTACAAAATTAAGCCATTACTTTAAATTCTAATTAAATATTTTTTAGCAATTGAAATTTTTCTACTTTTACAATTCAGTCATTATACCTTAATAAATTCCTATTTTGATAAAAATGCTTATCCAAAATTCAATTTGCTTCTAATATAGCACCATAAATGTTTAGTAAAAATATTTAAGATCTCGGTTTATGGAAATGGGGTCCTAAAATTGCACTTCCAACACCATTGACTTTAGGGTCATTGCATTTGTACCTTAATTAACTACTAATTAGGCAAAATTACTAGACCAAACTTTAATATATTTCTATATTAGCCTCGTAAATATTTATATTTAATATTTACAAACATGGTTGATGAAAATAGGGTTCTAAAACCATATTTTTTGACACCATTGAATTTCAGGTCGTTACATGATTAGTTTAATTAATTAAATAATTAATCCCTAGTTTAACTATATAAGCTAAAATAAGGTTAAAGAAAAATCATTTTTCATTCATCTTCTTCCTCTTACTGTATGTAAAAGAAAGAAAACCCTTTTGAAGCTTCAAACTTTTGGCTATCAATTGGTATGTTAAATTCAATCATTTTCTTATAAAATCTTATGTTTTTATGGTCATGGGAGCCTGATTTAGCTAGCCCATGTACCAATTTTTAAAGTTGTTAAAGTTTTTGAAGGTTTCCATTGTTGATTTCTTGAAGAAATTGGTGTTAAATTGATAGATTTTAAGCTTAGATTATGAAAAAAAGACTAGATTATAAAGTTTAATGGTCAGTTTTGTACATAGGGACTAAAGTGAATAAAATGCAAAATTATTGTAAAATTCTGGTATAAATAGATAGTAGAAGGTTCATAAGGGATGTAATTGGAATATATTTTTAAATCAAATCTCAAAATGGAAAGATATTGTTATTTCGATTTTAGGGATTAAATTTAGTAAAATGTAAAAATTTAGGGGTATTCAAAAAATGAAATTATATAGGTTTATTCATGTTATGGCATAATATAAAAATGTTTGGTATTGATGAATTGTCTAAAATAATTGTTTAGATCAAGAATTGGATTAAACCGAAGATAAACGAGAAAAAATCAAAATTGTTGATTAGTTCTTGAGGATTTAACTTGTTGGAGTGTTTTGGCTAGGTAAGTTTATATGGAACTTACTACTTTATTTTATGCTATATTGAATTGTGTTTTTTTTCATTTATGTGTTTAAATTAAAGTGAATTTAGTGAAATTGACATATTGAGCTTAAAATGGATTGAATTGAAAATCATGAAAATATTAGCTATTATGAAAACGTAAGGAATACCAATATGGATGTTGAATGTTTAAAGGACTTGTAATGAAATACATAAACTGGTACAAGATTTGTTAATGATATATATACGACAATTATGCCCGTGTGAACTTAATAAAAGATTAAGATACATATGGCATGCCATTAGGATTATACACAAAATTGATGAGGGATTTACATGTTACGAGATCTAGCATTTGTTGAAGATTCTTTGGTTATACATATCGTTGGTTTAGCTCAGATGGATAACCTTGATATGATGTCAACTTGTGTGAGCAACCCTGATATATATCAGTTTGTGTGAGCAAAATATTCCCGTGTATCCGAGTTCGTTTTACTATAATTCCCTCAGGAAAAATTTAATCTAATGGAAGTAGAAACTTGAAATGATTTAGAAATGGATTGCATATGAATTTAATTTGAGATGTGTTATATGAAATCCTGCTTAATTTTCTTGATATGCAAATTGACTAACCTATTTGGTTATATATGATGATATGTATTAGTTGCATTAATGTATGTCACGGAAAGCCATATTGAATGCCAATGTGATTAGTAATTTAACTTGTTGAACAAAATAAGGTAAGTAATGTAAATTTCATATGAACTTACTAAGCATTTTCTATGCTTACCTAGTTATTTTCCCCTTTCCTTGTAGATTGTTACCTTGTGAAACACGTCAAGCTGGATCATTTCAAAGCTCACACTATCCCAATTTGGGTAGCTAGTTGGTAATTTTGAGTCTAGGGTTGTGGCATGTATATAGGTGATATGGTGTATATCTTGGTATGTGAATGTATTTACTTGTGGAAAGTTTGTTTTAACCATTATCTATCATGTTGAAGTGGTGTTTTGGATTGCATATGGTATTGGACATATATGTACTCCTATGCTAAAGATGTGATGTTCTATAACTATATGAATAGTGTATGGAATGGTATGAAATGAGGTAGAAATGGTAGCTTGTTTGATTGGTGAATGAAATGGAAATGTACTTGAACGTAAGTAACTTAAAGTATGCTTGTGAAATGTAACTTAGTTTTGAAAGTTGATAGTTATGCTTAATGTTTATATGTCATAAATACGTATATGTGTTTTTAAGTGTTTATAATGAAATTGAAATGGTATGTTTCAAGGTGGTTTGATAGAGGTAAAGTTTGGAAATTGCATGACTTGATTATTAGGTTGTAATGGTATTGAATTGTTTAGGTTTAAATGGGGTATAAGTAGTGATTGACTTGATAAGAACTTGAACATGGATGCTTGAACTATTTAATATGTTTTGATTCAATTGAAATTGGTATTTTCTAAATATGTTGTTAGGTTTGGTTGGAAACTTTGAAATAGGTACCAAATGATTCATTTTTACAAAAAAAAAAGTCCTCATTCCGCTTAGCAACTTTCCTCGTCCCAATGTCGATAGACAGTATGTGACGTTGCGACGTCGAGTGGCCTGATGTCGTGACATGAAAAAATATTTGGCGATGTTACAATGTGGTCACGATGTTGACGCTGAACTTTTAAAACTTTACAATTTGGTCTTATTTCGAGTTTAGGTGGACACAGAAGCTTTCGTAAACTCGATTAAGACTCAAAATTAATTGTTTAACATGATTTAACTGTGATTGACACTTATTGGCATGTATGAATGATTATTTATTGTGTATTTGACTATAGTTGCTTCGGCAACGAATATGACATCATGTATCTCGAGCCCGACGATCGGGTCGGGCGAGGAGTGTTACCTTTAGTGGTATCACAGCTACGGTTTTGTCAATTTTATGACTGAAACATAGCACGTGTTGAGTCTAGAAATACATGCCACAATAACCTATGATAGTGTGATCTTTTCTAATACGAATTGACTCTATTTTTTGTTATAGATAAACTGTAATGCCTTTACCCCACCCAATCACCAAGTCCGGGTATAAAGTGTTACAATTGAACCGATTTGGTTTGACACTTTCATCAGAAAATTTGCCAAAAAACCCTACTACTTTATTACAAATATTTTTTACAATTGAAATCTTAAGCCAAACATGACTTGACTACCCTAAAAATTTAAATCCTAAGAAAACTACTTAATAACAATATAACCAACTTCGAGGCGGAGCCTTTGAAAGTACCCTGTCCAATGTGCATGGCACCTTACTGACGATGATCCTCGATCTAACACGGTCTGGTTTGGTCTCTCCTCAAGATCATTAATCATCCAATGAGTCCTGCAAGCATAGGCCAAAATTTTACAAGTTCAATTGAACTTAGTGAGTTTCTATACTGCAATATTCAAGAATAAATCCCATATTGCAGGGCTAGTAATATGAAAAGAAATTAAACACAATTAACTCCCTGGTTGTTTAGGGACAATTTCTCTTAATCTAGATAGTGACCTCCGATTCATTTTTCATACTCGTCTATTTACAGATAGATTGATAAGCGATTTCCCCTTTGGTCGATCCTACACCATCTGACTAGGTTAATTACTTTTCCAATGTCTTGCAATGATTGCAAACTTTTTTTTTCTTTTCCTACCTTCTCTTTTTCGCCATATGCTTATAGGGTGGTTCTCCTGAACCTCCATCCCTTTTGTTACGCCTTCCTTGCCTTACCTTCCAAATCATCTAACTCTTGGCAGACTCTCTTTCTTACTGTAGTCCTAAAGGACTTGCTGACATCCCATCAGTTGAGTTAACTAATAGAGACCCACGCCACTCTAGCGGACTGAATCTCATCTCACCCTACTCGGGTTGTAAATTTGTTTAGATTACTTCCTCGTAATCCACCTTATTTACTATACATTGCTTTTAAGATTTAACATGTCTGTTTGCAGCGAACCGTTTTGGCCTATAGAATCTAGTGAACCATTACCTGAACAACCTTTTAGTTTTACGATTTTGTTTATGTGATGGTCCCTTACCAAACTAACTCTATGACAGTTGTCCCCGCAATAAACTAGTTTATTGCCTACAGATCTTTTAAGAAACTGGTTTCTTCAATTGACTGAAGAGCAACACTCAATGTCAATTAGGCTATTTTTCCAGGCTGTTGACTGAGATAGTTGTGGTTGCAGAGGAAAGTTTCAAATTAGGATACATGTAAGAAATTTTCGTAAAACTATAGTATTCGAGAAATCAAAGTAGTTTTAGGGCTTTGCTGCACAAATTCTTCCTACATATATGATTTTGATATGGTTGGAAAAAAAAAGGAATTGGGGGTTTGTGGAACTTGACTATGGGTTTTGTTGCTATTGCTAGGGTTGCTCTGCTGAATAATAGGGAGGACTTGGCCACATCTCCTACCCAACTCCTAACTTATCTTGTTTATGACCCTCTGACAATTGAGAATTTATTGGTTAATCTTCAAATGGCAGTTTTGGAAGTCTTATCATTATTTGGGATTCTTTTGTGTTCTGTAAGGTTGAGCTCAACTTAGAAAGTATTTGATAAAATGCTTCATTGATGAAAACAAACATGCCTTCTGAATTCACTTTAGTTGTTTTGAATTTATGAATGTTAATATTCTAGCTTAATAATTGAGTACTATTATATATTTGTATTTATTTGTAAATAAATCATTGCAATTTATGGAAAAATAATGTAAAATATAAATTTAATAGATATAAAATAAACTGAATTAAACAATGAAAATTCAAGAAATTCTCAAATGTACATTTGTTTCATTTTAAAACAGCTTTTATAAAAAAAATTCAAGAAATCTGTCAAATAACGAAAAATATTTTGCACAGATTCAAACACTAGGAAATATTAGCTTTTTCAAAAAAGTAACTAATTTTCCAGAAATCATTTTCCGAAAACCATTTTATATGTAAACAAATGGACACTAAGTGTCAAAACCTATATACCTATTTACAAAAGGCCTAAAATTGAAAAGTGGCACTTTTTTTATTTATAAATAGTTAAATTTTAGTTTTTGTTCCTTAATTTAAATTTAAAATTTTAATATAATTTGATCTGTATAATTTTTAATAATGTTAATGTTTAGTTCAAATAGTTAATATCGTTAAGTTTTCAATTAAAACATTATGTAATTATGTATAATTTGAATACCTTAAGGGCACGTTTGGTTCGCTGTAATGGAATAGAGGTGTAATGGAATAGAGGCGTAATAGTAATTCAATTTTTTGGTTGAATGTAATGGAATAGAGGCGTAATAGTATTTTTCGAAAGCATTTTTTGAAAAACAAAAATTTGTTATTGATTTGAAAAAACAAAAATTGGAGTCGCCACCGACCCTTTGTTAAGGTGTGATCGGCTCACCTTTAAAACAATTTTGGTCTACGAATTATGAGAAAATAGGTTAGGGAGTCAGTTACGCACGAGGAAGGGTTAACACCCTCGTGACGCCCAAAATCGGTACCGAATTGATTGTTTAATGTCTTGGTGTCGAAAAATTTGAAAAGATTTTAAAAGAAAAACTTTTTATCTCATGAATGAATTAAAATAATAAAACATTTCCATTTCAAAGAAATAAAACATCACACCCAGTAAGTTAGGGCACAATATTTTTAAATCTTCAAAATTAAGTTTGCTTTTGATTTTTAAACTCACACAGTTAAATCTAAGAATATTCGGTTATCTAAGTTGAATGAAGAAAATCGAAACCCAGTAAGTTAGGGCACAACTTCTCAAAATTCCAAATACCAAATATTACTTTTTGTTTTAAGAATTCTTATTTCGAGATAAAAAAATGTCATGACCATTAAGTTAGGACCCGACATTTTTGGATTCCCGAGAATAAGCTTTTATTTGAAATTTGTGTGAATTTATTGCAAAATGAATACTTGGTTTTCTAAATTCATCGAAAAATAACCACAATCCAATAAGTTAGGACACGATCTTTCTCGAGAATCATGAATACCAAATATTTTGAAAATTTATAAAATATGATGATTTTGGTACTTTAACGAAACCAAGGTGTTTTTTTTAAATGTTGATACATAACATGAAACCATTACTTGAATTTAAATGATATATGTATATGTATTTACAAAATAAAATATGATATATAAGTGAATTTGAAAAAATATGTGCATGCATATATTAAAAATGTATATAAAAGTTATAAAAATAAAATATAAAATATGTATACACTACACCAAAACAGGTCTTTAGCGGCGTTTTTTTAGGCCTTTAGCGGCGCTTTTTAACGCCACTAAAGGTATTTGCGGCGCTTCTAGAAGCGCCGCAAAAAAGGCCGCTAACGAAAACGTCGCAAAAGTTTGCAGCGTTTACAAAAAAACGCCGCTAAAGACCATGTTCTTTAGCGGCGCTTAGAAAAAAACGCCACTATTTTTTGGGATTTTTTATAGTAAATTTTTCATTTTTTCAGCCTCCTGTAGCAACAAATCAAAAGGAACCAGATTTAAACCAGCCAAAAGCAATAAATTTATATAATATTTCAAATTAAACGAATAAAAAATATTAATATCAATAAATAAAAGTGAATTCATAATATTTTTGCAAAAATGTTAAATGTTAAAATGATAAAAATATTTATGTCATACACTATGAAGGCAGAAGTTGCGACTGAAACATCTTCATCACAGCCTGAAGCTGTTGCTGGAGTTCGTCGTACTTTTTGGCCTGCTCTGCTTCTCTCGCTGCAGCTTCCACTTCCCTCGCTGCCGCCTCTGCTTTAAGTTGTTGCTGGAGTTCTTCATATTTCCTTTGAACCTCAACTGTGGTCGCTTGCATCTCAGCCATTTGGTCTTTCAACCTCTGAACTTCAGCTTGAGCCTGACTCCCCAAAGCCATGTATTGGTGGGAGCTGGATCCAAAATATTGGGTTGGGCTAACAAAAGATCCTTGAAATCGAACCCGACCATACCTTTCAGGACCCAAAACTTCAATAATAATCCGATTATCAATGTCTTCAAGATGAACAGAACTATCACTAGAAGCAATCGCTTCGTACTCCGCCTTTTTATCCTTTAGTTTTTCTAATAAATAAATCACATAGTTAGGAACGCAATATTATATATTAAAAAACATATGCAACATAACAATAGTTGCATTACAAGCAATGAATTATACCATTAGAAAATAAACACTAAAAATAACTAAAATAAGTCAAATCTTATTAAGTAAACGTACCATTATTTCACCAGCTTCAGGAGTCATGGGAGATCCATCTTTCTTCCTATGTGTAATTTCAAAAAGTTGAAGGCGTCCAACTTTTTGACCGGACGACAGTTCCTACAATATGGTAGTATAAATATTATTTAACAGAAAGTTATACATATTCGACAATATTAAAAAAATTAAAAATACCTCCGCCTCAGCTACACATGCAAAACTTCTCGACCCGGCTGTGTGGGTGAATTTTTGTTTCTGCCTGCTACTTTTTCCAACTTGTTCACGATCCTACGTTATGAAATTTTTAGTACGTAAATAGAAAATACTATAAACCAAAATAATTACAATAGTTTGGAAGTACGTCATACCTCGCCTTTCTTCGAATGCCAAAATCTAACCGCATCTTCCCATTGGTACCTCAACATACCCGGCGGGACATTTTGCAATTTCTCATCTAGGGTTGTTTTTTTTATAATAATTTTTCTTCAAAGTACTTTTATTGTCTCTCCATCTTTTTCCCAATGCTTTCTTTACGTAAGCATCCGAGACCTCTAAAGCAAACCTCGCCTACAAAAAACAAAAAACACAAGGTAATAAAGTAAATATAAATGAAACTATTTCCCAAGCATTACAAATGGCATTAACATTTTGTTACCTTAATATTATCGAGGGCTTGGTTTTTGTTGCTTTCGGGCATTTGATGCCATGACTCGTAGTTGATAGGCAACATATTCGCATTTCGTGCTAAAATGCCCATGTATCCTGCTAAAAGTCGAGCTTCTGATCCAACAGGCTGACCAAAACTGTTTCGTCCAACTTTGACACGCTCGACTGGATCTAACTCGTATAACTCTCTAAGTAGCGTACGTCCTCAACCTCTGCGAGTCCCACCATTTTCAGCTACAAATGGTATATTATAATATAAGAATTTGAAAAATAAATCAACTATAACAGAAACACGCATGTAAATTAAACGTAAAATTACTTTGAACTTCTGTAGGATCCTCAGCTGTAATCGGAACATTCGAAGATCCAATTGCTGTTTGCTGTTCAGTACTATTTGTCTCTGTCGAGTTAGGATCATTCCTCGTAATGCTTCCCCTTAGAATTTTTCTTCTAGGCATTTTATCTGCAATACACATAAAATAGTTGACAACTTAATAACTAATTACAACAATATCAGCACATATAAAACAGTTGAAATATATAATAAGACCAATATTTAAATTATAATATATTACATATAAATAAAGAATCGTAAAATCTTGCTACATCATTATTCGTAAATATCTTCATCGGTATCCTGACGAACCCATTGAAATTGTGCACTAGTACTAGGGATATTGTCGTTTAAGTTTTGTTCTGGAAAGGGCAAAGTTTCTGATCTGTCGTCGATGTTATATCTACTTCCACTACCCATTTCAAACAAGTCTTTAGGGATGTTACGGAGTACAACGTACCAACCCTCATCAGTTGGATCTTTTGAGTAAAAAACTTGTTTGACTTGAGATGAGAATACATACGGCTCATCTATCAGTTGTTGTCCTGTGTGAATCAATCGGTCAAAATTCACCATTGTAAAACCAAATTGATCTTGCTTAATTCCACGAGCTGTATTAACATAGGCCCAATCACCTCAAAATAAGACAACTTTCCATTTGCCGTAGTAATCCAACTCAATTATGTCAGTTAGATGTCAGAAATATTCCACATTTCCCTCGACAGGATTATTGTCCCTAGCACTAGCATAACTTGTAATTGCAGAATTGACAACTATTCCACAATTTTGTGTTCTCCTCAACCTCTCGCGATATTTTGTATGAAATCTGAATCCGTTGATGAGGAACGCACTATATCTTTTAACCACTCGATTTGGACCTTGGGAGAGCCATTTAACTTCGTCGTTTACGTTCTTCCCACTCCAAACCTATTGAACGGAAAGTAAACTAAGTAATTAAAAATGTTATGAGAAAACATTATTATTTGTAAGCGGAAGCTCCAACTGCATACCGTTTGGCTTAACCATTCATAAAAAGATTCTGTAAACATCTTATTGATATCTCGATGTTATGTTCTTCGGGAGCGCGAACGAGATCTCAATATTTGTTTGTACTCACTATGTTAAAAAAATGTTCACCTTGTTAGAAGATAAATAGTTATTAGTTTGATAAATATTTATCAAATTTGTAGAACTTACTTCCGTAAAGGTTCCAATGATTCGTGGTGAAACAGAACATATCGATGTGCTTGTACCCACGATAAATGATCTAATTCTGTAATTTCAACTTTGCCGATTGGTTCTCCAAAACTTTGGAACAAATAAGTATCGGCTAAGTTATGGTCCGTGAGTCCAGCATTCCTATTTGGTCTGTTTAACCTTGTTTCAACATCTTCCAAATATCTTGAGTAGAAGGTCATACATTCCTCTGCCAAGTAGCCTTCAGCAATCGATCCTTCTGGATATCGCTTGTTGCGGCAGTAAGACTTTAATTTGGATAGGAACCTAAACACAATAACAACATTTCTTAATTATTGAAACTAAAGGCATATATGTGAATGAAGGAAAAATTTAAAAATTTTAATTAACACCTTTCTATGGGATACATCCATCGATAGAAAACGGGTCCACCAAGAATTGGTTCGCGCGGGAGATGGATTATCAAGTGAACCATAATGGTGAAGAAGGAAGGTGGGAAGATTTTCTCCATGTTGCATAAAGTCAAAGCGGCTCGATCCTGTACCTTCTGAAGTTCTTGAACATCCAAAATTTTGCCACAAATGGCTTTCATTATGTTGGATAGTTCAATTATACAAGACGTCACCTTCTTGGACATACAACATCGTAGAGCCACTGGCAGTAAATCTTGCATCAAGATGTTATAGTCATGTGATTTTAGCGAATATAATCTTCGATCTTTAACGTTAACACATCGAGATATATTTGATGCATACGCATCTGTAACCTTTATATCCTTCAACACCGTGCAGAACACTTCTTTTCCTGTCTTCGACATTGAAAAAATAGAAGGCGACAACCGATATTTCCCATTTGGAAGTGGATTGGGATGAAGATCAGGTCGGATTCCCATTTGGAGTAAATCAAGTCGACTCTGAAGATTGTCTTTTGATTTTCCCTCGACATTCAAAATTGTACCCACAATGTTCTCGCAGACATTTTTCTCAACGTGCATAACATCAAGATTATGTCGTAATAGGTGATGCTCCCAATAAGGCAACTCAAAAAAAATACTTCTTTTTTTCCACAAGTCTGCCTCGTTAGGATCGTCATCTACATCAGAGTCATCATCAGCTTCATCATTTGATATTCTATTTCTTTGCGTGTTTAGCGGTTGGTTCATCTTCCCATAAATGAAATTCATATCTTCCAACATGAATAAGATTTCAGAGCAACTGGTCTGCGAAGGAGCTTCTCTAAACTCTTCAGTACCATCAAATAAAGAACTCTAAAATCTAACTCTATGATTTTCCGGTAACCACCGACGATGCCCTATGTAAGAGAAATTCTTCCCATTGTACAACCACTGCGAACATGTTTCTGCAGCACAACAAGGACACGCATAACGACCCTTGGTACTCCAACCGGATAAATTGGCATAAGCGGGAAAGTCATTAACGGTCCACATCAAAGCTGCACATAAATTAAAGTTCTCCTTTTTCAGCACATCGTATGTCTCGACACCAGCCCACAATTGTTTTAACTCTTCAATAAGTGGCTGCAAATAAATGTCGATATCATTCCCGAGCCCTTTCTCTCCAGGGATAATCATAGATAAGATAAGGGAAGATTGCTTCATGCAAATCCACGGAGGCAGATTGTAAGGAACAAGCACTACTGGCCAAGTACTGTACGCAGTGCTCATGATCTTGAAAGGATTAAATCCGTCAGATGCTAGCCCAAGCCTCACACTCCTAGGATCGCTTGCAAAGCCTGGAAATTTATTGTCAAATGATTTCCAAGCTAAAGAATCTGCCGGATGCCTTAATAATCCATCATCTGTTCGTCCATCATGGTGCCACGTCATAGAGTCCGCAGTCTTCGACGACATGAAAAGCCTTTGAAGCCTCGGTATCAGCGGAAAATACCGTAAAACCTTGACTGGCTTCTTTCTTGACTGTGCATCATTTTCATCGTCGTTCCCACCTTCTAAGTTTTTACTTATCCAACGGGAGTGGCCGCATACATGACAGCACTGTTGATTTCTCCGATCGCCCCAATACAACATGCAGTCATTTGGGCAACTATGGATTTTTTTGTACCCAAGGCCTAAATCTTTTATCAATTTCTTCATATCTTTGCATGACTGAGAGATTTTTGCAAAAGGAAACATTTCTCTCAAGAACTCTAACAGCATTGTCAAAGAGTTTCCGGTCCATCCTCCCAAACATTTTAATTGAAAAAGACGAACACAGAAAGACATTTTTGAAAATTTTGATCCCTCATACAGGTCGTCGTTCATGTCATTAAGTAACACGTAAAACTTTGCCGCTTCTTCGTTCGGCTCTTCATGACGTACACTACTTCCCAGTTCGGTAAAAACATTTCTCCCAATATTACAATCATCAGAAGCCACAAAGTCCATTGGGAACGACTGGACACCATGATTGTGCATATTAAATGCATCCCGCAACATACCTTCCATGTCATCCCCTCTATTAGACTGGTGGTAAGTAGTACTGTCATAAGACACATCCATCCTTGAAGAGGAAGTACTAGGCAGGCATTCTCCATGAAAAAACCATTGTTTATAACCCCGAACAAACCCATCAACAATTAGATGCTCATATACAACTTCACGATAATGCCAGTTTATGTTGACACACTTCTTACACGGGCAAAGAATCATGTTCTCCTGGCTTGCATATTGAAATGCAAAATTTAGAAAAGTTTGTACTCCATTTCGATAACCGTCGCTTACCCTTGACAAATTCATCCAAGAACGGTCCATTTCTTATTTCTTGAAGTCTGATTGTCACCAGAAATTATAAGGGTAAGTTGTTCAGTGGTAAGTATAAATGAGTTATGTAAGTATATCATATAATATATATTTATGTATTAAGTAAATTATGTAGGTTATGTACGTGTATAAGTTATGTAAGTTTTGTATTAAGTAAACTATGTAAGTTGTGTATTATGTAACTTATGTAAGTTATCAAAGTAATGTATGTTATGTAAGTTGTGTAAGCTATTTTAGTTATGTAAGCTTTGTATTATGTAAGTTATGTAGGTTAAGTAAGTTGTGTAAATTATGTAAGTTCTTGTACATACAAATTTTGGTTATGTAAGATATGTATGATGTAAGTATATCAGTATTACGTATCTGATTTATAACCGATTTAAAACTATAATATATTTTAACAAGTTCTGTAAGTAATGTAATATATACTTAAATTTATAGCGGGTAATGTATTCAAGTAACATATTTAAGTAAAAAATTTAACCAAATTTTAGTAATTAATGTAACTGAGTAACATATTTAAGTAAAAAATTTAACGAAATTTTAGTAAGTAATGTATTTAAGTAATTTATTTAAGTAATATATTCAAGTAATATATTAAGAGTAAAATTTAGTAAAAAATATGTTTTATTTATTAATATTGTAAGACATCTAAAATATACTTAAAAATATATATTTAAGTAATGTAATATATAAATTTTGAAAAATTATATTCGAACAATATATGTATTAGTAATAAGTTAAATTAAATTGTAAAAATATTAACATATATATATTTAAGTAATGTAACATATAAATTTTGAAAAATTATATTCGAACAATATATGTATTAGTAATAAGTTAAATTAAATTGTAAAAATATTAACATATATATATTTAAGTCATGTAATATATAAATTTTAAAAAATTATATTCGAACAATATATGTATTAGTAATAAGTTAAATTAAATTGTAAAAATATTAACATATATATATATTCCCATAATGTAATATATAAATTTTAAAAAATTATATTCGAACAATATATGTATTAGTAATAAGTTAAATTAAATTGTAAAAATATTAACATATATATATATTTTAATATTAATAAGTTATGATAAAATATATGAATATATACTTTTTTAATATTAATAAGTTAAATAAAAACTAAAATGTGTCAAAATCATTGTTGCCTATGTATTATCTTTGCTATTTCCGTTACAGCACACAGAACTATACAAGTAGAGAAGTGGATAATATTGTTACTTGATCGATAGAATCATCAAATTGAACCAATCCTCTCTAACATCTTTTTGTCATCACAAAACTCATAACCACATCAAAAGAAAAACTTGTAATTGATGATTTTGACAAATAATATTTTTCTCAATGTTTAGCAAACTGCTGATACAAATTAATCTAAACTGGACAACCTCCTCAAGATGGAGCAGTGGGGGAACCACTCGGTTTTTGTTTCCACTTGATAAACACTTCATTCAACAGAAAATAGCAAAACAGAAAACAAAAAATAGAAAACAGAAAACAGAATGCAGAAAACAGAAAACAGAAAATAATGAAACATAAAATGGTACAGAAACATAACATGCTAGAGAAACAGAAATTTCTGTGACCATATTCCTTTCAAAGCTGCAAGATTTGTTACCAAGTAAAAGAATTGATTTTCATGAAAGAAATCCAAACAAAAAAATACGTTTGATGATTTAAGCAAAGTCTAAATTATAATCCCTCATCAGTTTATAGTTTCTGACCCTAAATAAAGAAAAAGAAAACTATATATAATAAAGAGAATGAATCAAAAAATGTATATTAGTATATTATAAAAGAAAAAAATAAAAAAAAAAGATTTGAATCTCCCATTTCGATAACCAAAAATATTACTTTGCTCTTTAGAAGTTTGAACTTACAAGTTGTGAACAGTGCTGTATGATGTTCAGTTCCTTGTCACTTGTAATTGATGATTTTTTCTAATAGTAGTATAGTAGCCCTGCCATAGCAAATATTAATAGATATCATTCAATAGGTTTTGAACACTAGTTTGCAATTTTCGACAGAACAACATGCAGTAAATGATTCAATATGGTAGCAATTAAAACTATATATATTATATATTTAAAATGTATATAAATTTTAAATATATTATCAAAGAAAAAAATAAAAAAATAAGATTGAATCTCAGATTTCACACATAAAATATTACTTTGCTCTTTAGAAATTTGAACTTACAAGTTTTGAACAATGTTGAAAATTGTTCAGTTCCTTGCCACTATTGGATTTTTCCTAATATTAGTATAGTAGCCCTGCCATAGCAAATGATTCAACATGGTAGCAATGGAATTTTCGACATGGTTTTGAACAATTTTGAACAATTTTGCAATTTTCGACAGAACAGCAGTAAATGATTCAACATGGTAGCAATGGAAACTAATTTTCGACAGAACAACAGTAAATGATTCAATTTGAAATGAGAAAATCGAAATGCTCAAAAGCCCCAAATTCCAGTAATATTCGAAAGACCCATTTTACTGTACGCAATTAGCTAGTAAATATTTGTTGAAAGCCCCAAATTCCATGTCAATATTCGAAAGACCCATATTTGTTCAAATAGCAAAGATTATCCAGAAACATTCGCGCATGAAGAAGATGAAGGAAGTAGTTGAACTTACCGAACGGTTGCGGCACCAGACACGAACGGAGGCGTTGATGCAGTGAAGCAGACGGGTTGGGAGAATGAGAGGTTGTGATGCAGTAAGAGATTAGGGAAATTTTAGGGGTTTGGGAGAATGAGGTTGGGGATGGGGAGAATCGGGTTTTAGCTTCAGTCAAAACGATGGGAAAAAAACGACGTCATTTTCATCAAAATAATTAACCCATTTGCGGCGTTTATATACCAGCGCCACTAGTAATATGATCAAACGCTATCGTTTCCCGATCAGTTAACTCTAAGTCATTGCATTTTAGAGAAAACATCATCGTCTCCATAAAAATTAAAACATTTTTGCGGCGTTTACTAAAAGCGCCACTAAAAGTAAATAAGAAAACGAAGCCGTTTTCCTAAACAATTTCTGTACTTTGCGGCGTTTATATACTAGTGCCACTAGTAATATGATCAAACGCTGTCGTTCCCCGATTAGTAAACTAAAACTCATGGCGTTTTAGACAAAACGGCATCGTCTCCATAAAAATTAAAATAATTTTGCGGCGTGTACTAAAAGCGCCACTAAAGATAAATAAGAAAACGGAGCCGTTTTTGTAAACAATTTCTTAAAATTGCGCGTTTATACATAAACGCCACTAAATATTAGGCCAAATGCAGTCCATTAACTCGAACTCCTGGCGTTTTAGCCCAATCGGCACTAATAATATAGATAAAACGGCAGCGTTTTCGTAAATCTTAAAACATAGTTAAATTAATTTGCGGTATTTTTTAAAGCGCCACTAAAAGCAAATAATAAAACGGCGTAGTTTTTTATCAAATGGTATGAATCTCAGCCAAAAACTGCACCGTTTTATCTCTAATATTAAGAATATTTCGCGGCGTTTGTTATAAAACGCCGCTAATGTCTATTTTATAGCGCGTTTTTAATAAAAACGCCACTACTACATTAAATTTTCTATTGAAACGGCGCCGTTTTGCCAGATTTTAATGAATAGTTTTGTTAATTTCGGTAATATTTAAAAAAATTAGATAAAATTATCAATCTCAGTTTTTTAAGTAATATTTATAAAAATTAGGTAAAAATAAAAATTTTAGTTTTTTTATTTCTTTTTATTTTTATTTTCATTTTATTTTTGTAATTTTGACAATTTTTTTAGAATTTTTACAATTCCAAATTATTATATTCAAATTATTATATATTGCATATCAATTTTAAATTAATAATCTTTACAATTTATTATTATCTCCTTTACATTTATATAAAGAACTTATTTAATATGTTAATTAAATAAGTACTAATTAATCCAAATCTTAATCCCTAACCCGACTCCAAACCCATAACCCTAACCCTAACCCCTAAAATTTATTTAATATATAAAATAAAAAACACTAATTAATCTAAACCTTAAACCATAACCCAATCCCTAACCCCTAACCCCTAACCCTTAACCCTTAACCCTAAACCTTAAACCCTTAGCCCATGACCTTTAACCCCTAACCCCTAAAACTTATTTAATATATACTTAAAACACACTAATTAATCTAAACCCGAAACTCTAACCTAACACCGATTTTATAAATCCTAAACCCTAACTCTTAACATCTAACTCCTAACCTAACCCCTAACCCATAACCCCTAACCCCTAATCCATAAACCTTAAATCACATTAACCCTTAAACCAGAATCCCTAATCCATAATCTATAAAACTTAAAATTGTACCTCCTAAACCGGTCTTAAATCCTAAATTAATTAACCATATATATACCCTAACCATATTTATTAAACCCTAAACTATAATGATAATTAAATTAAAATTTTAAAATCAATACTATCTTATCTCTTACAATTGTATTTGAAATAATTTACCACATAAATTAAAAATCAATAGTATTTTAATTTATCCATTTTTAACAAATATTTTAAATTATTTTAAATCCCTGAGTAATAGTGGCGCTTTCATAAAAACGCCACTAAATCCCCAAAAGCCAAAAATGGCATCGTTGGGCTGAAGTAGTTTTGCGGCGCTTTACCGAAAACGCCGCTAATACTATTCTTTAGCAGCATTTTACCATAAACGCCACTAATTCTAATATACATCAAAACCAAACACTGCGTTTTGGTTAAGGCATTTTGCGGCGCTTCCAAATAAACGCCACTAATTATGTTCTTTTACGGCGTTTTTTTAAAAACGCCACTAATATTAATCTACCTCAAGACCAAACGGTGCGTTTTCGTTAAGATATTTGCGGCGTTTTATCGTAAACGCCACTAATTCTAATATACCTCAAAACCAAATTCTGCGTTTTGGTTAAGGTATTTTGCGGCGCATAAAAATAAACGCCACTAATTATGTTCTTTTACGGCGTTTTTCTAAAAACGCCACTAATACTAATCTACCTCAAGACGAAACGGTGTGTTTTCATTAAGATATTTGCGGCGCTTTACCGAAAACGCCGCTAATACTATTCTTTTGCGGTGTTTTATAGAAAACGCCACAATGTCTAATATACAATTGAACCAAACGCTGCGTTTTGGTTAAGGTATTTTGCGGCGCATCCAAATAAACGCCACTAATTATGTTCTTTTACGGCATTTTTTTAAAAAAGCCACTAATATTAATCTACCTCAAGATAAAATGGTACGTTTTCCTTAAGATATTTGCGGCGCTTTTTGTTAAACGCCGCTAATACTATTCTTTTGCGGCGTTTTTTATAAAAAACGCCACGAATTCTAATATACAATTGAACCAACGCTGCGTTTTGGTTAAGGTATTTTGCGGCGCTTACAATAAACGCCACTAATTATGTTCTTTTACGGCGTTTTTTAGAAACGCCACTAGTTCTTCAAGTTTTAGCGGCGTTTAAGGTTTAGCGCCGCTAATGATCGATTTTTAGCAGCGTTTGTTAATCAAACGCCACAAAAAATGCCGCTAAAAGACTGTTTTGGTGTAGTGATAGGTATCTAAAATAAATAAATAAATAATATCAGTAAAATATATTAATAAATTATGAAAATATGTATATATATGTACATATAAAGAGGAAAAAAATGCGAAAAATATATGTAAAATAATTTTGAATAGTGTATGTATATATATGTATATTATAATATATATATTTTTGGATTATAAAATGTGAAAAACTATATAAATATTATAAAATATAAATATACGTACGTATATATGTGTATATAAAACTAAGAGGAATAAAATAATAATAAAATATATAAGATATGCATATGTATTAAAAACCATTTTAAATATGTACATATATATTATAAGATACATATGCGCGTACATACATGCATTGAAATAATAATAATAACAATAATAATAATTAATAAAATAAAATTAAAAATATAAAAGAAATAATAAAAAAAACAGATTAACGACTAAATTGAAAACAAATGAAATTTCAAAACAAAATTTAAAAATAGAAAACACAAGAAGGGACCGAATTGAAATGCGCCCAACAGGCGGAGGATCAAAAGAGAAATTTACCCAAATCACCCAAAACACTGCGCAACACTGGACTAAAATAAAACAGATTTGATTTTTCATGGGAAAATTTGAAAACAAAAAAGAATGGTTTTGAAATGATGGGATAAAGTGGAAGGATTAAAAACGAAAATAACCCATCAATGCTTAAAAGTTAAAACCAATTTCAAACTCTTATTAAAACCCCATTCCCGTTTGCGGTAACAGCAGCCTCAAGAACTGCTCCACCTTCTCCTCTGTTTTTCAAGCCAAACTCCCCCCTTTCAACTTCGATTTAGACGAAGAGAAGCAAAAATGTCAACAGTCTACCTCTTTTGGTAAGGATTTCTCCTCCTCCTTTTATTTTTTGTTTGGTGTGCAAAGGAAAAAAAACAAAGAAATCAATGAGCAAGAAGAAAATAGACCCAGAAAATCACCTTCAAAATCCTTGCTTTTCTGTTTTTTCCTTTTTATTTTCTTTAATTTCAATACAAAATTTTGCTAACCCCTATTACAGAAAACAATTGGCTTTTTATAGCCAAATATATACAGCCAAAATAATAAATTTTCACAATTTTTGCTATATTTCCCGTTATATCTACTTGTTCGTGGCTCGTTGCAGGTACCACTGGCGAGAAGTCGTGCGTGACGTACGCAAAGGATGCCGAACGTGGGCGGTTGCTGTGACGTGGTTGCTGCGAACTGCTTAGGGTAACTGCTGTTTGTTTTTTTGGTGTTGATGGCCACATTGCAGTTGGGCCAGGGTTATATTTGGGCTTGGGTCAATGTCTTGGGCCCTGTTGGGCCAAATATATTTAGTTTACTTGGGCTGTGAAAATAGTTTTGGGCCCCGGGCAACAATTGGGTATTACAACTGCCCCTCTTTGCTTGTTATCATGTAATGGGAACATAGTAAATACTCTAAAAATGGCCAATTTTGCCCGGTCTTGTTGGACCTTGGTGCTATTCTTCTTTAAGTAGCCCCATTTCAACCTACTGCATCTTCGGAGGTATTGATGCTTCGACCCACTCTACTTGTAACTTCTCAAAAGACAAAATTTGCTATCCTTAGTCTGCTCCACTACAACTTTAGGGATATAAGACTTGTGGTTTTTTAATCCGCTCACTGCAACTTTAGAGAGATAGGATCTGATTTTAACCCGCTCCACTGCAACTTCAATGAGATAGGATCATTTTCTTCAATCTGCTCCACTGCAACTTCAGGGAGATAAAACTTGTATCTTTGATCTACTTCGCCACCAGTATGGGAAGACAAGATCTGCTATCTTCGATTTACTTCACGCCAATACATGAAGACAAGATCGGCTATCTTTGATTTATTTCATGCCAATACATGAAGACAAGATCTGCTTTCTTCGATCTATTTCGCCACCAGTATGGGAAGACAAGATCTGCTATCTTTGATCTACTTCACGCCAATACATGAAGACAAGATTTGCTATCTTTGATCTACTTCGCCACCAGTATGGGAAGACAAAATCTGTTATCTTTGATCTACTTTACGCCAATACATGAAGACAAGATCTGTTATCTTTGACCTACTTCGCCACCAGTATGGGAAGACAAGATCTGCTATCTTTGATCTACTTCACGCCAATACATGAAGACAAGATCTGCTTTCTTCGATCTACTTCGCCACCAGTATGGGAAGACAAGATCTGCTATCTTTGATCTGTTCTCTAGAGAACATGACCTATATAATTTATTTTATGAACCTAATTATGCCTAGTGATTAGGATGTCATGATCAGAATGAATCAAACACTCCTAACTAGACATGTATGAATGACATTTGAATGAATGTAGAATGTCATGAAAATGATATTTTAATGTTTGAGTTATTATTACTCCAAGTTTATTAAGGTTTCATCACTAATGTGCTATAGCACCTTTTGCTCGGCTGGCGTCTCCAAAGAAGCACTTGACCAGATTGCCCCCTACTGTAAACCTCCAAGTTTAATCCACTGGGACGCAAAATTTGTACCATCTTTCTCCCGTTGTAACCCACGAGAAAAAAAATATGGCCTTTTCTCAATCCTCTGCTATCACAATTCAAGGATACTGAATGTGACACTCTTTGGTCTCTTACACCATTCCCAGGGTGTCATACGAAATGCTCATGCACAAATAATGAATTTTCCTCTCCAAGAACAACTTCTTCTTATCGCAAGGTGATCAAGCTTTGTCACCATTACTACATTTTGCCATTTTGTTCAGTCAGTATTTGATTGATAAAAACAAAAGGATAATCTTACTTTTAATATTTTCCTTTTTAGACATTTCAACCCTTGAACTTGGTGTATTCTAAACAATGACCTTGTTTCAGGTCCCTATATTATTTAGAAATTTCCAGAGTTATATGCAAAATTTCCTTCGTAAAAGTATTATTATTATTATTTTTAAAAAAAATATTTCTTAACTAAATCTGAGTTTACAGGGTTTGGTAAGTCTTTGCCATCCATCTCACTCAAAATCAAAGCTCCACCCGAAAAGGCTTTCTTTACAACATATGGACCCTCTCAATTTGGCATCCATTTTCCTCTAAAATCTTTTTGTATGGGAAGGATCTTTTTCAACACTAGCTCACCCTCATGAAATTCTCTAGGACGAACTTTTTTGTTGTAGGCTCGCATCATTCGCCTTTGATACATCTGACCGCGTTGAATAGCCTTTAGCCTTTTCCCTTCTATTAAGTTCAACTGATAATAACGAGACTGAGCTCATTCTGCCTCATCCAATTTTAACTCAGCCAATACCCGAAGAGAAGGAATTTCCACCTCAATGGGTAAAATTGCTTCCATCCCATAAACCAGAGAGAAAGGTGTCACCCCGGTCGAAGTCCTAACAGACGTTCTATAAGCAAAGAGAGCAAATGGTAATTTCTCATGGCAGTCTTTGTAGGTCTCGGTCATCTTCCCAACAATTCTCTTGATATTCTTATTCGCTGCTTCTACTGCGCCATTCATCTTTGGGCGATATGGCGACGAGTTATGGTGTCTGATCTTGAATTGACCGCAGACCTTTGCTATCGTGCTATTATTCAAATTCAATGCATTATCAGATATGATCCTCTCGGGAATTCCATATCGACATATGATCTTCTTTTTCAAGAATCTGCTAACTGCTGACTTCGTGACATTTGCATAAGAAGCAGCTTCCACCAATTTGGTAAAGTAGTCAATAACCACAAAGATGAAGCGATGCCCATTAAAAGCCTTTAGCGATATTGGCCCAATGAAATCCATACCCTACATAGAAAAAGGCCACGGAGAAGTCATAACATGAAGAGGTGAAGGAGGTGCATGCAATTTATCACCATAAATTTGACATTTATGGCATTTCCTAGCATAGTTGATTCTCTTTCCATAGTAGACCAATAATACCCAAATCTCATGATCTGCTTGGCCATCGTGAAACCATTTACATGCATTCCGCAAATACCCTCATGGACCTCCTCTAGAATTTTTCTAGCTTCCACTGCATCCACACATCTTAGCAGTACCTGATCCTTCCCTTTTTTGTACAGGACCTCTCCATCTAGAACATAGTCAATAGCTATTCTTCTCAATGCTCTCTTATCATTCTCCGTCGCCTGATCTGGATACTCACGATTTTTCACATATCGAAATATATTCAAATGCCAGGGATGGTCATCTTTTCCCTCCTCCTCAACATTATAGCAACGAGCCGGTGTTTTAGAATTACTCATCTGAATAGGATTAATGTCCTCTAACTTATTCACTCGGATCATAGAGGCTAGGGTGGCCAATGCATCAGCCATCTGATTCTCATATAGTGGAAGGTAACAAAAAGTGATGTCATCAAACTCGTCCATCAATTTCAGAACCATCTTTCGATAACTGATCAGTTTAGGGTCTCTTATCTCTCATTGTCCTTTGAGTTGGTATATCACCAATGCAGAATCACCATACACTTTTAACACTTTGATCTTACATTCGATGGCTGCACGAACGCCTATAATGCACGCTTCATATTCTGCCATATTGTTCGTACAATCAAAATCTAGTTTGCTAGCAACAGGATAGTGATCTCCACTTGGAGATACTAGGATTGCCCCAATTTCATTACCCACAGCATTTGAGGCTCCATCAAAATTTAGCTTCCACACATGATCCATTTGGGGATTTTCTTTAGTAACTGCCACATACATCAAATCCTCATTTGGAAAATCAAAGTTTAAAAGCTCATAATCCTCCAAGGCTCTACTACCTAAAAAGTCAGCTATTGCTCTCCCTTTTACGGCCTTCTGACTCACATACACTATGTCAAATTTAGAAAGCAAGATCTGCCATCTAGCCATCCTCCCATTCAAAGCAGTCGACTCTATCATATACTTTAAGGGATCCAACTTTGAAATTAGCCATCTCGTATGATACAACATATAATGCCGTAATCTTTGAGTTGTCCACACCAAAGCACAACACAACTTCTTAATGAACGAGTACCTCGCTTCACACTCAGTGAATTTCTTGCTAAGATAATATATTGCCCTTTCTTTTCTTCCTGTTTCATCATGTTGGCCTAACACGTACCCCATTGAATTGTCAAATACTCTAAATACAGTATTAATGGCCTATCTGGGCTAGGTGGCAATAGCACTGGAGTGTTGGACAAGTACCACTTTATTTTGTCAAAAGCTTTCTGACATTCTTCATCCCACACACCCGAATTATGCTTCTTCAGAAGACGGAATATGGGATCACATTTCTCAGTTAGTTGTGAAATAAACCGAGCAATATAATTCAATCTTCCCAGAAATCCTCGTACTTCTTTCTAAGTATGTGGTGGAGGTAAATCTCGTATTGCCTTGAATTTGTCTGGGTCAACCTCAATTCATTTCCCGCTGATTATGAAGCCCAGAAACTTCCCTGATCTAGCTCCAAAAGTGCACTTCGTTGGATTAAGCTTGAGCTGGAAATTCCTTAGTCTCAAAAATAACTTCCGCAGAATCTGAACATGCTATTCTTCCGTTCTAGACTTTGTAATACATAAACCTCAATCCCCTTATGCATCATGTCATGAAACAAAGTTACCATAGCTCTTTGATAAGTTGTCCCCGCATTCTTTAACCCAAAGGGCATCACTTTATAACAGAACGTCCCCCACAAAGTAATAAATGTGATCTTTCTCATATCTTCCGGATGCATCTTTATTTGATTGTACCCAGAAAAACCATCCATGAAAGAAAACAACGAATAACCTGCCGTATTATCCACTAAAGTATCAATGTGAGGCAACGAAAAATTATCCTTTGGACTGGCTCTATTCCAATCCCTGTAATCCACACACATTCATACTTTCCCATCTTTTTTAGGGACAATGACTACGTTGGCTACCCACTCTGAATATTTGACTTCTTGCAGGAACCCAACGTCAAATTGTTTTTTGACTTATTCTTTTATTTTTAACACAATGTTAGGCCTCATTCTCCTGAGCTTCTGCTGAACTGGCTTGCAATCTTCCTTTATAGGAAGACGGTGTACCACAATATCAGTGCTTAACTTGGGCATATCCTGATATGACCATACAAAGACATCTTTAAATTCACAGAGTAATTCGATGAGGTTTCGCCTTGTCTTGGCAGTAACGTCAGTTCTGATCTTTACCTCCTTTTCTTCCTCTAGGTTCACAATCTCTAATGATTCTTTATGAGGCAAGATTTGCTTATCCTCCTGTTATACCATTCTCAATAAATCCAGAGACAGTCTACGTCATCTTCAAAATCATGTGATCCCTCTAAACACACGTCTTGCTCAAAAGGGGATTCTGAGTCTGAAGCATCGTCATTCAAATCATTGATATCTGGGAACCTATGGTAGGCGCCAAAGAATATACAAACAATGAATTTATGAACGAATATGATTATGAATGAAAAAAATGAATGATATGGAAAAAGAATAAAAGAATAATTATTCAAAAAAAAGAATGAAAAAGACTACTGGCTTTAATACGAAAAGTGTATTTATTAGAATCATAACGTTTCACATGTGCATATAAAGAAATTCCTAATGTTAAAACAACAAGGATGTTCTGGACATTTACTCTGAAAGAGCTCTAAAAACTACAAGAATCTCTTCCGCAGTCCAATTGTTTAGCTCACTTCCAAGTTCATAAGGGCGAATCTCTAACAGTGTCCCTCTCTCGAATGTGTCTAAGGCATTAATGTGGATATCTCCCAGCATTTCTTCAACACTTTTTACTTTAAGCATTCTTCGCTCAGGATGAATGAACCCCTTGATACGAATGTCTTGGATATGTGAGGAAAAGCCATAGGTTCCCACTTAACCTCATTTCCATTCAGGGGTGACCTTCTTCTCTCCATTTCCTTTCTCTTTTGTTTTACATCTGGTTTATAACCTAGACCAAAACGATCATACTTTTCTTTCATTACTGGTACCCCAACTCCTCATTGCAAATATCTTTCCAATCCTTTTCCCGGAACAGCTCCTCTTCCTACTACTAATTGAAGACTCATTCTTGTAGCATTGGATATATTCGACACTAGAATTCTACTCCCCTCGGCAATAAATGTTGCATTCACAAACTCTAAGGTTCGGAAAGAACATTCCACTACCTCCTCATCCGTTTCCACGTACGGTGCATTACTGGTTATTGACGCAATAGTACCCTCCTCAACATTTATGGTCACTAACCGTCCCTCTGTCACTAACTTCAACTTCTGATGCAACGATGACGGTACAGCCCCCACCGAATGTATCCAAAGTCTTCCCAACAAGCAATTATAAGAAAGGTTGATATCCATTACAATGAAATCCACTTCATAAGTATTTTGGCCAATCTGCAACGGTATCTCAATCCTTCCCAAAACCTTCCTTTCCGTTCCATCGAATGCCCTCACCACATTTTGACATGTTTTCATATGTGAGCTATCCATAGGTAGTCTATTGAGAGTAGATAAGGGCAGTACATTCAATGTGGATCCATTATCAATTAAAACTCCCGGCACCATACTTCCTTTACACCGAGCAGTAATGTGCAGAGCTTTAGTGGACCCCATACCTCCAGATGGTATTTCGTCATCGTTGAAGAAGATAAAATTATCAACACTTATATTGTTGACCAACCGATCCAATTGGTTGACAGAAATATCACTTACCACGTATGCTTCATTTAATGCATTTATCAGCGCATTTCGATGCACCTCTGAACTCATGAGCAAGGCCAACACAGATATACGAGCTGGCTGTTTATGCAGCTGCTCTACCACGCTATACTCACTGTGCTTCAAAAATCTCAAGAATTCAGTAGCTTCTTCCTCCTTTATTGGCTCATTAATCAATGGCCTCTCTTCCTTTTGCTCTGCCATAAGAACTCCCTCCGCTGACTCTGCTTGGGCATTTATCCGACTGCAGTACATCTCATCATTTGCATAAGAACCTGTCTTTTGGTTTTCTTTTGGAACACTGACTAAAGCTTCCTTTTTCGAGACTGTTATATCGCACTCATAATTCCAGGGGACCTTCTTACTATCCTTGTATGAAAACTTTGTTGGCTTCTGAATTACAATCTTCGGCATCACCTGTGCCCTAACCTCATTAACCCTAGGGTTCAAGATGATGATCACAGGATGATTAACCCTCGGAATCCTTGTTTCGCTGACTCTAACGCACATACACTTCCTTTTCCTTCCACCTCTTCAAAAAACTCTACTTCTCTATTATCCATCAAGCTCTGAACCAGAGCTCTAAATTCCTCGCATCTCTGAATTTCGTATCCCACCTCATGATGGAACTCACAATAACTTTGGGTCTCGCCACCTCTCACTAAATCCGAGACGATTAACCCTCTTTCCACCATTTCTTTCCAAACCCTCTTCAAAGGGATTTTTACCTCAACAATACTTTCTTTGACTTTTCTCCCCATACTTTCACCCATCATGTTTACCCCGGCATCAATATGATTGGGTAATAGATTTTTCGTGCCTGATGAATCATCTATCTTGAGAACACCCATCTTAATGAGCCTTTCGACAAGCTTTTTAAAAGAAGTACAATGTTCTATAGAATGCCCCGTAACTCTTACATGAAAATCGTATTGTGCATTTGTGTCATACCACTAAGGTACGGAGGCTGTAACGGAGTCAAGTAAAATGGGGAAACAACATGCGCATTGAATAAATTCTGATACAATTCTTTATACGACATAGGAATGGGTGTGAACTGAGGCCTTTCAGTACTTGGCATCACACCAGATTCCTGTTTTGATGAACCCTGTTGACTTGCCACTACTTTTCTAGGCTGATTCACCGTAATTGATTTGTTGTATGTATTCACGTTGTTCACCTCATTTTTCTTTGAGGCCTGCCTTCTGTTGTTCTCTTCAACATCAATCCTCCCGCTCCTTATAGCACTTTCAATCATCTCACCACTCATGACTATGTCAGAACAGCTTTTCGTGGCACTTCCTAACATATGTGTAATGAATGGGGCTTTCAGCGTATTTATAAAGAGCATCGTCATTTCTCTTTCAAGGAGTGGAACTGCACTGCCACCTCCCTCCACCTCTGAGCATACTGTCTAAAACCTTCATTCGACTTTTTCTCCATGTTCTGCAAAGTAATCCTATCAGGAACCATTTCTGCCACATGACTGTATTGTTTCATAAAAGCCTGTGCCAAATCCCTCCAGGAACTAATCTTAGTATGGCTTAACTGATTATACCATTTAAATGCTGCTCCCATGAGGCTATCCTGAAAATAGTGTATCAACAATTGGTCATTATTAACATATCCGGTCATTCTTCTACAAAACATGGTGATATGAGCTTCTGGGCAACTGGTTCCATTATACTTCTCGAATTCCGGCATTTTAAACTTGTAAGGAAGCACCAAATCTGGTACCAAACTTAAATCCTTAGCATCAATCCCATGACATCTCTCAATAGTTTCCAACACTTTGAATTTCTCTTCAATCCATTTCCATCTTTCCTCTAATTGCTTTGGTAATTCTTCTTTTATTTTCTCTTTTTCAACCGCCTCCTCAAAATCAGGAACAACAGGAGTGACAAGATTATCCTCAGGGCTAGAGCCTGATCCGACTTGGTAATTCATCAATCGTGAAGCATCAGCCTGAAATTGCTGAGGCCTAATCGTAACAAAATATTTGCGTGGGTATACTTCGACTTGGGGCTGCGCATGCGGAGGTGTAAAGCTTGGAGAATATAAGGGTCTGTCACCATCTTCCTTTTCGACATTAACCATAGGGCTCTTTCCTTTATCCTTTCCTTCCGTCAATAGTCGGGTTAACTGTGTCATCATGCTTCCTTGAGATTCTACCATTTTGTCCACCATCTTCTATTGGATCTTCTCAAGCTGCTCCTACATTTGCTGCTGAAGTTGATATTGCATTTCTTTCTGGAACTGCTCGAGCTTTTTCAACCTTTGGTCCATACTTTTTATTTTCGCTCGTGTACCGTAACGGTGTTGGGTTGACCGGCTAGTTTCTAGGTTAATTGAAGGATGATTTTGATTAATTAGAACCATTTAACAATTTTTAATGCATATGATGCGATGCATGAAAATGAATGCAAAAAAGACATCAATTCTGAGTTCAATTACTTTTAGAAAACTTTATTAGAAAATAAATCTTTTTACATAGAATGAACTACAAATAAGGTTTTACCCTAATACTCAAGACTTTAATCCTTTTAAGTAACGAGGCCAAGTCTCGTCCTCGATCTGACTCCAATTCATACTTCACGCTTAACACGTCGGCCTGTATTGCTAAAGCTTGTAGGTGATCTGCTACCTCTCGAATCTGAACCACAGCTTCTCCTATAACATGATCCCTGTCTCTTACTTGATTTTGGAAATAATAAAGTTGCTCAATCTAACGACCCTCCTTTGCCTCTAGATGCTCAATCCGAACCTCACAACTTCACAATGCTGCTTCTAACCCCTCTATTTTACCCTTCATTTCTTCAATCTTGTTTAAACTTGCCTTTAGCTCTACTACATAATTTCGACTTCTATGCTGACGAAGAAACCTTTCTAACTCAACCACTCTGTCCTTCAACTCACTTTTTTCCTTTTGGCCCTCTGACAAGCTCTTTTCTAATGCTTCATTTCGTGCTTGAACCTCTTGAAATTTTCTTTCCCACCAGTCTGACCTGTTTCTTTCTTCTCAAATTTTTTCACGCCACTGTTCTGAGGTTTTTCCAAGCCCGGCAGTTCTCATTGACAGACGTAACTTTTTGTAATCTGTCTTCAAGCTATCTAATTCCTCTTCGGCCTTACTCTTTCCCTTCCTTAGTTTATCAGCCTCGAGCTTTTGAACATCCACATCTAGTCTCAAATTCACTTTTTCTTCCTCCATTTGCTCTATTTTCTTCTCTAATTCTGTATTTTTTTCTTTCAAAGTCCTGCTTTATGATTTCCAACTCAGAAGGGACGACTCGCAAATGCTCCTCCATCGATTGACTACTTTCTGAATTTGGCCCAGGAGTATTGTCATTAATCCTCTTAACCCACCATTCATTATACTCGAGAGTTGTCATTGGGCCCACAGCTAATCTCTTTATTCGGTGAGTTTGATTCCATGAATTGGCCATCTCATGAGCCTTCTTTTTTATAACCACCATCTTTATACGAGAATTCACACTCAGCCAGTCCTTGAGTTGCAGGTACAAACTGCCTTGACCTGTATTACCTTAACACTAGCAATGGGGCATAACCAACAGCTCCCCAAATTCTGAGTAAAGGAACCCAGTCAAAATCCCCGTACCGATATAGGATCTCATCCGGAAGTAACCATGGAGCTCTCCACTCGATATCCTCCTCTTGCAAACTCTGAAAAATTGCCATCCATTTCTTCTACGAGATGTCATCCCTCTTTGGCGTAGCCACTATCTCCTTCAATGGTGAATAACCTTCAGAGAAAACTCGATATGAAACTTTATCAACCTACCAAAAGTGACTGTGGAACCATGCAAGTAGGAGTTGCGTACATCCAATGAATCTACCTTCTCCTGCTCTTCGACATGCATTCAGTGACCTGAAGGTTTCTGCCAAGATTACCGGAACTGGTGTAACTCTCTTATCAAGCTGATCAAATAAGTCAGTGACTGCTTCTTCAACATGCCCCAAAGTCTTAGGGAACATAACCAAACCATATATACTTAAAGCAAAGATATCTACCTTCTACCTCGCATCTGGGTGTGCTAAAATGAGATCTTTCAAAATTTTCCAAGGAATGCACCTACTATCTCCCTTTTGCTTGATCCGAGCTGTAACCCACTACTCACTCATCCCTGTTATATTCATCAGCTTCCTCAAGAAAGTCGGTACATTTATCGCTTTCGAGTAGATTCTGTCTACTTGAATTCTCGAACACCGAAGTAAGGCCATGTTTTCTTCTATTGTAGGTACCAAATCAACCTTCCCGAACGTGAAGCAACTATAGGCTGGATTCCAAAATTGGGCAAGAGCTCGAAGCAGACGCTTGTCTACCTTCATATCAAGCAAATAAGGTAAATTCCTATAATTTGAATAGAATAACTGTCTAACCTCAATATTCCATTGATCCCAAATCTCCTTCAACTCTTGCAAGTTGTTCTGGGCTACGATGACACGGGTGAAGTCTCATAATTCTGATACATACCCGTCGGCTAAACTATCACCTTTTTCGCGTTGCGCCCTCTCAGCCCAAGTTTGGACAGCCGCATTGTCCTCCATTCTATCAAGAAACCCATTTCCCATGATAAACTTTCTATCGAGCAACCGAACACGAACCAACGCCTTTATAATGATATGCCATGCAATCAAAGTAAAACACAAAAAATCAGTATCAATTAAATACAATACGACCAAGAAATAGTAAAAGCTCCTAATGAGGTGTCTACTAAGGTAGAGAGTAATTCTACCTAGGGTGGGTTCCTAAGGTTCAATATGAGGTTTGGCTTCTAAAGCAACGGTACCCAAACCAGCAGATTCCTCGATCCTCACCCATTATAGGCTCATATAGACCGAGTTCAGTTCAGGGGAATACATTTCCCTATGACTGCACGGAGATGAAAATCTCTCGAAGATATAGGTACAGATGTCTCCCGAAAGCGGTCCACTACCCTGCACGGAGGTGAAAACCTCACGAAGTACTAGCTTCTCGCTCCCACTTAAAGGGGTAAAAACCGACTTTATGAAATGCAAAATGCAAATAAGCTAACAGATTTAAGTCAACCAAACAAAACATATGACAATGAAAATCAATGAATGGAAAAAGGAAATCATGATTTAAAATAACTTTTCAATTTTTGACAAAAAGACAAAAATAATCAATTCATGGCTCGACTCTCTAAGAGTCCCCAGTGGAGTCGCCAAGCTGTCCAAACCATTTTTTGAAAAACAAAAATTTGTTATCGATTTGAAAAAACAAAAATTGGAGTCGCCACCAATCCTTTGTTAAGGTGTGATCGGCTCACCTTTAAAACAATTTTGGTCTACGAATTATGAGAAAACAGGTTCGGGAGTCAGTTACGCACGAGGAAGGGTTAGCACCCTCGTGACGCCAAAATCGGTACCGAATTGATTGTTTAATGGCTTGGTGTCGAAAATTTTGAAAAAATTTTAAAAGAAAAACTTTTTATCTTATGAATGAATTAAAATAATAAAACATTCCTATTTCAAAGAAATAAAACATCACACCCAGTAAGTTATGGCACAATATTTTTAAATCTTCAAAATTAAGTGTGCTTTTGATTTTTAAACTCACACGGTTAAATCTAAGAATATTCGGTTATCTAAGTTGAATGAAGAAAATCGAAACCCAGTAAGTTAGGGCACGGCTTCTCAAAATTCCAAATACCGAATATTACTTTTTGTTTTAAGAATTCTTATTTCGAGATAACAAAATGTCATAACCAGTAAGTTAGGACCCGACATTTTTGGATTCCCGAGAATAAGCTTTTATTTGAAATTTGTGTGAATTTATTGCAAAATGAATACTTGGTTTTCTAAATTCATCGAAAAGTAACCACGATCCAGTAAGTTAGGACACGATCTTTCTCGAGAATCATGAATACTAAATATTTTGAAAATTTATAAAATATGATGATTTTGGTACTTTAACGAAACCAAAATGTTTTTTTTAAAAATGTTGATGCATAACATGAAACAATTACTTCAATTTAAATGATATATGTATATGTATTTGCAAAATAAAATATGATATATAAGTGAATTTGAAAAAATATGTGCATGCATATATTAAAACATGTATATAAAAGTTATAAAAATAAAATATAAAATATGTATAGGTATAGGTATCTAAAATAAATAAATAAATAATATCAGTAAAATATATTAATAAATTATGAAAATATGTATATATATGTACATATAAAGAGGAAAAAAATGCGAAAAATATATGTAAAATAATTTTGAATAGTGTATGTATATATATGTATATTATAATATATATATTTTTGGATTATAAAATGTGAAAAACTATATAAATATTATAAAATATAAATATACGTACGTATATATGTGTATATAAAACTAAGAGGAATAAAATAATAATAAAATATATAAGATATGCATATGTATTAAAAACCATTTTAAATATGTACATATATATTATAAGATACATATGCGCGTACATACATGCATTGAAATAATAATAACAATAATAATAATTAATAAAATAAAATTAAAAATATAAAAGAAATAATAAAAAAAACAGATTAACGACTAAATTGAAAACAAACGAAAATTCAAAACAAAATTTAAAAATAGAAAACACAAGAAGGGACCGAATTGAAATGCGCCCAACAGGAGGAGGATCAAAAGAGAAATTTACCCAAATCACCCAAAACGCTGCGCAACACTGGACTAAAATAAAACAGATTTGATTTTTCATGGAAAAATTTGAAAACAAAAAAGAATGGTTTTGAAATGATGGGATAAAGTGGAAGGATTAAAAACGAAAATAACCCATCAATGCTTAAAAGTTAAAACCCATTTCAAACTCTAATTAAAACCCCATTCCCGTTTGCGGTAACAGCAGCCTCAAGAACTGCTCCACCTTCTCCTCTGTTTTTCAAGCCAAACTCCCCCCTTTCAACTTCGATTTAGACAAAAAGAAGCAAAAATGTCAACAGTGCGCATCTTTTGGTAAGGATTTCTCCTCCTCCTTTTATTTTTTGTTTGGTGCGCAAAGGAAAAAAAACAAAGAAATCAATGAGCAAGAAGAAAATAGACCCAGAAAATCACCTTCAAAATCCTTGCTTTTTTGTTTTTTCCTTTTTATTTTCTTTAATTTCAATACAAAATTTTGCTAACCCCTATTACAGAAAACAATTGGCTTTTTATAGCCAAATATATACAGCCAAAATAATAATTTTTTTACAATTTTTGCTATATTTCCCGTTATATCTACTTGTTCGTGGCTCGTTGCAGGTACCACTGGCGAGAAGTCGTGCGTGACGTACGCAAAGGCTGCCGAACGTCGGCGGTTGTTGTGACGTGGTTGCTGCGAACTGCTTAGGGTAACTGCTGTTTGTTTTTTTGGTGTTGATGGCCACATTGCAGTTGGGCCAGGGTTAGATTTGGGCTTGGGTCAATGTCTTGGGCCCTATTGGGCCAAATGTATTTAGTTTACTTGGGCTGTGAAAATAGTTTTGGGCCCCGGGCAACAATCGAGTATTACAACATTCTTGTGTTTGGTTGAATGGAATGATGTTGTAATAGTATAAGGAAAAAACTAAAATGATTAGAATATCCCTTAGCAGAATTTTTTTAGAATTTTTTTAGGTAGATGATTATTGTTATTCTTATTAAATTTTAATAAGATTATTAATATAAATAATAAATAATTTAATCATATTTTAACATAATTATTATTAATTATAATTTAATAAAAATATAAAATTCTTAATATTAAATATTCTTATATGAATTAACTAAAATCATAATATATAATAATATAAAATATAATTTAAAATAATTATTATTAAATATAATTTAATAAAAATATATAATTTAATAAAATTCTTAATATTAAATATTCTTATATAAATTTACTAAAATCATAATATATAATACTATAAAATATAATTTAAAATAATTATTATTAAATATAATTTAATAAAAATATATAATTTAATAAAATTCTTAATATAAAACTAGATAAAGCTAAGCTCAATGAGCAGCAAATTCTCTAAAGAGGAAATAAATGGTAGGATCCTGACTTACGAAAATTAGATTTCCAATTTTTGTAAGCCACTTCACTTGTTTGATATCATAGTAAATAATTTACCTTTTTTACACTACTTATAATCATAAGTTTGTATAAATTATTAACAATAAATAAACACCATAATTAACTTGAACCCTGTATTAACTTGATGGATAAAGTATTTATCACCTCAAATGTAATTTGGGTGACCTCAAATGTGATTTCGGTTAAGCTCAAACTTTTATTAATGTCAATGCCAACACTACCACATTTGGGTTCAAATTATACTCATAGTAAGCTTAAACTTTTATTAATGCCAATGCCAACACTACCAAAACCTTTTGGACAATTATTTCGAAGATTTAAACCAACAAAAAGAAAATCAATAAGTAATAAAACCATAGAAAATAAAAGAAAAAATTGCCTTTGAAGCACATTCAATTGAGCACTTGTTTCTCTTTAATATCTCCATGATTTCTTCATCTTTATTCATAATATCAAACATAGGCAAACACAACGATAACTGTAATCCCCTACCCCTACCAACATTTTATTGTAACTATAACTAACATAGAATAACTAGTTGGCCTCTTAAAACAGACAAAGACCAGACCCCAAACCAAACCAAACTGCTAAACAACAAAATAGACATCATTGAAAAGACCTCATCCCCAGATTGCATCATTTTCAATTCTTAGAAAGGAGGAGCATAGAGCTGGAGAACCTTCTGTCAGGACGGTCTGCTGTTAATATCATCCCACCAAGCACTCACATGCTTCCTGCTGGTTCTCATGTATTCCTTTCCCATTTGACCCCCCAAGTACTGAGTAAATGGCAGGTGACTCAGGTCAGCAAGGCTGAAGAAATCACCGGCCAAGTACTTATTCTTTGGCAACCTCTCCTCATAAATATCCAGAACTTTGCCTAGCTTTTCCTCGCTTTCCTTGATCAAATTTTCATCAGGAGGGAACCCCATCTTGGAAGCAAACATCAGATGTAGGGTCAAGGCATAAATTGGTGGGTTGAAATTGTGTGCCTCAACCTCTAGCCAATTTTCCACTTGACCCCTTTCCTCTACTGTCTTTCCCAGTAGATTAGTCCCTTGTGATTTTTATTTTTCTGCATAGTACCTTATGATTGCACGGGATTCTACAAAAACCCAAATTGGAAAAATCATCATTTGGTGCTATTTAATTATTATGAATATTAAAGTAAGAAAGATTTGTTTTTAAGAAAGTGGTTTAGAATGTCATCTTTCTTTGCTAAAGAGTGAGCACTCACAAATTGAAAACTACAGAATCCATTTTCAAGAAAAATACAGAAACCATTTTCAATTGAAAAATTCAACAGATTTACATGCAATTGCAAAGCCAGATAAAAGGAAATATGGAAATATATATTACCACTAAAGCCAGATTTACATCTGAGATTTTCATTTACAAACTAGATACAATTCAAAATAGTCCAATAGCTTTGTACCTCAATTAAAGTTTTAGTTATAATTTCATTACAATGAAGAATAAGCAAGAACAATCAGGCATGGAGCTTGGCGCAGGTCTGCACTCCAGCAACTAGAACTGGCCATATCAAACCAAAAAAAAAAAAAGAAATTAAAGGCAGTATCCTTAAACCATAAATATAATATGCCATATAATTTAAATGTAAAAACAACCCAAGAGCAAAAAATTTGCAAATTTTGTCACAAGATGCAAGGGACAGTGAACTAAGTTGTAATAACATCCAATAAGTATAATGGTAAGGGGAATAACCTAGAGCACAATATAACCAGATCACTATCTAAACTTCATGCTTCATGGACAATTTTCAAAGCTAACTTCAATACACATAAATTTTCTTCTTTTTTTTTTAAAATCCAGAGCACAATATAAACAGATCATTCAAGAAAAATACAAAAACCATTTTCAATTGAAAACTTCAACAACAGATTTACATGCAATTGCAAAGCCAGATAAAAGGAAATATGGAAATATATATTACCACTAAAGCCAGATTTACATGCAACAACACAAGGAACTCTCTACTTCGGCAAGATGGAGAAAGAAAATGCAAGACCATAGACATGCATAAACTGTCTCAGCAAAGATCACATGCAAGAAAGGGTTTAAAACAAGAAGTAGAAGTAAAAGGGTACAAAGCATATTACCTCAATAATTTTTTCTTTCTAGAAACTAAAGAAACCTGCCAGAGAAAAAAGACCCTAGGCAGTACAACTGCACTGCACCAAAAGTAAAAAGCTCTAGTCTAGATCTCAGCCATAAAATTAAGAAATACTTGTCTAATTTCAAAGAAAAAAAATGCTAACATTTTTTCCATTAAAATGTACATTGACTTGCCCTTTTATCATGTCAAGGTTCATCAACTGTGCAGAAACAAAGCAACAAATTCGAGCATGCAAACTGCTAACACTTCTTAATATCTCTCAAGAAACCATAGTTAAATTGCAACTCTTTTCCTATGCAACAGAGGAGTCGCCTGAATGTCATTCTAAAGCTGGAGAAGCTTTATAGAGGTAAAAGAACCAATATATAACATTCATGGCTAATTAATATTAACCAGCTGCCACCACATTCAATACCCAGATTGATATACTTGAGACTCACATAGCACACAACTCTGCATCCCCGCCCAAAAAAGATGTAACCATATCCAGCACATATTTGGACATTGATATTAGGAATAGGATCCTCTAAATATATGAAAAATTTTCAAAACAACTGAGTATACCCATATCCAACACTCACCACCTAATCCTAATCAACATAACATAGACTATAATACATGAAATTGTCACCTATCATCTTGGTTATGATCAAACAATGGTGATTAATGCCTTCCAGTAACAGCAATGGTTCTGGCTACAAAAAGCCAGAAACCAATATTCTTCTATTTTCATACAACAATAAAAATCTAACCCAAAGAAGAAAACATTGAAATCAAAACCATAATATTCCCACAAAACTTTGAAATCAAAGCCACCCTGCAATTAAATAGAACTCCCCAATGGAATAAAGGACTCAGACCACAACCATAAATCAGAGGAAGCCGAAGACAATGTTGAAGCAAAGATTCATACCTGAAATCAGCCTCCGATGAAGCAGGGGTTACAAAAATCGCAACAAAGAAACGTCAGAGAAATAAATCCACTGAAATATAAGAAAAAAAAACATTGATCTGAAACCAAAATAGAAATGAAAAGGAAAAGACAGACAAAGAAAAAGTTCAAGATTCATACCTTAAAATCAGTCTCCAATGAAGTAGTGGATTTCAAAAACCACAAAAAACAGATTCTAGCATGTGTGTGTTTTGGCCTTTGGTTACCCAAAGCTAAAAAAATGACAGGAAAAAAATTCAAAAGGGACCGAGAGAGAGAATCGGTAAAGAAATGGGAGGAGATTTCGATTGAAGAGATATATTTGAGGATTTGTTATGAAAGTAGAAGAAACGAGGACAGAAATTAACTCTGCAGTACCTATGCAAGAAGAAGCAGAAATCGATGAGGGCAAAAAAAGGAAACGAAAATAAGAAATGGGTAAGGATTCCCTAATCGGCGCTGAATGGGGGAATACTTATTACGGGACCTGAGTGTATTAGAGACGGAATTGATTCGGGACGTAATGACATTACGTCCAACGAAACACCCGTTTGGTTGTGGGCTTGCGGAATAGGGGAATGCATTCCTATTCCCCCAACCAAACATAGTGTAAGAGTTTTAGAGACTAACACGTGGCTTCGCATTTTTTTTAGATTTGCCTTACTTTATATTTTTTGACATTATAAGACAATAGTTAAATTTTAATTTTGACCTCTAGACTATGCTGAGACTTGGAGATTTAATTTGTATACTTTAATTTTGACAAAATTTGCTCCCTCCACTTTTTATAATCCATTAGTTAGTCTAAATAATTATTGTTTTATCATGACGAGTTTGAATGAGTGTTTTTAAGAAAAAAAAAGTCTTAATTAGTATTTTCAAGATTATTTTTAATTGTTACGTGACTGTCAAGTGATTATTTTTCTAAATTTCCAAATGTGAAATAAAAAAATTAATAGAAAAATTTTAACAGTGATAACAATTGAATCTCAATTTTTAAATTTAAAAAATAAAAATTATATTCATAAAAATAAAAAATATAATTTAAAAAATAAAAAAAATGAATGGAAAAGCAAACAATTAAAGGCCCTTTGCATGAAAAATAAAGCAAAGGAACGTGGCAGAAATTGTGAACATGTGAATTATAAATGATAAAAGTAACCCCTTACAATTATTATTTTCTGCAACATTAATTATGAGAAAATAACATAATTTAATAGCTTATAACATTAACACCTATATCACGTGTACTTTATTGATTAAGGAACTTTATGGTTTTGGGAATAACTTTTAAGTAGGGTTTCAAGTTTAAAAATAACGAATGAAAGAGTTTATTTTTCATTTTTATTTAATTTTAAATTTAGTTGAGATCTAAATATATAAAACCAAATTTATAATATGATTAATTTATGTTATGATTTCCAATAAATAAATAAAATAAGAAAGAAAAATTAGTTTTGTAAAGTTTGTGAGGAAGGTAAAAACGGAGCATGTGATTAATAAATTATGTAACCTTAATTCTTAGTGTCTGAAAACCCCATCTTACAACAAATCTTCACAAATAAATCTCAAATCATCACACCCATACACTTTTTATTATAATAGGCTAATTTAGCCCGGTCTTACAAAAAAATAATAAACTCAAAATAATAAAATAAAGTTCAAGTCCAGTCTAAAATTGTATCATTTGGCCCGATCGAAATGACTCATTACTTGAAAAAGGATATGCAATCTTAGATAAGAAATGCAATCTTAGAAGATAAGATTTTGTAATCTTAGAGATTTAATTTGTAGATACCCTTTAAATCTTAGCCGTTGATGTAATTGATTTATACCGTTGGATTTGGGGAGGCTCAACTATAAATAGAGGCCTCTCCCTTCATTGTAAAACACTAGAGTTTGGAGCAATAATAATTCTTAAGAGCATTCACTCAAATTTTTTCTTCTCTTGCGTTCTTATTTTCTGTGGCTTGTTCTTATTTTGTTTTTCGTTCATCTTCGTTTCTTTTTTAAGTTGCTTTCATTTGAGTTAGATTTTGGTGCAGGAATTTCGTTGAATTTTCATATTGTGGGAGTAAGGCCGACTTAAGCATTTTTTTAACATTTTTTATTTATCTATTTAATTGTTTAATCATTAATTATTCTTTTACTTTTATTTTTTTATTTATCCATCAATTTTCTTATTTACATATTGTTCATTCATTTAATCATTCTTATCATTCTTTTATTTTTTTCCATTAATTATATACTTTATTTTTTTAATATTATGTCACATATGTTGTTTATTTCTTAAAAACTCGTGTTATAAATCATCCATTTTAAATTGTTTGATTATTTGCTTTAAATTTTTTTTTCATATATTATCAATTGCAATTTATTTTTTTTACTATCTATTTTTTTCCATATTTTGGCCCTCAGTTTGGTTTTATTCTCATTTTTTTCCTTTTAATTCTATTTTAAATTCAATTTAATCCTCACTAGTTTGATTTAATTTGTTTGTGTTTTATTTATTTAAGTATTGATTATTATGTTTTTTTAAAATTTTGAATATGATATTATTTGAATGTTTATACTTATTATTATTAAATTAATCATTAATATTATCTAAGTGTATTGTATATTATTATTTTAGATTTATCATGTTTTATTATTTTCAATTTATCAATATTATTATTTTAAATTCATTGTTAACAATATTTTAAATTTATCATGTATATCTATTTCAAATTTATCATTAATATTTTTAAATTTATTATACTATTATTTTGTATTTATCACGTATGATTATTCTAGAATTATCATCAAAATTTTTAAATTTTATATGTATTATTATTTCAAATTTATTATATATTATTTATTGTAAATTATCCAATTCATTTCAAATTGTAGATATTATTTGTATTAAATTGTACATTCATATATATTATTTGTTTTAACTCATATATATTGTTTATTTTAAAATTTTGAATGTATAATTTATTGATTATAATTTCTCCTTTTGCCATTGATTTCTTTAGTATATCTTTTAAAATTGATTATTAATTCATTTAATTTTAAAATATTGATATTGGTATTTATATAATGTATGATTGAAATTATTGTTGCCATGCATGTTTATTTTTGTTTATTAATTATTTGTTATTCATTAGTGTATGATTCATTTACAAATTACATTTTATCACATTACATTTTATTCAAAGTTTAGACTCGATATTTAAGATTTTCGAGAAGATTATGCTTTAACTTACTGGGCTTCAATTTTCTAGTTAAATTCAAAATAGCCGAGTATCCCTTTTTCAATAAAATCATACAAATTTCAAATAAAAGCTTATTCTCAAGAATTCAAAATGTTATATCCTAACTCACTGGATACGACGTTTTGTTATCTCAAGATGAGATTTTTAATAAAAACAACTTTGTGTGTTGTCATCGGAACTTCAAAGAATCGTACCCTAACTTACGGGGTTTCGATTTCTTCATTAAAGTAAGATGACCAAATTTTATTTAGCTTTCAAAATAATAAATTTCAATAAGGATTTTAAAAGGGGAATTGTTTTGATCTCTTCAAAATTTCAATATCTGACATTAAGACATTAATTAATCAACTAGGTACCAATTTTGGGAGTTACGAGGGTGCTAATCCTTCCTCGTACGTAACTGACTCCCGAACCCATTTTTTTGAATTTCGTGGACCAAAATCGTTATTTTTAATAAAATCAAATCGTTTATTAAAAACAACTACTTTTCTAAGTGACCCAATCACACCTCATAAAAATAGATTGGTGGAGACTCCATTTTCGTTTTTAAATTAAAGTCGACCCCGTTTAAATAAAAATGGTTTCGACATTTATAATTTCTTTTATATAATTAATATTCAACTCTTTATACTTATTATGCATGTAAATTTTTAATTTATTCGATATCTTTATCATATCGATCTAAAATATTGTCTATATATATATAGGAAGAGATCCACTTACACAGACAATCTTACACTCTTTCATATATTTTTGTATGATTAATATTTTAATGATCTAACTGCTCTATTTCGTATTCCGTTCGTGTAGATTATTAATGTCAAATTTGATGTAAATTTTTAACTATTTGCTTTATGTAGTAAACATTCAACAACTCAATAAATATTAATATACACAATATTTTAGATTGACATGATAGAAATATCGAATAAATTTAAAATTTTATATATATAAAAAATACAATTACATTAATAAATTTAACAATTGAATTGCTAAAATGTAAATGATAAAAAAAACTATTTTAATTTTATAGTAGTATAAGTGATGCTCCACACACACATATATATATGATTTTGTGTTTCAAGCTTGATGATGAAAAACATTAAATTGGGTGTACATATTGGGAAGATTTAGGGCCTTTCCAATTTCAATTTTGACATAATTCCTCGACACCATCATTACTTTTTAAGCATAATAATTTTGGTTGATATTATTTTAAAAAACACGTTTATTTCGTATAACTTTAATTTAATTGTCCAGTCATAAAATTGATCAAATAATGAAAATATAATTAAAAGTCAAGAGAATAAAAGAGATTTTAAGTAGTCGTTTGTTACAGTAGTTCGAAAATAATCTTATTCTGCAGTGAATAGTTTTTTATTCCTCAATGGATTCAATCACTTATTGGTAAAAGCTCAATTTACCCTTAAACAATATGTAGTTGCAACCCTAATAGCTAGTCCTAACTAGTTACAACTACTCATCCAGACCTCACTTTCACAAGTTTAATCACAAGTTTAATTTACTCACAAATAATATCTATGTTGTAGTATATGTCGATAATGGCAGTAGGAATGATCGCAAAAGAATAATTAAAAAAACACGTAGATTTTGTGGAAAACCCTTATCGGGAAAAACTACGGGCAAAGGAGGAAAAAATCTCTAATGTTGAAAAACAACAATACAAAAGGTTTGCGGGTATGCACGGTTTTTAAGGATTAAACAACTCGTCTAATGGAAGAAGTATAATTCTATATAGATTTAAGTTGTGCAGCAAGGTCCCCACAAATCTCCAATTTTACCTATCTATCTTATTTCTTTAACAAGTGAATTGCACCTCAAATTTTTCAGACCAGATCAAACGAAATTCAGATCACACAGCTTTAACAACCTAAAATTGTGTGCGAAACCAAATAAAGAGAATACTTAGATAAGAGCAATTCACAACTCTTTACCCAACAAAAAGTGAACCTTAGATCGTGCAATATATTGCCTATGCAGCAGCGATAAGCACCAATGATTAAGATAAACTTGGCTTCTAATGCTTAACATGTTTAATTAATGAAGTTCCAAATTAATAAGAAGAGACCTCCTTGAAAATAGCAAGAAAACACGTCTGTAATATTGAGAAAAATTATCACCATAAGTTAAATTCAATCTCTTCAACATACTCAAACTTTTGATAACTTTAATTTTAGCTTTGGTATTGGAATGAGAATGTTTAAGGAGCTCATTTGCTTATTAAAACAACATTCAATACGACACGCATTTAAAAAAGACTAACATATAAATATACCTAGACTATCTTAATCGATTAAATTAGACAACTTTAATTCTAGCAATTACCATGGTAGGTAATTATGACAAAATTTTTATAAAAAATATGAAATTAAGATGATACAATATTTTTCAAAAAATAATTATATTTTATATTATTAGAAATTGAATGTTAATTATTTAAATCCTTCCATGGTTTTCCTGCAGATATACTGAAAACAAATATATAAAAAACGCAACGTCATCAACAAGAGGAAGTTAACTTTTTTAATTAAAATTTTAAACTTTAGTTTTATGAATAGAGAAAATAGTATTCTTTTTTTAAAAAATTAATCTAATTCAATTATGATTTTTAAAAAGATTTCAACATAGGACAGCCAGAAAGTTCTGAACTATACAACTAAATTGAAATATTCATGACCAATTTTATTTTTACATACAAAAAACTTAGACATTAGAAAATCAAAATTTAAAAAGATAAATATTTTCTTTGACAGTAAAAATAAATATTATCTTAAAAGGAGCTTAACCATGTTTTTAAAGGTATTGAATGAGGGTTCAATCTATAGGAGATCAAAGATTTCAGTTTGATTGTTCAATCAATGAAGTGATTCCTTTTTCCTTTCCCAATTTTTTATTTTAATTTTTATTTATTTTTTTATATTTTTTAATGAGCCAATAAAAATTGGATAAGTAAAAGTATCATAAAGGCTTCTGTATTAAGAGACAATATACATTTTATCACACTTACTTAAAAAATAGATAACTTAACCTCTGTATATTTAAAAAAAGTGTAAATTGACTCTTTTATTAAAAATTCTATCCATACCTTTATTAAGTGATTATTTGGATTTTTAATTTTTTTATATGAAAGTGATGTGGGATTAAAGGATGAGTAGGATTAGGTAGAAGTACCATGAAGACCTCTATATTAGGAGTTAAATTGCATTTTGTCTCTTCTACTAAAAAAATGAGCATATTGGTCATTTTGTTAAAAATTCAATCTATTTCTATTTTTAAGTGACGACGTGATTGACCGAGCAACCGGATAACAATACGTGGTGTGTCGTATGTAACTCATGCAGATGTGATAAAAGATTAAAAAATTAAAAAATATCAAAAATAAATAAAAGTTTTAATAATTATTTAAAAAATCACCCTCAATGTGGTTTTTTAAATAATTATAAAAACATTATAGAAAATTATTTAAAAACTATTAAAATTTATTAGAAATTATATTTTTAAAAAATAATTTAAAAATTATAAAAAAAATAACAATGTCAAAAGTGAACTTGGACGAATGATTGTTCAGGTTTAAATGAGCCCAAGCAACCATTTATCTAGGTTTATTTTAGAATTATTTTTTAAATAATCATACAAAATTATAGAAAATTATTTTAAATTTATTGTGAATTATAAGAAAAAAAAGAATCATCAACTTGATTAACTATAAGTATCAACTAAGAAGCTACATATGTTATGTTTGAATTCATTAAACATGCTAAATGTGGGTAGACTTGATAAGGCCCACCCGAAACATGAAAGAGTTTGGACAAAAATATAGGCCTGAAAAATGGACTTGAACAAAAAAATAAGGCCCGTTTGATGACATATTTAGACTGGTCATGTGTCTTTGTATTCTAGTTTATGTTGTCCTAAATGTTTGCCCATTCATGTCTAATATTTTACATGGTTATTCTTATTTTAGTATCAAATCGTTATTACATGGATGATGTTTGATCGTTGTTTTCAGGGTTCAGCTCGAGTTGTTTATCTTAGAAGAAGTGATGCATTTGCTGCTCTTAAGCGGTACAACAATGTATTGTTAGATGGAAAGCCCATGATAATTGAAATTGTTGGCGCCAATGCAGAAGTCCCTGTTTCAACTCGCATAAATGTAACTGGAACAAAGGGAAGGAAGAAGATGACTGTTGTTATGACATATGTGATTCTATATTCGTTCTTTTTATTTTCTAGTTATTGTCAAATTACAGTTTCCTAATAAGGAATCTTGAGTGTATCAGATAGGATTTTATAAATATTTTATTAATTGCTATCCCTAACTTTAAGGCTGTTTTTAAGGGATAGCATCCTTAGAATTAGTATGTTTCCTAGTATAGAATTTCCTAAGTTAGGCTCACTATGTATATAAATATTAGTGTAATTCCTTATGAGAAAATATAATAGAAAAAGCCTATTTCTAACATGGTATCAGATTAGCCCGATTTTTGGGAATTTTTTCTTTTGTCTGGCATTTTTTTTACTCCCGCTCAACCCTCAAGCCTGTATATTTTGTTCAAAAGAAATATGGCTGAAATTGTCCAAACCAATACCAATAGGGATATTTCAGAAGTCTCTATGAACAACTCCAACCCAACAAGTGAGTTTCAGAACATCCAAGTAGCCTGCAGGTTAAATGGGAAGAATTACCTGAAGTGGTCTCAGCTGGTTCGCACGTTCTTGAAGGTAAGAGGAAAGCTGAGTCACTTACTTGGAACGGGACCTAAAGAAGGAGATCTTAAGTTTGGTGCTTGGGATGAACAAGACTCTATGGTAATGTCTTGGTTATGGAATTCTATGATGCCAGAAATTAGTGATACATGCATGTTTCTTAACACCTCCAAAGATATATAGGAGGCTATGAAGCAAACTTATTCTAAAGTTCGAGATGCTGCTCAAATCTATGAAATCAAGATTAAGATTTCATCTACCAAGTAAGGAAGTCGGTCAATCACGGGGTATTTCAATCTGTTGCAAAGCTTATGGCAAGAGATGGATCATTACCAGTGCATTCAGATGAAGTGCAGTGCAGATGCAACACTCCTGAAAAGGTTCATTGAAAAGGATCGAATTTATGATTTCTTGCTGGACTAAATGATGAGTTTGATGCAGTAAGAGTCCAAATACTTGGAAAAGAGGAGCTACCGTCACTAAATGAGACAATCGCGATTGTTCGTGCTGAAGAAGGAAGAAGAGGAGTTATGATTGAGAATATTCAAGTGGATAGTTCCGCCTTAGCTACAAAAGCTGTACATGAGAGGAGATTTGGCCTGGAGCAGCCAACTAGCGAAGATAGTAGGCAGACATAACTTACAAGGCCTATTAAAAGGGAGTCTGTATGGTGCATCTACTGTAAAAAATCCCGTCACACTAAAGATAAATGCTGGAAGCTCCATAGGAAGCCACAGACAATTAAAAAAAATTCAGAAACCGGTGGACAACCAAAGGAACAAGGGCGAGAACATATAGCAAGACAGTTGGATGGAGAAAAGAATTCTCAAGAACCACCTGTTGCATTTAACAAAGATGAAATTGAGAAGTTGAAGAATTTGTTAGGATCATTGGAAAAATTTTCTTCAACAGGTACTTGTAGTTTGGCTTTTTCAGGTATATCCTCTTCTCAAGATTCTAAAGTCTCGGATATAGTCACCAACAGGTCTTGGGTCATTAACTCAGGAGCTACAGACCACATGACCCACTCCTCACAAAAAATTGTTTCATATACACCTTGTCCTAGTAATAGAAAGATAACAGTAGCCGATGGTTCTGTGATCACAGTGGTTGGTTAGGGTGATATTATTATAAACAAGGCTCTTACTCTTAAAAATGTCCTTCACGTTCCAAAATTATTTACCAATCTTCTCTCCATCCAAAAAATTACCAAATACTCTAACTGTAGTATGGTTTTTTATCCCAATCGATGTTTTTTTAAGGAACATAATACGAGGAGGATGATTGGACATGCTAAGGAAGTAAATGGCCTATACTATCTTGAAGAATCCAGTGGAGAAGTTAGTGCTCTGAATTCCTCACTATTATCTTTCATATCTAAATATGTTAAAACCAATAAAGACCAAATTTGGCTCCATCACCTCTGCCTTGTTCATCCATCATTTAGAGTTCTTAAAATTATGTTTCCTTCATTATTCAAAGGGATAACTGTAATGCCTAAATTTTGCCCGGCCCTTAATAAATAAAAATAATAAGAGTCCAGTATTTTACAAGTCCAGAATAAAATGAGGTGGCCCAGAATACAAGGCCCAAATTAAAATAAAACAAAGGCCCAAATCCGGTGGCCCAAAATAGTGACAGAAACCCTAGGGTTTCTGGGGTGAACTTGCACCGCAACCAGGATCTTCGCACGAGCCGCCTCCCCAAATCTTCATCTGCACAAAAAAAGAAACAAATAATATATGGAAAGCAAAATCGAAGATTTGCAAATCAAATCAATACAAGCAGATTCGTTTCTTCATATATTTTGAGAATGGCTATAAAAAGCCATTAAACATATTGTAATAGGGATTCGAAAAAGCAATAAAAAACACGAGTATTTTCACAAACAACAGAATACCAAGAATGCACAAAATCAATCAAGAGATTAAAAGGTTGACATTTTTATCTCGAATTGTTGTTTTTGTTTTTGTTTTTTTAGATTTTGTTTTCTTTATTTTTTCTTGTGTACTATTAAAAAAAGCACATAAAAAAAGGAAAAGGGGTTGAAACAGACCTGATTTTGGATCGTGCGCCGTAGTCGGAGGTTCTCCCCATTCGTCAAAGCCTCGAAAGCCCTTTAGGGTTTTCGTGCAAGCTTGCAACTGGAATCATAGAGGCCGAAAGGCCATTTCTTTTGTGTTTTATTTAAAAAAAATACCCAAATCGGGTTTTATTATTTTAAAAAAAGAAAATACCTGGAGACGCCTTTGATCTGCGTGGGAAGAGCCAATAAGCCCCTTTGGGGTGCGACTCTGACCACCTTTCACGGTGGGACCACAGTAGAGGCGTGGCGGCATAGAAGCTAGGGTCGAATCCCTAGCAAAGGAATAAAGTTTTTTTATTTATTTATTTTTTATTTTTCCTCTGCCGCAAATGAAATTTTCAGAACATTTTAGTTTAAATAGGACTACTAAATGGTACCGTTTTGGAAGTGGTTTGAAATGATAAAAACGGCGTCGTTTAAACATGGACCGACCCGAAACCAACCCGACCCAGATGGGATCCGCGTATTTTCGAGCAGAAGGGTAAATTACGCTTTTAGCCCCTCCACCTTTTTAATATTTTACAATTAGGTTTTTATTTTATTTTTTAAATTTTCCCTTTAATTTATTTTCAATTTCAATTTGGTCCCTATGGAATGACGCCGTTTAGAGGAAAAGGAAAAATTTCCCTTCCGGTCCCTCCATGATTATGCGCGGTTCAATTTAGTCCTTGTACCTTCATTTATTTGCGGATTTGCCCCAGATTTTTCATATTCAGTTCAATTTAGATTTATATATATTTTTTAAATTAATTAATTTCCATAATGTAATTATTCTTTTTTATTTTTATGTGCAATTATTTTTATCTATAAATATATATGTATATTTGTTGTTTTTATGTACATATTTATTTATTGTTTTTTTAACGAATATTTTTTTATATTCATCTATATATATACGTATATTTATTTTTATTTTTAATATTGCAATTATTATTTAATATTTTTTCTATATATATATTTATGTACATGTATATATTCTTTTTAAAATAAATATTCCTTATATCTATAAATACGTATGTATCTATTTTTATTTTATTTTAAAAAAATGCCTAAATACCTATTTATATTTTTAACACATATTTTATATGTATATTTTTTTCATAAATACATTATATATTTTATATAAATTTTATAATCCAAAGTTTTACATGTAAATTCATATGTATGCCTCTTATTCTTCATAATTTCAATGTATATATTATATATCTTCTATTCTTTATTTATTTTGTTTGTTTTCTTCGTTCGCTATTTATTTATGTTTAAATTCATGTTTTTATTTTATTTTATTTATTTTTCTCATTTATTTGATATTTTATATGTCATTAGTTATTTTAGTTTGTTTACTATTCATGTTATTACACCATTGTTGTATTTGTTATTGTGACATTTATACATGCATTCAACCTAATATTGCATCATCTTTTTACTCGATTTTAAAAATAGAAAATTTTTAAAATAAAGATAATACTCGTATTTAGGATTTTCAAGAAAGTTGAGCCCTAACGTATTGGGTTCCGATTTTCTTCGTAAAATCTAACAATCGAGGATTGCTTTTTTTTATCAAACAAAATAAAACTTGTCATCGGGAATTCAATATGTTGTGTCCTAACGCATTGGATGTGACACATTGATTTCTCGAGACAAAGATTTTTTTTTAAAAATAAATGAAATATTGAATGTTTGGGATTTTAAGAAATCGTGCCCTAACTTATTGGGCTGTGATTTCTTCATAAATTTTAAACAATTAAATATTTTCTTAAATTTTATCACACGAGTTTTTTTGGATAAACTAAATTTGAAGAAATAAAATATCGTGCCCTAACGTATTGGGTGTGATATTTTCTGTTTCAAAATGAAGGCGTCTTAATAAATAATTTAATTAAGGATTGTATTTTTCAATTCTCGACATTAAGACATTTATTAATCAACTTGATACCAATTTTTGGGCATACGGGGGTGCTAATCCTTCATCGTACGTAACTGACTCCCGAACCTATTTTTCTAAAACTCGTAGACCAAAGTCATTTTTAGGTGGTCCAATCACACCTTAATAAAAGATTGGTGGCGACTCTCAAATTTTTTTTTAAAGTCAACAACTAATTTTTGTTTTTTCAAAATAGAAATGGTTTCGACAGCTTGGCGACTTCACTGGGGACTTTTTAAAAAAAAAAAGAGTCGAGCCACAAAGTTGATTAATTTTTGTCTTATGGTTGAGAAAATATTTTTTTTAAAAAAAATCATGAGATCCTTTTGCATTCATTATTTTCTTGCTTAATTGATCTTTGCATTATACATTACATGAGTTGAATGATTTTACCCTTTTAAGTGGGAGTGAGAAACTATTTCTTCGTGAGGTTTTCACCTCCGTATAGGATAATGGATCGCTTTCAGAATACATCGGTACCTATGCCTTCGTGAGATTATCATCTCCGTATAGTCATAAGGAAAATGTGTTTCCCTGAACCGAACTTGATCTATATGAGCCTATAATGGGTGACGATCGAGGAATATGCTGGTTTGGGTACCTTTGCCCTAGAAGTCGAACCTCATATAGTGAACCTTAGGAATCCACCCTAGGTAAAGCTACACTAAACCCTAGTAGATACCTGAATAGGTGTTTTCACTATTTCTTGATTATATTTTATGTTTATATGATACTGACTTTTCGTGGTTTATTTTGATTGCATGTCATGGCATTTCATTTCATTATAAAGGCGTTGGTTCAGATTCAGTTGCTAGATAGAAAGCTTATCATGGAAAAAAGGTTTCTTGATAAAGTGGAAGATAATGCGGCTGTCCGAACTTGGTCTGAAACAACACAACAAGAAAAAGGTGTTAGTTTGGCTAACGGATAAGTATCAGAATTCTGGGACTTTGCTCGCATCAGTGTAACTCAAAATAGTTTGCAAGAGTTGAAGGAAATCTGGGATTAGTGGAATGACGAGGTTAGACAACTATTTTATGATAATTATGGGATGTGCCTTATTTGCTTGACGTGAAGGTAGACAAGCATTTGTTCCAAGCCCTCGCCCAGTTTTGGAATCCTGCTTACAGTTGCTTCACATTTGGGAAGGTCGATTTGGTGCCTACGATAGAAGAATATGTGGCTTTACTTTGATGTTCAAAGTTTCAAGTGGACAGGGTCTACTCGAGAGCGATAAATGTGCCAATCTTTTCGAAGAAGCTAATGAGTATAACAGGGATGAGTGAGTAGTGAGTTGCTGCACGGATTAAGCAAAAGGGGATAGTAAGTGCGTTCCTTAGAGGAGTTTGAAAGATGCAATTTTAACGCACCCAGACGTGAGGAAGAGGTTAGATGTCTTTGCGCTAAGTATATATAGCTTGGTTGTTTTCCCCAAAGCCTTGGGGCATGTTGTTGAAGCAGTCACCGACTTATTCGACCGGCTTGATAAGAGGGTTACACCAATTTCGACGATTTTGGCAGAAACTTTCAGGTCATTGAGTGCATGCCGAGAAGCGGGAGAGGGAAGATTCATTGGGTGTGCACAGCTTCTACTCGCATGGTTTCACAGTCACTTTTGGAAGGTGGATAAGGTTTCGTATTGGGTTTTCTCTGAAAATTATTCACCACTAAAGGAGATGGTAGTTACGTCGAGAAGAGATGACATTTCAGAGGAGAAGTGGATGGCAATTCTTCAAAATCTTCAGGAGGAGGACGTTGAGTGGAGAGCTCATTGGTTGCTTCCAGATGAGGTCCTGTATAGGTGTGGTAATTTCGATTGCGTTCCACTACTTGAAATTTGGGAAGCTGTTGAATATGCCCTATTATTAGTACTAAGGCAGTATAGGTCGAGGCAATTCATACCTACGACCCAAGGAATAACTGATTGTGAATTTTCATACACGGATGATGGTTATAGAAAGAAGATTCAAGAGATGTCTAGTGCATAGAAACAGACTTGCCGAATGAAGAGGTTAGCGGTGGGTCCGATGACAACTCCTAAGTATAATGAATGGTGGGTTAGGAGGATCAATGACAATATACCCAAGATAAGTCAGGAAAGTAGCCAATCAATAGAGGAATATTTGCGAGTTATTCTTTTTGAGTTGGAAATCATAAGACAAGATTTTGAGAGAAGAAATGCTGATTTAGAAAAGAAGATAGAACAAATGGAGGAAGAGAAGATGAACTTAAGATTAGACATAGATGTTCAGCAGCTCGAAACTGAGAACTTAAGGAAAGCAAAAAACAAGGCTGAGGAAGAGTTGAATAGTCTGAAGACGGATTATAAAAAGTTGCGTCTATTAATAAGAACTGCCGGGTTGGGAAAAACTTCAGAACAGTGGCGTAAAGAAATTCGAGAAGAAAAGGACAAAGGTGATAGATGGGAACGAAAGTTCCAGGAGATGCAGATGCGAAACGATGCCTTAGAAAAGAGTTTGTCATATAGCCAAAGAGAAAAAGGTAAATTAAAGGATAGAGTGACCGAGTTAGAAAGATCTCTTCATCAGTATCGAAATCGAAATTCCCTAATAGAGTTGAAAGCAAGCTTGAGCAAGATTGAGGAAATGAATAAAAGAATTGAAAAGCTAGAAACGACACTGAAAAATTGTGAGATCCAAATCAAGTACTTGAAAGTAAATGAGAGTCGTAATAATGAACAACTCCATTACTTTCAGAGTTAAGTTAGGAGCAGAGATCATCTTATGGAGGAAGCTGTGGTCCAGATTTGGGAAGTAGCTGATCACATACAGACTTTAGCAGTACAGGCTGACATGCTGAGTGTGAAGTATGAATTAGAATCGGATCGGGGGCAAGAATTAGCTTTGTTACTTAGAAATATTAGAGTTCTAGGTACTAGGGCAAAGTCTTATTTGTAATTCACTTTATGTAAAGAAATTTAATTTCTAGTAAAGTTTTCTTAAATAGAATTGAATCAAAATTGACGCCTTTTTTGCATTCATTTCATGCATTGCATTGCTTCATATCCATTAAAAAAATATATCAAAGGATTTTAATTAATTTAAATCACTCATCAGTTAATCCAGAAACCAACCAACCTACCAAAAATCGCTACGGTACTCGATCGAAAACTAAAGACATTGACCAAATGCTAGAACAGTTCCAAAAGGAAATGCAAGATCAGTTTCAACAACAAATGAATGAGCAGCTGGAGAAGATTCAACAAAAAATGATGGATAAAATAATGGAATCTCAGAGGAATATGATGGCTAAGCTGACTCAGTTGTTGACTGGAGGAGTTGATAAAGGGAAAAGCTCTGTGCTTAATGTTAAAGAAGGAGACAGTGAGGGACCTGTCTATCCTCCAGGTTTTACCCCTTAGCAAGTTGAGGTATATCCGCACAAACCCTCTGTCACCATTAAGCCTCAGCAATTTCAGGCCGGCACTACAACACCAATGAATTTTCAGGCTAGATCAGGCTCTAACCCCAGAGACAACCTTGTTAATCCTACTATCCCTGATTTCGATGAAACAGCAGAAAAAGAGAAAATGAATGGTGAATTGCCAAAATAGCTAGAGGAAAAGTACAAGTGGCTGGAAGAGAAATTTTGAGCGATGGAATGTGCCGAGAGCTACTATGAGATGGATGCTAAAGAATTAAGCTTGGTTCCGGATTTAGTACTCCCTTACAAGTTCAAAATGCCAGAGTTTGAGAAGTATAATGGAACTAGTTGCCCCGAAGCTCATATTACAATGTTTTGTAGGCGAATGACTGGACATGTTAATAACGACCTACTGCTGATACATTGCTTCCAGGATAGCCTCACAGGGATAGCGTCTAAGTGGTACAATCAATTGAGTCGTACCAAGATTAATTCGTGGAGAGATTTAGCACAGGCATTCATAAAAAAATACAGTCATGTGACTGATATGGTACCTGATAGAATCACTCTACAAAATATGGAGAAGAAACCCGGTGAGAGTTTTAGGCAATATACATAGAGATGGAGGGAGGTTGCTGTCTAAGTTCAGTCATCTCTTCTAGAAAGAGAGATGACAATGGTTTTTGTTAACACATTAAAGACCCCATTTATTACTCACATGTTGGGAAGTGCTACTAAAAGCTTTTTTGACATAATTATGAATGGTGAAATGATAGAAAATGCTATCAAAAGTGGGAAGATAGATGCGGGAAAAAGTAGCAGAAGGTCAGCCTCGAAGAAAAAGGAAAACGAGGTCAATAATGCCAGTTATTCAAAGACGATTACGGTGAATCAGCCGAGAAAGGTGGCTGTTGACAAACAATGAGCTGACTCAAGGCAAAACAAGGAAAAGCCCCAATTTATGCCCATTCCAATGTCGTATAAGGAGTTGTATCAAAACTTATTCAATGCACACGTAGTTTCTCCTTTTTTATTTAGAACCTCTACAGCCTCCGTACCTCAAGTGGTACGATGCAAACCACAATGCGATTATCATGCGAGAATCGTGGGGCATTCCATAAAACATTGTACGGCGTTCAAAAAGCTGGTTGAAAGACTCATAAGCTTGGGCATTGTTAAATTGGATGATTCACCTAAGACAGAGAATCCGTTACCTGATCATAATGGAGTGAACATGATAGGTGGGAGCATGGGTAGAAAAATCAAGAAAGATATTGCAGAAGTGAAAATTCCTTTGAGATGGGTCTAGAGGAAGATGGTAAAAAGGGGATTACTTGTTTCAGATAGAAGCTTTGAAGGGGTGGAAAGCTACTGTAAGCTCCATCATGAGGAGGGACATGAGATTCAAGAATGTACAGAATTCAGTCTTGGTTCAAGACATGATGGATAACAAGGAAATGGAGTTTTATGAAGAAGTTAAGGAGGAAGGGAGTATCTGCACATCCGAATCCACGAAGGTTACAAGAGTAGCGCAGCCGGTGATCATCATTTCGTGACCAAAAAATAATGAGCTGAGAATGCCAGTAACACCAATGATCATAATAAAGAAACCTGCAACTTTTTCTTACCAAGATAGTAGGAGAGTTTCATGGAATTACGAGTGCAATACAACTATCCCTAGAAAGGAGATAGTAAAGGACCAGAGTGTGAGTGCCGATCCAGAACCTGTGAAAGGAAGGACCATAACAGTGGAACAAAAAATAGCTGAGCCTGTGTTATCCATCAATAATCCGGTGAAAGAGGAAGAAGCTATGAAATTCTTTAAATTTTTGAAGCATAGTGAGTATAATGTCATCGAATAGTTACATAAATAACCGGCTAGCATATCTGTACTAGCCTTACTCTTGAATTCAGAAGCGCACCGATGTACGTTGATGAAGGTGCTGAACGAGACTTATGTGGCCAAAGATATTTCTGTCTACAAATTAGATCGGTTGGTCAATAATATCAGTGCTAATAATTTCATATTCTTTAATGATGATGAAATACCACCTGGGGGCATGAGGTCTACCAAGGCTTTGCATATCACTACACGATGCAAGGGGTATACTTTGCCAGGAGTGTTGATTGACAATGGATCAGCTTTGAATGTGTTACCATTATCCACACTTAACAGGCTTCCCATAGACAGCTCGTACATGAAAACATGCCAAAATATAGTGAGGGCGTTTGATTGTACAGAAAGAAAAGTCATGAGAAGAATTGAGATACCTTTATTGGTTGGCCCAATGGTTTATGAGGTGGATTTTCTTGTGATGGACATTAAATCCTCCGACAATTTCTTATTAGGGAGACCATGGATACATTCGGCGGGGGTCGTACCGTCATCATTACATCAGAAATTGAAGCTAGTGTCAGAAGGTCGGCTAGTGACAATAAATGCCGAAGAGGATATTATAGTGGCTGTATCCAATGAGGCGCCGTATGTTGAAACCAATGACGAGTCGGTGGAATGCTTTTTTCTATCTCTAGATTTTGTAAATGCAATATTTATTCCTGAAGGGAGTAAAATTTTGGTGCCTAAAATGTCCAAAACTACAGAGATGGGTTTGCGACTATTGGTAGGAAAGGGAGCTTTACCCAAAAGAGGGTTAGGGAGGTATCTTCAAGGAAGAATTGAGATTCCAGTGCTAAAAGAGAAACAAGACAACTTTGGTTTAGGGTACAAGTCAGATAGAGAGCAGAGGAGGAAGGAGCTAGAAGGAAGGCAAGAAAGAAGAAGGGCGCGTTTAAATAGGGTGGAAATCAAATGGGAACCAATGATAATTCCCCACATATCGAAAACCTTCGCGTTTGGTGGTATTATTCACTTTGAGAGAAGCATATCAACTGAGGAAAGCATCGAGGAAACACTGGAAAATGTGCACATCAATGCCATTTGTGAGGGAACAAAGCAAGAAACAAGTTTGTCAGACATTTGTCCTTATGAGCCTGAGAGTGTTCTAGATAATTGGACTATGGAAGAAATACCTGAAGTCTTTAGAACTGTCTCAGAGTAATATTCAGAACAAACTTGTTGTTTTAGCCTAGAAATAATAAGAACTCTTTTGTGAAAAGGCTTACGTTCAAGCATCATTATTTTAATAAAACACATATTTTCAATTCTTCGAGCAAATATTCTTTATTCTTTCCATACGAGTAAATATAATTATTCTTTCATTTATAATCATATTGCACAAATAATTGCACATACATTCATACATTCTTTTGTAACCATATTAGGTTCCTGTATATCAATGACGTGAATGACGCCGCTGCAAACTCAGAGTCTCCTTTTGAACAAAACATGTGTTTAGAGGGATCGCATGACTTTGAAGGTGACGTAGATTGTGGTTTATCCTTGGACTTGTTAAAGATGGTAGAACGGGAGGAAAAACAAATTCTACCTCACAAGGAAACAATAGAAGTTGTGAGCCTGGAAGAAGGAAATGAGGTGAAAATTGGAATTGAGATCTCCCCAAAGACAAGACAATACCTCATTGAATTACTCTAAGAATTCAAAGATGTCTTCGCATGGTCATATCAGGATATGCCCGGATTAAGCACTGACATTGTGGTGCATCGCTTGCCCATAAGGGAGGATTGCAAGCCAGTTTAGCAGAAGCTCAGAAGGATGAGGCCTGATATTGTGCTTAAAATAAAAGAGGAAGTCAAGAAGCAGTTTGATGCTGGGTGTTTACAGGAGGTCAATTATTCTGAATGGGTAGCCAACATCGTTCCAGTCCCAAAAAAAGATGGAAAAGTACGAATGTGCGTGGATTACAGAGATTGAAACAAGGCTAGCCCAAAGGACAACTTCTCATTACCGAATATTGACACGTTGGTAGACAATACGGCGGGGTATTCTCTGTTTTCTTTCATGGATGGTTTCTTAGGATATAATCATATAAAGATGCATCCCGAAGATATGGGAAAGACCACGTTCATTACTTTGTGGGGAACATTCTGTTATAAAGTGATGCCCTTTGGGTTAAAGAATGCGGGAGCAACATATCAACGAGCCATGGTAGCCTTGTTCCATGACATGATGCACAAGGAGATTGAGGTTTATGTTGATGATATGATTTCCAAATCCAGAACTGAGGAGAAACATGTGCAGGTCCTGAGGAAGTTGTTCCTAAGACTAAGAAAATTTCAGCTCAAACTTAATCCAACAAAATGCACTTTTGGAGCCAGATCAGGAAAGTTGTTGGGCTTCGTAGTCAGTGAGAAAAGAATCGAGATTGACCCAGACAAAGTTAGGGCAATACGGCATTTACCTCCATCACGTACTCAGAAAGAGGTTCGAGGTTTTTTAGGACGTTTGAATTATATTGCTCGGTTCATTTCACAGTTGACCAAGAAATGTGATCCCATATTTTGTCTTCTGGAGAAACATAATTCATGTGTTTGGAATGAAGAATGCCATAAAGCTTTTGGAAAGATAAAGCAATACCTATCCAATACTCCAGTGCTGTCACCGCCTAGACCATTGATTTTGTATTTAACGGTGTTTGAAAATTCCATGGGATGTGTGTTGGGTCAACATGATGCGACTGGAAAGAAAGAAAAGGTGATATACTATCTCAATAAGAAATTCACTGATTGTGAAATGAGATACTCGTCTATCGAAAAATTATGTTGTGCATTGGTTTGGACGACAAAGAGGTTGAGGCAATACTTACTCTATCATACGACTTGGCTAATTTCAAAATTAGACCCTTTAAAGTATATGATGGAGTCAACAGCGTTGAATGAGAGAATGGCTAGATGACAAATCTTGCTCTCCGAGTTCGATATAGTATATGTAAGTCAGAAGGCCATCAAAGGGAGTGCGATAGCAGATTTCTTGGCTAGCAGAGCTTTAGAATATTATGAACCTCTGGACTTTGATTTCCCGAATGAAGACTTGATGTATGTGGAAAATGCTAAAGAGAATCCCCAAGAAAATCATTCTTGGAGATTAAACTTTGATGGAGCTTCGAATGCGTTAGGCAATGAGATTGGGGCAGTCCTGGTATCACCAAATGGAGATTATCATCCTTTCACCAGTAAATTAGACTTTGATTGTACTAATAACATGGTTGAGTATGAAGCTTGCATCATGGGTATCTGGGCAGCCATAGAGCCGAAAATTAAGACAATAGAAGTATACAGAGATTCAACATTGGTAATATACCAACTAAGAGGGGAATGAGAGACAAGAGACCCTAAGTTGATCCGCTATCGGAGTTTGGTTCTAGAATTGATTGAAGAATTTGACAACATTACCTTCTGTTATCTCCCACGGAAAGAAAATCAGATGGTTAATACTCTGGCCACTTTAGCCTCCATGATTAAAGTGAACGGATTAGAAGACATGAAGCCCATTCAAATTAGTATTTATGAGATCCCGACTCACTGCTACAGTATCGAAGAAGTGGAAAATGATAATCACTCCTGGTACCAAGATATATTGCTATATGTGAAGAATCGAGAATATCCTGATCAGGCAACAGAGAATGATAAGAGGACATTGAGGAAGTTAGCTATTGACTATGTCCTAGATGGAAAGATTCTATATAAAAAGGGAAAAGATCGAGTACTGTTGAGATGCATGGATGCTGTGGAGGCTAAGGAAATTTTAGAAGAAGTCCATAAGGGTATTTGTGGAACACATACTAATGGATTCACAGATCATGAGATTCGGATATTACTGGTCCTCTATGGAAGGAGAATGCATCAACTATGCTAAGAAGTGCCACAAATGCAAAATTTATGGGGATAAAATGCACGCACCTCCTTAAACTCTTCATGTTATGACTTCTCCGTGGCCTTTTTCCATGTGGGGAATGGATGTCGTTAGGCCAGTATCGCCAAAGCCTTCTAATAGACATCATTTCATTTTCGTGGTTATTGACTACTTCACTAAGTGGGTAGAAGTAGCCTCATATGCTAATGTTACGAAGTCAGCAGTCAGTAAGTTTTTGAAGAAAGAGATCATATATCGATATGGAATGCCTGAAAGGATCATATCTGACAATGTGTTAAATTTGAATAACAGCACGATAGCGGAAGTCTGCAACCAGTTCAATATTAGACACCATAATTCATCACCATATTGTCTGAAAATGAATGGTGCAGTAGAGGCGGCCAACAAAAATATCAAGAAAATTATGGCAAAAATGGCTGAAACTTACAAGGATGGGCATGAGAAGTTACCATTCGCTCTTCTTGCTTACCGAACATCTATCAGGACTTCTACTGGAGCAACACCTTTTTCTTTCGTTTATGAGATGGAAGCAGTCCTACCCATTGAAGTCGAAATTCCTTCTCTCCGAGTATTGGCTGAATTAAAATTGGATGAGGCCGAATGGATCCAATCTCGGTATGATCAGTTGAACCTGATAGAAGAGAAAAGACTAAAAGCTATTCGTCATGGTCAAATGTATCAGAAGCGAATGATACGAGCTTATAACAAAAAGGTTCGTCCTAGAGAATTTCATGAGGGAGACTTGGTGTTGAAAAAGATCCTCCCTTTACAAAAGGATTTCAGAGGGAAATGGATGCAAAACTGGGAAGGACCTTATGTTGTAAAAAAGGCTTTTTTTGGAGGTGCTTTGATTTTGGGTGAAATGGATGGTAAAAACTTACCGAATCCTGTAAATTCAGATTCAATTAAGAAATATTTCACTTGAAGGAAAAGAAGGAATCAAAGTGAAAACCCGCAAAAGGCGCTTTTAATAAAAAAATGGAGAGGCCAAGGTGAAAACCCGCAAAGGGTGCCTTGAGACCAAAGGGGATTTGAGTTGAAAACCTGAAAAGGGCAACCCAAACATTGATCAGATTGGGGCATGTGGTGATCTTGCTATACCCAAATTGACAGGAAAAGGATATGCGACATCTTGGGGCATCGACAAAGTATTATGGATCTCCTAAACACATAATTCAAAACAATTGTTAGTTTGCACAGAGAAGTTCAAGCTGTAATGTCCAGGGCACCTAGCCTTCATATTACTTATACAGAATTTGTTTGTTCTTGTAATATTTTATTCTTAATTTTTCTTGAATATCTTTTTCTTTTCAAGGCACTTGCTATCAATAAATTCCTTTTCTATTTTTCGAGTTATGCCCTAGTCATTATTTTTGAAAACATGTCGTATTAGAATAATGATTGATGGACTAATAAACTTTCACAAAAGAAGTTTTGCATATTACTTTGGGAATTTCTAAATAATTTAGTAACCTGAAACAGGACTATTGTTTAGAAAAAACCAGGCTTAAAATTGAAATATCTAAAAGAGAAAGTCTAAATTAGGACTGTTTTTTCGGATTTTGTTGAGATGACAAGAAGTCTGGCTTGGCGACAAAACTTTAATCACCAAGGAATAAGATGAAGTTCCCTAGGAGAAGAGAGCCTTCATTTGTGCGTGAGCTTTTGGTACGACACCCTGGGAATAGTATAAAGGACCAGAAAGATCTAGATCTTTGAAATTTTTATAGGAGAGGATTGAGGAAAAGCCATATATTCCTACCCTTGCGTTGCAGTAGGACAAATAATAATAATAATAAGCATTCTACACTCATGCAAATACCATTCATACATGTCTGGTTATGATCATTTGATGCATTTGTGATCATGCCATCCTCATCTTAGGCATAATTGGGTTCATCATATAGGTCATGTTTCACAAAAAAATAAATCAGTGAAATCATAAAGCCTTATCTCCCTGGGCAACAATGGAGCAGGCTAAAAAATAGCAGATCTTGTCTTCATGCATCGGCGTGAAGTAGATCGAAGATAACAGATCATGTCTTCCTATATTGGTAGTGAAGTGGATCGAAGATACAGATCTTGTCTTCCCATACTGGTGGCGAAGTAGATCGAAGAAAGTAGATCTTGTCTTCATGTTTTGACATGAAGTAGATCGAAGATAGCAGATCCTGTCTTCCTATATTGGTAGCGAAGTGGATCAAATATGAAGATCTTGTCTTCCCATACTAGTGGTGAAGTAGATCAAAGAAAGTAGATCTTGTCTTCATGTATTGGCATGAAGTAGATCGAAGATAGCAAATCCTGTCTTCCTACATTAGTAGCGAAGTGGATCGAAGATGCAGATCTTATCTTCCCATACTGGTGGCGAAGTAGATCGAAGAAAGTAAATCTTGTCTTCATGTATTGGCATGAAGTAGATCAAGGATAACAGATCTTACCTTCTCGTACTAGCAGTGAAGTAGATCAAAGATAGCAGATCTTGTCTTCCCATATTGGTGGTGAAATAGATCGAAGACACAGATCTTATCTCTCTGAAGTTGCAGTAGAGCAGATCATACTCAGTATTATCTCTTTGAAGTTGTAGTGAAGTAGACAGAAGTAACCAATCCTATCTCCTTAAAGTTGCAATGGAGTGGATTAAAACAACAGATCTCATCTCACTGAAGTTGCAGTAGAGCAGATCTCATCGAACTTATCTTTAAAGTTGCAGCAGAGTAAGTTGAAGCTACAAGCCTTATCTCCCTGAAGTTGTAGTGGAGCAGACTAAGATAGCAAATTTTGTTCTTTTGAGAAGTCACAAGGTGTAAGTCCTATCTCCCTAACGTTGCAGTGGAATGGATCGAAGCACCAAAGCTTATACCTCTGAAGACGCAACAGGTTAGAATGAGGCTACTTAAAGAAGAAGAGTGCTAAGGTCCAGCATGACCAGGCAAAATTGGGCATTTTTAAAGTTTTTGCTCTGTTCCTGTTACATAATAACGAGCAAAGAGGGGCAACTGTAATGCCTAAATTTTTCCCGGCCCTTAATAAATAAAAATAATAAGAGTCCAGTATTTTACAAGTCCAGAATAAAATGAGGTGGCCCAGAATACAAGGCCCAAATTAAAATAAAATAAAGGCCCAAATCCGGTGGCCCAAAATAGTGACAGAAACCCTAGGGTTTCTGGGGTGAACTTGCACCGCAACCAGGATCTTCGCATGAGCCACCTCCCCGAATCTTCATCTGCACAAAAAAAAAAGAAACAAACAGTATATGGAAAGCAAAATCGAAGATTTGCAAATCAAATCAATACAAGCAGATTCGTTTCTTCATATATTTTGAGAATTGCTATAAAAAGCCATTAAACATATTGTAATAGGGATTCGAAAAAGCAATAAAAAACACTAGTATTTTCACAAACAACAGAATAACAAGAGTGCACAAAATCAATCAAGAGATTAAAAGGTTGACATTTTTATCTCGAATTGTTGTTTTTATTTTTATTTTTTTAGATTTTGTTTTCTTTATTTTTTTCTTGTGTATTATTAAAAAAGGCACATAAAAAAAGAAAAAGAGGTTGAAACAGACCTGATTTTGGATCGTGCATCGCAGTCGGAGGCTCTCCCCATTCGTCAAAGCCTCGAAAGCCCTTTAGGGTTTTCGCGCAGGCTTGCAACTGGAACCACAAAGGCTGAAAGGCCATTTCTTTTGTGTTTTATTTTTTAAAAAAAATACCCAAATCGAGTTTTATTATTTAAAAAAAGAAAATACCTGGAGACGCCTTTGATCTGCATTGGAAGAGCCAATAAGCCCCTTTGGGGTGAGACTCCGACCACCTTTCACGGTGGGACCACAGTAGAGGCGTGGCGGCATAGAAGGTAGGGTCGAAACCTTAGCAGAGGAATAAAGTTTTTTTATTTATTTACTTTTTATTTTTCCTCTACTGTAAATGAAATTTTTAGAAAAATTTAGTTTAAATAGGGGTACTAAACGATACTGTTTTGGAAGTGGTTCGGAATGATAAAAATGGCGTCGTTTAAACATGGACCGACCCGAAACCAACCCGACCCTTGATGGGATCCGCGTGTTTTCGAGTGGAGGGATAAATTGCACTTTTAGCCCCTCCGCCTTTTTAATATTTTACAATTAGGTTTTTATTTTATTTTTAAAATTTTCCCTTTAATTTATTTTCAATTTCAATCCGGTCCCTGTGGAACGACGTAATTTAGAGGAAAAGGAAAAATTGCCCTTCCGGTCCCTCCGTGATTATGGACGTGTTCAATTTAGTCCTTGTACCTTCATTTATTTGTAGATTTGCCCCATATTTTTCATATTCAGTTCAATTTAGTTTTTTATATATATTTTTAAATTAATTAATTTCCATAATGTAATTATTCTTTTTATTTTTATGTGCAATTATTTTTATCTATAAATATATATGTATATTTGTTGTTTTTATGTACATATTTATTTATTGTTTTTTTAACGAATATTTTTTTATATTCATATATATATACATATTTTTATTTTTATTTTTATTTTTAATATTGCAATTATTATTTAATATTTTTTTCTATATATATATTTTTTTATGTACATGTATATATTCTTTATATCTATAAATACGTATGTATCTATTTTTTATTTTATTTTAAAAAAATGCCTAAATACCTATTTATATTTTTAACACATATTTTATATGTATATTTTTTTCATAAATACATTATATATTTTATATAAATTTTATAATCCAAAGTTTTATATGTAAATTCATATGTATGCCTCTTATTCTTCATAATTTCAATGTATATATTATATACCTTCTATTCTTTATTTATTTTGTTTGTTTTCTTCGTTCGCTATTTATTTATGTTTACATTCATGTTTTATTTTATTTATTTTGCTAATTTATTTGATATTTTATATGTTATTAGTTATTTTAGTTTGTTTACTATTCATGTTATTACACCATTGTTGTATTTGTTATTGTGACATTTATACATGCATTCAACCTAATATTGCATCATCTTTTTACTCGATTTTAAAAATAGAAAATTTTCAAAATAAAGATAATACTCGTATTTAAGATTTTCAAGAAAGTTGAGCCCTAACATATTGGGTTCCGATTTTCTTCGTAAAATCTAACAATCGAGGATTGCTTTTTTATCAAACAAAATAAAACTTGTCATCAGGAATTCAATATGTTGTGTCCTAATGCATTGGATGTGACACGTTGATTTCTCGAGACAAAGATTTTTTTTAAAAAATAAAAGAAATATTGAATGTTTGGGATTTTAAGAAATCGTGCCCTAACGTATTGGGCTGTGATTTCTTCATAAATTTTAAACAATTAAATATTTTCTTAAATTTTATCACACGAGTTTTTTTGGATAAACTCATTTTGAAGAAATAAAATATCGTGCCCTAACGTATTGGGTGTGATGTTTTCTGTTTCAAAATGAGGGCGTCTTAATAAAATACCGTGCCCTAACGTATTGGGTGTGATGCAATTCTCGACATTAAGACATTTATTAATCAACTTGGTACCAATTTTTGGGCGTACGGGGGTGGTAATCCTTCCTCGTACGTAACTGACTCCCGAACTTGTTTTTCTAAAACTCGTAGACCAATGTTATTTTTAGGTGGTCCAATCACACATTAATAAAAGATTGGTGGCGACTCCCAATTTTTGGTTTTTTTTAAAGTTGACAACTAATTTTTGTTTTTTCAAAATAGAAATGGTTTCGACAATAACTATTGAAAATTTCCATTGTGATGTCTGTGAACTTGCCAAACATAAACGTACCTCTTTTCCGGTAAGCAATAAAAGAACATCTGCTCCTATTACTCTTATTCATACTGATATTTGGGGACCATCCACTATTTCAAACATCTCTGGGGCTCTGTGGTTTGTATCCTTTATTGATGATTGTACCCATGTGTCTTGGATATTTCTTTTAAAACAGAAATCTGATGTAAGGTCTGTCTTTTCAACCTTTTACAACATGACCAAAACACAATTTGGAGTTGAAATAAAAAGGTTTAGGTCAGACAATGCCAAGGACTATTTCAATCAATTTCTCTCCCCAAACATGAGTCATATTGTGTTAGCACACCCCAACAAAATGGTGTTGCCGAAAGAAAATATGGTAACATTTTAGCTATTATCAAAGCTCTCTTGTTACAAAAAAGTGTCCCTAAACAGTATTGGGGGAGGTTGTTTTAACTTCTACTCATATGATAAATACACTGCCTACAAAAGTCCTTGAATCTCAAAGTCCTATGCAAGTTCTAGCAAAATTCTTTCCTGATTTCAATACCTCAAACCTTACTCCCAAAATATTTAGATGTGTTGCCTTTGTGCATGTACATTCTCAAATTGGGAGAAAACTCGATCCACGAGCTGTCAAATGTGTCTTTCTTAGTTATTCTTCCACACAAAAAGAGTACAAATGCTATTATCCAGCCACAAAAATTTTTTATGTTTTAGCGGATGTTACTTTTGTAGAATAAAAGAATTTCTTTATTCGTCCTTATCTTCAGGGGGAGATCTTATTCACAAAAGATAAGAACGGAGAATTCTTTCTTCTTGATTTTCTAGCTCTTGTCCAACAGCCAAACATTTTTAATTTTTTAGCTCCTATCCAGCAGCCAAACCCTCAGTCATTGCCTACCAACCAGCCTGTCCAACTTGAACTTATGCAACCCGAAATAGAGCCTAATACACCCAAATCACAAAAAGGGATTCAGGACACTACTTGTCCTTTACTGGTTTACTTAAGGAAGAAGGCACCGGTGCAAGTTCAATCATCTTCTTCGGATATACAACCTACTACTCTACAACTCAAGGTAATTGTTGAACCTACTTTGAATACTACTGAAAATTCAGATCATAGAGACTATGATTTTCCCATTGCTATTAGAAAATGAACTAAAGCTTGTACAAAACATCCTTTGTACTGATTCATGTCTTACAAAAATTTGTCCCATAACCACAAAGCCTTTCTTACTAGCCTATATTCTATCTCCACTCCCAAAACTGTATCCGAGGCATTAGATGATGAGAATTGGAAAAATGCCATGAAGATTGAAATGGAAGCCCTTGAAAAAAATAAGACATGGGATTTGGTAAAATTACCGAGAGGAAAGAAACCAGTTGGATGCCGTTGGGTGTACATAGTAAAATATAAGTCAGATGGTTCTTTGGAGAGGCACAAAGCAAGATTGGTTGCTAAAGTGTACACTCAAATGTATGGAATAGACTACCTTGAGATATTTGCCCCTGTTGCAGAGATGAACACTGTGAGAGTGTTGTTTTCACTCGCTGCCAACCGAGGCTGGAAATTACAACAATTTGACATCAAAAATGCCTTTTTACATGGTGATCTCAAGGAGGAAGTCTATATGGATGTTCCATCAAGATTCGGTCCAAATACAGGATCGGTAGTTTGCAGACTAAAAAAGGCTTTGTACGGACTAAAACAGTCCCCGAGAGCTTGGTTTGGAAGATTTACCAAAGTAATGCTCAAGTTGGGGTATAAATAGAGTCAATGAGATCACACTCTATTTGTAAAGTACACATCTTTAAGGGGAATGGCTGCTTTATTAGTCTATGTAGATGACATTATAGTGACTAGTGATGATCTAGAAAGAATGGAAAATTTAAAGAAATCCCTAATAAAAGAATTTGAAGTCAAAGAGCTTGGTAAGTTAAAATATTTCCTTGGTATTGACGTAGCACACTCTCGGGAAGGAATCTTCATATCTCAGTAAAAATACATAATTGATTTGTTGACAGAGACGGGCAAGTTGGGATGTAAACCAGCAGAGACACCCATAGAGGTGAACCACAGACTTGGAGATGCACTAGAAGATGCAGCAGTTGATAATGGTTCATATCAAAGACTTGTGGGGAAGCTCATTTACTTGTCACATACTAGACCAGATATTGCCTATGCAGTTGGTGTTGTAAGTCAATTCATGCACAACCCCAAAGAATCACATCTTTGGGCTGTGTACCAGATTCTACAGTACTTAAAAGGCACTCCAAGCAAAGGAATCCTACTTAAGAAAGGGGAGAATTTAACCCTTGAAGCCTATACTGATGCAAATTATGTAGGGCCTATGGTTGATAGAAGATCAACCTCGGGCTATTGCACTTTTCTAAGAGGCAACCTTGTGACTTGGAGGAGTAAAAAAAGAATGTTGTGGCTAGATCTAGCGCAAAAACTTAAGTTAGGGCAATGACACTTAGAATTTGTGAATTATTATGGCTGAAAATTATTTTGGAAGATTTGAAGATCAAGTGGGAATGTCCAATGAAGTTATATTGTGATAATAAGTCTGCTATCAATATTACACATAATCCAGTTCAACATGATCGTACGAAGCACGTTGCGGTTGAAAAACATTTTATAAAAGGAGAAACTTGACAGTGGCTTAATTTGCACTCCATTTGTGTCCACTAATAGTCAACTGACAGACATACTTACCAAAGGATTATCTGGGAAGATCTTTTAGAAACTAGTAAGCAAGCTGAGAATGGATGATATCCACTGCCCAGCTTGAGGGGGAGTGGCAGATTACAATTTCCTAATAAAGAATCTTGAGTGTATAAGATAGGATTCTGTAAATATTTTATTAATTGATATCCCTAACTTTAAGGTTGTTTTTAAGGGACAACATCCCTAGAATTAGTCTGTTTCCTAGTATAGAGTTTCCTAAGTTAGGCTCACTATGTATATAAATATTAGTGTAATTCCTTGTGAGAAAATATAATAGAAAAAGCCTATTTCTAAATGTTCTTCCTTATTTTCTTTCTATATTATATTTTACCTATAACTTTTTCAGTACATGTTCTGAATTCATTTCCTGAATGCATATTCATTTCTAGTCAAACATTAGTCTGCAGTTTAAGCCATAATTATTGTTGAAATAAAGCCTGAACCCTCTTTTAGAATATATTAGAAGCTTTCATTTTTGTGCTTATCCTAATTATTGGTATAACATTGTCTGTATAACATTGATATTCTATGTCATAAGGCCACTGACGACAACAAAAAATCTTGTGAGCTAAGTGTTGGTTTTGGGTCAAGCTAGGTCTTTTACTTTCTTCTACTTGGTCCTTTTTACATACTTGAATGACACATTGCGGCCAAAACTCATTCATGAAGCAAATGTTGATTTTCTTTGTGAAATGGTTGATATCCTCAAAGTTGAAGTCTTGGGAGAACAACTTAGTAGAAAGAGTGAGTCATTTGCAGGTTTACGCCCATCATTAGAAAGAATTTTGGCAGACATTCATGAACGCTTGACTTTTCGTGCTCGAACATATATCCGTGATGAGGTTTGTTATTGCTTATGTGTGCTTTCATGTATATGTTTGTGAATTTATTCTCTATTTTTGAAAGAAAAAATTATTTTAGTTGTCAATCTTTTGAGATTTAAAAATGAAATTGCATACAGTTGCACTCCATGTTTACTATGTTGGGAGAAACTATATTGTGCTTTCTGAATGTGCCTGTCTGAGTTAATACCACACATCCCTACACTGAACATATTGTCTTCTTGAATACTTAGATTGCAAATTATATCCCGATTAACGAAGACTTGGATTATCCTGAAAAACTGGAGCATTCTGCAGACGTGGTGTCAGAAACTACTGTAAGTTTTCTTAACAATTCTTTGCTTCTCTTATAGATTGGATTATCTTGCAAAACTGAGTATTCAGTATTTGTTATCGATTGTCAGACAATGGAAAGCTACTTTTCTGCAAGTCAATTCAGACCCTCATATAAATGCTCTTTATTACCATTATTTGTTTAGGTTGTTCAACCTTCAGTTTTTTTCATTTCTAAAATTTCATTCATATTTTAACTGTCTTTTACATGGAATTAAAGCCAGATTTGTTTTCAAATGTCTTTGACAGGAGATCCTGAGACGCATACTTAGAGGTCAGACCTCATTATTTGACTGGTTTGGATCAACATCATTAGCAAAGACCTTATCCCAGATTTGTTTTCCTCTTTTCTCCCCTTTTGTCAAAACTCCTCATTGCCTTAGGCATTATTTTAGTTATAATTTACCATTAATTAATGCCATTCAGCATTCAGAAACTGTTGCTTTTCTAAACTATGATTTTATTATCTAGTAATCTTAAGGCTTGACAGTTCTGCTTTTATCATTAGCATAAGATGTCTTCTGTGCTCATTTACATGCAGGAACTGGAGAAAAGCTTAAAGGCAACTTTTGAAGAGTTTATTATGGCAGTCACTAAGCAAGTAGTGGATCTTATGCTTTCATTTGTTACCAAGGTTCATATTTTTGTCCTCAATTAGCCTTTCCACAACTTAAGATATTAGAAGCTAAAATGAGTAGATATTTCTTGCTAGCGAAATAAGTCCAGTTCCCTTTGATTAGAGCAGCTTGAAAAAGTATTAAGTCCAGTTGAAATGTCAGAAATTTGAGCTTGGATATGAATATTTACTTCAACTAGTGATGTGATATTTAACAGAATACCTTGAATTCATACTTCTGTGAATCAAAGCATAACTTTGATAGTGATGTTCTTTTTCCTGCATTGACTCGTGACTAATTGTCTAAGGTTTCTATTTGTTCCTACAGATAACAGTTGTAAAAGTTGCATTATCTTTTGGCACGCAGAATAAAAAAAGAGACTCGGTAATTGCTAAGCCACTCAAGGAACAAACCTTTGCTACACCAGAAGCATTGGCTGAACTTGTTCAGAAGGTGTCACATTTTTAATTCATGTTTTGCCAGTGTACTTGGTCATTACAGTATGCTATTGGAGCATACATGTATGGATACATACAAACTTTATTTATGCATGTAGTGCTTGTCAGTATCTAGACGTATGTATACGTATATCTATGCATATAAAAAAAATAAATCAATGATAGATTTTAACTCCCAATTGAATGAAATACTGATTATAACAAGCATGAAACCAACTCATATTATGGATAACCTCTAGACAGAATGAGAGCATGATTAACATTTTAAGTATAAACTGAAATTAAGTATATATCTTCCCTAAAATAACATTAATACCATGCCTATTTATCCTTAAAAATACCATTTTGTCGGGCCCTTTCATCTGATATGTAGCATGGATGAGCTTTACATTCATGAAGTTTTCTGCTATAATCCTTTTTTTTCTTTGGAGCTACTTATTTGTTACCTTTCTTGTTGACTTGCAAGGCTGATATTGTCATAGACAATTTTCATTCATCAATATATATGTTTAGAGTATGCATCAAGATGTATAATTGTTTGAATTAAAATTGCAGTACTCAGCGACAAATTTGTTAATAATTTTAATGTTTAGATTCACGGGATTGACTATTTACGTTTTTTAAACAGGTACATTCAGCTATTCAGAAAGAACTTCCAGTTGTGATAGCAAAGATGAAACTTTATTTACAGAACCTATCAACAAGAACAATTCTTTTCAAACCTATCAAGTAAGCTGTTTCTCTCAAATTCAAAATGAACTTTATAGTTGTGTATCTAAGACCTATGTATCTATGAAGTTCTTGTGTCCAACACTCATGTTCAACCTTAACACTGTACACCCACCTAAGCTTCTTCAAAAATCCCATCATGAACGGACTTGGTGAGTGTAGATACAGGTATATGTTCAACTGCACCTGTCTCTAAAAAGGTGGACACAGGTTTCAAGGCTGAAGACTCACATGATGTACTTTATCAAACATTTTCACGGGTTGTAATATGTTCGGACAAAGCAAAGCTAAAGCCAGAACAATGTACAGCGTTTGCAGTTAAATCAAGTCGCCATAGACAAATTCTGCTTGACATTTTTCACTTGTTACACTTCATTATTCATGAAAGAGCTGTTCTTTTTACTTTTTAGGTTTTTGCTATACATATGTTTTTTTGTTTATAGAGCTTGGGCTACGAACATATTTCTACTTTTAAGTTTGAAGTTACTGGTAGTTACATCGATTTATCTCCCGTCTCTTTGTCTATTCCATACTAATTAATTAACTTTTTTTTATCTACCATTTTACAACAACTAAACTGACAAGTACTTGTGTAGGTCTAGAGTAGGTCAATCAAGAAGCTCTGCTGGAATTAATCGTGGTCCTAAGTAAGTCTCAGTCAACTTTGACAACTCCTGATGAAACGAAAATTTAGGCCACTACTCTATGCTCATCATGGCAAGAGAATCTATAGAATCCAAATTGGCATCTAATTTTCAGGAGAAACTAACAAATCTAAAGCTGGAATGGCGTGAAGAGATTTATAATGCAGTGGTAACAGTTTTGAAAGAACTCTTTTGTAGTAACTTATTGTAGTATGCTTGTAGTTGAAGTTTCTTATAGTGAACATCATGTTGTTTATTCAGCAGAAGTTTCAAACATTTTACTTTTTAGAAGAAAGTATGTACTGTAGTCATTAGATTGGATTTTCAAAGGTGATTATGTTAAGATTTTGATCAAACATTATGAACAGTTCTCTTGTTAATGTTTTTGAACTCAAAAAAAATTTAAAATGTGTCCATTGTTAGGTTATTTAAATTTTGTATGATCATTTAAGGTAAGAATGTAAATCAGATGATTAAAAAAGAAGTTGAATTTGATGTGGCTCTTTATTGGCGCTTTTGGAGAAAGCGTCTTTAAAGTTTATGTTCTTTAGCAGCGTTTTTGGGTAAAGCGGCACCAAATGTCATGTTCTTTAGTGGCGTTTGTGGAAATAACAGTAACTATCCCATGTTTAAAGAGAAACAAAAATTCAAGATTGCAGAGATCAATTAATAGCTAACATATTAAACACTTTGAAGTAATCTACCCTTTTTATTCTTTTTAGTATTCAGGTTGAATGTGTATAGGAATAGAATCATTTAAAAACATTGAAAATACACGAAAGATCTTTTTAAAAAAAAATAAATGTGAAAAAGAATACCCCTAAGTCCCTATGTATATCATATGGTTCTCATCTGATATCAGGTCCCTTCAGTAAGCATTTAATCGATATTAATTTAGTATTCCATTTCAATTAGACAAAAATGACCCTTCGAAAACGATGGCAAGTCTTCAACTTAATTGTTGAGGTATTTTTCTCACTGTCTTCTTTATTTGATGATGTTTGTCTATTTATAAGGTATAGGTAGTTTTAATTGAAATAACAGGTTAAGTAGGCTCCATGTACATAGACACGTACCTTACTCTAGATTTAACACGTGTTACATGTTCTTATGCACGTATAATTTCGTAGGGGAGTCGGCTCAACGAACAAGCTCAGTCTGCAATCACATCATGCGAGCTCAGTTTGCAACTTTATAGGTTTGGGCGGATGCCAACCCAAACCCAAATAAATTTTAAATTGATGGTGGTAACTATCCTAGCAATTTGTGTTGTCCTCCATCTGGTTTAAAGGGAGAGTCATACAGTGACACCTCACAAATTTCTTTGGGAAAATAGATAAATTAAAAGTTGATATTTGATGTGGGGGCATTTATTCCAGTATGATTTTTCAAAGTAACAATAATGACATGGGATCAATGATTCATGTCTATCCTAATCTAGGAACCTAGACAATTTGTTAAATGATGCAAGAACAAAATAAGTTTATAAGCTGAAAATACAATAGTTTTTATCAAAGAAACTTATTTCCCCATGGCTGAAAATAGATTGAAACTTGTCCTCTGCTTAACATTAGACAATAAGGAGAAGTTATGGTCCCTTTACACCAATGTGGTTAGAAACTGAAGACCTTTAATTTTCAATTCCCTTATGTGGATTTAAATCAATGCCAAAAATGAACCAACATGTTTTTATTCACACCATCTGTATTAGCGACTGTTAGAAATTTAGAAAAGACCCATTTATAACAGAGAGTGACCCAACATGATTCTCATAAATAAGGACCAACTTCACCTATCCTCAACCCAAAGAAAAAGATTTGAAAAAGTGCAGCAGATCCTTACATGGCATATAGAAATATTAGGCTTTTTTATCTGTATAATAAAAGTTTAAATTAAATACTGAAATGGTATACTAACATCATTATTTATCAAAATGGGGTGTTTGAAACAGTTTTAATGGCTGGATGGAGAGAGATGGGCGACACTTATGTTTTTTCTAACACAATAATTTAAACATCATTACAAAATGATGTGTTTTTTAAAAAAATTAATTTTTTAATGGTGGAGGGGGGAGATGGGCGACATCAGTATAAAAAAAATATTTTTTAAGGGTAGAGGAAGAGAGATGGGCAACACTTGATAAATGATAAAACTAACATATTTTAATCCCGTTCTTAATGTGTTTTTGGATGATTATTTATGCAAATTGGTGACTTTGATGCTTCTAATCCTTTGAATTCATGTTCCTATACTTAGGTGAGCATTTGGGAGCAAAAGGAGCGAAAAATGAGCTAAAATTGGACAAATAGAGCAGATTTCAGGAGCCACACGGGCTGGACACACGCCCATGTAAGCCACACAGGCTAGACACATGCCCATGTGCCAGTCCATGTCGATTTCGTACATTGCTTCCCAAACACATAGAAAAACACAATTTTTAGGTATTCTGGGCATTCCATAGTCTATAAATACCAAATAGAAGAAGATATATAAGGGCCATCAGAGAATATTGAAGAAACAACTCGAAGATCACCATTGGAATCAACTCTGAAGCAAATTCCCATAAAGATCGAATACCTCCATTTAATTTCTTTTGAAGTTTTTATGAGTTTCTTTATTTCTTGTGGTTTTTCTGACTTTGAGATGTTTTTATTCAAGATTATGAACTAATTTCCTAGATACCTAGGGAAGATGAAACCTATGATGAATTCTATTATTTAATTTCTGTTTTATGCGATAAATACTTGATATTTATTCTCAACTATGTGTGCTTATTTCTTGTTTTAATATTTATGGGATATTAATTCATATTTAATGTGCTTACTTCAGTTGAGGAAAAGTCCCTATTTAAGAGTAGATCAACATAATTGAGTGGAGTTGCATGCAATTTTAGAAATAGAACGACATAATCTACCAGATTAAATTCAAATCTAATAAGGGAATCCATAGATCGAGTAATAAGACGATAGGGGTTTTAATTAGAAAGAAATTTTATAATCAACCTAGAGTTAGTTGTTCTTACTCTCGAAAGGGATATTAACATAATTTAGGGGTTTCTACAGATCAAGACATCAAGTGAATAACTCGTTTAATTCAGATCCATAATAATATGTGAAGTTTAGGTAGATTCTTTCCTGGGTATTGTCTCTCTCATTGGTTATCTTTCTATTATTTTCTTGATTCATTCTTTGTTGAGTTCTTAGCTAAATTAGTTTAGTAATTTTAGCTTAAAACTCACCACTCCAAATTTTCAGCTAAATAATAGAAAAATGACAATTACTAATACTTTTAGTCCTCGTGGATACGATATCTCTACTCTCCAGAGCTATACTATTTATCGATAGGTGCACTTGCTTTAGTTGTATTTTTAGTTAGTCACGTGAGACACATCAGCACCAGTATAAAAAAAAATTAGTTTTTTGAGTCGAGGGAGAGAGATGAGGACACTAGTATTTTCTGGTGCACAAATACGTACTAAATGGTGGTGGATGAATTTTGTCCCGTTTTGTTAGTTTTTGAAGAATTACTAATATTTTTACACATTTTTTGAAAACAATCTCATTTATTTATTTTTTTCATTTTTTATCCCAATAGCAAAATTTTTATTACATAACATATCTTTAATATTTGTAAAATGTAGTTCTTTTACCACAATAATTAAAAAAACCAAAATGGATCACCATAAAAATTTCAAGAAAATAACCCATTTTAGTATTTATTTTTGTAAACCCATTTCAGTACTTTTTTTAAAATTATTTATACAGTGATGTCCACGAAACCCACTAAAAATACGACAAAGGAAAGTGCACCTATCAATAAATAGTATAACTATGGTGAGCAAAGATATCGTTCCCATGAGGACTAACGGTACTAGTAATTACTGTATTTCTATTATCTAACCAACAAATCGAAGTGATTCAATAAAACTAAAATTAACTAAATCAATTAATTAAGAACTCGGCAAAGAATAAATCAGGAAAATAATCGAATAGTAACCAAAAAGCAAAACAATACCCAGGAAAGATCCACTTAGACTACATCTGTCATTATCGATCTGAATTAAACAATTTATTCACTTAATATCTTGCTCAGTAGAAATCTCTAAATTATGCTAATATCTCTCTTCAAGACTAAAAGCAACTGACTCTAAGTTGATTAATTAAAATTTCTTTCTATAAAACCCCTATTATCGCATTAACTCGATCTATGAATTCCCCTATTAGATTTGACTCTAATCCAGTAGATTTATGTCGTCCTATTTCTAGGATTGCATGCAACTCCACTCAATTATGCTAGATCTACTCTTAAATAGGGTTTATTCCTCCCTTGAATTAAGCACGTCAAACATGAATTAATAATCGGGAAATATTAAATCAAGAATTAAGCACATATAACTAATAACGAGATTCAAGTATTTATTGCGTAAAACAGAAATCAAGAGATAGAATTCATCAGAGGGTTCATCTCCCCTAGATATTTAGAAAACTACTTCAGAGTTGAATTCAATGGCGTTTTCCAAGTTGTTTTCTTCAATATTCTTTGACGGCTCTCTTTTCTCTTATTATATTTGGTATTTATAGGTCTTAAATTTCCCGAAAAACTTAATAATTGCATTTTTTCGCTTGTCCGAAATACAATTCCCAAAATCGACATAGTTTGACACATGACCGTGTGGTAGCCAGTGTGGCTCCTGAAATCTACTACAATTATTTGATTTTCGCTCTATTTTTGCTCGTTTTGCTCCCAAATGCTCTTTTAAGTATGGAAACATGAATTTAAAGGATTAGGAGCATAAAATTCACCATTTTGCATTGATTAATCACCCAAAAACGCATTAAGAACAAGATTACAGTATATTACTTTGGACACTTATCATACGGTGATCCATTTTTGTATTTAATTATTTAAACAAATTACGGTGATCTGTGTAAAAAGTTATGTTGTTATTGATTTGTTTATATGTGTAAAAATACTAGAAATTCTTTAAAAAATAACAAAACAATACAAAATTCACCCTCCACCATTTAGACGTCTTTTTGCACCAGAAAATATTAGTGCTGCCCATCTCCCCCCTCCACCCTTAAAAAATTAAAAAAAAAACACATCATTTTGTAATGATGATGATGTTTCAATTATTGTGTTAGAAAAAATATGGGTGCTGCCCATCTTTCTCCCTCCACCCTTGGAATTGTTTCAAATACCCCATTTTGGTAACTAACGGTATTTGCATACCATTTTAATATTTAATTTTTTAATTTTTATTATACAAATAAAAAAACTAAAATATTATTTTGCATTCACCAAAACATAAGCTTAGCTTAATTAGTTCATGTTACGATAGCCGGTTTAGAATTCAAATCTCAACATCTGGATTCTAATAAAGACAATGGCTAAAGAATGTTCAAATGATCAATTGTAATTAAGGTCTCAACATGCAAATTTAATCTATTCCAGTGACAAAAAAAAGCAAAAAGAATATGTACATATGTATCTATCCTTAGAGCTATTGCAAATGAATTATTTAAGTTTATGGAGAAAAGTCTTATTTAATACAAAATAAAGTTACACCTTTCATATTTGTTTACCATATTAATTGCAGAACAAGAATTCCAAGGCAAGACCTTTATATACTCTCCAAAAACAGGATGTTCAATCAATTTCTTCCACTTTTCGTTTAATCATATACCGAAATTCCAGTATACAATTCAGTTTCACTATCAGATTTTTCTTACTCCCTAGGAAAATAGGGTGATATTAGATCAATTTGATCTCTCAAGGTGCTACTAGATTATAGAACTAACTAGTTGTTATGTTACTTGGAATTTGGGATTTTTTACTTCTAATTATTTGTGTTTGACATTTATTGTTGATCCAGGCGAAGTCACGACAACACGTCATAACCTTTGTGTTTGACATTAAAGCTGCAAGGGTTGAAAAAGACTCCACTTCATGACATGGGCTTCTCCTACGTTACGACAACACGATGAAATTTGGAAAGATTTAGCTGTATCTTAGAAGGGGATGTTGGAAGACACGACAAAATTTGGAAATATTCAGATGAATTTTGGAAGGCCACTTAAGGCTATTTTCCCTAACTAAACCACATTACTCCAAGGGTATTTTAGGCACCTAGCACACTAATGTTTGCCTATTTAAACTTCATATCCTCATTAGAGAGGTTGGACGTGACATAATAGTTTTCTGTAGTTTTCTTTTTATGTTCTTGTTGTCGAAATATTTTTTTATTCTGATGTGAAGAGGATTGCGAGCAGAGATTGCTCTGTGTTTTGAAACATACAGAGAGTCGGAATAGAGATTTGGTATCGATACCTTTGCTCGAGTATCGATACTTGGGGTTAAAATATTGATATTTCATAGTAGGTATCTATAATTTTCGAGACTTTGGCTTTTAATTGAGAAACAGAGTGCAAGTTTGGTATCATTTTTCTAGGTGGTATCGATACCACTTAAAGAAAATATCGATACCTTAGTGCCAGTATCGATACCTATGGACCTGGTTTGAGAATTTTACTGAACAGACCTTATGCATGTTTTAATATGTTTATAAGACTAATTAATGTAAGTTTAGCACCTGATAATGATAACTAACTAGTATGATTAACTTAAGACCTATGCAAATAATAAACTAATGGATGTTTTGTTAGAATTAGCTTTTACTTGTTGTATATGACATGATACGGTGGTGTGGTATCCGTATTCGGGCTTGGCAACTAGGTTGGGTATAGGGTGTTACAAACGACCCAATTTTTAGCTTTTATTCAAAATTCATGATTTAATGGCTAAAAAATCAATTTTAAGAATCCAATAATGCTAAAAACTAATGAGGAAATGAATAGTTACCTTTGGTGGAAGAAAAATAGAGGTTTTGTCAAAAACCCAGAAAACCCACAACTTGATAATAAAGAAAACTATGGTGAGTTTTATTGTATTTCTTGAAATCTATGGAGGTTTAAGGCTTGGGTGTTGGTAGAAATCAAGGTAATATAGTTTTAGAATAAAAAATCAAATGGAATGTGTTTGGAGAAACAAGAGATGGCATAAACCAAGCAAAGGAGGAAAACTAACGTGAAAACTATTGATGGGGGTGATATTAGAATAAATTTTCAAAACTTGGTTTAACTGCAACATAAACACTCTCAATTTTGACCCTATTACAAATCAGTCCTTTTTCCAAAATTAAAAGTATTTAAAACTCATTTTCAAAAATTGACTTAATTTCCTAATACCCATTATCGAAAACATTATTGATTACCAACCTTACGAAATTTCAAGCACATATAAGCTAAAATTCCTAAAATACTCTCAAAATTTCTAGGCCCAATTTTGGGGTGTTACATCTTAAGGTGTTGAACTGAAGAAATTAAGACCCCAAAATCCATGAGTTTGCTACTGTCTAGAGTGTTGCAACAACGAAGCCTAGGTGTCGCAACATTGCTCCTTGATGGGGAGAAAATAGCTACAAGGATAGTCTTTTGTCCAATACCATCTCTAATCAACACACAGCTTCTAAGGGCATTTTTGTTAACTTTTTGGATTGTAATCAGACGTTGAAAGCCACTTTTGGCTGACAACTAAAGAAGTCAACTTTGTCTTTACTTTTTATCATCCTTTTAGCTAAGTCATTAGTCTTCTTCACCATTTTAGGGTTTTAGTTATTAGTTAGTTTCTAGTGTAGCTTGGTATTATTTGCATTTTGGTACTCAAACTTCATCTTGTATTTTCATTTTCATCCAAAGCTTTAAATATAGTTCAACTCCATCTTCTTTTCAAAATGTAAAAATTTGAACTTTGTTGGTATTTCTCACCTCAATTGTTGTTGCCATCATTTTCTTCAAGCAACCACCAAGAAATCTCTAAGCGTTCTTTAAACTTATTCTTGTGCTTATTTGAATGCATGTTTTAAATGTGTTAGGTTGTTGTTTGTATGAAAATGGTGTTAGGTAACCACATCTATGGTGGTTGGTTGATGAAAATGTTGCTTGGTTAATTTTTGGTATAGAGACTAAATCGTAAAAATTAGACTAAATCGAATATACTTCAAAACTTAGAATTGGAGCCTCTAGGTGAATATTTAGAGTAGGAGATGCCCACTAACCAAGAGCCTATAGAAGTAACCCCTTTACTTCAACCATTTGAAAATTTTAATTTTAAAACTAGACTAAATCATGAAAACTAGACTGAATCGAATAAACTTTAAAACTTTGAATTAGAACCTCTATATGAATATTTAGAGTAAGTAGTGCCCATTAAGCAAGAGCCTGTACAACTAACCCCCTAATTGCAACCATTTGAAACCAATCCTACTAAGCCTATAAACATTTCACATAGTTCCTCCCCTAAAGAAAATCCTAAAATTAATAAAACCTCAATCCCTGAAACTATTTAAGATCTTATCACTATAGCCCAAACCAATATTGTATATACTAAAGCATCAACTAAAACAGGTTCACCTTTATCTCCAAACCCTCAAACAAATCAATAAAAAATATTTAAGATTTAATTCAAGCCTTAACCACTCAGTGGGAGTTGCTTTAAACCAACCCTAATCTAACTACCAGTCTAGCTGTTGATTCGACCTTAACCAACAAAGGTCCTATACAAATTGATGACTTCCCTACCAACATCTAATAACCAGAACTAGAAAAGAAGAACAAGAAGGAATTGAAATCTTGTTTGAGAAAACCTCATCTGTTGAGGTTGAAATCACTAGGGCAGTGCCTACTGTCACTAGCACTACTTCAAAAACAATGAGTACCAGGTCTGTAGCAACCAAGAAATTCATAGCTTTGGCTTCTTTTGAAAAGGAAAAGGGAAAGACACCCATGGTGGCCAAACTCAGAAGTTAGAAGAAACTTATTGTTGATAGATCCTTAGGGTCCTCTACTGAATCCAGTTCAGACTCGAACCCTTTTGACAATGTGGATCTCATCAACATTTTGAAGGCCTGTACCAAGAACCTTAATCTCTTAATCACTACTACACAAAGAAACAAGAGAATGAAAGTGGTAGGTGTGCCTAAAATATAGGCTGCTACTACAGAGGCAATAAGAAGGTAAGAAAAAAGAATAAGGGTTGAAGAACAAAAGTCATTTTAGGACCCTAGCTACTCCAAACGTTATGCAAAGTTGATCTTAAAAGAATTTATAAATGAAAAAAACATCAATGTAAGATCCTTTGGAGATCATGAAATTGATCAAATCCATCAAAATGTAGGGCCTGTTTGGTTCAATCTACTATGTAGAGCCTTATGTGAAGTACATTGTGTATGAGTTTTATGCCAACATGAATAAAGGGATCACCATTAAAGGTCATCCATTCTTTCATGAGGTGTTTATTTAATGAAGCGTCTTAATTTTAGCCCAAAGGAGATTTAGAAGGTGTTGCATTGCCATACTCCCTATCGGAAAAGATCTGGTTCGAAAACGGTTTTCTTGTATAGTGAAAAAATAAAATTTTAAAAACTGAACAAGTTTGTGATATTTATAACAATAACTTTTTTCCCGAAATAGTACTTGTGCTTTGAGCGAGACAAATGCTAAATGTTCTCAGCTTTCAATCGAACGACCTTCTCTACTATTCTCGTACTATGCACTACCTCAAGTGTGGGCTCGAACAATTTCGAATCAAACAAAAAATTAACAATAATTTTCTTACTTTCAATAGGAAATGAAATCTCTCTCTTTCTCTTATAGAAACCGATAGAATTATTATTGTCAAAAAATAGAATTTATACTTAAAAATAAATTCTGACTTACTTTCTTCTTAGGCATAGATGTCATACAATGATTTATCTAGTTTAGAGGGGTGTCATCCTTTATTTTTTTTCCCTTTATCTCACAATTTTGGTGACATTTTGGATAAGTTTTTCGGTGAGAAAATCATGCAAAAAATTAAAATAATTTTGATATGTTCAACTTCAGAATAAAATATGTTGAAAATTACAAAAATCAATTTTAATGCAAAAATTCTTTTGTTGATTTATAATTAATACATAAAAGAAATTTAAACCGTATTTAATTTTGAAATTGAACATATGTAAGGTGGTTCCAATTCTTTACTTTCTAGTATTTTTTTTTTCAAAATGCCACCAAAATTGAAAAATAAAGGAAACAAATAAAGGGAATACTTCCTCCAAACTAGAGGTGCTCATAGGTCAGGCCTATATGACATATTTAAACCAAATTTTCAAGCTCAGGCTCAATTTGAAAAATGAGTTTATTTTTTTCCCAAGCCCGACCTAATTTAAGAAAAGTAAACTCAGACCTGACCTGCCCATATTTAATTTTTTAGATTAATTTTTATTTAAAATTATTTTTAAAATATATAATACACTGAATGCAATAAAAAAGGTTAAAATAAATTTTTTCTAACACATTAAAAAGTATTTATATAAAAAAACACTAAAATAAATATAATAATTGTTTTATTATATTATAAAACAAATAAATATAATAAATATTTTATTGCATAAAATATAATTTTTAAATTTTTTTATTTTGGATTGAGTTATTTAGTTGGGTAAAAAAAAATTAAGTCGTGGACAATCGGTTTAATTGTTATTGGATTAGTGATTTAATATAAATATATATAATTATTATTTATCATATAGTATTATTTTAAAACATAATATTTGAGTCTGGCCGAGCTTTGGCCAAAAATTCTTACCCAATGTCCAGCCCATATAAAAAACGGGACATAAATTTTACTCAAACTCATTTTACAAACTTTGTATTGTGTCCAAATCCTTTTATTTTTTGGGCAAACCTCCGCTCAAACCCAGGAGCAGGTTTACTCTAAACACTTTAAATCATGATATAACATTTGGTCCAAACAGAATCAATATTATTCACATATTGTACAAATCCCAAAAATCCCAATTTTATAACTTATTCAACAACTCAAATTCTCATGCCATGTTTGGTTGGGTGTAATGGATTAGCCATTACACCCCTATTTCGTGGCCCCACTCAATACGCCGTTTGGTTCGCTGTATTGCCCTAATACGGGCCTATTACGTTGCAGACGGATTCGGCATTTTCTCTGCTTTAGCGCCGATTTCTAATCCCTTCCAAAAGCAAAGATTAGGTAATCGGTCTTTGTTTTACCCTCCCTTTGCCAAAATCGATCTCCACCCCACCCTCTCCCTCCCAACATCAACAGAAGCTACCAGTGAATCAAACCTCCAGCCGCTCCCGACTTTCATCTTTGCATCTTTCGCCGACTTCACGGTCTCAGATCTCCGGACGCTTTGAAGCGGCAAATGAGTTATCTCCGCCTGTGAGTAATCTCTATTTCTTTCCTCTCTGCATGCATTTTTAATGGGTGTTATTGCAATTTTTTTTATAAATACGATTAGTTTTTCGTGCGATTGTTTCAGTTCTTGGTAAATCGGCATTTCGTTTCTTGCTGGTTATGAAATTATTTTTTTATTATTTGTTTGTTTGTTGATCATGATATATGTATATATATATGGTTTCGTTTCATCATACTCTTCCTTTTCTTCATCAATTATTGCAGGTTCTTCTTCATCGATTATTGTACTGTTCACTTAATCGATTTCCCTTTTCTCATTACAGGTTCTTTCATCGCACTCTTCCCTGATTTGCTCATTAGAGGTTAGTTTTCCATAGGTATTTTCAATATTTGTATTGCATGTTCGATTGAAAGGTTAGTTTTCCCCGATTGCATGTTTGTATTGCTGTTTCTTTTCCTTTGTTATGTAATCCAAAGAGTTTTAAGGCATAAGGGCAAGTATGTATTGATGTTTAACTTCTGGTTTTAACTTCTAAAATAAATTTGATAAAATTGTGTCTTGTGCACAATGTCTTCTAAAATCAAAGTTTGTATTGATATTTATACATTGTGCTAAAATATTCGTATGTTAGATGAAGTTGTTTAATCTAGGTTAAATATTTATATTATTGATATTTATATAATTTATATTATCAGAGTATGTTAAAAAATGGCTTATCTTTGATCGTTAGGTTCAGGCTTGGTTTTATGAGTTCTTGTTCAAATGTTTTATGTGTTTGGTTTTAGCAATTTGGCTATGACTTATTTATATATGGAATATGGTTGCTATGTTTCGTTAATAATGTGGTGAATGAGTTGATTTATATATATTATATGTGTGGTATGTATGGATTTGGTAACTAAATTGAGTTGGTTGATTATAAGTTTGAATGTATGGGTCATTTTGTTTCGGCTTGCATTGATAATGTATTTGAGTGTATATTGGTTATATATGTTTGGTTGTTAAACGATTAGTAGTAAATGTGTTTCATAATTCTTTTTAATATGAATCAGATAGGATAAATGATGGATATGGTTTAAGTATGTTTTGGTTAGGTTTTTTTTATGGATAGTTAAAAAGGTTAAGTTGGTGCTAATGTTAAAATAGGTATGTGTACATGTGTGTTATAAATTCGGTTACTACATTGGTCCATTATAATAATTTGATTTGATAATGGGGTGACAGAATAAATGATTAGTTAAAAGAATGTTATATGAAGTTCTGGCATACTAATTTATAAATATTTATATTATCTAAAATCAGAGTCTGTATTGATATTTATACAATGTCTTCTACTTTATGTTATTTTCATATTCAAGGAGCTTTTTCTAGTAGCATGAATGCATGCAAGCTACAACTTTTTGATAGTCTGCTGTTTTTTGAAAGAGTTTACAATGGAAACTGGAAATTGTTGTTAGGCTTTTTTTGTTTTTCAATTGTTGTTAGTGTTGTTTTTTCAGTTCAGATATTAGCTTCTCGTTGTTAGTGAGTAGAAGATGAAACTGGAAATTGTTGCATTTGTTTTGATATTGTTCTTGATTTGTTCTGGTTCCTGCTTGTTTTGGGGATTATTAATTGCAAGTATAGTAGGATATAGTTCTATTATGATTTAGATTTTGAAATCAAATGCTGTAAACGAGTTACTTGAGCTATTATTTATATTCGATTAAGGGTTAATTATGTTGTTTTTTATTAAAGACTCAAATAATTATTGAATTATTTTACAAGGATTTTTGAACTGTTAATAAGCTCTCTATTTTTAAATTATGTAAAAACAATCAAATTTCAATTTCGATGCTTATATAATGTTCAAATTTAAGATTAAATCTTTATATTTTAATTTTTAATATAATTTGGTACATCAATATTAGCCTAGATACTTTAACCGATTAAAATGCTAACGTTAATTTTTAAACTTGATAATAATATTAATTTTTTTTTGTTTAATTCGAATTCATTATAATATTATTTTTATATAATTATGAAGTGAATTTTTTTTAATTTCAAAATATCACATTAACGAATTTTAACTATAACACATGTCAATAACAGCATTTAAAAGAAGTTGAAAGTGAAATTAAGTCAATTTAAATATCAAACCTACTTTTTTTTCCCATAAATTCAACTTTAGCACAAAATATCGAAAAAGGTGTAGTTATTGTTTCTTTCACAATCATAATTGCAAATACAATACTACATTTTAATAGTTATTTGTAGATGTAAATGAGATTAAATTTACAAAAAACAGTTATATATATTTATACAAAATGAAATTTAAATTTAAAATGTTATAAAAGTTTTAAAACTTCAATTTCATTATTAAACCAAATCCTCATTCTTATTTTATTTGTTTTAAAATTAGAAAACCTTAATTAAACTTATCATCAATAAATAAACTAATCAATGTTCAAACTTTGAACATGCTTTATAATTTTAAATTATAATGAGTTTAGTTATAATCTAACAAATACCAACAATTAATTTTAGGTCAATTATACATATACCTTTAAATTTTAATATATTTAAAATGTATTTAAACATATTTTCTTTCTTTATTGTTTGGGTGATTGATAAAGAAATTAAATTAAAGTTGCAACGATATCATTTAAGTTCTACTTTTTTGCTTCGTAAAGATTCTAAATTTGTATTGTTTATTTTTATTTGATAATGTGTAATTACAACTTCAATTCTTTGATAGTGTTTTCTAATTTTAATATGTTGCAGTAATGGCTCGTCTGTCTTTAATTGCACAAAGTGTGAGGCGTAAAGAATTGGTATTGCATTGACAATATGGTTGGAAATCTGTAGAATTGTGATTTGGTTCTTATTTACAATGGGTGCCAGCCTTAGCCTACATACTTATAGACCAAGGATTAGGTCCTATACCTTAGATTTTTATGCAAAACGGGATTATGTGAAAAGGCTTGTATATGCTAGTGACGAGACCTGTATTGAACAAGTTAGGATGAATAGAACTGTCTTTTTTTAACTATGTGAGATGTTAGAATCGTTAGGGGGATTGAAGTCGTCAAGAAACATGCTTGTTGATGAGCAAGTGGCAATGTTTTTACATATCATCTCCCATCACCTGAAAAATCGAGTTATCAAGCATCACTTTAGAAGGTCCGGGGAAACTGTTAGAAGAGCATTTCATAGTGTTTTAAATGTTGTTATACGCTTACAAGATGTGTTATTTAAAAAGGCGGAGCCAATTATAGCTGATTCTTCTGACACAAGGTGGAAATGGTTTAAGGTATTGGACTGAGTTTTATATATAGCTTGTACAACATTTAGTTGATTTAGATTTAAATTAGTATTCTAACTCAAGGTTTTATATCATGTGATATAGAATTGCTTAGGTGCTCTTGATGGAACCCACATCAAGATTAGGGTTCCAACAGTTGATAAACCTAGATATCGAACGCGAAAAGGTGACATAGCAACAAATATGCTAGGGGTTTGTACACCTGATATGCAATTGGTTTATGTTTTTTCTGGTTGGGAAGGTTCAGTTGCTGATGGACGGGTTCTTCGAGATGCCATTAGTAGAAGACATGGACTAAAAGTTCCTCATGGAAAAGTGGATAGTTAGAGGACTTTGAATTATTCATTAAGATCAAACTTTTTGTGCTGAATTAATCATTTTAAAAAAAAATTATTTTATAGGTTGTTATTATCTAGTTGATGCTGGATACACAAATTGTGAGGGATTTCTTGCACCTTTTAGAGGACAACGATATCATTTGAACGAGTGGCGTCAGGGTTATCACCCAAGTTCTCCGCAAGAGTTTTTTAATATGAAACATGCCTCAGTACGTAATGTTATTGAAAGATGCTTTGGGTTATTAAAACTTAGATGGGGAATACTTAGGAGTCCATCATTCTATCCTGTAAAGGTGTACAATAGAATTATTATTGCATGTTGTTTGCTTCATAATTTTATTCGAACCCATATGAGTATTGATCCTATTGAATCGGATGTGGGAGAAGGATTACCTAATAATGTGGTGGATGACGATGAACCGAATATCGCAAATATTCGTCCATCGGATGCTTGGGCTACTTGGAGGATGGAACTATCCAACCAAATGTTCAATGAATGGCAAGCATCTAGAAATTAGTTAGGTTTAGGGAGAAAATGAGTTTGAGTTAATTTGTTTATGTTATTTTATGTATCTAGTTTGTGAAACTTTGGTGGTGTTTGAATTGATTTTTGTATTGTACTAAACTTGTTGAATTATAATTTAATTTTTTTTCATTCAACATGTGTTATAATTTTAAATTTAGTATTGAGCTTTTGATTCATGATATTGAACTTAATTATAATTTTATAAAGTGTTCACCTTTTGATTCATGATATTAATAGTAATTAATATAATTTGTTTTTTTTCTTAAGATAATTATGTCAGGTGTTCTAGAATCAAATGCTTCTTCTCAAGCTTCTCGAGGAACTAAAAGAAAATGGGTTCCAGAAGAAGATGCAACATTGGTTTCCTGCATGGTGGACTTGCACAATGTTGGAACATTTAATACTGATACCGGGTTCAAAGCCGGTTATTTAAACGAGTCGAAAAAAATGCTAGAAAAGGCTTTATCAAATGCAATGTTGAAGGCGAAACCTAATACTGAATCAAGGATTAGGTTACTAAAAAGGGAGTGGTCAATCGTGTATGACATGCTTAATGGCCAAAACAATAGCTGTTTTGGTTGGGACGAGCATAGGCAGCTCGTTGTTGCTGAAGATGCGATTTGGGACTCCTATTTAAAGGTAAGAATTATTTCAAGTCTTTATTATCTTATTTTTACCAAGCTTATAACTAATATGATTTCCTCTTTTTTTAAAGTCACAAAGAAGCCGCTCAATTCAGACATCGTACTTTCCCTTACGACGACCAGCTTACTGCCATATACGCAAGAGATCGAGCGACTGGGAAAGATGCTCAAACAGCTGTTGATGTTCTTGAAGAAATAAATGCTGAGGGTGTACCTACTACAGATATGAATGAAGAAAGAAACTCATTCTATGACTGCGAAGCTGACGTCTCTTTGGATGACATGGATGTTTATGCTACGGAGTCACGACGAGATGGAGGCCAAGGGGGTTCCTCATCTTCAAACAAGAAAAAGAAGAAATCTGATGCTCGTGATAATATGTCTTCTTCATTTAATGAGGCTGCCACTTTATTGGTCGAAAACATGCGGGCCATTTGCGAACAAATCAGTAGGAGTATTGCCTCCGATGTGGTAGTTCAGCAGAAGTCAGAAGAATTCCAGATCATCCAAGAGAAAGCTACAAATTTATATTCAACCTTATGGGAAATTGAAGGTTTAACCATCGATGAGCGGTATCGAGCTTTGAGTAAAATTCCAGATCATCCAACTCAAATGCTCGTTTTCTTTAGTTTACCTTCTGATGCGCGATTGGAATGGGTCAGAAGATTTCTTTCTGACCATTAAAAATCAATGTTCAAACTTTTTGATGTTGTAAAACTATATAACATATGGATTATGATGTAGAATTTCATTTTTATCTAACATTTTGTTAATATAAGTTAATTATGTTTATGCAGAATATAATTCTCAAGTTATATTATGATTTTAGTAAATTCATATAAGAATATTTATTATTAAGAATTTTATGAAATTATATATCAGTATTAAATTATATTTAATATTAATTATTTTAAATTATATAAATTCCTATAAGAAAATTTATTATCAAGAATTTTATGAAATTATATATTATTATTAAATTATATTTAATAATAATTATTTTAAATTATACAAATTCATATAAGAAAATTTATTAGTAATAATTATTTTAAATTTTATTAAATCATATATTTTAATTAAAATATATTTAATAATAATTATTTTAAATTATATTTTATAGTATCATATATTATGATTTTAGTAAATTCATATAAGAATATTGATTATTAAGAATTTTATTAAATCATATATTTTAATTAAAATATATTTAATAATAATTATTTCAAATTATATTTTATAGTATCATATATTATGATTGTAGTAAATTCATATAAGAATATTGATTATTAAGAATTTTATTAAATTATATATTTTAATTAAAATATATTTAATAATAATTATGTTAAATTATATTTTATAATATCATATATTATGATTTGAGTAAATTCATATAAGAATATTGATTATTAAGAATTTTATTAAATTATATATTTTAATTAAAATATATTTAATAATTATGTTAAAATATGATTAAATTATTTATTATTGATATTAATAATCTTATTAAAATTTAATAACAATAACAATAATCATTTACCTAAACAAATTTCTACTAAGGGTATTCTAGTGATTTTAGTTTTTTCCATTATGCTATTATACCTCTATTCCATTCAACCAAACACAAGAATACTATTATGCCTCTATTCCATTACATTCAACCAAACAATTAATTTGCTATTACGCCTCTATTCCATTACAGCGAACCAAACGTGCTATCAATGTTTTCTGTCGAATTGATTAGAACAAAAAATGAAAATATTGCCTAAAAAAAACATTCTCAGCCAAATTCACCACTAAAATTAATGGTCGCTAATATTTCGCTTACTAAAATTACCAACAAGCACCTTAGTATTATTATTATTTTTGGTGTAAAACAAGCACGTTTTTACTTAACAATAAAGACATCAAACATTCTTGTTTTATATATTTTAAATTTGATTTCCAATTTAAATTTCTAAATCAGTTCTAACACTAAGAGCACGTTTGGTTCGCTGTATTGGAATAGAGGCGTAATGGAATAGAGGTGTAATAGCAAATCAATTGTTTGGTTGAATGTAATGGAATAGAGGCGTAATAGTATTCTTGTGTTTGGTTGAATGGAATAAATGCGTAATAGCATAGGGGAAAAAACTAAAACGACTAGAATACCCTTAGCAGAAATTTATTTAGGTAAATGATTATTATTATTGTTATTAAATTTTAATAAGATTATTATTATCAATAATAAATAATTTAATCATATTTAAACATAATTATTATTAAATATATTATAATTAAAATATATAATTTAATAAAATTCTTAATAATTAATATTCTTATATGAATTTACTAAAATCATAATATATGATACTATAAAATATAATTTGAAATAATTATTATTAAATATATTTTAATTAAAATATAAATCTAAAAGTACATGACAATTTTCTAAAAGTTCTTAGCTCTTGTACATACACCGTTAACATAATTTATCCTACTTTTTAAATATTTATTATGAAAATATGATTTTTTAACCACACTTATGGAATTTAAAAAATCTACTGCCACTATCAAATAAATATTTCCCTGTAAATATTTAAAAAATCTTTTTATTACTCAGTTTTTCTTTTTCATAAAGAAAAACATATACATATACGAATCTTCTAATTACATCTTTAAACTAATGAAATTATTAATTTAACCATTAAATAACACAAAAAATCTTAGGTGACATAATTTATATAATATCGATAATTGGAGGATGTAATTAGAATATTTTAAAATTTGAAGACTAATTTAAAATGAGGGTCATAACTTTAGGGATGTTTAGTGCAATTAACTCAATATAAATAGTTAAGCAAGTTTCGGTTGAGTGAGGGATCCAGAAAAAGCCGATAGCCTTGCTCACAATCCATCAGCTAAAATTTTATCAATCGAGGAGATTATAATCGAGAAGAGTAGTCAAATACATGAGCTAAAACCCCACAATGTGTTGTTCAACTCCAACACCATCAAGAACAAGCTACTAACATTATCTATCATTCGATCAATTTGAAAGTGAAAATGGGTACAACCTATTTTGGTCAATCTGCAAACCAAAATGATTTCTCCCAGGTTTCTAGTCATAGAGGCCTTCCTCATGCCAGGTATCAACTAAAAAATCCACCATCTCTTGCATTTTCACCATGCAAATGGGCATATCAATGTCAGCCAGAAGCCGAAAGTTGAAAGATGTTCTGAGACACACTTACAGCTAATGGAATAGGCTGTTGAAATCGTTCGGTCGAACAAAGCAAATCTTCATAAGTTGTGGTCCAGCTGCAAAAGGTGATTCCAAGGTTAAATAATGAGAGGAACTGAATGTCTAGACACCGATATTATAGTAAGTAGCCATGACATACTGAAGAAGACTGAATATATGCAAGGCAAACCCAGAACCAAAGAATATAGCACGCGGCTGCACTGTAAGGGGAGAAACAGAAAAGGTTTGGGTTCATATTGTTTTATCTTATTTTTTTCCAAAATACATCTGCAAGTAGATTAACTAGTTAACACATATTTAGACAAACTTCATGCACCATATTTGGATCATAACAAAAGGGAAGGGGCATGTCCAAGAGGTGGCTTAAAGTAGCACCGAAAAGATATCCATTGCTTGGTTACAAGAATTCACGAGCGCATCCTACAGCACGAGAGTTTGACAGCAAATATTCTGATAAAGAGTGATTAGGAAACTGTTCATAATTTAATATTACTAGTAGTACCGACTACTTTCAAGTAGAGATTCCAACAAAGCAGAAAAGAAAGCAAATGCCCAAAAGCCGAGTTAAAGCAGCATGAGATCGTAGCTAATGCACTATAAAGATGCTAAGAATTAAAAGTTGAATTCCTTACTGTTTCACGAATATAAAAGCGAGGTTTTGAGAGTTTAGTTGAACAAAAATCACAAATGATACTCAATATCTTGAGTAGGAAGAAACTCCAGGCATATACCTCATTATTGGTTCCCGGGGCATTCTTTTTTATTTTTGAGACTGATCTCCGGCCCACTGCCTTCTAACCTCATTCCAAGTCATTTGAGCTGCACAGTAAGATTCCACACGTTACTTCCAATAGAACTTTGGTTTGAATTGCTTTCAACAAATAAGTAACAAAACACTCACATTAAGGTTGTAAAAAAATAACACTAAAATATTAATTCCAGTAACCTCATATTAGACTTCAATAAAAGCAATAATTTTGCGGAATGAAAGTCCCCATAAGCAATGACCACAAATCATATTCGTGTATAACCCCTTTATTGAGAAACCTCATACACCCCAACAACCATAAGTCCAGATAGTTCGCAACACCATAGCCAGTTCACACCAATCTCGTGTTGATAAAGTTTCTGCTACTGAAGATCATATTCAGATAAAGACAAGCAAACCCGGAAAAGGTTTTAAGCTACATTTACTCATTTAAAAAACATGGATTTCCAAGCCCAATATCTAGAACTAGCTTCTGGAAAACATTTGATTCCCCAGTTACCCTGACTACAATAAACCAAGAACACTAAAACGGATTCATTGCATGTGAGCAGACATCCTAGCTGCATAATAGCAATATATAAGATTTAAAATGGCTTCTTACAAAATAATGCAGGAAATTACATTAAGGCATGAAGCTTGAGTATGCTCAGTTCTAAACTACTGTCTTCTAATCCCAGTAAGATAACAAAAAAGCAGTTCTACTATTAAAGAGTTGCATGGAAGGCTGGTTTCAACAGAATAAGAGGCTTCCTAGGAGAAAATTGATAACCTTAAAGGCTTAAATAGAAGCATATATTAAAATTCCAATAGGTTATCAATTGAGCACACTGCCTAGTTATGGTTAATCAGACAAGTCGAAAAGAACTCTACAGAAACCCACATAGTAATTATACGTAAATCCTTCAGATCCATTGGTGTAATCAGCAACTGCAATCATGGCAGCATTTACACAACATCCCTGCAGAAAACATTTACAAAGCTGTTAAATTTGTGAGAGTGATTAAGGAAAAAAAAAGTTAGCATAAATAGATTTTCTAATAAAATTTGACATTATGGAGAAAAAAAGAAGTAAACATGTAAAGGGAAAGACTTACCATACATTCCATTTCTCCAACAGAGAATAAACCGTCCTCTGTTACCTCTGAATAAACCATGCCCTAACAAGGCAGCCAATGAAACTCATTACAGAGAGAAAAAGAGAGTTAGAAACATTTACCTTTCAGTTGCAGTAACTTAGAAACCCACCAACTGAGAGCAATCGAAAGAGTGACAGAGAGAAAAGAAAAGAAAAGGTTGACTGGTTGAGAAGGCCAACCGTAATGTTGTAAAGAAAAAGAAAAGAAACAGAAGACGCAAATCGGCAGAAACTGAGCAAATCGGCAGAAACTGTGAGAAACAGAGGGAGCAAATCGGGAAAAACGCTTAGGGCAAATCGGCAGAAGGTAGAAGGAAGGAACCAAAAGAGGCAAAGGGGAACAGAAGAGGCAGAGGGTAAAACAGGGAGGGTAAAGTGAAGCAGCGCCTAAACTGAGTAAAAGGGACGGATTAGAAATCGGTGGATTTCACCGATTAGATCAATAATGTATTACACCCGTAATAGCATTAGCATGAACCAAACAACGGAATAAAGGGAGGGTAAAGTGAAGCAGCACCTAAACTGAGCAAAAGAGACGGATTAGAAATCGGTGGATTTCACCGATTAGATCAATAATGTATTACACCCGTAATAGCATTACCATGAGCTTAAGTGGGGCCCACTGATTAGGGATGTATTGGCACCAAACATGTTGTAAAGGAATTGATATGAACTGTTAATTTTGATAATTAAATTCCAATTGAAAGAGGAACACAAGTAATTCAATCCTCCCTCAAATTATTCTCAAAATTATGCATCTCATTGATAATATATAACCAGCGTGGAACCCGATAGTGGTCTATAAGTTCAAATCAAAATGTTAAGGTTGTTAGATAATATCATCATCATATATATATATAATAAGAGTAATTGCATATTATTTACTATTATAAAATGTTAGTTCAAATCAAAAGTGACTTAATTTGGTTAAGATTTATTGAGATTTAGTTATTAAATAAGTATGGATCAAATATGTTTGATACTCTAGTAATTAATTTCTAATTGATGATGAGCTGATTAGAAATTAGGATTAATGTGTAAAAGTTATATATATTAAGATTATGATCCCTAAATTACACATCGTAACTTTTTTTTAATATCTCATCTTTAGAAAAAAGAGAGCCACATTCTCTAGATTACTTATGAGTAAAGGTGTCCATAGGTCGGACCAGGCCCAACCAAAATTTTAGGCTTGTTTGCTAGGCCCGGGCTCAACTTGAAAAATAAGCCTGAAATTTTTTCTAATCGTGATCTAGATAAAAATGCTAAAACTCGGGCCTGACCCTGCTGTATTAATTTTTTTTATATATTTTTAAGAATATAATACATCAAAAATACTAAAAATATTAAAATAAATGTTTCCCAACAAATTGTGTCGAAACCATTTTTTTTGAAAACAAAAATTTAGTTGTCGACTTTAAAAAAAAATTGGAGTTGCCACCGATCCTTGATTGAGGTGTGATCGGCTCACCTTAAAAATAATTTTGGTCTACGAAAATTTGAGAAAATAGGTTCGGGAGTCAGTTACGCACGAGGAAGGGTTAGCACCCTCGCAACGCCCAAAAATCGGCACCGAATTTGATTGTTTAATGTCTTGGTGTCGAAAATTTGAAAAGATTTTAAAAGAAAACTTTTAACTCATGAGTGAATCAAAATAATAAAACACTCTTATTTTAAAGAAATAAAACATCACACCCAGTGAGTTAGGGCACAATATTTTTAAATCTTCAAAATTAAGTTTGTCTTTTGATTCTAAAACTCGCACAGTTAAATCTGAGAAGGATATTCGGTTATTTAAGTCAAATGAAGAAAATTGAAACCCAGTAAGTTAAGGCATAATTTCTCAAACTTCCAAATACCGAATATTGCCTTTTGTTTTAGAAATTCTCATTTCGAGATAATAAAATGTCATGACCAGTAAGTTAGGACCCGACATTTTTGGATTCCCGAGAATAAGCTTTATTTGAAATTTGTGTGAATTTATTGCAAAATAAATACTTGGCTTTCTAACTTCATCGAAAAATAATCGCAATCCAGTAAGTTAGGACACAATCTTTCTCGATAATCATGAATGCCAAATATTTTGAAAATTTATAAAATATGATGATTTTAATGCTTTGACGAAACCAAAATATATTTTCTTTAAAAGTATGATAAAACGTTAATGCATATATATATGTATACAAAAATCATGAAAATGAATCAGTAATAAAATATATAAAATATGTACATACATTTTGAAAAATATAATAAAAATAAAAATGTATAAGCATAATACATTAGTAAATTATGAAGATATGGATATATAGGTATATATATAAAAAAATGCTTATAATAGTTTTGAATAGTGTATGAATATATATATATTATAAAAACAATGTATATATACATATGAATTATAAAATATAGGAAATGTATGAATATTATAAAATATAAATGGATGTACGTATACATATGTATGTAAAAAAACTATGAAAATAGAATAATAATAAAAAAATATGCATATGTATTTAAAAACATTTAAAATATATACATATATATGTTAACAAACACATGCGTGTGAATGAATATAGAAATAATAATAATGATGATAATAAATATAATAGATAATATAATAATAAGGATACAATAATAATATCAACAATATTAAAAAACTAAAAAACTAAAATGACATTAAATCAAAAATAAAAGGAGTTTAAGGGCCGAATTTAAAGTTAGAAAACACGCAAAGGGACAAAATCAAAACGCGCGCAACAAAAGAAAGACCTAAAGAGAAATTAATCCATTCTCTCAAAACGTTGCGCAGCAGCGTGGGCCAAATTGAATCAGCAATAAATCATGTAGCAAAATTTAAAAGAAATAAAAATTTTAATTTAGACAAACTATAAAAACAAGAGGACTAATTGCGCAAATTTCCCATTTTGGGCCAAAACGCTCGAACCCTGCTTGCGGGTCGGGTCGACACGCAGATCTGGCCCCTTCAAAACGGCGTCGTTTGGTCTTTGCTATTTAAATCAGTTTTTCTTCCTTTTTTTTTTAAAATCTGTAGCAAACAAAAAAAATAAAAAAATAAAAACCTAAAACTCTCTGCTAGGGTTTTTTTTAAAAAAAAAAAAACTCTTTTTCCTTTTGCGCTGTCGCTCGTCGGCTCTTGTACCAAAGCTCTGATTACGGCGGAGATGGTCCCAAAACGGCGGCCCGAACACGGAGGTAAACTTCGCTTCCCTCTCTTCCTTTTATAAATCAATAATAAACATAAAAAATGAACACCGAAAAAAATAAAATAAAAAAAACACCTTTATATTCAAAGAAAAAATGTATTTCTCTTTAATCTTTTCTTCCATATTCTAGTCTCTGTTTTCTTCCCCCCCCGGTCCCTGAGTACATGAAAGTAGGGCTTTTATAGCCCGAAAATAATAGAAAAAAAAACTCTATTCTCTATTCGAATTTTTCCTTTAGCTTCGCTGTTATTTTTCTGTTATTTTCCTTCTTTTTCGTTGCTGTTTGTTTCTGTTTATTGCTACGTGCGCGAGGTGGACGCTGCGAGCGTGGCTGCTGGTGGTTTTTTCTGCTTAGGGTTTCTGTTATTTTTTTGTTTTTTGGGGCTAGGTTTAGTTTATTGGGTTTGTAAAAAACTGGGTTGTGCCCAATAACTTATTTTGTATGAGCCCAGGCTAATTGGGCCTGTTAAAAATTGAAAATAATTTTTTTTAAAAATATGTATACTTAAATAACACTAAGATTGATTCAACTTAACAAGCAAATTCCTCTAAAATAGTAACAAAATTAAGAATAAAATAAGAGTTATACAATATCCAAATAATAACAACAAAATAGTAGCAACAAATTGTGAAATGGTAGCAAAATAGTGAAAAAACAACAAGAAACTAGTAACAAAATAATAAAAAAAGCAAGAAAACAGTAAAAAGTACAACAGGTTTTTTTGCATATTCAGGCCGCATCGGGTTGGGCTTGGGCCAAAAAGGCTTATCCTGAGGCCAGACCAAACGCATTTTTCAGGCTTATATTTTTACCCAAACTCTCTTACTTTTCGAGCGGACTGACCCGACTCATGGACAGGTCTACTTGTGTGCTAATTTGGAATATAAAAAACATAATATCCGAAGATTTCAAAAAATCGATGAATTCAGGTACACTTCCACATTTAGTCTTGTTCTTTATTTATTCTTGATGATTTGACATGGCAGATCTTAATTTATAATTTATTAAGTTTTATGTCAAATTTTAATTTACGGTTCTAACATAAATAAATTCAATAATGAAAAATACAATCTTTAATATCCCATTTAATTTTTGGGTAAAAATCCAAAACTTGTTGCTCTAGATCAACACATGGTGGGGTTTCTACAAGCAAAGCCCAATGCTAGCATACTCTTAGTTTGGACCAAAATTAAAATAGAATACTGAAAGCTTATGATAAAAAAGTACTCAACATCCTCAATCAAGACTATAGAGCTTGAAGAAGATGTAGTCACAACTAGAGGTGAGTATTTGATCGAGTCGAGTCGAGTCAAATCGAGTTAAAAAATTTCGAGTTAGTCGAGTTGACCAATCCTATTTTAGCAACCAAATTCAATTTAGATTTTTTTCGAATCGGATTAAATCGAGTCAAAAAATTTCGAGACTAGTTAACGAAATCTATTATTTATATTCAATGTTGCGTTTACATGAACCCATTATTTAACTAGTAAATGAAGTATAAAATTATTTCACTACATAAACAATATAATGGTTTTACCTTTTAACTTAATGAGTAAACATTTTTCAAAACAACGTAATTTTGCCTTTTAACTTAATGGTTTTGACTTTTAACTTTAGAAAATGTAAACATTTATCCAAATGGTGTAGTTTTGCCTTTTCTAATTCATATTTGAGTTAAACCGAAAATCTTAATTTTTTATTCGAATTGATCCAAATCACTTGATTAACTCAAATAACTCGAACTATTTAATTCAAAATTTAAAAATTCTATCAAAATTTTCGAATCCTAATCACCAACAGTTAGAATAGAGAAAGGAGAAAAACAATATCAATGCGGCTCAAAAGCACTTAACAAAACACTGTTTCTACAATTTTGTAAGAAAATTAAAATAGTGTTAACGTCGAATAGTAAAATAATGGTATGTGAGTCAATAATGTAAAGTGAATAGTGCTTGCCAAAGTAATGCATGTAGTCAAAAGTTAAATCATAGTGCTCTGTCTTCGTTAGGGGATTATATTCCAGATTAATGCTATTATAGCCCGTAATCTATATAACTGTATATAGATCCCTCGTTAACACCTTTTTTTCGCATTATATACGAAATCTTCAAATTTCAATTTTAATTCTGTGATCCACTTGCATTTAAGATTTAATCTTTATATTTTAACTTTTTGATATAATTTTTTACAATCTCATTGATTAGCTCAAATATTTTATTTTGATCAAAATGTGCTTAATATAACTTTTAAGACTTATTAACGCTATTAAAATTATTTATTAAATTTAAGTCCATTACAATATCATTGTTTTTGTTACATGGTTACTAAGTGATTTTTTTTTAATTTCCACCAATAATAGATATTAATGGTATCGTGTTAACAACTGGATCTGAATTTTTAAATTTAAAAAATAGAGAGATTAAAATTTTAAATTTAAAAGTATACTAAAGACTAGATTTAAAGAGATTTGAAATGTACTTTAATATTAAAATATTTACTCTATAATTTAATAAATAATAAGGGTAATAGGATCCATAAAGTAAAATAGAAAACTTGGGTTTAGAAATTTTTTTGAGAAAGTTTTAGTCAAAAATGTTAGTAACTTAGATGTATATATATATATACAAGTTCGTAACTTTGATGGCAAGCCTTTCATGCTCAAATGCAGATGACTCGCCATTTTTCAGTTACCTGCAATAGCACAACAATTCAAACCACTGTGATTCGGAATTAACTTTATTTCTCAATTTTCAGTCCAAAATCTTTCAACGTACGATTCCTGGAAACGAAAATATCCCAACATACTCTCATCATCATAGTTATGGCTAACTGCAGAAACAGATTCTTGCAGATTTCAGTCATCTCTTACATAATTAACACCAAATGACGAACATGTATAGACTTGACACACACTCAACCAAGTGTACAATTTCCCATTTTGGATGTTCATGCGAAATTTCCCATAAATTCAGCACATGAGCATAAAAAACCCATCTTCACTCCAAGGTGCAAATTAATATTGCATCACAAAACGACATCAACTTGGGATCTTTCCAGGAACTTTCCAATGTGGTTGGAACCCAACTCCTTTCTACTTACAACCATTTTATATTGAATTGCAAACTTGGTATCTCAGGTAAAGAATCTTAGCTTAATACCAGATTTCAAGCTTTTTTTTTTTCTTGAATTGTTGTAATCTCCTCGAAATCGGTAAGTTTCTAATATTCTGTATCATTGTTTAGTGATCACTTTTTTTTTTTTAGTTTTTAGCTCTCTAATGTTATTTGAATGTATATACAGATGATATAACTATGAAATTTTACGTTGTAATTCTTCTAGCAGGTTGTCTTAATGTTGGGTCACTTCAACTCAATCATTGCAATGGCTGCCAATGCTGCAAAGCAGACCAAGTTGCCAATGGCTGCTACAGATTCCCCAAACTTAACAAATGATGAAAATGGCCCCAAGAAAACCACCTTTCAGAGTAGCAAAGCCACTTCAGTAGCTACAAATTGTGCTCCTCGGACCAATCTCCCGGACCTTAAGTGGCTCGGACTGTACTATGTTATCTATATAGGTGCTGGAACTTTAAGCTTTTTCGCATTGAGAAACCACATCAGAGGGAAAAAAACTAATGATTTCATTGATTCTCTATATATGTCTGTGGTGACAATGACCACTGTTGGTTATGGAGACCTTGTCCCTCACGATTTCCTTTCACAACTGGTCTGCACTGGTTTCATCACCGTAGGGATGCTTCTGTTTGGAATAGTAGTGAAACTAGCTGCTAAATACTTGGTTTTCAAGCAACAAAAGGTGCTGATTAATGCCCTGCACACAGCTAGGAAAATGGGTCCGATGGAAGCCCTTAACGAGATTGAAAGCATAGAAATAGACTACACCAAGTGTATAATATCATTGATCGCTATGGCGGTGCATTTTGTCATCGGAATCTTCGTTCTGGTTACCGTCGAAGGAATGGAGATCGAAGATGCAGTGTATTGTGCTAGTACCACCATGACAACCGTAGGGTTCGGAGATGAGAGTTTCTCGAGTGAATTCGGTCGAATGTTTGGCGTACTTTGGATATTCACCGGAACTTCCTGTTTAGGCCAACTATTTCTCTACGTTGCTGAGGTTTACACAGATATTGAAGCAAAGAAATTAGTGAAGTGGGTTATTGCAAGTAACATTATTGACAAGACAGACTTTGAAGCTGCTGATAATCTTGAGAAAGGCAAAGTTCATGGGTAAAATTGCTATGAGTTTTTTACTCCCATAAAATCACTTCAATAATACAATGTTGTTAATTGTTTGCTTCTTCTATAGGGCTGCTGATTTCATTTTATATAAGCTAAAAGAGATGAGAAAGATCAAGAAAGAGGATATTTCATGCGCTATGAAGGATGTTGGTGTCGATGATCGATCGGTTTTCGATGTGATTCCAGCTCAATCATCGGAAAAGAAATGACGATCATGCCGTCAAAAGATAATCAATTATACTAGATCTTATTTTTAGAGAATTAAAATCTCCCTTTACCCTTAATTTTCAACCTTCCTTAGGTTGAAATACTCTCCTTGGAAGCCATAAAATTTGCTAGGCAATCCCCGAGTATATGTTGTAAAAACTGCACGCTACTTATGTTTTGAAACCATATTGGACGTACGTATAATGTATTTTTATTGCAATAACGATGGGTTTTTGCTTTATTCTAACTTTTTTTTTTGAACTTTTACAAAATTTATGATTTAATACAATCATTTAAAAATAAATGTATTTCGAGATTAAAGAAGCAATAATTAGTATTTTTATAAATGGATGTAAATCTATTGAGATTGCAGAGTCCATGTAGCGCAGACTTGTAACCAAGCAGGGCATTAAAGTGGTTGGGATGATTAAGCCTTTGACACGCTTTCCATCCCACAGCTTCAACCCAGGTTTTCGAATAAGGAAGAAGCATGGTGAAAAGCGCACCCTAGGCCGACTTCTTTTCAGCTATTTTAAGTTAGTTTTACTCCAACTTCCCTTAAGCTATTCAATTAAATAAATTATTAAAATTTAAAACTATTTTAAAAGATAGAAAAAATTAGTTTAACTGGACCAATTGATTAGTCCAATCAACGAATTCGTTGGTCAATCGATACAATCCTTTATTCTGTATCAATTTTCATTCTAATTAATTTAACCCTTTAATATTGTTGAATTATGAAAACAATGACTTTAAGACTATTCTTAAACTTGTTCTTCTTCTTCTTCTTGTCTAAATTGGTAGAAAAACTTATGATCCATCAAACATTATACTCCATAAATTTAACACCATTAGTTTTTTTAATAATATCACACGCCTAACCTATCAATAAATATATATTAAATTAAAAAGGGATAAATCTTAAAATTATATATAATTTTTTATTCAATATGAAATTATACATATGAAACTTTAATTTTGATTTAATTATATATTTAAGAAAATAAATGCATCAAATTATTTTTATATTGGATAAATATAATTATTTGTTTATGTAGTATATAAACATAAAATGATGTTATATCAATAACTGTGTTAATAATTTGTGAGATTGGATCGCATAAAAATTTCATATAAAAGTGCACAAAATCAAAATTCATGTATCAAATTACATATTAAACCAAAGTATATGTATAGTTTTGAGATTTATCTAATTAAAAAAAATTACACATACCACCTTATGGGTAATTTTTTCTATTTGAATTCTCATTCAAAATATTATTACTTTTTCTTTAATTTTTCAAAGACAAGGAAATTCATAAATACTTCGTTTGAGGATTTGGATTTAGATTTAGATTTCAATTATTATGTAAATGGTAAGAATAAAGTGGACAAATTAATTGAGATTCAATATAACATTTATTAAAAAAAGCATAAAAATATGGATTTATTAAATCCAAAAATATTTTAAAGATTTCAAATTCATTACTAATCAAACTTCTAATAAATTTATGAATTTGAAAAATAATGATGAATATTATATTTCTAAAATATTTACTACTTAATTTACATTATTTTTAAAATCTAAATCCAAATTCTGAAATAGTAGTTCCCAAATGCTCCCAAAAGAAATTTTCAAAAACTGGTGGCAGCACCATTTCTAGTCACCATCACGGGTGGATTTCTCTAGCACAATATATATATATATATATATATATTCAAAACCATCAACAAGTAGAAACCAAGGCAAGAATCAAAAATAATATTTCTTTCTTAAAATAAATAATATTAATGTTCAGGAAATTATGCTTCCAAGCATATTTTGCAACAATTCTTGTTTAGAATAACTATGCCTAAAAAATAACTATGTTCAGATTAGACTTTAATTAGAACAATTGTCATTTAATGTAGTTGTTATTTGAAAATAACTAAAGTTCAAAATAGCTCTAGTTTAGAATAATAACGTTTCAAAAATAACTATGTTTAGAACAATCATTGTTTGGAACAACTGGTATTTAGGAAAATTGTGTGTTTTTTCCAAAAGAGCCATTATTCAAAACAAGGTTTACTAAGAAAATCATCACCACAAAACAACTCTTATTCAGGAACAACTCTCATCCAATAACAACCATCGTCTTGCATTTCAAGAGATGTTCTTCGAAATATGTTTCACGTGGTACTGCTTCACCAAAGTAGAAGAAGTGGAAGTAACCTTGAAATATGACTGAGCTCTTGGATTATCTTCACTTTTGGGATGTTCCGAAGAGCTTAGCTTAATGGATCAGATATAGAGATAGTTAAGAGTTCTCTTTAACTTTTTCTTGTAACGCTAAGTGTTTTTCTCTCTTTTCAAAAACATAGTAAATTCTTCTTCACTCTTCATCATCACCAACAAAATCTTTCAGTGTCCCTTTCTTAATCATTAATGCAATTGTAACTAGAAAAATATATATTATTACTCTCATTAACTATTAGCTTTGTAACTCTCATTAATTATTAGCTTTGTAACTCTCATTCTTGAAACATTATGAATAAGAGCCCTTCACAACTGGTGAAAGGACTTTTAGCACTTTTGACATTTTTAGCATTTTAAACTCTTAAAGGATTCTCCCTTAAATTCTCTCAACATACTTCTTTGTTAAGTCTGATCGTCGCCATATTTTCCTCTTTTTTACCTCACTGACCACGACCTGCCACTATGCTCAAGTGTTATTGGATTAGCTCCAGTCTTCCTCTACGCCTTCTTTAGGTACATCTCATTTACTTGCTTACAAAAATTCCTCTCTCAATCAAAAGAACTCTCTACTAAAATAAAAAACCATATTTTCCAAAATCTTTATTGTGCCCCATAAGCCATAGCCATATTTTTTATCGTAGAAGCCATCGCCTCAGCCGTGATTGATCCAAACTTCGAATCACCACCAACAGCATTGATACCCACAATAGACCAATTTGGAGAGTGAAACTTATATTTGATAAATCACTCTCGAAATCGACCAACACCTCAAAAGCCATCAATTGAAAACCCTGTATTAAACCAAGAAAAATTTGTTGTTTGTGAACCCAAAATATGAAATCCATACCCCAATCCGACCCCATTCTATGTTGAATCGCTTGTAAGCATACGAGTTATCCAACTTTGTTCAATCCAAAACACGATTCATTGCACATATCATATACCAAAATTATAAAAAAAAAACCAATTAGTTACCAACTGAAAATTTGTTGTGTAGTTTATCGCTTTTCAAAACAATAAGGAAACTACCACTTGGATTTTTCAGTAATTTTGGTATCTATACTTTCATTTTATCTGCCCCATTTGGAACTCCCAATTTTTTTTGTATTAAAACATATGATGTGACAACAAGCAACCAATAAAAACTTATCACGTGTTATTAGGAGAGTGATGTTTGCAATGGGATATCATATACGAGGATGGAACATGTGACATGGAGAAAGGTTTGTTTTAAGAAAACTTAACAGTTCTACTGATTTAATACTCTAACAAGATTATTATTGAAACCGATTATAAAGCCCTCATCATCACTCTTAATAGCAACTCTTGAAGACCTACTATTTTAGTTTCGGCTGAAAACATGGAATTTGTTTTTTGCTCTGCACCTTGCAAACAGAGCAATGGATCCGATGAATGTGGGCACAAGTACAACAAATTTCGATGAACAGAATTTTTCATTGTAATGGATAATTGGTCAAAATAATAAAATCATTATTCTAAGAAAAACACGTCAACATAGATTCACATAAAGAATTTAACCCAAATATGGAATTAATGCTCCAATCGAGTTTGAATTTGCAAATGCAAATGCAAATATTAAAATGAGGGCCCTAATGCAATATCGACCTTTTAATTGTGGAAAATTTATAAATCTAATTACCAACTTTGATTTTCTAAAAGCGAATTTTTTTGATTTAAAAATCTGAATATTAAATTTTAGGTGGAATGCTCAAACTAGAATAGAAAATAAAATAATTGAAAAGATAAATATTGGATATTTATTTGATGACATGTGAAAAGATTTGGACAGAAGGGAAATGAAACAAGGCATGACTGGTACGATCCGAAACACATGCATCACCCAAACTCAATGGTGTTACGTCAAATATCAATGGCTGAATGATTGTGTTTTTGAAGAAGGGGCCCATTTTAAACAGCGACTCCAACATCATACTGGAAAGCTGAAACCCCCCTTTCCTTTTTCCATCACACAAACATAGGAAGTATATACCAGATCCAGAGGTTAAACGTCTCAGATTATTCGTGAAGGAATATATGGATTACGCCTACGCTGTATCTATTTTCATATTTTCCTCAACATTTTATTGTGAAGTTTATATTTCAGAGCACTTTTCCTTTCTTTTCTTTTTTTTTGTAATTTTAAACTAAAAAATGATTAAAAACATATCTTTTACTCTATTTGTGAAATAATATAAAAATAATTATCAATACATATAAAAACAAACTTCATATTATATTTGCAAACCTAAATATCACAATTTCCTTTTTCTATTGGTATGACTGTTTATACTTATTTTCATTTTCAATTTTATAAATTAGTAAAGCAGTGTCAAATCACAATCATACTTTTTTTAATAATTTATTCATAAATTAAAAGATATTAATAGAACTAAATACTAAAAACTGCAAAATGGTAAAGAAAAACAGTAGTGATTAAAGTAATTAATTATTAATATTGATATTAATATTAATATTATTCCTCCCGAAATTTACAGTTCAAAGATAAAAAGATAAACGAAAAACGGAAACACAGCAAAGAGAGTTAGAGATGAGACAAGTGAGTCGAAAAAGAACCTAGTCAGATTTGTAAGAATCAAGAGGTAGTTCGGGATGGCCAGCAACGTAGTCAAGGATGCCTTCACCGGGCTTATCGGCCAGGGAGTCAGCAGAGGTTTTGGCAAAGAAGATGACAACTATAAGGAAGAGGGCAGTGGAGAGGAAAAGAGGCCAAAAGTAGGTTAAAATGGTTAGAAAAGAAGGCGCAAAAATTATGAGTAAAGAAAGAGCAAGTGAAAGGGTGAGTGTTAGGATTATTGGGAACTTTAACTTCACAAGTTTTCCTGGGATCTCCATACTTGTGATGCAGAAAAGGAGGTGGAAGGAAAGAGTGTGTTTTGGAGTTTCTTAGCAGGGTTGGTGTGATTGATTACTGTCCTTTTTACCCTTGTTACTATCTGCTCAAGTGTTTCCTTCCTAATATACCCCTTCTTTTTCTTTACTTTCGTTTTTATAAGAAAGGAATTCAAATCCACTTTTTCTACTTGAAATTTATTAATTTTAATAATATATATATAATGTTAAGTGTTGAGGAAACTTTTGATGTATTGTCACTCTGACACTCAGGTTAAAAGCTGGAAATAAAACTTCATCCCAATTTAAAGATAATATCAATGAATTGACAACAATTTTAAGAAATTAACTTCCTCAAATTAAAGCAAAATTAGCAGAATGAGGATTTTTTTAAATTAGGAATTTGAGCTTTTTTATTTATTTATTTAGGGGTATAGGTTGATTTTAGGAGAGATGAAAGATTTAGGGCTCGGTGTATATTTTAAGGTTTAGGGTTTTTGACTAAAACAGTGAAAGTTCATAAGTAAATTTAAGGGGTCGGGATGTGATAACGCGCCTCAAAATACATACATTTCATATGTCATGGTAAGATAGGACCATCACCTCATAAAACCATCGTGGGAAAATCTAGTTTCGGGATAATAATGCTTAATATGATTAGAGGTCGAAGTTTATATGGAAGTCTCAGTTAGCAGCCGTGATGCGGTCACAGGTTCGAGTATAACTGGGGGGGCTAAGTGACGGTCTTCACGTGATTAGGAGTTTAAGCTTTTTGGATACCCATAAACGATACCCTATATATACCATACATAGGATTGAGGCCATAATCATACGGAAAGCTCTAGGGATTTCTGATGTAATCAACATAATTTTTTTCTCTATTTCCAAGTAGTCGGTGCCTTTGACCTTTCATTTTTATTCGAAGGCTGACATCGAGGTGGACATAAGAGGGCTCTCATGTGAAGAGCGGATGTTCTGGCACAGTAGAGGTCAAACTCGGGTTGACGCAGTAGCGGTTATAGCTATTAATGACTTGTTTAATAAAGAAAATCGTCGTCATTTCAAAAGGAGCATCATTTTTACTGCACTGTAACAGTCGCTTCCCACCTGAAAGTCCTCTTGCGTCCACAACGGTGCTAACCTTCAAATAAAATGAAAGGTTAAAGGTACTAGTTGCCTAGAAATGAATAAAAAAATTACACTGATTATAGCGAGAAGCCCCAGTGTTTTTCCGTATGAATATGCCTTCAAACTTCTGTATGATCTTTATAGGGCATCATTTTTAGGTATCCGAAATGATTGGGCTTGTGGTTGCATAACGATTCTCAACTGGCTCCCCCGTTATACCCCGATCCATTGTCGCTTAATGGTTGTCGATTAAGACATTCACGTAGACTTCCACCCTTAACCGTAAAAAGCAAAACCACCTTGAACTTGACTTCCTCAAGATAGACTTTGGAGGTAATGGCCCCTAATAGGCGTGATATATGAAAAGTATACAACTCGAAGTGATATCGCATCACTGACAACTCAAGAATACCTTAAACATTTTTAGCGACCGAAATTGTTAGCACCCAAAAATGATTTATAGAGTAGAGGTGGAGAGTGTGTGGTAGACGATGTTTGAGAGGAAATTGAAGCTTGGTGTGTGCGACCTCTTTTATACGTATAGGGAAGGGTCTGTTTGCAAAAAAAAAATATTCTTTCATTGAAATCGCGTTACAGGAATGAAGAACATATTCGTAAAAAAATACAAATCGTCAGCGTAATTTCTTTAACAAAATTTTCTTTAGGGTACAAGCAACTTTTCAAGATACCAAATGAGCATGTTATGAGATGCAGGATAATTGGGGAGCATGGGTGCAATAAAATTATATGACTTCCAAACGTGCTTTGAATATGGATTACATCATAAAAAATGCAATGAATGCGTGCTTTCATAAATGAATTTTGAAGCACATATTCATTTTCTCCCTATATAATTTTCCTATAAATAGGACGTAATTTTCATAACTTAGACATGCATGAAACAACAAACAAACAAACATTGAGTATTTGTGTTACGAGAGTTATGTGTACTTCTTTGGATAACCTTTTACTTATTTTTTTTTCTAATTTTTCATCCAATTCGTGACCAAAATTGAAATGAGTCAACGGGTGAAATCAGTTATTTACTACGATATTCAAATCTGTAATACAAAGGTTGGGATGGTGTTTGTAGGAGCGAAGTCCGTGGAAATGGCATTCAGTACTACCATTCAATTGCATAAGTTACAAACCAGAATCAAGATGAAAGTCGGGGGATCAACCTGGGGAAGGATTTTGAAGTTGTAATACAGATTTTTTTGTCCGTTGACCCCTATATGTATGACCTATTTGACGTGACTAGCGAGGTCTATCTCGAGACAGTCATATCATCGCATTGAGAAAGCGAAAATAGTATAATGGAGTTATATATCGACTTAACCGAGGCTAATGGGTCTGGCCCATCTTCGACCACCGTTACGGTGAATACGATAACTGAAGTCGAAGCAAAAAGTCCCACTATACGATTATATGATAGATTCATTGGCCTGCTACAAAGCGACTACTACGATGTTCCCAAAATATCATTGGGTAGATAGTCATCAGTCTTTGGCACGGATCTAAACTTTGGTGGTTAGTACCTGTTGAGGTTTGAGCATAACTCCAATCTGGACACTCGAGCTCGATATTTAATCAATGCATTCGATTTTAAGTTCGGCACTAGGTCGATGTCATTGGGCGAAAGTAGTTATACGGAGGGATCATCGATGTACACCGAACACCAAATTGGTTTATTTTTTTATAGACACATGGGTAACAAGAGAACCGATGACCTACTTCTTTTGACTGGGAATTGCAATGGAACAATTAGCCTCATGCTTGAAAGTGACAATGAAGGTACAAATGAGGAAGAATATGCGACCGAGAAAGAACATACAGGTGAGGAAGTAGGGGTGACCGAGAAAGAGGATACAAGTGAGGAAGAGCGGGCAGCAAATACAGTTGATGGGGAAGAGTCAAATCTTAAGCCAATCTGGTTGTGCGGTTTGAGTGGTTTAGAAATGGCACTATTTTCTGAATCGGAGCTGGTTCCAACGAAACCAAAACCTTCTAGGTTCGACGATGACGCCTCGAACAATGCTTAAAGTCCAGATCCGCGATTCAGGGCATATGAACCTTCGCATGTTGAAACGTACGAATTAAATATGCGCCTTTCATCAACGATGTCTATTGACTAGAATGGATTCACAATGTGTAGAATCTTGAATTCTCAACTGTCCTGGATGAGAGCATGTGGTTGCTAGGGTCCAATGCGCTAAACGAGTTGGCGTTGAACAGGGAGCTGCGTCGCGTCCTGGAAGGTCGCCCAAATTCTACAAGGATAAAGAACAACAGGGATATTCAGGAGATGGACAATCAACAGAGATTATACAGGTACTGGAGAAACCCAAGGCATACAAAGACAACATGTCCTCTGCACAGGAATACATTGTGGTCTTAGTGTTGATAGGATTATTTTCTTCCAAATAATATTGAGGATGAAATGCTTCCTTTATTCAAGAAATTGAAATTTCTTATGTATTGTTAACTTACGCATGACTCATGTTACATAGAAACGAAGACAAATTTAATATTTGAATTAAACGGTTTATTTATTTACCTTTGTATATATTTACATCATAATATTAAGAACAACAAAAATACATCAACCGTGTCATCGGGGAGAATGTGTGCCATAAGATGATGGACGACGGTCGCGTGGAAAATTTTTGCGTACAGCCAGATGTGTAATCAGAGGTACATCCGGAGATGTAATCGGGGGTGTATTCAGAGGTACAGACCTATAAACTTCCTCCTTAGTGTAATCGTCACTAAGAGTCCCACCTACCAATACCCTTCTAGCCTTCGTCTTCGGGTTCGCCAGCATCATCCTCGTCTTTTGTGGTTGATTTCTGCATGGTCTTAGCCTCCTATCATGTATCTGGCATTTTAAGGGGTGATGGTTACGGTGATGACCCACTTTGGCAAAACAGTGAAGTGGGCGGTGTTTGGGTAACTATAGGCGAGTAACTGTAAGGTGCCCAAAATCTTGAATACGTCGACATTACCCCAGACATCAGTATCGACATCAAGTGTTGTATAGGCATTTTCATCGACTTTGAGTGCTGCATTGACATTAGCATCGTCATTGGTGGCCATGCATGCCCTAGCATCTAGCCCGACATCTGGGTCAGCAACGAGGTGAAGTATGCAAGAGATGTCGGTGCAGGGAAATATGTACCAACGAGAATAGAAAAACTAACCATTTGTGGTAGTGGTCTGTAGTGCGGTGGTGCTTGTAAAAAAAACATAGGGTTTGTGTAATAAATTGGAATAAGTTGAGTGAATTAACCCATATATTGCGTAAACATAGGTGGTGCTTTTTCTACCAAGGTCAATGATGATCCCGTCGTGCTATCGTGTCCCATCCTATTTTATTTTTGTGGTGGTCGTTATTGCTTCTTGCACCAAATTTGCCTTCTCCCTTCCTCTGGCGATAGTAGATATGACTTACCTACGAGTCTGAACCACGGTACGTACTTGACATCCGTTGTCGTGTCCGTTGAGAAAAATAGTTCACAAATGAGTAAAGATTGTATCCTACGCTCCCAAGCCTCAATATGCTCTCCGTGCCGTTGCGCCCAGTCGTCGTTTTTCCCATGCATATCCACCTTGTATAGCTCCTTTAAGTCTTGCAGTGCCGACGAAATTCATTGCCTCCATCTGAACTGTCGCAACATCTTGTTCGATTCGTGTATTTTCATCATCACGTACATTACCAACTACACCTTGGTGTCCCACATCTCCCGATTAGTCAACACTTCTGGCGGGATACAAGATATAACATCGGTGTCAGCGTACAACATCCATTCAAACTAAAAAGTAAAATTGTAAATATTGTTATGTATGAATTTTCTTTTATGAATCATTACGTAATTAATATAGGTTCGAAAGAATAAGTAACTAACCTCAGCTTCCAAGCATTGGTCTAATAGCAACTTTAAATCTTTTAGCTTCCCGGGTAGTCCCACGTAACTCGACCCATGGTTTCACCTGTACAAACGACATGTTAGTCGAAAAGTATAATAAATAAAAAAAATACTGTACAAATTATATATTTATTATTAAATGATGTTTACCTCGTCACCAACGGGAACATGTATGGGTCAGTCACTCTAGGACGTAGAAATAGTAGTTGCCACCAATCTCACAACTACAGCAGGAGCAAACAACCATAAATCGACATCTTATTTTGTACCGTGACCCGACACATCTCCTGGTATAACGTGGACAAGATGGTCGATCCCTAACTTAGCACATTCATTGAAGTCTAGTAGATGTAGTAGCCACCTTATGTGCAGCATATTTTGAGATTTGTCGGGCATTAAAATGCTCCTAATTAACTTCATGATGAATGTTCGGGTGTATTATTCTATGACTTCCTCCATTCGATCTTGAGGGAGTTGTCGAAAATTTTCTCCAACCAATTGATCAATATTTAACCACCTTCAAACTTGTCCGGGACCTTCCCCAACAATGCTCTGTAGAGGTCCACTTTACTCGGAATGACTGATAATCTCGTGATGACTAGCTCATGCACTGGCAGACCGAGTTGTAGCGCTACGTTCTCGAGTGTGATTGTACGCTTGTCGCATGAAAGGTGAAAAATGTGTGTTTCGGGCCTCCATCTTTCCACCAACACGCTAATTAGTGTAAGATTGACTTTGCAACCTCTAGTTATGCGAGATGCATGCAAGAATCCAACCTGTTGCAGATCGCCACAAATTTCAAAGATGGTAGGCTTTCCGATATTATGAATGAAGCCCTCTAGAACACGATCATCTACCTATTTACACAATAAAAATTTTAAATTACAAACTATTTAAATTTAACATAATTTAAAATAACAAAATTTAAAATTTCGTCTTACCATTATTGCTTGGGCGACAGAAATATGTTTATCGTCGAAGCGAATTAGAGAGGCGATCATTTGTGAGAAGATGATTTGAAATGAGATAATTAAAAAAACAATATTTTTAAATGAAAATATCGAAAAACTTAAAACGAGAGAGTTGAGAGAAGGATGTGAATAAAAAATATAAAATTTAGGGGGTATTTATAGGGTAAAAAAATTATTGTTGGGGTACTAATTTTTTTACCATTGGCGCGACAACGTTCAAAAAGTCATTTTTTACTGTTGAGGGAAAGCATGTCTAGCTGGTCACGCTTTCCCTAAAGTGCGTCCAGCTGGGTTAGCTTTCCTGTCACTTGCGCAGAAAGTAGACCTGTCGACGGCCCGCCCGAAATATGGGAGGGTTCGGGTAAAAATATAAGCCTGAAATATGGGCTTGGGCAAAAAAACAAGGCCCGTTTAAAAAATGGGCCGGGCTCGGGCTCAACTTTTTTGGCCCGGGCCCAGCCCGAATATAATAAATATATATTTTTTAATTTTAAAATACTTTAAAAATATTTTTATTTTTATTTTTTTTATTTTTAAAATATTTTTGTGTTTATTAAAAATCGGGCCGGGCTCGGGCTTATTATTTTTTTCTCGGGCTGGGCCTAGGCAAAATTTCAGGCCCATATTTCGGGCCGGGCCAGGCCCGGGCCTAAGAGTCAGGCCGAATTTTTTTTCCGGGCCCGGCCCGGCCAATGGACAGGTCTAGCAGAAAGTGTGTCCAGCTGGACAAACTTTCCCTTTCTCTCTCCTAAAATCGACCTATTTCCCTAAATAAAAAAAAAAACCCAGAGGCCTAATTAAAAAAATTGGCATATTTTTCTAATTTTGCCCGAATTAAATTGTACCAAATTAATATTAATTTTTAATTTAAATAAAATATAATTTCACCTCAGGGTAAAATATTCACGGCTTTAGTGTATCTTAAAATTTGAATTCCAACTCTCCTTTGATTGCTAGGTACTCTTCAATGGGGTAAAGCGTATCCTATTTTATTTTTTCAGATATTGACTTGGATTCCTCTTCTTATCCACTACCGTTTATCAAATTAAGTTGGTCCTCCAATTAATTAAAAATTTATAGTGATTAATTTTTATATTTTTTATAATTTAGTTCTTATACCTTAATTACAGACTCAGATATCAGAAATGAGGTTTCGAAACTACCATTTTCGACACCACTGAAAAACGATTGTTACAATTTTAGATAATTTGGGATGAAAGATAAATATGATAATTTAAATATCACTTTTAAATGATAATGAGTTACCTAGCTACTTACCTTATTCAACAACTTTTTTTGTTGAAAATTTTATATTAAGTAAAAAAATTCAAATAATTATTAAACACATTTAAAATATTACATGTTGAATTTTTTCATTTTCAATGAAATAAAAATTTTCTATAATTTATTAAACACACCCTAAGTTAATATAAAATATACATTAATATAAAAGGTAAGCCTTCAAGCCTTCATAATTTACTAAAACATTTTAAATAAAAAAATAATTATACCCTTATTTATTTATTTTTATTTTATCCATTTATTCATTTTTAATTAAAAATAAAAAATAAATTACATAATGAAGTACTATAAAATTACATATATTTGGCTTCTTTCATAAAAATATATGACTTCAATTAAAATAAATCATTTTAAAATAATATTTAATTTAGTTATATACTAACTTTGAGATGGATTTATTAAATTATTTTTATGTAAAATCAAGTAGTTATTATTATGAGAAATTATTTGGTATACTTCAATGGTGATTTTAGACCCCCGCAAGCAAAGTTAAGGAATTGACAAGTGTTGTATAGGGATATAGTAAAATATTAAAAAATATATATTAAAAAAAAAACATGTCAACTTTTCAAGGCTACTTGTATAATAAAAAAGATATACTACCAGTGTATCAAATACTAATCCTATTATTTAAAAAGTTTTACTAAAAAATAAATTGATTAAAACATAAAAGAAAAAAATGAATTCATCAAGTTAATATTTAATTAAATTAAAATTAAATTGTAAACATTTAACGTGTATTTTCATAAAAAAATTGTTAAAAAATAAAAAAAGTAAAAAAAATTTGACAAAAACATAATAGGTATCATCGATAATTTTTAAAAAATAAACTTATAATCAATTTCGCCTTGCTTAATGTCAAGATTAAGGACTTAGGTTTGCTAAAAAATAAAAAATAAAAAAGATTCAGAATTTTAGGATGTAAATTATATTTGGGTTATTAGTTTAGGTTTATTTTGATTTATATCCTATCATATATATTTTGCTTATTTGATATATTTTGGTCTACGTATTGATATATTTTAGTGTAGTTTTATCATACTTTATAATAATTAACTGCATTTGTATGTTAAAAAATTTACATATATTAATTATAAAAATACGTGATGTTTAACGTATGTAATATTACAATATAATAGAATTTATAATTTATTTTATTAATAATTAAAAAATATTTTTGGTAAATTTATAATTGACTTGCACGATGCAAATAATTATCAACTTAAACACCATAAATAAAATCGCTCCTACGATCTGAACAAATGATATGGGTACCGCTAGTTGTCAACTTAAATACCATAAATAAAATTGCTCCTACGATTTGAGCAAATGACATGGGTTTTTAGAATCAACATCCAATACTGCTAGGCCAAGAGTTAAGGTTTATTTTTTTTATTGAAGATACTGAATATAAAGATTAAATATAACAAAATTAAATAAAAAAACTTTTTATCATTTCAACTCTAAGACAGGCCCCTAGAAAGGATGGTATGCTGGCTAACAACCAAGATAGCCATACCCAAAAGAAACAAATCTTAAAAGTTGGACAAGGAAAAGAAGAACAACCAAACAAGTTTTGGGTGCTGGAGAGATATGAAGCTCTAATAAGAGCAAGTCAGCCTCTCCCGGAGAAGAAAACTTAAGGAAGCGGCGCAAATCTGAGGCAAGAAACTTGAGGGCTCGAACATAAACAAAAATTAAGAAACACCAAAAATCCTAAAGACAAAGAGACCCTTTAGCGGGCCTCACTACGAAGGCAAAAATAACAAAAAAAGAAGCAGCAGCTAAATACATAATAGCTCCCAAGGGACAGTAGCGATGGGTGATCCAGCTCTAAAGTGCCACTGGGAGCTAATCCAACAAAAGATCAAGGCCGGCGAAAAAGGTCCAAGAGAATATCAAGGTCAGAACCCATGGCTATATTCGTCGCTTTATTTACACTTCTGATTCCCAAACGACAATGGAAATATTAGCCAAGTTAACAACCTCAAAAGTCATTCTTGAATACCAATGGTTTAAGACCTTTCAACAAGAGGCAACCACAGCAACAAGAGGTCATTCGCACCTCCAAGGTGATAACTCTAATATCTTAAGAGTTATTTGTCTTTTATTTTAATAGGATTTCAGTTTATTTTATAAATTAATTTTAGTAGATTTTAAGAATTATAATTAATTATATATTAGTAGTGTTAAATCGGACTCATTTTTCAAGTGTTCTTTGTAATTAAAGTAAATTTTCGCCCCAACGAACGCAGACAAACAACTCTTTGCTCCAACAGAAAAATTTGTCCGTTGGAACAATTTTCAAGAGCTGCAATTTTTATGGATTATAAAAGAGAAAAAGAGACCTAAACTTAAGGGAGGAGAGGAGAAAAAAGAGGAGAAGACACCAAAGCCTCCGTGCATCAAGAATTGACAGATTTCACTGAGAAGACTGAGTTTCTCCATCAATTTTCTTCTTGTTTTCTTTTTTCTATATCTAGCTATTATTTTTATTTCAAGATGTTTTTCAAATTCTCCATAAAATTATCTTTTCTAGAATTGCAATGGAATCCGTGTTTAGTTAATTGAATTTTTCTATTTCCATCTTTTTTTTTAATTCTCGATAGAGATTAGATTATTTATTCATTCTTACTCTTTATTGATAATAGTCTGATAAAACCTAAAGAAATCGGAAGACTTTTCGTTTTAGATCTAGAATGAGTAGTTATTAGTCTAAATTAGATGGCCAATCTGTGATTCGTAATTAGGATAGGAATATACTTGATTATATTGTGTAGCCATAATTGGGCTTTATTCTTAATCAATTTGATCTAAATTATTGGCATAGGAATATAGCTCAATACTTGGACTAAATTAATTCATTAATTGCTTGGAAAAGAATTAAGGGAATTTTAGTACCGCAAATTAATAATCAACTCTATTAGAATAAATTGAGTGGAAATAGAACAATTAACTAATACATTGGATGAAATTGTAATCATAGGTTTTTGTCATTGATTAGTTATTTTGATTTAATTTGGTTTGCTTATTTTTATTTATTTAATTTAATTTATAAAATTATATAATAAATTTATTTGGATAAGTATTAGATCGAGTAATATTTACTGATTACAGTTATAATAAGTAATAACTTTCCATGAGATTGATATTTTTGTACTACTTAGCACGATACATATATTTTCAACCAACACAAAGACGAGATCAGCAGTCCCGCATCGAATGCCATTAACCATATCTTTGAATAAATCTCTGGCGGAAGACAAAAACCTCAAGAGAAACATTCGAGAAAGATCAATAGCCCTGAAAAACCTTAACTTGCGATAGCTAGACGAGGGGAGAAGCATAAAAAAATAATAAATAAGAATTTGATTAGTTTTTCAAAATCAGTTCAATGATCTTAATTTGATTAAAAATTTAAAATTTAAAAAAATATATTAAAAAAGAAAATTAATTTAATTAATTTGTACTAGTTTACGGATCAATAAACTTAATCTTTCACTCCGGGTTCATCATTCATATTCTAACCAATTCACAGACCAACTGATCTGATTCCAAAAATCATGATTTTTCTTAATATAAAATAAATAAATACATAAACCAGATATCAAATATTAACAAAAACAAAACCCTAGTGAGGTTTCGGAAAAAAGAGGGCATGGGACATTTCAACGGTAAAATGAATGTCAAAGGCACAGGGATCCTCACTGAAACTGTCGGCTACTTTTTTCGTTTTTTTAAAAATGAAAACTAAAGTTTTTGTAAGGTTGTGGGCAGAGATAAGATCCAATCCAACGCATGGTGCAGAAACCAAAGGCCTGAAATTATTCCATTTTCAGAACAATTTTTATAATCCCCCACTTTTCCTTGCTAGATCTTTGCTCTCTTTTTCAAACTTGGGAAAAACCCCCCACTTTTGTTTTCATTCTCTTGCGTTGGCTTTTCATCTTATTTTTAGTAATTTGTTCATGTACTTTTTGCTTTCAAATATGTTTCAAATCTTTGTATTTTCATCAATTTTCTCTTTTTATTTTTCTGCTATTTACTTCTTATCTTGCTCCAATCAACCATGAATAATTTTTAAACTTTTAATATTTACAATTTTATTAATTTAACCCTTATACTTATCAAAAGTATATAAAAATTTTACAAAAATTCATATTTTCAACAAATTTTTTTTTATTTTTTTCTAAAACTTTTCAAAAATTATGAAAAAAATTAAAAGATCTTTAAAATTTTAAAAATGAAATATTTTAAAATCCATTTTGTTTTAAAAAAATACAAAAAGTTCCAAAAACTAAAAAAATATTATTTAATCCTAAAATAATAATAAAATATTTTCAAATTTTTAACTATTTGCTCAATCCATATTAAATCAAATTTAAAAAATATAATTCAAATCAAGTCTATATAAATGTAATAAAAATTAACTTTAAATTATGCACAAGTCAATTCTCCCCAAGCAATATATCTAATTGGAATAACTTTTAGTAGTTTATTTTTTTAACGTATTTAATAACAAATTTGAAAATAATTTGATAAAAATTTTCAATAAAAAATCCTTAAAAAATATAAGTAGATAAGATTTGACTTATACATTTAGTCATTTATACTTTAATTTTTTATTTTACATTATTCTTTAATTGCAAATTAGTGTTTATTTTTATTATTAGTTTGATATTGTTAAAATATTTATTTATTTTAATTTTATGTTTTTTTTAATATTTAACGCGAACCTTTACCAATTTGTTATATTGAAATTAAAATTAATGATAAAAATATAAAATTGTTTTTTAAAATTTAACATTTATGTTTATCAAATAATATATTTATACCTATAATAGTATATTAATATATTTTTTTCTCGATTGTCTTTTTTTTTTTACATAATGCCTAGCACTATCCATAGTCTCTTCTTAACAGAAATAAGAAATAGAGAAGAATAATCTTTGATTCATAACATTGTAGGTCCAATGAGTGCTTTTATACACTAATTACAATATCAAGAGAATAGCTAACTAACAGAAGATAACTAACAAACAAAAGAATGAACTGATTAGCTGAGAGTAGTTAATCTGTTTAAGTAGTTACTGCTGATATTCTCTCTACGTTTCCCTATTGAAAATCTTCAAAAGAAACAACATTCAGCTTGTGGCAAAATCGAGAAAAAGCATCAATGTTTAGTGGCTTTGTTAACACATCAGCCACCTGATCATTTCCAGGTACATGATTTACCTGAAGCTTCCCACTTAATACCTCATCTTGAACAAAATGTAAATCAAGCTCCACATGCTTGACCCGGTCATGTATTACTGGATTTGCAGTAAGTAAGATGGTGCTCAAGTTATCACACCAAATAACTGGAACACGTTGTAATGGTATCCCTATTTCATTGAGTAACAATTGAAACCATGTAACCTCTACAGTGGCATTTGCCAAACTTCTGTACTCAGCCTCTATTATTGATCGAGACACAACCCCTTATTTTTTTATGACCAGACAGATAGACACAAAAAACAAGACGTTGGCTTCCGATCTTCAAGAGAACTCACCCAATCAGCGTCAGAAAACCCTGCCAAAGTGACCATTGAAGGTTGAAATATCAATTCATGATCCAGTTTCTCTCGTATATACCTCAGAATTCATTTTACTATTGTCCAGTGTACATCATGTTGCAAGTGCATGTATTGACTCACCTTATTAACAACAAAAGATATGTCTGGTCTCGTCAAACATAAATATTAAAGCCTTCCAACTATTTATCCATATCGAGTGCCATCTTAAAGAGGTGAACCAACTAGAGAAGATAATGTAGGTGAGCTTACCATAGGCGTGACTATTGGCTTTGTTTGTCGCATTGTTGCCTTGTCTAATAGATCTCGTGCATACTTGTGTTGAGAAATATACACATTATCACCGTGTTGTGTTACTTCTAGACCAAGAAGATAACTAAGATCTCCCAGGTCCTTTAGTGAAAATTGATTATGTAGAGATTGAACGATTGCTTTAATGTCTGTGTTGGAATCTCCTGTGAGAATAATATCATCCACATACTCAAGTAGAAACACATTGTTACTAGAATGGGTCTTTATAAAAAATAAGGAGAAATCTGCTTTGGATGATTGGAAAAGTAACTGTTGAATTAAGAAGTCATAGAGCTTTTGGAACCAAGTTCCAAGAGCTTGTTTAAGGCTATAGAGTGCCTTCTTGAATTTGCAAGCTAGTAAATTAACCTTTTCATCAACAACTTTGAACCCATGAGACTGTTTCATATAAATTTCTTCAGTGAGATCCCCATTTTAAAAGGCATTATTGATATCCACCTATTGTAAACTCCATTTATTGGATACAACCAAAGCTAGAATTGTCTAGACAGTGTTTGCTTTCACCACTAGACTAAAAGTTTCATGATAGTCCATACCTGTAGCTTGTGAGAAACCTTGAGCTACAAGACGTACCTTATTTTGAGCCGCACTATCGTATGGATTTTTCTTGTTCTTGAAAATCCATTTACACTCAACGTGTGACTTGTCAGAAGGGGGAGACACTAGGTCCCATATGCCATTACGAGCCAAGGCATGCAATTCATAATACACTGCATTCTTCAAGGATGAAATACTTATGGCTTCATGGATGTTGAAGGGTTCAGTGGGACTAATGGTGATAGCCACAATGTATACCTTGGGTTTAAATATGCCAACCTTGCTTCTGGTAACTATAGGATGAAAGTTGTTAAGAGGAGTGCTTGAAGAAACTAAGCTCGAGGGGCTTTCAGTGCGAGATAATAAAGGTTGCAATGAGGGTTGACTAGTAGCACACATATCTGGAAGAATTACTGATGTTGGTGGGAAACTGACACAGTAGGAGACGGTAGCAGAATGACAGGTAGGAAGAAGACTGGTGCTTCATCAGTTAAAGAAGGCAAAAGACTGGTTGTATCTTGAGAGGAGTATTTGGCATAAGGGAACAAACCTTCATCAAATTACACATGCCTTGATATGTAAACACGACTGTTCTTGGCAAGACACTTATATCCTTCGTAATTTGTTGCATGGCTAAGAAATGTACATGGTGCAGATCTGATCTGGAGTTTATGATGGTTGTAAGTATTTGGGAATATGCCCATATTGTAGTAAACATGTAATTATTTTCTATTTATTTGAACGATGAATAAAGAGATAAAGTTAATTTCACATTTCACTATTATGTCTTTTGTATTTATGTCTTTTATATGTTGCATGCATAGCGAAATTATGACAAGCAAATATTAGCTCATTGATTGTCTAAAGTTTAAATTGAAAATAAGTGGCATTGTAAAGAACGTTTACATTGCGAGAAAGATAACTTACTTCGGTAGATAATCTAAATGAGTCCATAATCCCGTAAAAGAATTAAAGTGAGCATTTGATTCAAATACGAAGAATGATTAATATGTCATCTACAATTCCAATTGGGGGAGATGGCTAGTTTTGGCTATCGGAGTAATTGGCTCCATGGGAAGAGACATGGATGTATTCATTGGTAGAATGATACATTGGACTGGACCCGAGATGAATTAATTTTGAATCTATTTGTGAATTAATTAACTAGTGACGTTCATGGTGTGACTTACCTAAATCCTAAGTTAGTCACTAACCATGCGTATGCAACTCATGTGCTTTGATATAAATGGAGGCTTATGCTCTAATGATGATCGAGCTCATAGCCGGTATGTTGGGTACATGACTTGTGTATGTCATGACTTTACTAGCAACAGTGGAATTCATAATTCAGTTAAAGAGTTAATGATATCCTCTCATTGGCATTGTGTGTATTGATAAATATAGAACTTGACCACGGGTTACTTATTCTCGAACGAGCAATTTATCACAGTCATTTGTTGATAGTGATCATATTAATTATTAAGAAGACACAATGATGACAATGACATAAAATAGGATTATATTGAGTGAACAGATTTAACTAAAAGGAATCAATGATATCATATGAGGGTAGCACACACATGACGAGGTCATTGGACAAAATAGTTGGATGAATTATTTTCGTAAAAAGTATACAATAAGGTGTTTTCAATCATGGTACTTCTTGTGGACTGACTCTATGATTAAGTAATTGTGAATTATCGGAATAATGCTTCTGAACATAATTGCAATTACTAGAGCTTAATTATATATGTCTGATTGGTCCCTCTGCTAACTCAACAAAAGGTCGATCGGGCTGCATTTGAATTAGAAGAAAATTCTATGACTTTGGAAATAATTTAATTGAGTCGATTTATTCGATATGAAATTAAATTAGCTGGTCGTTAGAATTGTTCAACTAGCGAATTTGATTAAAGAATTTTCTTGAAAAATTAATTTGAAAAATCTAAGTGATTTTTGAAAAAAAATTAATTTTAATCAAGTAAAATTAAATTGATCAAATTAATTAAGATTGATATGATATTTTTGGAAATTAATTTTCGAGTCTGAAAATTGGTCCAATAGGTAATTGAACTTGAAAATTGGAATTCAGATTGTAAATTGGAACCCAAAAATGGGTTGAATTAGGTTTGGTATGTGAAACCTGGGTCGACGGCCCAACCGGTTGCTAGACTGGACCAGTCAGGTTGTCACTGACCTGGACCGAACTGGCAGTAGTCAAACTGACTCGGGGAGTCATAAGGGTATCGCACTTGTATCATCGAACGCGGCACCGACAACTGTGACGGTGGCATCTTGGTGGCCAGCGGCGATTGGTGTTCAATGGTTGAGTAGTGGAAGAGTTACACTTCTACTAGGACTCTATCAGAGAATTTGATTTCAAATTAACTATTCCAAAAATAATATTATTTTAATAGTTTAATATTAAATTTATTTTAATACTTATCTTAATAGTATTTTATTAATTTAATATTAAAGTGATTATCTTAATATTAAATTTAATTTAATGTTTATCTTGTAGATAAACATTTTATTATTTTAATAAGATTTAATATTAAGTGATTAAGTTTAATCATATTTGAACTCTCTAAATTCTCCCTATATAAAGAGAGCATTGGGTCATTATTTTACACACTTGAATTCAAGAGGAAGTTGTAGAGAGAAAATTCTCTGAAGAGATTACTTCATAAAATTTCTAAAAATATTTTTCTGATTTACAACTTCACCCAAAAGTTTAGAGAAATTGTGAAATTACCCCACTGGTAATTTTTCTAAAAAATTTTCTTCTTCGAAACGAGCCCATACTCGGCAGACGTGAGCTTGAGGATAGCGAAAAAGACTACTCGATCAAAGCGCTCATCCTAGACTAATCGAAAATGTACAATTTTGATTAAATGTTTATTACTTTAGATATCACAACTAAAATCTTGATTTGGAATTTTTTTTAAAACTTTGGTTTTTTCCTAAATTTAATTTTTGCTGCGTTTTCCAACAATTGGTATCATGAGCCATGTTGTGTTCTATTTATAAGTATAACAAATAATTAAAATAAAATTTTCTTCTTCTTGAATGATTTAATTACATCAAAAGTGATATTCTTTAGATCTTATGCATGTTTTTAGTTATATATGGGAATGGATGCGTTATATATTTGTTATATAATTGTTTTTATTTCTGAGTTTGTGGTTCTTAAGAAATAGACCGTGGACTGTCATATCCATGTAGGGCTATTTTTTAAAAAATTCATAGAATTCTTGTGAGTTGGAAACGAACATAGGACTTATATGTAATTTTTCAAAAAGGAGTCTATGACGAAGAAAATATGGGATGGCGGTTGAAGACCAAAGGAATGCCTTGTAGTGAAAATATTATGTAATTTTATTTTTTCATTTATAATCTAGAAATAAAACCATGGAAGCCTTGATTGACAATTTTATTTTAATTACCTATCTCATTATATATCTATTTTATAAATTTTTATAATATTTATATTATGTAATGTTATAATTGCTATATATATATTAGATGATCCACAGTTGATCGATTAAAAAATAAGAAGTGTGGTAATGAGAAAATACATGTGTTGTATTGTTCTATTCAGTTTTTTAGGTTATTCGATAATTGTAAGAAGTGTAGTAATGAGAATGTGCATGTCTATGATTAGCTCTGGCTAGGAAAGACTTGGTTTTTAAGTGGTCAAATTTGACTTACCTCACTTTCTTGGGACCCTACCTGGTGCACGGTTCACATTCATTTCTTCGATTTTTCCCTTAAAAGAAAAACTGTGGAGAACCAAAATTGTTTTTTTTTTATGATTGATTGATTCTTGTGAATAAATATTATAAAATTGTCATAGCATGCTATGCATATATTGGAAGCATGTCATTTAGATTAGGTAAGAATGACACTGGGACTATTGTATGATCATTCTTGAAATTTAGAATAAAAAACTTGCATGTTTTATAAAATATTGAGTCAGAAAAGATCATTGAATAAGACGTATGGCCTCCATTGATGGTCCTTGAGTGATAGCATGATAAAGTTTTGAGCTAGTTCCTACCCTGGCCGCACCCCAAGTTAAAATTTGTCATGTGGGTTCACTAGATGGGACTTCCTTTTAAGGACAACTAGTAATGTATGACTTTCAGAGAGATTGTCCCAAGATGACTCACAAATGAGAGCATGTTCATGATGGGTGTTGAGTCAATGGTTACACACTCAAGATCATCTCTTATTAAATAGTTTCCCAAGAAATGATATTTAAGCTAGAGATGATGGCCAAACGTTAAACGGTCGTTGGTTTGTCTGGAGTCTTAAGAATTAAGATTTACGAACTGATTGGATGTAATCCATGTTCTTGCTAGTTAATTATGGGACCCCAAGGCGACATTGTTGATGAGTGTGAGAATAATCGTAGCAATGAAAAAAATATTTTTTTCAAGGTTTTAATACAAGATGCATGCAGCATATTGCATTTTTTATATGTTGTTGAAATGAAAAATATTTACTTAATATAAAGATAGTAATTAGTGAATCTTTGTTTTTTTCAGTTCAAATATATCTCCTACTCCTCTTATAAGCATTCTTACTAAGAACAAATTAAATGGGGATAACTTTTGAGAATGTAAATGAAACTTACTGATAGTTCTCAGCTGTGAGAAACACAAATTTGTTCTTGACGAAATGTGCCCTCCTGAAGCTCAGCCCATAGCGAGAAATCGCTGGAGAGATTCTGACTTGATCACTCGATGTTATATGTTAACGAGCATGAGTAGTGTGTTGCAAAAGCAACATGAGAATTTCTATACTGCGAAAAAGGTCATGACAAATTTGGAGGATTTGCTCGGAGGCGAAGTCGCATTGGCTCGACAATTTGCTATTACAAATTTGATGAACTCTCAATAGAAACCCGAGACTTCGGTCAAAGAACATATGCATAAAATTATGAGATTCTTTGCGGAAGTGGAGGAAAATAGGGCTGAGCTAGATGTGAACACTCAGGTTAAAATAGTGTTCAAATCCTTAACCAAGAATGTGCTAGTTTTAGGGTCGCTTACAACTTGGGGAATAAGGTGCTTACCTTGACTCAGCTTATGAAGGAATTACAATCCTATGAGTTGATGTTGAATGGTGGTAAGTCTGTTAAGGAGAAACCTAAAACAAACTTAACTATGGGCCCTTCGTCCTCTAAGGGGAAGCAAAAAGCTAAGGGAAAGAAGAAACCGATGAAGTCTTCGGTTCCACCTCGTGTGGGTAGGAAGAAGGCTAAGAAGTCAAAATATTATAAAAAGATCAAATGTTTCTTCTGCAACAGGAAAGAGCATTTCAAATCAAACTACAAAGAGTATTCAGATTACCTAGCCCAAAAGGGAAAATGTATGGAACTCTTTGTGGTTGAAGCTTGTTTAGTGGAAGAATCAATGGACAACTGGGTTATTGATTTTGGAGCCACTAACCATGTGTGTGTTTCTTTACAGGAGCCTCTCGTTGCAAATCAAAGATGAGAGCTATGTTTCAGCCGAAGCAGTGGAAAAAGTTATTTTACACTTTAAAAATTTTAAGAAGATTATTTTAAATAACTTATTTTAAGTACCTCATCTTAAGAGGAATTTAATTTTTGTAGCATATTTATTTTATGATGGTTATACCGTAACATTCAATAAAGGGATTGCTATTCACAAGAATCATTCTTAAATCTGTAATGGATGTATGGAAAACAATCTCTACTTTATCAAACCAAATAATTACTTGATGCTTAAAACTAAAATAGTAAATAAAAAGCTTAAAACTTCTCACTCTAATGAGGGGTACCTATGACACTTAAAAATTGGTCATATTAACCAAGAAAGAATCACTAAACTTGTGAAAGATGGTCCCTTAAGAATGCTTAAGGAAGTTAGTATTCCACAATGTAAAATGACTAAGAGGTCTTTTAATGTGAAAGGTATAAGGGCCAACCAACCTTTAGAACTTGTGCACATTGATGTATGTGGTCTTATGAGCATCAGTGCCTGAGGAAGTTAAGATTATTACGTGACTTTTATCGACGACTATTCTTAATATGGATATGTGTATCTAATGCACTGCAAAGCGGAACTTTTGATAAATTTTGAGAATTTCGTACGGAAGTGGAAAAACAATTAGATTTATCCATAAATAATCTTCGGTCTAATTGAGGTGGGGAATACTTGTCCAACGAGTTCTTAGGATACCTCATAGAAAATGAGATTTTATCCCAATTAATCGTGTCAGACACTCCAAAGCAAAATGGTGTAGCTGAGAGAAGGAATAGAACCTTGCTTGACATGGTTCGTTCAATGTTAAGCTATTTACAACTTCCTACTTCCTTCTGGGGATATGCGATATAAACGACTTGCTATATTCTGAATGATGTGCTAACCAAGTCTGCTTGTAAGACACCTTATGAACTACATCATGGAAAGAAACCCACTCTGAATCACTTTAGAATATGGGTTTTCCAACACACGTTCTAGATAAGGAGAGAAAGAAGCTGGATGCACGGATAGAATTATGCATGTTTGTAGGATATCTGAAAGGAACAAAGGGAAGATAATTCTAAAATTTGAAATATAACACGATTAAAGTTTCTACTCAGGCTACTTTCCTCGAGGAAAGCTACATGGATAAATTTAAGCCTTAAAGGAAAGTGATACTCGAGGAACTATCGGGAATGGTAAAACATTCACCAAGTTTAATTATCGAGAAAGTTGTAGAAATACCTGTAAACGATGAACATCATAGGGAAATCCGTCGTAGTGGAATCCGTTGTAGTGGGAAGTTTCTAAGAAATTAGACTTTTTCATCTATGATGGTAGTATTTATAATACGAAATTCAATCACGAGGATGATGATCCACTCACTTACAAGGAAGTTATGCAGGACGTTGATTCCAAGTTCTAGAAGTAGACCATGGATGTCGAAATGGATTATATGAAATCCAATACGGGGTTGAAACTTGTAGACTTATCGATTGGGATTAAACCCATAGGTGTAATTGAATCTACAAGAAGAAGAGAAATGAGGAAGGGAAAGTGGAAACACACAAAGCTAGACTTGTAGGGAAAGGCTACACTCAGAAAGAAGGCTTTGATTATGATGAGACATTTTCTCCGGTTATACTTAAGTCTATCTGTATACTCTTATCCTTTGTCACTGCTCTGGATTACGAGATTTGGCAAACGAATGTTAAGACAACATTATTGAATGGCTATCTTGATGATACCATTTACATAGCTCAACCTATTAGCTATGTTGCCAAAAGAAAGGAGCAGAAAGTTTGCAAACTGCTAAGATCCATTTATTGACTTAAGTAGACGTCCCGCTCATGGAATAAAAGATTTGATCAAACGATCAAGAATTTTGGATTTGAGGAAAACGCTGATGAACCTTGTATTTGTAAGTGTATAGAGGAAAAAAAGGTGGTCTTCCTCGTTTTGTATATTGATGATATTCTACTTATCAGAAACGATGTAGGAGAATTGTTATCGGTTAAACTGTGGTTAGCTCAACAAATTAGCATGAAGAAATTGGGTGAAGTTAGTTAGATTCTTAGAATTAAAATCCTTATAGATTGATAGAATAAAATGATAGCTTTATCTCAAGCTTCATACATCGACAAGATACTGTAATGTTTTGCAATGATTGATGCGAAGCCATGCGTTTAGCCGAGTGTATCAGGTTTTAATATTTCTTTAGATGACTGTCCTAAGAAAATGGAAGAAAAAGAGCATATGAGTAAGGTTCCATATGCTTCAATATTTGGAAGCCTTATGTATTGAATGCTTTGCACACATCCAAATATCTGTTTCGCAGTAGGAAGGGTTAATCGATATTAGGCGAATCCAGGTATCAGGTATTGGTAAGCTGTAAAGCATATATTAAGGTATCTTAAAAGAACCAGGGATTATATGCTCGTGTATTCATGGGAGAACCTTACTCTTGTTGGATACACAGACTCAAACTTCCAAACTTGTAAAGATTCGAGGAAATTAACGTCGAGAAATGTAATCGTTCTAGTGTCACGGGGCTAGACTTTTCATCTTGCGATCCGTGTAGCCTTAGGAGACTCGTTCGTCCAAACTCACCTAAGTCAGCATTTACTCAAGTCAGGATTCCTTAAGAACTCCTCCGAGGCACCAAGTTGAAGAACAGAAACGATTTATGCCAAAAGAAGCTACAAAGAACAACAGAAAGCCACAGAAAAGAACACACACAAGGTGTTTGAGTAAATGCTCTCTCTCAAAATTCTATTACTTTTAAGAATTCAACATCCTATGGAATGAGTACAAATGAGGGGGAGGCTCTCTATTTATAGTTGAGCACCCCCAAAATTGACGGTCAAGATACATTTACATCGACGGACGAGATTAATCATATCATTTTATTTTAGGGATTTACAAGATATGCCATATCAAATCTAATCTAATCTTTACAAGATATGATTCCCTCAATCTTCTAAGATTAGTTACCAAATTAGCCTAAGTTGTCATATATTCATTATCAGGCCAACCAGGCTTCTCCAACAGTTTTTTGAATCGGGCCAATTCTCGTGGGCTAAATGATCTTCATCTTCTCGAATAGACTTCTATGGGGCACATTTTGTGCCATGGTCACGGGCTTTGCACTTTGACCTGTGACATTCTCCCCCATCCATTCTTGCAACGCCCTCATTGCGACTTCCGAATGGCACTGACTTGATTCACCTTTGAACCCTCTCGTTGCCTTGGCTTCTTCCTGACTTACCTTACGATCGGGTTGTCTCTTCCTTTGGAACATTTGTCTTGGCTTCCATCATGTCTTCACTTGAACCGTTGCACTCGTTGGTACGTCTTGTTGGCAAGAAGTCTCCACTCTAACTTGCATCAATTTTGACTTGTCTCCTTTTGAATCGTCTTGATTCTCACACCTTGGCTTCATATTACCCACAGTCCCTTGGCCTCCTTACTTATGAACTTTGAAAGGGCCTCTACGACCTTGCCAAGCCAACAAGTCAAAATTTAAAACACTATCAAAGTGTTCGCAATGTACCTTACTCACAACATTTACTCGTCCTGATTGTTTTTTCATTGCTCCTTTTCCTTCGAAGCCCGATGCACAACCCACATTTTCCAAAGGTGTCGGTTCCACAGTCGAATCTGCAGGCTTCATATTGATCTCTTGCGCCACTAACAGTTCCGAAGGGGCTTTCTTTGTATTCCATTCTATCGAGTCAATGTTCCTCCTATACGAAACATCCTTGACTAGTTGGATTGACAACAACACCTTTGTCCTCATTTTTATATCTCGATGCACCGATAGAATAATTTTTGATAACGAACCGGTGACAATATGAATTTGATTGGCCCATGGATACAGAGATGCCTGAATCCTGTCAAGGAAGTTTAAGCCAAGCACATAATAATAATCATCTAATTGGATTACCTCAAATTCGTCCTTGCCCTTTTATTCACCGATTTGTAGTTCCACATTACGAACTACTCCCACAGTTTGGGACTCTTCGAAATTTACCGTCTTGATCTTCCTATTCGATTTCTTAATTGAGAGACCAAGTTTCCCCACAGCTTTTTCCAATATGAACAAGTCTGATGCTCCTGTATCGATAAGAGCACTCCTCTTTTGGCATACAATGTTAATGTCTACAAACATCAACCCTTCTCTACCATTCCTTCTCTTTAGAATGAGCACCATTGAATTAACCATCGATGTCTTTTTCTCAGTAGGCTTCGCCTCTTTTGGCTCATCATTCCTCTTGATAGCCGAAATGAAGATGCCTTTGGGACGTCCTTCTTCATGCGTGGTCCCTTATAAAAGTAGCATCGTGACTTTCCCCTCTTTTGTTTCGGGCTATTAGGTCTCCACTTCCCATTTTATGGCTTCCTATTATCACTGTCCCTGCTACTACTATTGCCATCATAGCTATGTTCTTTTTCATCTTCCTCATGGTACCAACCATTTTCCCTCCTATTGGGCTTGGAAGATTCAAACCTATCTCTTATCGGAGCAAGTTCCATTATGGACTCCGCTACCATCATGGCATTGGTAAGTTCTTAAACTTCTCGACGTTGCAAATCTTGCTTCGCCCATGGTCTCAACTCATCCGTAAAGGAGAAAAATGCTTCCTTTTCGCTCAAATCAGAGGTCAGGAGCATGAGTTCACTAAACTCTCGCACATACTCCCTAACCGTGCCTCGTGGCGTAAGCCGCCGTAACTTTGCTCGAACTTCATTCTCGGTATACTCGGGGTAAAATTGTGCTTTAAATTCCTTTTAAAACTCCTTCCAAGTCCAAATCTCGGTCCCACCACGTCTCACATCAGTGGACCTATGTCGCCACCATAACAAAGAAACGTCAGTAAAATACATAGCAATAGTATTTACCTTTGTGGCATCATCCTCGATGCTCATCGCATGGAAGTATTGCTCCATAGCCCAAAGAAAGTTGTCCACTTCACTTACAGATCTTGCCCCTCTCAATTCTTTTAGTTTGGGCATATCCATTGCTTGTGGCTTCGACTTTGAAGCCAACATTCCATTACCTATGGCAGCCTTGGAAGTCTTGAGCTCTCCCTTAAGCTCATTGATCTCCTCCTTCAAAGCTGTCACCATAGCCTCAAGAGCATCATCTTTCCCAGCCAGCTTATTCTCCGAGGAACCGATAGTATCCCACACAAATTCCCTGAGCTGCTCTTGCATTGTTCGCAACCTATCATTGAATCTGTCGTCGACATCATCGATCTTTTCCTTGACGTCCCCCATAAACTCCTCGAAAGTGATGACTCGATCCCCCAAAGCTGACAATAAGTCCCTCGACTGACTCACTTTTTTGGCCCTTCCTCGGGTCTCTATTAGCTCACTCTGACCAACTTCTTTTGACATCCCAATGGTGCCTTCGAACCAATAGCTTGGATATCACTTGGTTCGAACCAACAGCTCAAATACCATTTGGTTTAAACCAACCTAGCTCGGATACCACTTGTCACAGGGCTAGACCTTTCGTCTCGCAATCCGTGCGACCTTAGGCGATCTGTTCATCCAAACTCGCCTAAGTTAACTTTTACTCAGGTTAGGATTCCTTAAGAACTCCTCCAAGGCACCAAGTTGAAGAGCGGAAGTGATTTATGCCAAAATAAGCTACAAAGAACAACAGAAAGCCACAGAAAAGAACACACATAAAGTGTTTGAGTAAATGCTCTATCTCAGAATTCTATTACTCTTAAAAATTCAATATCCAATGGAATGAGTAAAAATGAGGGGGAGGCTCTCTATTTATAGTGGAACTCCCCCAATATCGACAGTCAAGATATGTTTACATTGATGGACGAGATTAACCATATTTCTTTATTTTAGGGATTTACAATATATGTCATATCAAATCTAATCTAATCTTTACAATATATCATTCCCTCAATCTTCTAAGGTTAGTTACCAAATTAGCCTAAGTTTCCATATCTTCATTATCGGGTCAACCAGACTTCAATCTGATAGGCTTCTCCAACAATTCTTTGAATCGGGATAGTTCTCGTGAGCTAAATGATCCCCATCTTATGGGTAGACCTCCATGGGGCGCATTTTGTGCCATGGTCATGGGCTTTGCACTTTGACCCGTGACACTAGGTCGTGGAGCCATAGTATGGAGAAGTGTAAAACAAACTTGCATTCCTAACTCTACTGCGAAGGCTGAGTATGTGGCTGCTTCTGAGGCAACGAAAGAAGCAATATGGCTTCAAAATTTCTTAACTGATCTTGAAGTCATTCTTGGTATGGAAAAAGCTAATACACTTAGAGGTGAGCAAAACTCGATTAGACTAAAAAAATCAAAAAAATTTTAGTTAAACAAATTGAGTTATTCGAGTCAATTCATTTTTTTTCAAATTTTGAGTTTGAATCGAGTTCAATGTTAAAATTCGAATAACTCAAATAATTTGAATAAATCGAATACCAAACTATAATATTTTATATTTTTCCCCAAACCTTTTTACTTCCCCCCAATACTTTTACTCCCTCTTACTTTCCCTTAAAACTTTTACTCCCTCTCACTTTCCCCTATAACTTTTATTCCCCTCTCATCCCACCCCCATCTGCCCCAAACCCATTTTCCACCATTTACTTTCCCCCTAAAATTTTACTCCCCCAACCGTCAAAACTTTTTATTTCTCCCCTAAACTTTTACTTTTCACCATTTTCCCCCAAATAAAAAATCATCCAAAAAAATTGCTAAACCTAAATACTAATGATTTTATTTATATATACTATTTATATTATTAAATTAAATTTCAAATTTTGTACTATTTATATTATTAAATTGTTTAATCATATTAAACCTTTATAAATTTCTGTTAAAATTGAATTATTGATGATGTCATAAAATATTCGTGTTCAAATTTTATGTCGGTATCAATTTCAAATTTTATCTTTAAGATAACTGTTATTAAAAAATCACATTTTTTATATTTAATATATTTTTTAATTTCAAAATACATAATTTGATTACGGTGGACAAATTTGATTACGGTGGGTGACAATAGTTACAATGATCTAAAATTATTTTTTTAATTTAACTCGAACAAATATATTCGATTCAATTCGAATTTCATCTCACTCGACTCGATTCAAGAAAATTTCAAATCAAGTTAGGGTGATAAAATAGAATTCATCAACTCGATTAACTTGAAATTTTTTCATTCGATTCGATTTGATCGAACGCTCACCCATAATAACACTGTATTGTGATATAGTGTCACAATAGCTAATACGAAGTAAATGAGAAGTCACAAGAGGATGAAACACATTGATCAGAAGTATCACTTGATACGAGAGACAATAGCTGAAGGAATTGTAAATATGATGAAAATAGCTTCGGAGGATAACTATGCAGATTCATTTCCTAAGGCTCTTGTAACTAGGAGTTTTAACAACTACGTCGAGGATATGAGAATGCCAAACATGACACTTACTTCACTAAGGCAAGTGAGAGATTATTGGGAAATGTGGCTATATTATAGTAAACATGTAACTGTTTTCTATTTATTTGAATGATGAATAAATAAATAAAGTTAATTTCACATTTCACTATTATGTCTTTTGTATTTATGTCTTTTATATTTTGCATGCATAGCGAAATTGTGACCAGTAAATATTAGCTCATAGATTGTCTAAAGTTCAAATTGAAGATAAGTGGTATTATAAAGAACGTTTACATTGCGAGAAAGATGACTTACTTCAATACATAATCTAAATGAGTCCGTAATCCCGTAAAAGAATCAAAGTGAGCATTTGATTCAAATACTAAGAAGGATTATTATGTTGTTTACAATTCCAATTAGGGGAGATGACTAGTCTTGGCTATTAGAGCAATTGACTCCATGGGTAGAGACATAGATGTATTCATTGGTAGAATGATACATTGGACTGGGCCCAAGATGAATTAATTCTGAATACGTTTGTGAATTAATTCACTTGTGATGTTCATGGTGTGATTTACCTAAATCCTGAGTTAGCCACCAACCATGCGTATGCAATTCATGTGATTTGATATAAGTGAAGGCTTATGCTTTAAAAATGATCGAACCCATACTTGGTATGTTGGGTACATGACTTGTGTATGGCATGACTTTACTAGCAACAGTGGAATTCGTAGCTCAATTAAAGAGTTAATGATATCTTCTCATTGACATTGTGTGGATTGATAAATATGAAACGTGGCCACGGGTTGCTTATTCTTGAACGAGCAATTTATCACAGCCATTTGTTGACAGTGATCATATTAATCATTAAGAAAACACAATGGTGGCAATGAGAAAAAAATGGATTGGATTAAGTGAACGGATTTAACTCAAATGAATTAAGGATATCATATGAAGGTAACACACACATGACGAGGTCATTGGACAAAACAATTGGATAAATTGTTTTCGTAATGAGTATACAATAATATGTTTTCAATCATGGTACTTCTTGTAGACTGACTTACAGTTGGATCTGAAAGACTGTGGAGGTTAACTAGTATATGGAGGAAGAGACAACATCGAGGACCTACCAGCCAGAGCATGATTGGTCGAGATCATCACCTGAGAAAAATGAGCTTGTTGACGTGCTTTAGCATCCAATAGAGTCATTGTGATACCCTGAAGATCAAACGACACTTGACTCGTGGTGATAATAGAAACAATATGGTCAAATTTTAGTGGAAGTCCATTTTTAATGGCCGATTGATGCTCTTCCGTGGAAACTCAATGACTGCAACTCTTTAAACAATCGCAAAGATGCTTAATTCCAGCCAAGTAAGTAGACATAGAAAGATCAGCTTTCTTGAAGTTATGTAAAAGGGAACAATACCACATACCTTTGGTGGTAGATTATGTGCCAAAGATTCTTGTCAGTGCTTCCCAAAGAGTAAATGCCGACGACGAACTGCCAATCAACTGATTGTGAAAAGACGCACTCAAAGTGGAAAGTATCCAAGCCGAGAGTGTCGAATCTTGCTGCTCATACTAAATAAAAGTTAGATTTTCAACCAAATGACCAGTGTCATCAGTGATCGTATGAGACAGAAAAGAGACAGATCCATCAGTGTATTGCTGTAGACGATGAGTTTTGAGTACAAGAAGAACATGTTGCTTCCAAGCCAAAAAATTACTATCATCAACAAGAGTTGCTACCTTCTGAGTAGCGAACGCAACAGGATTAAAATTCCTCCTAGTTGTAGAATCGAAGGAACATATAAATTCCATCACCAGAAGCAAGAAGAAAGAAAAAGAAAACCTACTCTGATACCATAACAGAAATAAGAAATAGAGAAGAAGAATATTTGATTCATAACATTATAGGTCCAGTGAGTGTGCTTTTATACACTAATTACAATATCAAGAGAATAACTAACTAACAGAACAATGAATTGGTTAACTGAGAGTAGTTAATCTAATTAAGTAGTTACTTTTGATACTCCCAACCCATAAATAGGAGGATAATGCATTTTAGCACACTTGAACCAATGTTCTCTTGCATTCACAATGATACTCACACCAATTGAGTTAAGACTTTATCAACTTCTTGATTGTCTTTTAATAAAGTAAAATATTAAAGTGCTTCAAAAATTAAGTAAAGAGTTTTTAATATTACATTTATAACCACTCATTTGTATTATAACGACTATTTTGTATATGGAAAACTATATTATATAATTATATTATTGATGACACTAAGAAGTAAGTAACACATTATTTTTTGGAAAAATTATTATATATTTTAAAATTTTAAAATTATTTTTATTTTTTTACTTTTATTTTTTTTTTGAACTTTAAAGAAATTTTAATTTTCACAATTTTTGAAAATATTTATAATTTTAAATATTTTTAAGGATTTCTTATTGAAAATGTGAAAATCTTTTAAATTTTTTATGTTCAAAAATTTTTATGAACTTTTGAAGAGTTAAGATCAAATTGAAAAAATTGTAAATATCGAAAGTTAATTTTAATTTTGTTATTATAACCACCACATAAGTAAGACTAATGGAAAAATTGGATAACATTATCAATTAGACCAAAATTGCTAAATAAAAAAATAAATACAAAAATTCAATGTCTTAAAATTAACGTGCAAGAATAAATTTTTAATTTGAATGAAATACACGGACCTCTAACATATTATTTTTTTCTAAATAATAAAAGACACATACCTCCTAAGATTTGGTGTAAAATAAATTTATTCCTATAGTTTTAAAAATACTCATTTATGCCCTTCAAGTTTGAAGAAAATCACATAGCCTCTTGAGATCTTCTTAAAGTGTTGTTTAATAAACTAAAACATTAATGCTACGTTTGGAAGAAGTATTACTTTTTTACATATGTTTTAGTATATAGGCAACCACAGATCCTAAAAAAGATTAGTCTTTGTAACTCGTAAAAATGACATGGAGGAAACCTTGGTTATACCAAAAAACAAAATTAATTCAATTAATAATATTTAGTCACTCTCATGACTTATTTTTGACAAAGAAAATGAAAAATTTTCGCTTATTTTGAAGAGATATTATTTTTTTACAAGAGTTATTACTTACCTTTCTAATTTCAAGTTTAATTTTATACTAATTATTCTTTATTTTTTGTCTAAATATTTTAATACATATGTAATAAATAAAATTTTTTCCTCATATTATTACACTAGTAACTAAATGAGACCATACTAAAAAAAATTAATGTTTAATTTAATAGATATGGAACTTGGATTATAAAAATTATTTGGCATGTTTTGAAATTAAGTGCTAAATATAAATATATTGTTCGGGAAATGGAAATATTAAAAGATAATTGTACTCTTGTTATTATTTATGGTAAAGTGCGCAAGGAGTCACCCAACTATAATTTTTTTTCGTTTTAGGCACTGAAAATATTATAATTTAAGCACTCACGTTACATAATTCGGTCATTTTGGTTACTCCCGTTAAAATCACAAATGACAAACTGATGTGGTAGTTAAAAAATGGGTAGAATAACAAATTGAGCTCTCAACTTTTACATATTATGTCAATTTAGCCATAATTTTTAATAAAAATTAACTCTCAAATTTACAAATGGTCCCAATTTGATCCTAATTCTAAAAAATTCAAAGAATTAAATAAATATTTTCAAAAAAATTCAAACTTTTTTCAAACACGATTTTAAATTTTAGCAAATTGAGATGTTTGGAGGATTTATGGAATCCAAACTATCATGTAAAAATTTCAAATTTTTTTCCAAAAAATAAAATATTCTTTTAAATAATTAAATCGTGCATTGTAGAATGAATCTGGATAAATAGTTGTGCAGATTAATTTTGGATAAATGCAAAACTAAATAAACTTCAAAACTTATAAAAAAAAATTTAAAAAGTCAAATATGCAAAATCTCTAAAAAAAATTATTATTTATTAAAAATCTAAAGTATATATAAAAAATCGTATTGAATATACATATGATCCATCAAGAGTATGGTGCAATAATAAACAACTTTTGTTAAAATAATGCAACCGAAGCTGTTTAACTTAAATATGATTTTGTTAAAATAAAGTTACTGATGAGAAATCCATAGCAACATTCATACACATTGATTAACGTACATCACATCACTTTATTGTTTTTCATTTATCATCTTAAACTTACCTTCCAATTTAATAAAAATATAAGTTGAAATAAAGGTACTCAAAATCAATGAATTCTAATCTACATTAAATATAAGTTTCATTATTTTAACAAAAGTTCATTATTTCACCATAGTGATTACATTTGAAATCTTTTTAATTACATTTGAACCCTTAAATAATTACATTTGAAGTCTTTTTAATTAATAAAATCAATAGTGATTAACTTTTACGGTTTAATCACTTACCTAATTATTAATTGTGTAATAAAATTATCGGATCAAAAATCAATATAACACCATAAGAGAGTCATAAATATTAATAAACAATATTTACTGACTTAATTCTCGAAAAATGAGGTTTTGAAATAGCTGTTTCTGGACTACTGAAAAGCGAGTTGTTACTGTAACATTCAAAGCTCTTTAATAAAAAAAAAGATTGTAAAAGAGAAAAGGAATGAGAGCTTTCGATTGGTTTAGGTTGCGCAAATAAAGAAAGCCATACATCAATGATTTTAACAACCTAGTAACTAAAATGGAAACTTCCGAATAGTTTAGTTACTACTTTTTAACCTTTTGAAGTTGAGTGACCAATCTACAAAGTTTAGTAACCTTGGGTGTAGTTTACCTGAGTTTTATGGATAAACTATACCATTGGTCATCCAACTGTTAATGTGTTTCTATTTTGGTCACCAAACTAGAATTTTTTTTCAATTTTGTCACTATTGTTTTATATCGTTTTTGTTTTGATCACTCTTCGTTAAATGGTTAAAGGAAATGGTTAACGGAAATGATGATCTGACATTTTTCTAACTTACACATTCTATCAATTTGATCCTAGTTCTAAATAATTCAATAAATTTAACCCTCCACATTTGCAAATTTTATCAATTTGATCTTCAAACATATATAATTAAATATAAATATAAATATAAATATAAATAAATAATTATTATAAATAATGAAAAAGTAAAAATATAATATAATACCATGTTTGGGAACCTTAGGCTCTCAACTTTAATATAATATAAATATAATATATTATGATTGATGATAATTATTTTTGTATTTTTTCAAGATATATAATTTAATCTAATATAACTAATGCCTTCTTTTTCTTGTATCATTTTGACACTCAAGTTTCAAATTTTAGTGAAATTGATAGAATTTGATAAGTGTGGTGGGTTACATTTATAGAATTATTTAGAATTAAAATCAAATTGATAGAATGTGTAATTATTAAAAATTAAATGTGTTATTATACTAATTAGAAAAGGATCACGTCATCATTTTCATTATCCATTCAACGAAAAGTGACGAAAACTAAAATAATCTAAAATGTTAATGATGAAATTAATTTTTTTATAATATAATGACTAAAAACGAAACACACTAATAATTAAGTTACTAATACTAGCGGACTTAAATTTAACAATCACAACATATATTGTATTACACTTTAAATAATGACTGACTAACCTATCTTAAATAGAAATATTACAAAAATAAATTAAATAGCAAATTGGCATGACCCAAAGAATAGCTCTACTTCCCAAAATTTGAAGTAGTGCTGTGACGGTGTTGTTCTCTAGCTACATAAAAGACGACCCGAAATGAAATTATCATCAAAATCCAAATTCAAATGTCTTTATAATGAATAATTTTGAATTAGTTTGAATAAGTTATGGTCGGTATTATTTGAGGATAAGTTCATCAACCACTCCTAGAATCGAATTTGGACGTTTGCTTGTAAAACCAAAGAAACCACAACCAATGTAAAATGCCATGCTTAGAGAAACAAAGATCAAGGGTGGTGGGTCTTTTCCTTTAGAAAAAGAATTAAAATAAGAATTTAAAATTTAAATTAGTTAGATTATATTAGAAGTGTTCATGGGTAGATTGGGTGAACTTAAGCATGATATTAATATATTTTATGATTGTTCAATCCGATCCAGCTTAAAATATAAGCCTAAAATTTTACTAAAAATGGGGTTACTTGAGATCAAACTCAATCTCTCATGTCACCAACATAATGCTCTTGCCATTAGATTAAAAGATTGTTAGCAAAAATTATTTAATATATAAAAATAACATAATATTATACAAGTTTAGAAAATGGGCCGGGTTGGCTAGAGTCTGACCCATATTCTAAATGAGTCTTCTGATGCAATCGTAAGCTAACTAAAAATCTGACTAAGGCAAGTGCACCCATCAATTAATAATATAGCTACGGTAAGCAAAGATATCGTTCCTACGAGGACTAAAAGTACTAGTAATTACCATCTTTCTATTATTTAACCAACAAATTGGAGTGATTGATTAAAACTAAAATTAACTAAATTAATTAACTAAAGAACATGACAAAGAAAAAATTAGTAAAATAAACGATTAACAACCAATAAGCGAGACAATACCCAGGAAAGAATTCACCTAGACTTCATCTGTCATTATCAATTTAAATTATGCAATTTCTTCACTTAGTATCTTGATACGTAGAAATCCTTAAATTATGCTAATATCTCTCTTCAAGACTAAGAGCAACTGACTCTAAGTTGATTAATTGAAATTTCTTTCTAATTAAAACCCCTATTTTCGCATTAACTCGATCTATAGATCCTCTTATTAGATTTGACTCTAATTTGATAGATTTATGTCGTCCTATTTTTAGGATTGCATGCAACTCCACTCAATTATGTTAGATCTACTATTAAATAGGGTCTATTCCTCCTCTGATTTAAGAACATCAAACATGGATTAATAACCTAGAAATATTAAACCAAGAATTAAGAACACATAATTGAGAACAAGATCCAAGTATTTATTGTGTTAAAATAGAAATCAAATAACAGAATCCATCCTAGGGTTCATCTCTCTAGGTATTTGGAAAATAAGTTCATGAGTGCAAATAAAAGCATCTTAAAGACAATATAACCACAAGAAACAAAGAAACTCCTTATAAACTTTAAAGAAATCAAAAGGAGATCTTCAATCTTGATGGAAATCTGCTTCAGAATCGACTTCAATGGTGTTTTTCGAGTTGTTTTCTTGAGTATTGTATGATGACTCTCTCCTGTCTTATTTTTTTCATATATAGGTCTTAGAATGCCCGAAAAACTAAAAATTACGTTTCTTCATTGTTTAGAGTGCAAATCGCAATTTTGACACGTGTACCTTGCTTTGATTTTCTAATTTTCGTTCATTTTTCTCCAAAATGCTCTCTCAAGTATAGAAAAATGAATTTAAATGATTAGGAGCATAAAATTCACCATTTTACATCGACTAATCATCTAAAAACTCATTAAGAATGAGGTTAAAATATGTTACTTTTATCACTTATCAAATATCCCCACACTTAACCGTTTGCTTCTCCTCAAGCAAAATCCTCAACCCACGTTGAAATTAACTTTTCTCAATTTGTCATTTTCATCGATAATGTTTCAAGATAATTCCTAAACTATCATGCATTGGAAATAAAACCAAAAGGACACTAAAGATTCAAGCAGTCTGAGCCAAAATTTTTAAAGCACAAAAAAGTAGGTGTCTCCCCTTATCTAAATAATTACTTAAATTCAAAATTAACAAGAATTGACATCCTCACTCAAGATCACTCTAAACACTCTAAGTGTTTAAGGTTCAAATATTGTGCACTCAACAGTCGAACGAGAAATGCTATTATCATAAGCTTGCTTGAAAATCAACTCTCCACCACTATTAAATGAGATGACACACCAATCAAGAGGTCTTTAAAAGGTTGTAATGGGGCTTAGGTTAAGGGTATGGAAATTGTTAGAAAATTTGGTTAGAATCGAGAATTGAGTTGATAAGTTACCAAACTAGAAAAAAAAATCAATTGCTGAATTAAAAGAATTTACATAAATAAGAATAATAAGGAACGAAAATGAGGTTTTTTCCAACATAATATGAAACTAATTATTCAAGCTCAATCAAAAAAAATTATTATTATTATTTTGTATTTTGATTTTCTTTGAACAATAATAAAATTCAACAATACAAATAATGAAACATAGTATGGCAACTAACCAAATCAAATCTCGACAAAAAGGTAGTCAATAAAAAGGATGCATTTACAACATAGATTTGGGGTTAAAGGTTAACATTAACGGGTTAAGAAAAAAAATGTTAGGATCAATGGGGTTTACTAGAGGTTAACACAACAATTAAGGTGGTTAAAGGTTAAATGGGTTAAATCCTAAGTGTCTATCATCTCAATATATCAAATCAATAACGTGGTCTCGACATGTATAACCGAAGCAAGTTCGAATAACAAATCAAGTCGACATACTCTCAACCAAAAATAAAATGAGAATGAAATAAAATATATGCTATATAGGCTCAAAAGCTCAGAAAAAATAATGGTTTTGATGTCAAACTTGTAAATTTAAAATTTCAAGATAATATTTCAATTCAGTGAGACAACCTAAAATATTTATTTATGAAAAACAACTTATCATGTTTGACTCTCTCGTATCTTAAGTTATAAATCAACCAATGCAAAAACATCCACAAATAAATCCAAAACAACATCAACAAAAATTCCAAATAAAAAACATTCACTCTAATGGAGGGTATGAGAAAATTACTTAAATACAACAAATAATTCAGAGATTTTATCACAAATATACAAATAACCTCTCCACACTTAAGATGTACATTGTCCTCAATGGACAAACATATATAATCATAGAAGAAGCATAATATCATAAGAGAGGATGAGAACCAAAACTACACTGAATATGAATGATTTTGTCTGAATTGGGAAAAATTGGAAATGTAACCAAGACTAAATGAAGTGCATTTTTCTAAGCAAACTAATACAAAAATATACAAATATAATTAAGACAGAGAGATAAAAACTAGAAAAAAACATAAAATAGTAGTAAAAAACAGGGCATAAAAATGAAAAATGAAACATAACAGTCTCAAATAAAATAAAAACAACTACGAAAAAAAAACAAAAAAAGTACAAATAAAAATAAACATAAAAATAAAAATAGAAAATTAAATGGACTTAGTGATTGGTTGGTGGTGGAAAGTTCGAATCATGAGGCACAACAGGAGGAGAAAGATGGAAGTGTTGACACATCCTTTAGGGGAGAAAGGGAAAAAGACGGGGTGAGGAGGGTGATGGTGATTAGTTGATGGAGGACAGTTGACGCAAGGGAAGAGGGAGAGGAAAAGATGAGTCCGATGTAGACGATGGAGTGGTGACGTGGTCAAGGGTAAAGGGAGGAGCGATGACTAGGTAAAAAAACGAAAGTGAAAAGAAAATGTGAACCCTAGGGTTGAAAATGGGGACCGTGTATATGCTCGTAGCTCGTGTGATGCTTCAAAAAGAAAATAAAAATATGCCTCGTATTCACACAACTGAGGACATGCCCATGTGTCAAGTCGTGTGTGAGGATCCTTTGCTTCTCCCAAGCTCGTATGCAATGCCGTGAGGGGTACACGATCTACCACACGCCCGTGTGACAGGCCGTGTGTCTCATACAACCATTTCTCCAGATCATGTAACTTGTTGTTTTGTGTGTCTAAACAAAGCAAAAGTAAAAGAAATAACTAAAATAAAAGCACTCGGGTTGCCTCCCGAGAAGTGCTTATTTAGAGTCTAAGCTCAACTTTTTCCTTTTTTCCCAAACGGTTAAGGCGGATCTTGGAACTGAACTCCTCTATATCATTATCATTATTACCACAATAAAATTTAAGATGGTGACTATTTACCTTGAATGTGCCGTATTTAGGATGTGTAACTTCAATTGTACTGTATGGAAAAATGGTTTCTACCAAACATGGGTTAGACCCTATTGACTTAAACTCTAGAGGAAAAATTTGTGGATCCGATTTGTCTAATAGCATTATGTCCCGAATTTTGAATTGGTTCATTCTCATTACATGTTCATTATGACGTTGCTTTGTTTTGTCCTTGTGTTTTCTCGGTTTGTCATCAACCTTTGTTCGCTATTCGTCTAGTTCGTTGAGCTGCACCATTCGCTCTTCACTTGTCTCTCAAGTTCTATCACTTTGAATAAAATATGATTCCAACATGTTTTCATAAGTGATTTTCTGCAAAGAACGTTGAGCCACATGGTTACTAACATTAACGAAATAATTGGTATAATCTTGCTCATTAGGTAATTTAACATAATCATGTGCCTGAAGAGTAACCTTTTCATTACCTACATTAAGTACAAGTTTACCATTACCCACATCGATAACTGCTTTAGTAGTGGCTAAAAAGGGTTGACCTAAAATCATGGCTACCTCACTATCCTCATCCATGTCCAATACAAAAAAATCAACAGGGAATATGAATTTATCTACTTTCACAAGTACATCCTCGATAATACTGTAACACCTTATAACCGACCCAATATCAAGCTCGAGTGTCAATATGCCACACCACCATCACAAATCACATGCAATCCAAATGGTCTCGTTATTAAGTAAACATATTTCATTTTAGCTTTCATAATATTTACAAGTCATACAGATTCCAGTCATTGTTAACATATGCTAAACATTCATTAAGACAAACTTAGAACACGCATTAAACATGCATTAGAACAACATAGCAAAATTTCGAAACAAATCATGTAGGTATTGATATTGTATCAAAGGTATCGATATTTCTCCCAGATGGTATCAATATAGCTTGGAAAATCGATACCAAAACAACATTCTATTTCTCGTTTAAAATCAAAACCCCAGAAATTATTGATACCTTTCATAAAGTATCGATTATTTTACCCTGAGCATTGATACTTGTAATATGGTATCGATACCAAATTTCATTACTAACTTCCTGCATATTTGAAATATCATATAGGTATCGTTTTAAAAACACAAATATTGATACCTCTACTCCGAACCACAAAAATTCATTAATTTAAGGTACATAATCCATTCAAAATAATAACTACTCAACATGCAGCTTTTACCTTATCATGTAATCACGAAAATGACCACAATAACAGTTCAATCATTGAAAACATGTCCGAGTAAGGAATCAACATAACAAGTTCCAAGTCCATATGTCCTAAGAGCAAATAAGCTATGAAAATATCCAAAACATCATGGCAATATTTATGCAACAAATCTACCGCATAATTCAACGTCCATTAACAATACATGCAGTTCATGGCACTTCAACATAGAAAATATTCAAACCAACACAATACCAATGAAATAATTATAACATCCATCAAAAGTTTTAGACACTAAACCCATAAAATGTCATGAGGACCACAATAATAATTGATCAAATTCTAACCACATTGCCTTATCCCCACATTTCAAAAAATAATATTAATACCACTACAAAAATACTAAAGCCTCACTTGGATAACTTTCTTAGTGTCCCTGCATCGCTCACACAACAAATGCTAAATATCTGCAATGGTTAGAGAGAGTGGGTGAGCTTAAACAAGCTCAGTGAATGTCGAAGTAACCACAATGTTAAACAAGAGCATGCTGTAACACATTCACATCCATATTCTAACCAAGTAACAATAACATATTCATGCTTTATTAAATCATAACTAGCATATTCTCTTACGTATAATTACACTCAACTTTATACAAATAATTCATTTTACAATAATTCGTCAAAACTAATAACGTATACATGCTTTGATAACTCACAAGTCTAGTTGATATATTTACATACATTCATAAGTTAAATGAAAACAACCAAAACCACAGTTACATACGCAATTTACTATGAGAATATACTAACATTTTCATGAAACTTAAATCAATTCATTTAGCATATTATTCACATGTTTATGCATCCATCTCATATCATATTATCACAATATATAATATCACATTTAAACGATAATTTGACACTTGAGGCTATGAAACATAAAAGTGGGCTCTACCACTACACATCGTATACACAAATCTCCAACACACCAACTGATTCATAGAGTCGAACATATCCCAAAAAGTGAAGCATAAAGCTAACACCCTCCAACACACCAAACATGTCCTATTGAATGGAGCTTAGCTCACATTCCTTTATCTCTCCAACCTATCTTATGGCCTCAATGCCCAAAAACACAATACATATAGGTGAGTACTCACAATCCTATGGCATGCTAACTATATCCAATAGTCTCAAAGATCATAGGGCCAAAATATCTATTATTAACACACACATATTTACTTACCGTTCACTGCACTTGTTCACTACAAATATCACATTATAAACACAATATTATCTCTGTCATTTAGCATGTATAACATGCCTACATTTACACATTTTTAATTATTGATTTAATGTACATAATCTCTGTTCATATTCATCAATTTACATCACAACTTGTATACAATGCATGCTTATCGGATTCACATTTAATTGCACTTTAAGTGCCACAATAATGCTCATTGAGTCATCATATATCCGACCACATATGTGTGCATTAAAATCAGTACATCATATATCACATACAAGTATTCTTACCTGTCATAATAATATCACATTCCACAATTCAACACATATATACTTATCGAAATTCTGCTCGCTTTCGCTACATATTTGCATTATTAGCATATCATTGTCACTGTCATTTGGCATGTACATCATGCCCACAACACAACACAATTCACAATAGTCATCACACATATCTCATATCACAATATAGTATCATAATAATCAATCCACAATTATTCACATAATAACATACTTTGCAAAAATAAGGCAAGGGAAATAGAAAGCTTATACTCGAAACTTAGGATAGAGGTTTAGACTATTCTTAAGCTCCCAGTTAACACTATGAATCATGTCTACAAGTAGTGATTCCCAACATTCACCGATCACGCTTTCACCTAATTGTCGAATGTTTAAACTAGTTTTTCCTTGCCTTACGCCTTGCTCAAATGGTTTTGATCCTTCACATGTAATAGCCACACAATATACACAATAAAAAATCAGCCAAAGACTCATTTCAAACAATCAAAACACAAGCCTAAGCTAAATTCTCTTATAATCGAAACTTCGACATAACAAACTTGAAATTCAAATATCTCGGTCTATACTTAATCTTTTTTCCTAAAACTGATTCCATTCATCTAATTATTCACCTACGATGATTCTCAAACTTTAAACTACTCAAGACTGCTCAATTCATGGTATCAAAATTTTAGACATGTTTATGACAATTTTCACGAAAATTCATTAAAACATTGGAAATCTTTAACGAAACTTTAAAGTAAGTTTAAAAACCTTTCAATCATATCAAAACTAATTGAAAAATACTTTGAAACAATATTTTTACCCAAAATCCTAAAATCCACCATTAACGACCTAATTTTCGGCTTTTAATTAAAACATGAGATTTAACGGCTAAAAACTCAATTTAAATGATCAAATAACATCAAAAACTAATAAGGAATCAAATCATTACCTTAGTTGGTAAAAAACTAAACCTTTGATCGAAAACTTGAAAAACCCAAAAATTAATAATGGAGAAATCTATGATGTTCTTGGATGTTTTTCTTGAAATGCTATAGAGATTTATGGCTTGGGGAACGATAGAAATCTAAGGAATTAAGTTTGGGAATCAAAATTGAATGAGAGGAGCTTTGGAATATAACAACTGATAAACCAAAAATATAGAGAAAAGACTAACGTGGGTTTTATAAAGATGAAGGGGGAAAATTGGGTGAAAAGTAAAATTTGGTTTAATTGCCTTTTAAAAACTCTTAATTTAGACCTTTTTACAAATCAGTCCTTGTTTCAAAATTGAAAGTCTTTTGAACATTATTTCAAAATTTTTTTAATTTTCAAAATTTCATAGACAAAAACATTTATGAATACTAGGCTAACAAAATTCCTGAGCTCACTAGAGCTAAAATCCCCATTTTACCCTCGAAACTTTTAGGCCTAATTTTGGGGTGTGACAATTCTCCCCCTCTAAAAAGAATTGTGTCCTCGAAATTTACCTACTAACATGTCACTTGCTTAATCACAAAATATGTTATTTCTACTTTTAAACCAACCATCAAACTTTTGTTGCGCACTCTAATTCCTTTTCTTCTTAACTTCCCACTGCTTTTCTTAAAGATTCTATTCACTACCACGAACTATTTTATTGTAACTTTGCTAACAAATTCTTCTATTCACTACAACAATTTCGTGTAAGGAAGTCGTAACTACTGTTCCTAATTTAATAGTCTCTATCAAGATTTTCCACTTACTAGCTAAGTCACTCACAATTTACAAAGGCATAGGACCTAAACCTTCCAACGAGAATAAAGAAATGGATTTCAAGATAAAAATACCTGAAATCTTGACAATCGAATCTTGATCATGCGGTTCCCTAATAGCATAAACTCGTGCTGGTCCTCTAGACTCAACCTAAGTAGCAACAATATGAGCAACAACCCGCTGCCCAACCGGTGTCCCATAACCTCTATTGCAACAACGACCTCTTGTAAGCGTTGATGTAAGTGCAAAAATCCGAGTCTGTGAAACTTCTACTTTATTTTGGCAATCCCTCAAAAAATGTTCCTTCGAACCACACTTAAAACAACCACCTGTCATCTTACGACACTCACCAGGTTGCCTACGCCCACAATGTACACAAAGCGGCCATCCAAAACTACTCTACGATCCTCTAGTACTAACCACAACACTGATTTGCTTCTTAGACTGACTTGGTCGAAGCTCATGTCGTACACTCTTATCAGAACTCTGATTGTCATGCCCTTTCCTAGGAGTTTGTCCAGATGCACCATAAAAAATACTCTTACCTGATTCAGTAACCACAGAACGCGGTGACTCAACCAAAGTCTCATCAATTGCTCTGGCTTTCTCAACCAACACATTAAACAACTCCGTGTCTAGAGCTACCAAGGAAACTCGAATCTCACAATTAAGCCCAAAATAAAACCTTTTACAACGGTCCCTCTAAAAAAAACCATCTCAGAAACATACTGTCTAAATCGTACGTGTTTGGAAATGTATCCATATTGTAGTAAACATGTTACTATTTTCTATTTATTTGAACGATGAATAAAGAAATAAAGTTAATTTCACATTTCACTATTATGTCTTTTGTATTTATGTCTTTTATATTTTGCATGCATAGTGAAGCTGTGACAAACAAATATTAGCTCATTGATTATCTAAAGGTCAAAATAAAGATAAGTGGCATTGTAAAAAACATTTACATTGCGAAAAAGACGATTTACTTCAATAGATGATCTAAATAAGTCCGTAATCCTGTAAAAGAAACAAAGTGAGCATTTGATTCAAATACTAAGAATATTTATTATGTCGTCTACAATTCCAATTGGGGAGATGGCTAATCTTGGCTATCGAAGCAATTGACTCCACGAATAGAGACATAAATGTATTCAATGGTAGAATTATATAATGGATTAGACCCAAGATGAATTAATTCTAAATTCGTTTATGAATTAATTCATTTGTGACGTTTATGGTGTGATATACCTAAATCCTAAGTTATTCACTAACCATGCGTATGCAATTCATGTGCTTTGATATAAGTAGAGACTTATGCTCTAAAGATAATCGAGCCTATAGCTGGTATGTTGCGTACATGACTTCTGTATGATATGGCTTTACTAGAAATAGTGGAATTCATAGCTTAATTAAAGAGTTAATGATATTCTCTTATTGGCATTGTGTGGATTGATAAATATGTAACCTAACCACGAGTTGCTTATTCTCGAACAAGCAATTTATCATAGCCATTCGTTGACAATGGTCATATTAATTATTAAGAAAACACAATGGTGACAATGAGATAAAATAGGATCGTATTGAGTGAACGGATTTAACTCAAAGGAATCAATGATATCATATTAGGGTAACATACACATGACGAGGTCATTAGATAAAGAAGTAGGATGAATTGCATTCGTAAAAAGTATACAATAAGGAGTTTTCAATCATGATACTTCTTGTGGTCTGACTCCATGATTAAGTAATTGCGAATTATCAGAATGATACTTCTGGACATAATTGCAATCATTAGAACTTAGTTGTATATGTTTGATTGGTCCCTGCGCTAGCCCAACAAAAGCTCGATCAGACTGCATTTGAGTAAGAAGAAAATTCTATGACTTTGGGAATAATCTAATTGAGTTGATTTATTGTATGTGGAATTCAATTAGGTGGTCGTAAGAATTGTTTAACTAGAGAATTTGATTAAAAAAATTTCTTGAAAAATTAATTTGGAAAATCTAAGTGATTTTTGGAAAAATTAATTTTGATCAAGTAAAATTAAATTACTCAAATCAATTAAAATTAATATGATATTTTTGGAAGTTAATTTTCATGTCAGACAATTGGCTCAATGGGTAATTGAACTTGAAGATTGGACCTGAGATCGTAAATTGGGTTCGGGAGCACAAAACTTTGACAAAAACCTAAAAACTGGTCGAACCAGGTTGATGGTCCAACGGATGGCTAAATCAGGCTGGTCGTCACTAACCCGGATTGAACTAGCAGTAGCCAAACCGACTCGAAGTGCCGTAAGGGTGTCGCACCTATATCACTAGACACGGCGGTGCCGATGGTTGTGATGGCTGCGTCCTGGTGGCCGACGGCGGTTGGTTGTCATTGGTTGAGTAGTGGAAGAGTTACATTCCTACTGAAATTATGCTAGAGAATTTAATTTCAGATTAACTATTCCTAAAATAATAGTATTTTAATAGTTTAATATTAAATTAAATTTAATACTTATCTTAATAATATTTTATTAATTTAACATTAAAGTGATTTCTTAATATTAAATTTAATTTAATGTTTATCTTGTAGATAAACATTTTATTATTTTAATAAGATTTAATATTAAATTTAATCTAATATTTATCTTGATAAATATTATATTAATTTAATGTTAAAGTGATTAAGTTCATAGCTGAACTCTCTAAACTCTCCATATGTAAAGAGAGTATTAGGTCATTATTTGCACACACTTAAATTTAAGAGAAAGTTGTAGTGAGAAAATTCTCTGAAAAGATTATTCTAGAAATTGCAACTTGACCCAAAAGTTTATAGAAATTGCAAAATTACGCCATAGTAATTTTTTTAGAAAATTTTCTGATTCAAAGCAAGTTCACACTCGACAAACGTGAGCTTAAGGATAGCGGAGAGGACTACTCAGTCGAAGCGCTCATCCTAGATGAATCAAAAAGGTACAATTTTGATTAAGTGTTTATTACTTTAGATATCACAACCAAGATCTTGTTTTGGAAAGAAAATTAAAACTCTGGTTTTTTCCTAAATTTATTTTTCGATGTGTTTTCAAAACCTATTTTTTCCAACAATACGAACTATGGCTCCTACTTGGCAAAAGTCAAATTACCTTGAACCAAGTTTAAGAACTCGCGCTTACGAGCTTCCACGTACTGCTCGCCCATATACTTCCTCATAAAAACCTCAAAAAAATAACCCCAAGTCAAACGATTAGCAGTAGTACCTCTTTTAATCGTATTCCACCAACGGTGAGGCTCATGATCGAGTAGGAACACAATACAACTCAACTTCTCCTCGTCAAAACAGGACATCAGCTCAAGGACCCTTTCAACTCCTTCCAACCAGTACTCAGCTACGATCGGATAGGTCCTTTTTACTCTAGAAAACTCTTTACCACCCAACTCCCGAAGACATTCAAGCGACAACCCTCAATTAACAGGTGTAGGATTGGCAGGTGCAAAAGCAAGGTTAGTACTAGTAATCTGCTGAAACGCTCCAATCATAGCTTCCATCAGAGGGCCTACACCATCATCAGGTATGTTCGCCCTATGCGACGGAATAGAAGGTGCAGAGGATGTACCATCCTCTTGAGCATTAACATTCACATTCTCACGTCTAGGAGGCATATCAAATCTAATAATCTAACTCAAAAACTTTGGCATACTTTGGCATCTACGAAAATGCTTCAACAAACGGTAAATTAATGTGTAATTTTTTTAAGAGTTTAAAAAATTTAACATATTGTTCTTTTATGTGGTCTCTCTACAATGCTGTTGGATATGGAACTTGTGGTTAGTAGTCTTTGATTACCAGCTCATGCTTTTTCTTACTCTCCTCAACCTCATCACTTTTCACAACAGCTTCTAGCTTCAACTTCTTTTCAGGGTTGACTAACCCTTCCACGCTTCAAATAGTGATTGTGTGGATTTCGTCCTTTGGGTTAGTTTCAATGTTACTAGGTAAGCTACCTTGTGGTCTTTCCGAAATAAGTTTGGCAAGTTTCCCAATTTAATTTTCAAGCCATTGAATTGATGCTGGCTGGTTTTTTAGAGTTGTCTTAGTGTTTTGAAATTGAGTTTCTAACATCGAAATAAATTTAGTCAACATTTCCTCAAAGTTTGGTTTGTTTTCTTGCTAATAAGATTGCTAAAAACCTGGAGGGGGTTGTAACCTTTGATTTCCTTGAGCACCCCAAGAGAAATTTGGATGTTTCTTCCAACCTGCATTATAGTTATTGCTATATGGGTTATTTTGAAGTCTATAATTGTTACCCGTAAAGTTGACTTACTCATGCTTCATGCTAGAACTGAAGGGTAAACATTTTGAATTAATCACCCCGCTCTATTCGCATCACATTGCACTTCCAAATTCACCTGCTCAGAATAATTCAAATAATCAATTTTCTTACCAAGAGCTTCAACCCAATTTGCTAACGTAGAAACTGCATCAATATTAAAAACGCCGGTTGCTTTAATCGATTTTGTCCTCATGACTTGGCACTGATAGTTATTCAGTGTCATCTTGTCAATAAACTCTTGAGCTACCTCAAGTGTCTTATTATTCTATGTTCCACTAGTTATTGCATCAATTAGTTGCCTAGTCGAAGGATTTAAACCGTTGTAAAAGGTTTGAACTTGTAACCACAAAGATAACCAATAATGAGGGAACCTTCTCAAAAGATCCTTATATCTCTCCCATGCATCATACAATGTCCCCAAATCAATTTGAGCAAAAGAAAAGATGTCAATCCTCAACTTAATTATTTTAGCCAATGGGAGGTAGTTCAACAGAAACTTGTCAGTCATCTAATCCCAAGTTGTGATAAAACCCCTAGAAGTGAATTTAACCACTATTTTGCCTTACTCCTCAATGAGAATGGGAACAACCATAAGCATATGGTATCATTAGTAACACCATTGGTCTTGAAAGTGATGAAAATCTCTAGAAAGTTAGCCAAATGAGCATTTGAATCGTCATCTTACAACCCGTCAAATTGAACATGCCACTGTACCATCTGAATTGTGTTCGATTTTAGCTCAAATTTTTTTACAACATTAGTCGATTTGACAATACTCGATTCAGCCCCAATCAGAGAGGGCTTAGCATAATCACACGTAGTCTGAGGAACAGGACTTGCAAGAGGTAGTTGATTATTTTGATTAACACCCATCTCTATAGTAATATCCTTGTCCTCTTGATCGTCTACTATATTTTATTGACTTTTACTTACTTCTCTAACCTCTCTACGATTTTTGCGAGTAGTCTTTTCAATCTCATTGTAAAAAAGTAACGTGTTTTCTCTAGTGACAAACCAAACGAACCTGCCAGAAGTAAACAAATGAAAAATTAGAATGTAAAAATTAAACAAAAAATATTAAAATAAAAATAAAAAAGGGGCTAAATTAATATAAATAGTGTTTTCCTAATATTTTAGTCCCCGAAAACGACGTCAAAAACTTGATGCAGTCGTAAACCGACTAAAAATTTGACTAAAGCAAGTGCACCTAGCAATTAATAATATAACTATGGTGAGCAAATATATTGTTCCCAGGAGGACTAAAAGTACTAGTAATTATCTTCTTTATATTATTTAACCTACAAATTGGAGTGATTGATTAAAACTAAAATTAACTAAATTAATTAACTAAATAACACAACAAAGAACAAATTAGGAAAATAAACAATTAACAACCAAGAAGCAAGACAATATCCACGAAAGAATTCACTTGGACTTCATCTGTCATTATCAATCTAAATTACGCAATTTCTTCACTTAGTATCTTGATTCGTAGAAATCCCTAAATTATGCTAATATATCGCTTTAAGACTAAGAGCAACTGACTCTAGGTTGCTTAATTGAAACTTCTTTCTAATTAAAACCTCTATTGTCGCATTAACTCCACTAAATTACGCTAAATATACTCTTGAACAGGATCTATTCCTCATCTAATTTAAGCACATCAAACATGGATTAATAGCCTATAAATATTAAACCAAGATTTGATAACACATAATTGAGAACAAGATCCAAGTATTTATTGCGTAAAAATAGAAATCAAATAACAGAATCCATCCTAGGGTTCATCTCCCTAGGTATTTGGAAAAATAATTCATGATATCAAATAAAAGATTCCCAAAGACATTATAACCACAAGAAAGAAAGAAACTCATAATAAACTTTAGAGAAATCAAAAGGAGATCTTCAATCTTGATGGAAATCTACTTCAAAATCGGCTTCAATGGTGTTTTTCGAGTTGTTTTCTTGAGTATTCTATGATGGCTCTCTCCTATCTTCTTATTTTTGTCATATATAAGTCTTAGAATGGCTAGAAAACCTGAAAATTGCATTTCTCTACTGTTTGGAATGCAAATCGCAATTTTGACACAATCTGGCACATGACCGTATGGCTCACACTGTCGTGTGCCAAGCTCGTGTGGCCCCTGTACGTTACTCTGATTTTTTAATTTTCACTCATTTTTCACTCCTTTTACTCCAAAATACTCTCGTAATTATAGAAACATGAATTTAAAGAATTGGGAGCATAAAATTCACCATTTTACATCGGCTAATCATTCAAAAACGAATTAAGAATAAGGTTAAAACATGTTACTTTTATCACTTATCTTCTTGCCCAAGTCCATTTTTCGTACCTAATACTTTTATCCAAACACTTTTAAATTTCGAGTGGGACTTCAAATTTAACCGGATAACTCAACCCATAAACAAATCTAATTTATACACTACAAATAAGCTATCATCTACATAAAAAATTATTATATAAGCTCTTCTCATCATGTAAGATATGACCCCGACCAATAAAATTTTTACTTGCCAAATTTTTTTCCATGTCATCTATAAACATGAATATAAATCGCTAAATCACCTATATTTTTTTATATAAACTCTAATATCTTTTTAACTCCTTTCAAGACTTTGTTACCCCTCTCGTCAGGACCACAACCACAATGACCATCACCATCACTGCCTTTATTGTCACTAGCCACCGCCATGACAGGTTTCTTGACCTCTTGCCTCATCGTTTCTTGTCTTCAACATTGAAAGAATCCAAGCCTAATAGCAAAAATAGAATGACTAGACAGTAAACTAGAATACTTGATACTAACATTTTTATGATTTTTTGCTTAACTGATTTGAAAAGCTTAGTACATGTATTTATACACATTTCTAGTAGACCAACTGCTATTAACTAACTACTAACAAATCACTAACAGTTACTAATAATTTCCTCAACTACTAACAGATTCTTTGAACAATTACAACTTATTTAATACTAGCATACTTTAACATTGACCTAACTTTTCAACTTTCGAGACACGAAGAAGCTGTCAGAGACAACCAAATTATGATGTTGACAATGGTTTCATCAGAATTTTCGCAACTTGATCACAAGCCAAAACCTCTCTAACAATAAGCGAACCATCAATAACTTTTCACGAACAAAAAATAGATCAAGTTCAACATGTTTAAACTTCGAATGTAAGACCGGATTAGCTGCAACAGCTACAGCACTGGAGTTATCACACCAAATTATCGGTGTATCTATAGAAAGACAATGAAGTTCTTGTAACAGCGACACTAGCCAAATAACATCTGTAGTGGTAGCAGCCAGTCCATGATATTCAGCTTCAGTAGTGGACCGAGACACAAACTATTGCTTCTTAGAACACCACGAGATGGGATTGTCACAAAAATAGACACAATAATCCACTGTACCACCCAAATAATGACAAGCGATCCGAAGGCTTTTGAAGTAAACCATAATCCACTGCACCACCCGAATAACACAAGATTTGCTTAAGAGCCACAATATGAATATCAGTTGGATTGTGCATAAACTGACAAATACGATTCACAGCATACGCAATATCTAGTCGAGTTTGCACAACATACTGTAAAGCCCTAGCCAGACTACGATACTTACTAGGATCATCAACAGTATTGCCTAATGTTTTCGACAAATAGGAAGAACTAAGTATAGGAGTATGAATAGCCTTAGCATGCATCATATGGCAACGATCAAGCAAATTAAGTATATACTTACGTTGACACAAATGAAGCGACCTACCAGCTAAACGAGTAACTTCAACACCCAAAAAAAAATACATCTCCCCTATGTCTGTGAGTGAAAACCCAGAATTAAGTCGTTGAACAAACATATTAATGTCCTAATGAGAGTCTCCTGTAATGATAATATCATCAACGTAGACTAACACTTAAACACATGTTTTATCAGTGATGTGTATTGTAATAGGCCCAATTTGCCCGGCCCGTTAGTGAAATAAACCAAATGAAAAAATCAAAATTAAATAGTCTAATAAAGTCCAATTACAATGGGCCAAATTCAAATTTTAAGCCCAATCACTAAAATCCCAAATTATACGTATTAACCCAATTACACAACAGCCCAAACCCGAAGTACCCAATAACCCAAATGAGAAAACACTAAACAACACACGAAAACCCTAGAAGATCCAGGCGCCGCAGCCAAGCCCTTCGCGCGTTTCGAGCCTCCGTACGCATGTGCCTTCTCCTCCGTACACGCCACGTCCACTGCCTCTGTACACCTGCAAATGGGATGAAAACAACACAACAGAAAGAAAATGGATATATTGTATTTTTATTTTATTATCTTTCTTTTTCTCTCGGCTATAAAAGAAAGGGAAGAACCTTTGTATTTTTTTACGCACACGGTATCAAAAAAAAGAAATCAATAAAAAAAGATTGAAGGTAGATTTTTGTTTATTTTTCTTTCTCTTTTTTTCGATCCATCTTTTTTTTTAAAAAAAGTAATACAGTTTGTAAATAAAAAGAAAAGAAGGAGAAGTTTTACCTGCCAACGACTTCGGATTCGTGCGAGGAGGAGCTAAACAGCCCCTAGGGGTGTAGCTCTGACCACCGTTGATGGTGTAATCGCGGCGGAGATGTGGCGGACTGACGGCGGTGAAGGCTAGGGTCGAAATCCTAGCAGAGAAAACAAGAAGCAACAATTTTTTATTTTAAAATAGGCTGCAAATGTTGTTTTTTAGAAATTTTAGTTTAAATAATAGCATAATACGACGCCGTTTTGAGCTAGGATTCCTAGAGCCCAAACAACGCCGTTTAGCGACCATACCTGATGACCCGATCCAACTGCGGCTAGATCCGTGTGTTTTGGTACGGGGAGGGTGATTTGCGCTCCAAGTCCTCCTTGTTTGTGTTTGGTTTCAATCTAGTTCATGTTGCTTCTTTAATTGGGCTGCATAATTTGTTGCTGACTCCATTTTAGTCGACATGCAATGCTGCGTTTTGAGCGCACGGGTTCCCTTTTTGGTCCCTAATATTGCGCGCATGTTTTGACACAGCCTTTAGATATTTCTAATTGTGTTGTCTTTCCCTTAAATTTGGTTTTAATTTTCGATTTAGTCCCCTTTACGTTTTTTTAATTACTTAACTATTTTTGTTATTACTGTTATTATTATTAATGTTACTATAACTATTAGTATTATTATTTATATTAGTTTATAAGTTTATTTACCTATGTACATATTTTATTATTTTGTTATTTATATTATTACTTTAAGTTTTGAATTACCATCATATATTAATAATTAGTTTCATTACGTATTTTTTTATGCAGTATTATTTTATGTTATAAATAAAATTATATTACCACTTTGGATTTATTATACATTTGTTTTAAAATTTATTGTGTATTATTGTTTAATCTAATTATGTATTACTTATTTAAATTAATATATGTGTATTATTGATTTTTAATTCATTAGCTTGTAAATGTTAGTATTTACATGTAACCATTGCTCTCATGTATACGGTATTGTTTGTTTGTATCAATTGATTGTTTGTATTCATTAGTGTACATTTTGGCTTACGAATTATCATTTCACGTTGTACATCATCATTCTATCGCATTTTATTTGCTTAACAGGTTACGTTTCATATTATTTAAATATCAAAAATCATTTTTATACAAAAGTCTTTCAAAATAACTTACTAGATTCCAATCTTCCTCGGGATCTAAGAAATCGAATATTCTTTTTAATCAAAACATAAATAAAAAGCTCATTCTCGGGAATTCGATACGTTGTATCCTAACGCATTGGATATGACATGTTGTTTTCTCGAGACAAGGATTCTTCTAACAAATAAAAATAAAGGCAATATTCGATATTTAGGAATTTTGTGAAATCGAACCCTAACTTACTAGGTTTTGATTTTCTCATTTGACCCAAATAATCAGATATCCTTCTCAAAATGCATAGGTTTTAAAAGTCAAAAGATAAACTTAATTTTGAAGATTTGAAATGTTGCACTCTAACTTACTGAGTGTGACAATTTATTTCTTTGAAATAAGTGAGTCTTATCATCCAATTCATTTTATTCAAGATAAAAGGATCGTATTTTAAAATCTTTTCAAAATTTTGACATTAAGACATTAAACAATAAATTTGGTACCAATTTTGGGCATCACAAGGGTGCTAACATTTCCTTGTGCGTAACTGACTCCCAAACCTATTTTCTCAAAATTCGTAGACCTAAAATTATTTTCAAGGTGATCAGATCACACCTCAATAAAAGATCGGTGGCGACTTTAATTTTTCATTTTAATAAGTCGACGACTAATTTATTTTTGTTTTTTAAAAAAATGGTTTTGACATGTATAAACAAAGAATCATCAGATTTGGACCCAACAAAACTGACAGAAACAAGATAAGGTTTTAGTTTACCAAACCATGCCTGTGGAGCTTGTCGTAACCGATATAGCACTTTAGTCAATTGACAAACAAGAGGTTTCCTGTTCTCATAGTGGCGCTTATGCAAAAACGCCGCTAAAGCACAGTATTAGCGGCGCATTATAAAAAGCGCCGCAAAATATCTTAACCAAAACGAAGCGTTTGGTCTTGAGGTATATTAAAATTAGTGGCACTTATGGAAAAACGCCGCTAAAGCACAGTATTAGCGGCGCATTGTACAAAACGCTGCAAAATATCTTAACCAAAACGCAGCGTTTGGTCTTGAGGTATATTAGAATTAGTGGTGCTTATGAAAAAGCACCGCTAAATCACAAAGCGCCGCAAAATATCTTAACCAAAACACAGCGTTTGGTCTTGAGTTATAGAGCCGATAGCGGCGGTTGTAGAAAACGCCGCTATTTCCCGCAATTAACGGTGCTTAACTAAAAAAGGCCAGAAAATTTTAAACTGAAACGCAGCGTTTCGTCTTGAGCTATAGCGCGATTAGCGGCGCTTACCAGAAAACGCCGCTACATATCAGCTTTTAGTGAAATTTTGACCAAAACGCATCGTTTCGGCTTGACCTATAGATGCATTATATAATGTAGGTTATTATATATTTAGTTTATCATATATGGTTTAGGTTTAGGGTATTAGGGTTCATTATATAATGTTTATTATTTTTGGATTAGAGTTTAAGGTTTAGGGTTTACGATATAGGTTTAGTGTTTTTGGTTTAGGGTTTGAGAGTTTGGTGATTAAGGTTCAGTGATTATTATAAGTTAAAAAGTTTATCGTATATAGTTTAGGGTTTTAGGGTTAATCATTATATAATATTTATTATTTTGTGAATATTAGAGTTTTGAGTTTAGGGTTTATGATGTAGGTTTAGTGTTTTGGGGTTTAGTGTTTAGGGTTTAAGAGTTTAGGGTTTAGGGTTTGGGGTTTAGGCCACTTTAGTCATGTTAAGAGGTTAATTAGTGTTTTAGGGCTTGATGCTTGTGGTTAACGGTTTGCAGTTTATAATTTAAGGTTTACAATGCATGGTTTTAGGGTTTGGGTGATTTAGGGTTTATGGTTACGAGTTTTAAGGTTTAATGACTTTTTTGGTACCAAATTCAAAAAAATAACAAATACGTATTGTTTTTTAATTATTATTATGATATTAGGGTTCTAAGTGACACAAATGATTGGTTTACTAATTGACAAATGGCATATTTATATGTTATATATGATGAAACAAATTAATTACTTGTGTTATTTACATATATATATTAATCATTCATATATTCACTTAAAAATAGAGTATATATAATTTTAAAATTATAATACATTATTTAAATACTATAAATAATTAATAATTTTGAATATTGATAATATTTAAATTATACACTCTCTAAGATTTATAAAATTTATAAAATTTTAACAATTGAAAATAATAAATCTGTATAAAATTTTTAAATAATGTTATTAATAATATTAATAATGTCATAATTGTAATGTATCAATTAAAAATAATGTCTAGAACAATGTATAAAATATATACAAAAATATAAATATTAGCGGCGTTTGTTCAAAAAACGCCGCAAAAAAATATATAAAAAATGAAGTAATACGGCACCGTTTCGTTGACGAGTTAAAGGTTAGTGGCGTTTTTTGTCAAAATACCGCAGAAGTTGTGAAACTAGTGGCGTTTTCACGTAAGATCCACAAATATTATAGTATAAAACGAGGCCGTTTTAATAGTAATAAAAAGTTAATAATTACCGGCGTTTTGATTTAAAACGCCAAAAAATCTAAAATTAGCGGCATTTTCTGATAAACGCCACAAAAAAACATATTAAAAATTAAACGAAATGGCACCGCTTCGTTGACGAGTTAAATTTTACTGGCGTTTTTATCGAAATGCCGCAAACGTTGTGAATCTAGTGGCATTTTTATTCTAGCGCCGCAAATGTTAAAATGTAATATGTTGCCGTTTTTAACATAAATAATATTAATATAAATTTAATCGGTAGCGGCGTTTTGAAGTAAAACGCCAGAAAATCTAAACAGCAGCGGCGCTTGTTCGTAAAATGCCGCAAAGAGAATATTAAAAATTTAAGAAAACGACACCATTTCGGTGCCGAGTTAAAATTTAGTGGCGTTTTTTTATAAAAACACCGCCAAATTTAAAATGATAACGACGTCGTTTTTGTCCAAAATCAACTTCTATCTCTAAGTCGTCGCCCCTAGCCTGAAATCCCCCATTTCTCATAATCCCTAAACAGCCAGAGGGAAATACTCCAAGAGAGCAGTTCGTCGAGAAGTTTTGCCCCCGATTCGTCGATTGGTTATTTTAGCAGCAAGGAAAAGGTTTATTTTTTGGGTTTCTTGCAAAGTTACATAACCCATACAGAGAAGAAGGTGATTTTGCAGTCAGATTCTGTTTTTTGGGCATTCATTATTTAAGGTACCATTTTGATTATATTTTGTATTTAAAGGTTGCATTTTCTTGTTTTTGTTAAATTTCTTGTTTGTAATTTGTTGATGACCCGTTGAATGAACTAAAATGCGATTGTTCTCTGTGTTAGGGTTTGTTCGGGGCTTTCATTTCTGTTCATCGCAATCAAGGTACTGTAATGCTTTAATTTCTGTTATATTCGGCATGTGCACATTACTTTTTTGACGGTGTTCAATGATTTTTAGGGTTTTAGGAAGTTTAGGGTCTTCTCTGTGTTTAGGGTTGGTAAGATTATTGATTTTTAAAAACACATTACTTGGTATTCTGTTTTGGCACAACAGTTAAGCATATAAGTTTGTGGAGTTGAGAGATTTATGTCGTATTGCACATTTAAGCTTGGTGCTGATTGGCACAGTTTCTTCAGTCTTCTCGTATTGCACATTTTGAATGTTAAGCATATGAGTTTCTTCACTTGGGTTAAACATAAACACAAACTGAACAAAATTATAATCGTTGAAAACTATGTTAAGCTATGTTAAACATTTTGAATGTTAAGCATAGTTTTGAATGTTAAGCTATGTTAAGCTATGTTTTGAATGTTAAACATTTTGAATGTTAAGCATATGAGATTCTGCACTTGAATGTTAAGCTATGTTGTTTAGATTTAAATTATAATCTTTGAAAATTGAACAAAAAAATGATGCACGGTTAAACATAAACTAAACAAAAATAGTTTAGTTAAAAACTGAACAAAAATCCAGCAAATATTTCCCATTTGTTACTAATTAACAAATTTATTCAGAAGGATTGTGGTAGAAATATGTATTCAGTTTGACGTGCTTTATTTTATGTCAAGTTTTTTGAATTGTTTTTTTTTTGTATAATGCGTTGGTCTGCATGTAAGAGGGTTGGACAATTCTGATTTGTCCTAATCCTTGTTCGTTTTTCTTAAACAAGAAACTTCTCATCAGCTTTGCAATAATAAATTCTATGGTTTTGAGACTATTTATTTATATTTTTAGCATATTTAATATTATTAATATTATATTATTTATTTATATTTTCAGCGTATTTATATAAACATCTGAGTTGTTATAATCCACAACAATTTCTCTCTTTATTTAACAAAGAAGAAGGTCACCGTTTTCTATAATTAAAATAAATTATATTCATTGAAGAGACTGATGAGTTTCAACTCTCTAAAATGAATTTTTTTTTATTTAAGCTCTTTAAGATTTTAAAAATTTTAAATTAGTAAATATAAAATTGCACATTGACTTCTCTTAAAAATGATAAAAAATTGATTTAATCCTTTTAAAATTATAAATATATTGACTATTAAAATTGTGAAATTGCACTTTTACTATTATAAAAAATCACAATTTAATTTTGAGATCATCTAAAAAAATTTCTGACTTCGCCTCTGTATATATACCATTTTTAATATATATTAGTTTTTCTGAATTTAAAAGTTAATAAAAATAAAAATATTGTAGGATTTGAACTTGAACTAATTACATTAGTAAAATTTTTAATTTACCACTCAACTAAAATGTTAATTTATTAATTTTATATTTTTTAATTTTACTATGTACATTTTATTATTTTTGGATAAAAACTAAAGTTAATTTTTGACACTTTCGAATTAAATTTTCTATCATATAAGATAACAATGTAAATTATTTAAATAAGGTTCAGTTTTTTTGTTAAGAAAAATGTCATATTGGTTTATATTTTAAAAACATAACTTAATTACATGACTATCACATCTTACATATCTTACATAGCTTAATTATACTTAACTTACATAACTTACATTATACACAACTTATATAACTTTCATTATACACATACATAACTTGCATATAATACACAATATACATAACTTACATAATTTTCATAGTACATAACTTACATAATATTGAACTTACATAATTTTCATAATACATAACTTACTTAATTTTCATAAAAAATAACTTACATAACTTACATAATTTTCATAACCTACATAACTTATACAATACACAACTTACATAATTTTCATAATACATAACTTACATAATATTGAACTTACATAATTTTCGTAATACATAACTTACATAATTTTGAACTTACATAATTTTCATAATACATAAGTTACTTAATTTTCATAATAAAAAACTTACATAACTTACATAACTTATATAGTACACAGCTTACATAATTTTCATAATACATAACTTACATAATTGATCATAATACAGCACTTACATAATTCACAACTTACATAATATTCATAATACATAACTTACATAATTTTCATAACAAATAACTTAATACATAACTTACATAACTTACATAGCTTAATTATACTTATTCTTAAATCCTAAACCCGTGCAATTTATGGTCAATATCAAACTTCAAGAATTAAGAAATGGACTGGTCTTGGATGAATTTGTCAAGGGTAAGCAACGGTTATCGAAATGGAGTACAGACGTTTCTAAATTTTGCATTTCAATATGCAAGCCAAGAGAACATGGTTCTTTGCCCCTTTAAGAATTGTGTGAACATAAACTGGCATTATCATGAGGTTGCATACGAGCATCTAATTGTTGATGGGTTTGTTCGGGGTTATAAACAATGGTTATTTCATGAAGAATGCCCGCCTAGTACTTCCTTTTCAAGGATGGATGTATCTTATTCTGGTACTGCTTACCATCAGTCTGATAGAGGGGATGACATGGAAGGTATGTTGCGGGATGCATTTAATATGCACAATCATGGTGTTCAGTCGTTCCCAGCGGACTTTGTGGCTTCTGATGATTATAATATTGGGAGAAATGTTTTTACTGAACCGGAAAGTAGTGTACCTCATGAAGAGCCGAATGAAGAAGCGGCGAAGTTCTACGCGCTACTTAATGACATGAACGAAGAACTGTATGAGGGATCAAAATTTTCAAAAATCTCTTTCTATGTTCGTCTTTTTCAATTAAAATGTTTGGGAGGGTGGACCGAAAACTCGTTGGCAATGCTGTTAGAGTTTTTGAGAGAAATGTTTCCGTTTGCAAAAATCCCTCAGTCATGCAAAGATATGAAGAAAATGATAAAAGATTTAGGCCTTGGGTACAACAAAATCCATAGTTGCCCGAATGACTAAATGTTGTATTGGGGCGATCAGAAAAACCAACAGTGTTGTCATGTATGCAGTGAATCCCATTGGATACATAGGAACACAAAAGATGGGAACAACGATGAAAATGATGCACAGTCAAGGAAGAAGCCAGTTAATATTTTACGGTATTTTCTGTTGATACCAAGACTTCAAAGGCTTTTCATGTCGTCGAAGACAGCAGAGTCAATGACGTGGCACCATGATGGACGAACCGATGATGGATTACTAAGGCATCCAACAGATTCTTTAGCTTGGAAATCATTTAACAATAAATTTCCAAGCTTTGCAAGTGATCCTAGGAGTGTGAGGCTTGGGCTAGCATCTGATGGATTTAATCCTTTCAAGATCATGAGCACTGCGTACAGTACTTGGCCAGTAGTGCTTGTTCCTTACAATCTGCCTTCGTGGATTTGCATGAAGCAATCTTCCTTATCTGATCTATGATTATCCCTGGAGAGAAAGGGCCCGGGAATGATATCGACATTTATTTACAGCCACTTATTGAATAGTTAAAACAATTATGGGCTGGTGTCGAGACATACGATGTGCTGAGAAAGGAGAACTTTAATTTACGTGCAGCTTTGATGTGGACCATTAATGACTTCCACGCCTATGCCAATTTATCCAGTTGGAGTACCAAGGGTCGTTATGCGTGTCCTTGTTGTGCTGCACAAATATGTTCGCAATGGCTGTACAATGGGAAGAAGTTCTCTTACATAGGGAATCGTCGGTGGTTACCGGAAAATTATAGATTTAGATTTCAGAGTTCTGTATTTGACGGTACTGAAGAGCTCAGAGAAGCTCCTTCGCAGACCAGTGGCTCTGAAATGATGAAGCTGATGATGACTCTGATGAAGAGGACTATCCTAATGAGGCGGACTTGTGGAAAAAAAGAAGTATTTTTTTTAGTTGCCTTATTGGGAGCATCACCCTTTACGACACAATCTTGATGTTATGCACATTGAGAAAAATGTCTGCGAGAACATTGTGGGTACAATTTTGAATGTCAATGGAAAATCAAAAGACAATCTTTAGAGTCGACTTAATTTAGTCCAAATGGGAATTCGGCCCGATCTTCATCCCAATCCACTTCCGAATGGGAAATATCGATTGCCGCCTTCTATTTTTTCAATGTCAAAAATGGAGAAAGAAGTGTTCTACACGGTGTTGAAGGATATAAAGGTTTCAGATGCATATGCATCAAATATATCTCGATGTGTTAGTGTTAAAGATCGAAGATTATATTCGCTTAAATCACATGACTATCACATCTTGATGCAAGATTTACTGCCAGTTGCTCTACGATGTTGTATGTCCAAGAAGGTGACGTCTTGTATAATTGAACTATCAAATATAATTAAAGCCATTTGTGGCAAAGTTTTGGATGTTCAAGAACTTTAGAAGGTACAGGATCGAGCCACTTTGACTTTATGCAACATGGAGAAAACCTTCTCACCTTTCTTCTTCACCATTATGGTTCACTTGATAATCCATCTCCCGCATGAAGCAATTCTTGGCAGACTCGTTTTCTATCGATGGATGTATCCCATAAAAAGGTGTTAATTAAAATTTTTAAAATTTTCCTTCATTCACCTCTATGCCTTTAGTTACAACTTTTGATAATGTTGTATATCGTGTTTAGATTCCTATCCAAATTAAAGTCTTACTGCCGCAACAAGCGTTATCCAGAAGGATCGATTGCTGAAGACTACTTGGCAGAGGAATGTATGACCTTCTATTCAAGATATTTGGAAGATGTTGAAACAAGGTTGAACAGACCAAATAGAAATGCTGGACTCACGGACCATAACTTCGCCGATACTTATTTGTTCCAAAGTTTTGGAGAACCAATCGGCAAAGTTGAAATTGCAGAATTAGATCATTTATCGTGGGTACAAACAGATCGGTATGTTCTGTTTCACCACAAATCAATGGAACCTTTACGGAAGTAAGTTCTAAAAATTTGATAAATATTTATCAAATTAAGAATCGTTTATCTTCTAACAAAGTGAACATTTTTTTAACATAGTGAGTACAAACAAATATTAAGATCTCATTCGTGCTCCCGAAGAACACAACATCGAGATATCAATAAGTTGTTCACAGAATCTTTTCATGAATGGTTAAGCCAAACGGTATGCAATTGGAGCTTTCATCGACAAATAATAATGTTTTCTTATAACATTTTTAATTACTCAGTTTACTTTCCATTCAATAGGTTTGGAGTGGGAAAAATGTCAACGACAAAGTTAAATGGCTTTCCCAAGGTCCAAATCGAGTGGTTAAAAGATAGAGTGCGTTCCTCATCAACGGATTCAGATTTCATACAAAATATTGCGAGAGATTGAGGAGAACGTAAAATTGTGGAATAGTTGTTAATTCTTCCATTACAAGTTACGCTAGTATTAGGGACAATAATCCTGTCGAGGGAAATGTGGAATATTTCGGACTTCTCACTGACATAATTGAGTTGGATTACTACGGCAAATGGAAAGTTGTCTTATTTCGAGGTGATTGGGCTGATGTTAATACTGCTCGTGGAATTAAGCAAAATTAATATGGTTTTTCAATGGTAAACTTCACTTGATTGATTCACACAAGACAACAACTGATAGATGAGCCGTATGTATTCTCATATCAAGTCAAACAAGTTTTTTACTCAAAAGATCAAACTGATGAGGGTTGGTACGTTGTACTCCGTAACATCTCTAGAGACTTGTTTGACATGGGCAGTGGAAGTAGAGATAACATCGACGACAGATCAGAAACTTTGCCCTTTCCAGAACAAAACTTAAACGGTAATATCCCTAGTACTAGTACACAATTTCAATGGGTTCGTCAGGATACGGATGAAGATATTTACGAATAATGATGTAGTAAGATTTTACGATTGTTTAATTATATGTAATATCATAATTTAAATCTTGGTCTTATTATATATTTCAACTATTTTATGTGTAATGCAGATAAAATGCCTAGAAGAAAAATGCGAGTTCTAAGCATTGTTCTAAATGATCCAAACTCGATAGAAACAAATAGTGAACAACAGACAGTAATTGGATCTTTGAATGTTCCGATTACGGCTGAGGATCCTACAGAAGTTGAAAGTAATTTTACATTTAATTTACATGCGTGTTGACTTATAATTGATTTATTTTTCAAATTCTTATATTATAATATACCACTTTTCAGCTGAAAATGGTGGGACGCGCAAAGGTCGAGGACGTACGCTACTTAGAGATTTATACGAGTTAGATCCAGTCGAGCATGTCAAGGTATGCAAAAATAGTTTTGGTCAGCCTATTGGATCAGAAGCTCGACTTTTAGCAGGATACATGGGCATTTTAGCACGAAATGCGAATATGTTACCTATCAACTACGAGTCATGGCATCAAATGCCCGATAGTAACAAAAACCAAGCCCTCAATAATATTAAGGTAACAAAATGTTAATGTTATCTGTAATACTTGGGAATTAGTTTCATTTATATTTACTTTCTTAACTTGTGTTTTTTGTAGGCGAGGTTTACTTTAGAGGTCTCGGATACTTATGTAAAGAAGGCATTGGGAAAAATATGGAGAGACCATAAAATTACTTAGAAGAAATATTATTATAAGACAAAAACCTCGAAGAGAAATTGCAAAATGTCCCGCCGGGTATGCTGAGGTACCAATGGGAAGATGCAGTTAGATTTTGGCATCCGAAGAAAGGCGAGGTACGACGTACTTCCAAACTCTTGTAATTATTTTGGTTTATAGTATTTACTATTTACGTACTAAAAATTTCATAACGTAGGATCGTGAACGAGTTGGAAAAAGCAGCAGGCAGAAACAAAAATTCACTTACACAGCCGGGTCGAAAAGTTTTGCTTGTGTAGCTGAGGCGGAGGTATTTTTAATTTTTTAATACTGTCAAATATGTATAACTTTCCATTAAATAATATTTTTACTACTATATTATAGGAACTGTCGTCCGGTCAAAAAGTTAGACGCCTTCAGCTTTTTGAAATTACACATAGGAAGAAAGATGGATCTCCTATGACTCCTGAAGCTGGTGAAATTATGGTATGTTTACTTAATACGATTTGACTTGTTTTAGTTATTTATAGTGTTTATTTTCTAATGGTTTAATTCATTTCTTGTAATGCAACTATTGTTATGTTGCATTTGTTTTTTTAATATATATTGCATTCCTAACTATTTGATTTATTTATTAGGAAAAACTAAAGGATAAAAAGGTGGAGTACGAAGCGATTGCTTCTAGTGATAGTTTTGTTCATCTTGAAGACATTGATAACCGGATTATTACTGAAGTTTTGGGTCCTGAAAGGTATGGTCGTGTTCGATTTCAAGGATCTTTTGTTAGCCCAACCCAATATTTTGGATCCAGCTCGCAGCAATACATGCCTTCGGGGAGTCAGGCTTAAGCTGAAGTTCAGAGGTTAAAAGACCAGATGGCTAAGATGCAAGCGAGCACAGTTGAGGTTTAAAGGAAATATGAAGAACTCCACCTACAACTTAAAGCAGAGGCGGCAGCGAGGGAAGCAGAGGCTGTAGCGAGAGAAGTAGAGGTTCAAAAGAAATATGAAGAACTCTAGCTACAACTTAAAACAGATGCGGCATCGAGAGAAGCAGAGCAGAGCAGAAAGTACGGCGAACTCCAATAGCAGCTTAAGAATATGATGAAGATGTTTCAGTAGTCGCAAGATCCGCCGTCATAGTGTATTGTATAAATATTTTTATCATTTTAAATTTTAACATTTTTGTAAAAATAATATGAATTCTATTTTATTTATTGATATTAATATTATTTTATTCATTTAATTTGAAATATTATATGAATTTATTGCTTTTAGCTGGTTTAGATTTGATTACTTTTAATTTGTTGTTACAAGAGGGCTGAAAAAAATTTTATTTTACAAAAATCCCAAAATTAGTGGCATTTTTATAAAAGCGCCACTAAAAGCTAAAGAGCATGACCATAGCGGCGTTTGTGGAAAAAAATGCCGCTAAAGAACATTACTTGTAGTGGCATTTCTGGAAAAGGCGCCGCTAAAAGAACATGAGCTTTTAGCGGCGTTTGTTGGTATGCGCCGCTAAAGGTCATGTTCTTTAGCGGCGTTTGTCGTAGAATCACCGCTAAAGAGCATGACCTTTAGCGGCGTTTTTTTTTGAAGTGCCGCTAAAGAAAATAACCTTTAGCGGCTTTTTATTTCTGTAAACGTTGCAAACGTTAGCGACGTTGTCGATAGCGGCATTTTCAAATACCTTTAGTGGTGCTAAAAAGTGCCGCTAAAGGCCTAAATAAACGCCGCTAAAAACCTATTTTGGTGTAGTGACTTTATCTGTTTTTTAATTGTAATTTTTTTTTCAAAAGTAATCATATTCGAGTAACTCATATCTTTTAACATGAACATAAATATACGTGTGACTAATAAATTTAGCAAATTACCGCAGCAACACCCACCTTTCATATTATTGGAAAATATATCTACAATCACATCATCTTGAAAGTTCTAACACGGAAGCAGTGACGTACAAAAGCCTTGTTCAGACAACAAACCCAACCCAACCAAACATGCATAACTCTAAACTCAAATTGCAAACTACGTATCCATATCAACAACTGAGCATAGGAAATCAACTCAGATGTCTCTAGCTTCAATCAACGCAAGTAGCATTTTCTCACAGTCTCCAGAAGTATCTCCAACAATAGCTTTTTCCAGGGTCACTCTGTTTTTTCCTTTAGATTCCTCCTTAATACGTTCTGTGTTTACCTCTGCCTGAGTGGCGACCACTCTAGTAAGAGCTCTTTCATCTGTTCCGAGCTTATTGATGGCTTGTGGTAAAGCCTTCTCGAAATATTTCTTAGGGACGATCAAGCACTTGATTGCAACTCTCCGCAATTTGTGGAATTCGCCATCCGGTCGGCCTTCAAATCCCGCAAACTAGTAATTATTTCATTATCAGTTTGAATTAAGCCATGTCATACACTCTGCGACTTGCTAAGTCTATAGCCATAGTGACATTGAATTAGAACATGGCATATGTTTATACTCTACTACTTGGCTACTTGTTAAAAGGAGTCCTCTTTGGCATTTTGCTTTACTGCCACACCGACTGTTATAGGGTTAAAAAGATATGATGAACAACCTTTCTTCACATTGATAAATGATACAAATCAAAAGTTGTAATTTTGTAAATATTGAGAGCTAAATTTATTAAATTTTTGTAGAATTTGAACTAAAATGACAAATTTTGTAAACATTGAGGACTAAATTTTTTGACTTTTTTATATTTAGGATCACATTGATAGAATATGTAAACATTAGAGGACAAATTTGTTATTAGACTAATAAAAAAGCGCCTACCACCTTTTTGTCACTCATCTAATGGTAACTAATGGGAGAGTAACTGAATTATTTAATTTCGAAAAATTTAGTGACTAAATCGAAAAGTTTAATAATTAAATGACCAAAATAAAATAATGTCAATAATTTAATTACTCTATACTTTACCCAAATTTTTTTAATAAAATACCGTATATCGAGGGTCAATTTTATTGCTCCTATTAGTATAGGTAATTTAGATTATAATTTTCCCCTCAAACATTATATATAATGATGGTATATATATTTTACTTTCAAGAAATAATGGTATAATATTGAGTTTTTTTTGTAACATCCCAAAAATCGGGTTAGTAGAATCGGGTTTGTGAATCAAGAGAGAGTGATCATGCTTTAATTCCTTAAATTATCTATGTATTTTTAAGAAATAAATGAGGTATTGGTTTGTTGGTTCAGTGTTTGTGTAACGTTTTTTGAAACTGAACGATTCTTGAAACCCAAGTTCAAATCCTTTCTCTCGAATCATTTTTATTATTTTGCAAATTTTGCCTTAAACCCTAATATGTGACATGCCTTTTTTTTTTAAATAAATATTTCAAATTATATCAACAATGAGTTATTTTTTTGATGGTTAAATATTAGTGAATTTATCCTTGAGTTCCTAATTTCAATTTCCTTCCCATGTAAATAATTTAATTTTTTGACAAAAACCCCTTGTTTTAATGTGTGGACCATCCGAGCCTAGTTAACCTAGGTATAAATATTAGTTTTTCAATAATAATCAACCTTTAATCCTCCTCCTCATTGCCCTAGCCGTTCCTCTCATTCTCTTTGATTTTAATTTTTTTCCTCCATTGTTGTCGTCACCTACACCTAGTTTTACCATCTCTTTCTTTTCTTTTTTTTTTCTTTTTGCCGCTAGATTTGTTAACATATTTTCCACCATATTGTCATTATTTTTCCTCATTAAAATCAGCCCGAAATCTGAAATATAGAACTCCAAGATTGATTCCGAACATTGCCAAGAAAGTGTCATTGTCATTTCTCTCGACTAGCTTGGGTAAGGTCTATTCTCTCTTCAATTTATTAATTAATCTTGTCTATTAAAAACCTAAATTTCCAGATCTAGAATTTGGGGATTTTAAATTATTTAAAAAGTATTTTTCTAGATTTTAATGAGATCTCAAACTGTTTTAAAATTTAGCCCCAATTTTGGCCACCATGGGTGATGGTGCGTGCACCTATGTGCAAGAAAGGGGGTTGTTTTGTTTCTTGGTTCTTGCTTATATTTTTTCAGCCTTAATTTGAGTTCTTGGACCCTCCTAATAATCTTTTGAACCCATTTCAATTAGGGAAAAACGTTCTTGATCGATTGACCATTCAAAACTCACAAATCGTGAAGCGTAAGTGCAATTAAGGGTAACTAGTTTGTTATTTCGACATAGTTGTTGGGTAAAGGTTATGAATTGATTAAATGAAGGAATTTAATCATTAATTAGATACTAATTTTCCAGTACATTATTGAATTAGGTGCTGACCCAAATGCTCCAAATCATCTGTAAAGGCAAAGAACGATTGTACGTACGGTTTGCATCGATATAGTGTAAGGAATCTAACTATTTTGGATTCATAAAATAGTTATAATTTCAAAAATTGGTTTGAGCTCATAAATGGGTGTTTGGGGGCTAGTTTAATGGTAAATTGATTTAATTTATATTGAATTTTGGTTTAGGTTCATTTAAGGAATTATTAAGGAAAATTGGAAGATTCGCTAGTGTGCTACGAGGAATCGAAAAATAAAGTGTGGGTCCTAAACTCATAAAATTGTTTAAAAATGTTAAATATCATGTTATATTTGATAAATTAGCTTGCTGTTTGGATTGGCTTAATAGCCAAATTATTGATTTTTTGAGTGGCCGAACCAGGTATGTTTTGAGCCTTAAAAGATTGACATGTTGGCAAAATTGCTTGTTTGAATGTTTGATTGAGTTTGTAATTGCATATTTGAGTTATGAGATATGAGAATTTTTTACTGAATGATATAATGTGTTGAGATATTAAGCTTATGTATGATTTAAACGCATGAGATATTTATTAAATTGCGTACTGAAAAGGGTGATATTTATGCACAATGAAAATATGTAAAGTATGTGAAATTGAACGATATTGATTGATACCAACATAATGGTAATTTGAAAGATTGGAGCACTGTTCCCATTTACTAAAAGTATGTGATTATTGAGGACATTCTGAGCATGAAAAGTATTGAGATATGATTATGTATGAGATTGTGTGACATATTGCATATGCATTGGGTTGAGATTTTGTAGTTGATGGAGGAGTTCCATGGAGTACCGGCGGCATATTAAGTCCGCATTATTCGTAATCAATGCACTGCACCTAGAGTACCGAGGGGATTGGCGATTTTATTGCATATTATATGTTATTGGCGATTGTATCGCACTATTTGATATTCGGCAGATTTTCTGCATTATTGATTATTCGATGGTTTTACCACATCGAGCTATGCTCATAATGTTTTGGAGTTTGGCAGACGGGTTCTGGGGAACTCGTGGTGTGTTGCATGTGGTATGGGCAGGAACTTTTGTGCATTGCATCATGTGCAAGATATATTTGAATGTTATTGATTTATGTTACGCATTGTATTTTGTTGTATCGACTGGTATCAAAATTAATAATTGTTACTCAAATGAATGATGACCTATGCTCATACACCGTTTGACATCAATTTGATAATGTCTATGCAACGACATGAAATCCTATTATGGTTCTATTTTCTTCCGTTAATGCTAATATGTTTCACTATATTTGATGTTTTTGCCCGTTTAAATAATTATTCGACTCACACTGAGCTTTTCATAAGCTCACCCCAATAGTGTTTAACTTTTTACGTAAACCTCAAAATTAGGACCAGACTCGGCATTTGGAGAATCAACTTGGACCTCAGATTATTATTTAATTAAGTATTATTAAGTCTTTATTGGTTTTGGCTTGTAATTTTTAATTATTTCTAGTCTGTGGCTTGGTAACTTTTCTTTTTCGGATTTTTGCATGCATGAATTACTCAAGCATAATAACCAGATAATGCATGATATCAGACTTAAGTAAAATTTGATATTGTTCCCAAGTTTCTACTACATTATAGAGGAACTATTTTTGAAAAACAAATCGATGAGGCGACTAATTTTCCAATATGACTTGAAAAAATAGTTTTTCCACTGCATTAGTTTAACTTTGAGTTTTTTTAAAGAAAAGCGACAAGCAAACGGTTTTTCTAAAACAACACTGTCAACAATAAAATGAATCCTAAGCATATATGACCTAATAAATGAATGTTTTTAAGCTAACTCAAATTACACCTACGATTTTCTCTAAAATGACTTTATTTAAAGTCTTAAAAAGTAATGTAAGTTAGCTTAGCCATTTTAGTGGCTAATGTAGCCATCTCAATCTAGCCATAACGTCTAGGCTGGGTTTGGGAGTTTACATTTTTATTCAATTTTTAATATTTATAATTTTTCTCATTTCTTAATAATTTTGTTCAAATAGTCCAACCAGTTTTGAATTAATAACAAATTATAAAAAAATTATTAGGTCAATTAAATATAATTAAAGGTACTTGTAATTACCCATTTTTGCCCGGCCTGCTGGAGAACCAAACCAAAAAATAAATAAGAAGGGTCCAAAATTAACAGTCCAATTTACAAATCAAAATAGCCCAAAAATTAACCCTAACCCAACAAACCCAAAACAAAAAATAAACCCTAGCGCAAAAAAAATGTTACAAACTGCATTTTCAGAAACCCTAGCCACCCTAAGCCTTGCTGCCGCCGCACGTCACCTCCTCTGCATGCTCTGACATCTCTGTCACCTGTAAAGAACAAAAAACACGCAAGCAGAGAAGACAACGAGAAAAAACAAAGAAGTAGAAGCGAACAACAGAAAAGAAAACAAAAAGAATCTTGTATTTCGGCTATAAAAGCCTAGATCTGATGTTTGTAATTTTTTTACACACATTCGAAAATAAAAACAGAAAAAAAAACTTTAAGGTGATACTTTCATTTTATTTCATTTTTGTTTTATTTTATTTTATTAATTTTTTTCATTTCGAAATAACATTAAATAAAAGGGAGACTTTTTACCTTTATCGCCGTCGCCGGAGAGTATTCGAGGCTAAGGGGTTGCGTCAGAGAAAAAGAGGAAACTTTTCACTTTCTCGACCACCGTATACGACGGCGTTGACACCGACGACCGGCGGGGCCACGACAGCCCATCGGTTGGAACCCTATGACCGGCGTTTGGAGAAGGGGAGGAGTTGAGAGTATATGAGAGAGTTTTTTTTTTATTTTTTTGTTTTGAAAGGGAGAATGAGTTTTTTAAAAAAAAACTTTGCTTTTATAAAGGATGCAAAACGACGTCGTTTAGGGCCTATTTCAGTGGCCTCAAAATGTCGCCGTATCTGGCCACCCGCGCGCAACCCGACTAGTTTCGGGAGAGATCCGCGCGTTTTCCTTAAATGGGTTATTTATAACCCTGGTCCTTTTGTGTTTATGCTTCTCTTAATTTACTCCTTTTTTGTTTATTTTTTTTAATTTGGCCCCAGAATTTTGTTTGGTTTTCGATCAAGTCCCTGACCCACTGACGCGCCGAAAATGGGCACGTGTCCGGATTTGGGTGTTTTTTTGTCCATTTGTTCCTCTATCTTTTCGTGCTCCTTACCTTTAGTCCTCATTTATTTATTTTTGTTATAATTTTACTTTAAAATTGAATTTTATTACGATTTAATCCCTAATCTGCCTAATTTTAACCCTTTACTGTTTTATTCATATATTCTTATTTTTAGCAGTTTTATATTTTTATTTTTATATTTTATAAATTATTCATATTAAACTGTTTTATATTATTTTAGACATTATGTATTTTAAATTACTTCCTATATTATTATGAATTGCTATATATATATCATTTTATCTTAAACTGTCTTGTAAATTATTTATATTAGATTTTTCAAATGTTATTCTTTTAAATTGTTTTATGTATTGTTTATTTTAGATTGCTTGAAATTATTTATTTCACACTGTTTTATATTTTATTTATTTCAAATTTTTTTGTTTATTTTGAAACCCTTTTTTATATATGATTTCTTTTAATTTTTTTTTATTTTATGTACTTTAAATTGTTCTTGTATATTATTTTATATCGTTTGTCTTTGATTATTAATTTGTATTAAAAATGATGTACATTGTGTGATTATTGCCATCATGTGAACTATAACTAGCTTGTTCGTATTTCCATATTATTGTCATTCATTGGTGCAATATTTTATTCATAAACCGTTATTTTATGCTCTATATCATCATTCCATTTCATTTCATCACTTCGAAAGTTGCGTTCAATTTGTATATACTCCTAATGAATCGTTGTATTTTAACCTAAATGAAACAAATGCACCTCGTTCAAGTATTGTACTCGCCATTATTCGAAAAAAGAAGTTTTAAAATAAGGCAATATTTCGCGTTTTTAGAGATTCGAGAAATTGTACCCTAACTTATAGGGTTTCAATTTTCTCGTTAAACCTAAATAGCAAAATATCCTTTTAAATTTTAAAATATACGAAATTTCAATGAAAAAAATCAAAAGCAAGCTTATTCTCTAAGGTTCCAAATATCATGTCCTAACTTACGGGACGTGACATTTCGTTACCTCGAGACGAGTAGGTCTTTAACTTCCTTTTCGATTTATTCCAGCGTTTTTAATAACATTAATAAAAAAGGGATCGTATTTTAAATTTCCTTTCAAATTTTCAACTTTCGACATTAAGACATTAAGTAATCAACTAGGTACCAATTTTGGGCGTTACGAGGGTGTTAATCCTTCCTCGTACGTAACCGACTCCCGAACTCATCTTTCTGAATTTCGTAGACCAAAAACCGTTGTTTTAATAAACCGAACGTTTATTAAAAATAATCAGTTTTCGAGGTGACCCAATCACACCTCATCAAAAAGGATTGGTGGCGACTCCCGAATTTTTTTGTTTTCAAAATCCAAGTGGACCTTTTTTAAAAAAAATGGTTTTGACAGCTTGGCGACTCCACTGAGGACCTAAAAATAAGAGAGTCAAGCCACGAGTTGATTACTTTTTTCCTTTTCATCAAAAATTGAAAACTTGGTTTAAATGTATGATCCTTTCGTTGCATTTCATCTGTCTTTATTACGATCTTCATCATTGTGGTTTAATTGTTATGTCGGTTTAAGGTTTGGTATCTTTATGCACATTGCATCGCATGATCGATCGATCTTACCCTTTTAAGTGGGAGTGAGAAACTATTCCTTCGTGAGGTTTCCACCTCCGTGCAGGATAGTGGATCACTTTCAGGATACATCCATACCTATGTCTTCGTGAGATTTTCATCTTCGTGCAACCATAGGGAAATGTATTCCCCTGAACTGAACTCGGTCCATATGAGCCTATAATGGGTGATGATCGAGGAATCTGCCGGATCGGGTACCTTTACTTTACAACTGAACCCCATATAGCGAGCTTTAAGAGCCCACCCTAGGTAGAACCACACCGAACCCCTAGTGGTCATCCAAATAGGTACTCTTTTCGTTATTTATGTTTTTGCACTAACGTGTTTTTTTTGTTTCGCTTATGATTACATTTGCATTTTCATTATAGAAAAGAGGTGTTGATTCACGTTCAGTTGCTAAATAGGGAGCTTGTCATTGAAAATGGATTTCTTGATAAAGTGGAAGACAATGCGGTCGTCCGAATACGGTTCGAGAAAATGTAATGAGGGAAGGGTGATAGTTTGATGAATGAATACATGACTTTGCTTCATTGCTCGTGGATTCAAGCTAACAAAGATTATTCGAAAGTCATCAACGTCCCAACTTTCTTAAAGAAGCTAACAAGTATAACGAGGATGAGTGAGTAATGGGTAGCAGCCTAGATTAAGCAAAAAGGTGATAGAGGAGGCACCCCTTTGAAGAGTTCGCGAGATTCGATCTTAACATATGGATATGAGGAAAAGGATCGATGTCCTCACTTTGAATATTAGGGCAAGGTCGTATGTGTAGATATCTGTTTTATGTAAATAGATTTGTTTTCTAGTAAAGTTGTTCTAATAGAATTGAATCAAAATCAATGCCTCTTTTTGCATTCATTCCTTTAATCTGCATTACATTTCATTGCATGCATTAAATTTCACAAAAGGACCCTAATTAATCGAAATTGTTACAGTTGCTTTGGAAACTAACGAAAATTCACCAACTAAATATCGCTACGGTACCCGCCGCAAAACTAAAGAAATGGTCTAAAGGTCGGAGAGATTAGAGCAAATGAAAATATAGATGTAAGAGGAATTTGCAAAAATTCGACAAGAAATGAGGGAGATGCTAAAATTCCTAAGAAATGTGATGAGTCAGTTAACCCAATTTCTAGCTGGAGGGTTAGAAAAAGGAAAGGGCCCTATGGTTAATTCTGGAGACGATAACGAGGACCCTACTTATCCTCTAGGCTTTACCCCAACAAACACCCAAGCACAACCAAACGCGTATCCACAAAGGATGTCTATTAATATCAGACCCCAATACCAGACCGGTACCTCGACACCGGTGAACTTCACGACTGGTTCAGGTTCTAACCCAGGGGATAATCTAACCAATCCTGTTGTCCTTGATTTGGATGATCTAGCGGAAACAAAATAGGTGAGAGTGGAGCTCTCAAATGGTACGACGCGAACGCCTAATGTGAATACCACGTGAGAATCACAGGGCACTCGATCGAGAATTGCACCGCTTTTAAAAAGATAATCAAAAGACTCAACAAAATAGGTATTGTGAAATTCGATGATCCATCTAATACAAAAAATCCATTACCCAACCATTCTGACAAATGGGTTAACGCGATAATCGAGAGTACAGAGAGGAGAATCAAGACAGATGTAGCAGAAGTGAAAACCCCGCTGAGGGAGGTTTGAAAGAAAATGGTAGAAAAATGATTAACCACACAGGATTTAGGGGAGAAACCCGGAGAAGCAAGGAACTACTGTGAGTTCCATGATGAAGAGGGTCACGAGATTTAAAGGTACAATGAATTCAGGGCCTTGGTGCAAGGCCTGATGGATAATAAAGAATTAGAATTCTTTGAATACTAAAGACCCAGAAGGAATTTTTAGAAATTGGAGCATCAATGCTATATGTGAAGAAGGAATTATAAGAGAAAATTTATTAGGCATTTGCCTTTATGAGCCTGGAAGTGTTCTGAACAATTGGACTACGGAAGAGATTCCTATAGTTTTTAGAGCTGATTCAGAGTAATGTTCAAAACACGCTTTTTACTTTAAACCTATAAGCAATAAGAATCGTTTTTTGAAATAGGCTCATGTCCAACATCTTTATTTCAATAAAAAATGCATTTTTGTGTCTTATTTTAAGCAAATGTTCTTTTATTGCTTTTTTTTGTTCATATTCATACCACATAAATAATTGTTCTTAGATTCATTTATTCTTTGGATATTCCTTCGTGCCTACAACAGGTCTCTAGATATCAATGACATGAGCAACGCTGCTACTGACCCAGAATCTCCTTTTGAGCAAGACATATGTCTGGAGGGATCTTAGGGCTTTGAAAATGACAGAGACTGTAACTTATCTCTTGATTTGTTAAGGATGGTAGAACAAGTCGAGAAACATATCCTACCTTACAAAGAATCAGTGGAAATTGTGAGCTTAGGAGAAGAAAAAGAGGTGATGATCGAAGCCTGTATCACCGCAGAGACAAAGCGAGACGTCATTGAGTTACTCTAAGAATTTAAAGATGTTTTTGCATGATCGTATCAAGATATGCCTGGGTTACTAAGACATGTGGATGCTGTTAAGAAAATCTCAAAAGAGGTCCATAAGAGTGTTTGAGGAACACATGCTAATGGTTGTGCAACGGCTGAGCAAATCATGAGATTCGGGTACTGCTGGTCCACCATGGAAGGGGATTGCATCAGTTATGCCAAGAAATGTCATAAGGGACAAATTTATAGAGACAAAATTCATGTACCTCCTTCACCTCTTCATGTTATGACTTCTCCATGGTCTTTTCTCTATGTGAGGCATGGATGTCATTAGGTCAATCTCGCCCAAAGCCTCTAACAGGCATCGATTCATCTTTGTGGTCATCAATTACTTCACCAAGTGGGTAGAGGCCGTTTCATATGCCAATGTCACCAAGTTAGTAGTCAGCAAGTTCTTAAAGAAGGAGATCATATGTCGGTATGGAATGCAGAAAGGATCATATTGGACAATAGATTGAATTTGAACAATAGTACAATAGTAGAGGTCTGCCATCAGTTCAAAATTAAACACCACAACCTGTCACCATATCGCCCAAAAATGAATGGTGCAGTTGAGGCGACTAATAAGAATATCAAGAAGATTGTGGGAAAAATTATTGAGACTTATAGAGATCGGTGTGAGAAGTTACCATTTGCTCTCTATGCTTATCGAGCATCAGTCAAGACCTCTATCGAGGTAACTCTTTTCTTATTGGTCTATGAAATGAAGATAGTTTTACCCATCAAAGATGAGATTCCTTCCCTTCAAGTCGTGTCAGAGCTGAAGTCGGATGAGGCAGAATGGATCCAAGTTCGATATGATCAGTTAAATTTGATTGAAAAGAAAAGGTTGAAAGCTATCCGTCATGGTCAAATGTACCAAAAGCAAATGATACGAGCTTACATCAAAAAGGTTCACCCTAGAGAATTCCATGAGGAAGACTTGGTATTTAAGAAGATCCTTCCCATACAAAAAGATTTTAGAGGAAAATGGATGCCAAACTGGAAGGACCTTATGTGGTGAAGAAGGCCTTTTTTTTAGGAGCGTTGATATTAACTGAGATGGACGGCAAGAGTCTGCCTAATCCAGTAAATTCAGATTCAGTCAAGAAATACTTCACTTGAAAAAAAATGAAAAAAAAGAAGAGAAAGAAAAAGGAGAGGCCAAGGCGAAAACCAGCAAAGGGCACCTTGAGACCAAAAAGGTTTTGAATTGAAAACCCAGAAAAAGGCAATTCAAATTTTGATTGAAGGTGGGGCATTTGGTAGTCTTGCTATGCCTGAATTAATAAGGAGAGGGGATGCTACATCTCGGGGCATCAACAAAGTACTCTGGATCTCCTAAACACATGTTGAGCTCAAAATGGTCCTCGAGAAGTTTTGTGCAGAGCAGATCATGCTACGATATCTAGGGCACCAATTTTCGTCTTATTCATTTGGCATCTTAGCAAAATTTTCTATCTTGATTAATTTATTCATTTCGAGCTTTGCTCTCAATAAAATTTCATCTTCTCCATTGTGATAATCTTTTTGAAGCATTTTTTATTGAAATAACGATTAATGCACTGATAATATTCATAAAAGGAGTTCTGCATAGTACTCTGAAAGCTTCTAAATAGTACTAGGACCTGAAACAAGACTATTATATAAAACAAATCAAATTTAAGAGTTGGAAACATTTGAGAAAGAATAGTCTAAATTGTGACTATTTCTTTGGATTTTCTGTTAAAGATACCAGCTGAGAAAGAATGCAACATAATATGTTAGTAATAAAACCATAATGAACAACGAGCAGTGTCAACCTAAGCATTAAGAAAGGATCATTCTAAAAAAAAGACATTCTGCATTCATGCAAATATCATGCATACACACCTAGTTAGGAGCATTTCATTCATTCCGATCATGACATCCTAATCACAATACATAAATAGGTCTATGAAATGGATTGTACAGGTCATGTTCCCCAGAGAACAAATCAGCGAAACCACAAATTCTATATCCTTGAAGTTGTAGTGGGATGGTTGAAGTCATCATGAAGAATATTATCTTCCTTAAGTTACAGTGGAGCAGATTGAAGCCACCAGCCTTATCTCCCTGAAGTTGCAGCGGAGCAGATTGAATACAGCTTATTTCTCAAGCGTTGTAGTGGAACATATTAAAGCCACAAATTATGGCGGATCTTATCTTCCTGAAGTTGCAGTATAGCAGATTGAAGCCACCAGCCTTATCTCCCTGAAGTTACAGCGGAGCAGATTGAAAATAGCGTATTTTTTTCCCTGGTGTTGCAGTGGAACAGATTAAAGCTACAAATTATAGTGGATCTTATCTTCCTGAAGTTGCAGTAGAGCATATTGAAGCCACCAGCCTTATCTCCCTGAAGTTGCAGCCAAGCAGACTGAAGACAATGAATCTTATTTCCCTGGCATTGCAGTGGAACAGATTAAAGCTACAAGTTATAGCGGATCTTATCTTCATGAAGTTGCAGTGGAGCAGATTGAAGCCACTAGCCTTATCTCCCTGAAGTTACAGCGGAGCAAACTGAAAACATCAAATCTTATTTCCCTGGCGTTATAGTGGAACAAATTAAAGCTACAAATTATGGCGGATCTTATCTTCCTGAAGTTGCAGTGTAGTAGATTGAAGCCACTATCCCTATCTCCCTGAAGTTGTAGCAGAGCAGACTGAAGATAGCAAATCTTATTTTCCTGAAGTTGCAGTGGAATAAATTAAAGCTATAAATTATAGATCTTATCTCTCTAAAGTTGCAGTAGAGCAGATCATATCAAACCTTATCTCTCTAAAGTTGCAGTAGAGCAGATCATATCAAACCTTATCTTCCTAAAGTTGCAGTGGAGCAGGTTGAAGATACCAATCTTATCTCCCTGAAGTTGCAGTGGAGCAGATTGAAGCTACTAATCCTATCTCCCTGAAGTTACAGTGGAGCGGATTAAAACGATGAATCTTATACCTTTGAGGTTGCAGTAGGTCGATTTAAATCTACTATAACAAGCCTTATCTCCCTGAAGTTGCAGTGGAGTAGACTAAAACCACAAATCTCACCCCCCTAAAGTTGTAGCAGAGTAGATTGAAGCTACAAGTCGTATCTCTTTCTAAAGTCGTAGGGAATTGGACAAGGCTATTTGAAGAAGAAGAGCACCAAGAAAGTCAAGATTCGACGACACCGGGAAAAATTGGTCCTTCTTGTAAGTCTTTGCTCCATTCTCGTTACATGACAATGAGCAAAAAGGGGCAGATGTAATGACCCATTTTTGCCCGGCCTGCTAGAGGACCAAACTAAAAATAAATAAGAAGGGCCCAAAATTAACAGTCCAATTTACAAATCAAAATAGCCCAAAAATTAACCCTAACCCAACAAGATCAAAACAAAAAATAAATACTAGCCCAAAAAGAAAAATGTTACAAACAGCATTTTTAGAAACCCTAGCCACCCTAAGCCTTGCTGTCACCGCACGCCACCTCCTCTGCATGCTCTGACATCTCTGTCACCTGCAAAGAACAAAAAACACGCAAGCAAAGAAGACAACGAGAAAAAAACAAAGCAGTAGAAGCGAACAACAGAAAAGAAAACAAAAAACGAATCTTGTATTTCGGCTATAAAAGCCTAGATCTGATGTTTGTAATTTTTTTACACACATTCGAAAATAAAAACAGAAAAAAACTTTAACGTGATACTTTCATTTTATTTTATTTTTGTTTTATTTTATTTTATCATTTTTTTTCATTTCGAAATAACATTAAATAAAAGGGAGACTTCTTACCTTTATTGCCGTCGCCCAAGAGTATTCAAGGCTAAGGGACTGCGTCGGAGAAAAAGAGGAAACTTTTCAGTTTCTCGACCGCTGTATACAACGGCACTGACACTGGTGACCGGCGGCACCGCGATATCCCATGGCCGGAACCCTAGGCCGTAGAAAGGGGAAGGGGAAGAGGGTGAGAGTGAGTGAGAGAATTTTCAAAAAAAAATTTTTAAAATGAGGGATAGAATGATTTTTTTAAAATTTTTTTAGCTTTTATAGGTTATACAATACGACGCCGTTTAGGGCTGATCCCAATAGCCCTAAAACGGCACCGTATTGGTCACTGCCCCCTCTAACCCGCGCATCGACCCGACCCGGAAGGCAGATTCGCGTGTTTTTGCTTCAGTGGGCTATTTTCGCGAATAGTCATTCTGCTTTTCGAGTTATTTTAAATTAATCCTAATTTTGCTATTCTTTCTTTTTAGAAATTTTGCCATTAAATTTTATTCCCTTTTCAAATTAGTCCTTGTTTCTCTGAGTTCTTGGAGAAAGGACAGATGTCCCGGGGGTTGGGATTATTTCGCGTTTAGCCCTCATTTGTTTTCGCTTTTTTCATTTTGGTCTTTTATTCATTCATTTTTTTGTTTTATCCTTTAATTTCACTTAAGTTATGATTTAGTCCTATTTTTTTCACCCTTTTGTATACTGTTTCTTTTTATTTTCATATTGATTACTCATTTTATTTGACTCATCTACTTACGTATTTACTTATTTATTTATATAACATTCATTTTTGTATTTGTATGTTATTTCTTCATTTTTTAATATTTAAAATTTTCTTTATTTTCTTCTATCAAGTACTTATTCTTTGTTCGTTTTTTCTTAGAGCCTTTATTATTATTACCATTTTATCATTTGTTTATCTAGCTATTTATTACTTCTTTATTTATATACCCATTTAAAATTAAATAGCCTACATTTTTATTTTTATTTATTTGCACATTTATTATTATTATTATCTATTTTTCCTTTATTATTTAATTAGTATTAGAATAGTAATTAATATGATTATCGCTATTATTATTTGGTGCATTACTATTACAATTATATTGTAAATATTATAATATTCCTTTATGTATTATTCTACCTGTTAGAATTAAGTGACTCGAATCCTTATTTAAATAAAATTCAGTGGTAAAATAAAATAAAAGTAAAATCCCTATAAAATTATACTTCTTTTATATTTTTTTAGAATAAGGTTTTTTAAATCTGATTAAACTCCATGTATATGATATTGATTAGAATAAGGAGTTTCACTCCTATTAGAATAAGGTTTACAAGTCTATAAATAGGCATAGTCTACTCCTCTTGTAATTAATTCGAATTCGACATAGTGAATTTTCTTCTCCTCTGCCCGTGGTTTTTTCCCGAAAGGGTTTCCACGTAAAATCTGTGTGTTCTTTATTTTCTATTTCTATTTTTCTTTGTGATATATTGTCATTACCGACATTATATTTTTCACAAATTGGTATCAGAGCTTCCGGGTTGTTCATCTCAATCACGGTAATGACGTCTTTGAAGTACGAAATTTCGCTGTTGGATCGCAACACCAGATTTAGATTGTGACAGATGAAGATGCAAGCAGTTCTTTCACAGATAGACTTAGAGGAAGCCCTACTAGGGGTAGATAAGATGCCTTCAACTTTGACGAAAGAAGAGAAGAAGAGCAATGATCGAAAGGCGTTAACACAGTTACATCTGCATTTGTCTAACGAAATTTTGCAGGATGTGATGAAGGAAAAGACTGCCGCTAGATTACGGAAGAGGTTGAAACAGATATGTATATCAAAAACTCTAACTAGTAAGCTACATATGAAGCAGAGTATTTATGCTCATCGTTTAGAGGAATGTGCATCTGTGCACGAACACTTAACAGTGTTCAAAGAAATTCTCTCAAACTTGGAGGCCATGGAGGTTCAGTGTGATAAGGAAGATCTAGGGTTGATTCTACTTTGTTCGTTGCCCCCGTTTTATTCAACCTTTAGAGATACGATTTTATATAGCCTCGAGTCTCTCACAGTTGATGAGGTTTATGATTCTTTAACATCGTATGATAAGATGAAGCATCTTGTGGTTAAAACTAACTCTCAGGAAGAGGGTCTTATTGTTCGTAGGAGACAGGACCGAAATGCTGATGATGATCGTGGAAGGACACAGGAACGGAATCCTCGCAGTAAATCTAAGGGTAGATCGAAGTCTTCAAACTGAGGTAAAACTTGTAACTTTTGCAAGAAGAAAGGGCACATTAAATCTGAGTGCTATAAGCTACAGAACAAGATTAAAAGGGAGACTGCGAATCAAAATGGAAAACAACTAGAAAATTCTGGTAAAGCTGATGTTGTAGAAGATTACAGCGATGGTGAACTTCTAGTCGCTTTTGTCAACAATTCTAAAGTGAGCGAGGAGTGGATCCTTGATTCGGGTTGCAGCTTCCACATGAGTCCCAATCAGGATTGGTTTACAACTTACAAAATAGTGTTTGAAGGTATTGTGTTGATGGGAAATAATGCTTTATGTAGAATTACAAGTGTTGGAACAATTAGAGTTAAAATGTTTGATGGAGTTATCAGAACACTCAGTGACGTACGACATGTTCCAGAATTAAAGAGAAAATTAATTTCATTGAGTACTCTTGATTCAAAAGGGTACAAATACACAACTGAAAGTGGGGTTTTGAAGATTTCCAAAGGTTCCCTCATTGTGATGAAAGGACAGAGAAAGATTGCCAAGTTATATGTTTTGCAGGGTTCTACTATTACTGGTGATGTAGCTGTGTCATCCTCTTTCTTGTCAGATGATGATATTACTAAACTTTGGCATATGCGCCTAGGGCATATGAGTGAGAATGGCATGGCAGAATTGAGCAAAAGAGGACTTCTTGATAGGCAAGGAATTTGCAATCTGAAGTTCTGTGAGCACTGCATTTTTGGGAAGCAAAAGAGAGTTCGATTCACCAGAGGAATCCATAACACGAAGGGAACATTAGAGTATATTCATTCTGATCTATGGGGGCCATCCAGGGTGCCTTCAAGAGGTGGAGCTAATTATATGCTAACTATTATTGATGATTTTTCCAGAAAAGTGTGGTCGTTCTTCCTGAAGCAGAAAAGTGACGTGTTTTCCGCATTTAAGTCTTGGAAAACCATTATTGAAAAATATACGGGAAAGCGAATAAAATATTTTCGTACAGACAATGGCTTAGAGTTCTGTTCTGATGAATTTAATAAACTGTGCAAGTCAGAAGGGATCATGAGACACTTGACAGTTCGTCATACTCCACAGCAAAACGGCGTTCCAGAACGAATGAACAAAACGATCATGGAGAAGGTCCGGTGTATGTTGTCAAATGCCAACTTATCAAAGTCATTTTGGACAGAAGCAGTCGCTACTGCATGGTTTTTGATCAACTGATCTCCATTCGTTGCCATTGAGAAAAAGACTCCACAAGAGGTATGGTTTGGTAATCCTGCTGACTATTCTGATTTAAAGATTTTTGGTTGTCCTGCGTATACTCTTGTTGATAATGGAAAATTGGAACCGAGATCTATTAAATGTGTTTTTATTGGTTATAAAGCTGGTGTAAAAGGGTATAAGTTATGGTGTCCTGAAAATAGAAAAGTTGTGATTAGCAGAGATGTTGTTTTTGATGAAACTGCTATGCTACCTAACTTATCTCTTAAAGACTCTTCCAATAAAAAAAATCAAAAGCAGGTGAAGCATCAGATTGATCTAGAATCTACAACAGAGTCGACTACTAAAGCCAGTACAAAAATTCAAAATAGAGTTGCTTCTTCACCACAATACTCTATCGCCAAAAACAGAACTAGAACAGAAATTAAACCTCCAAAGAAGTATGCTGAGGCTGATCTAGTTGCTTATGCTTTAAATGTGGTTAAAGATATAGATGAAAACCAAGAGCCATCTAATTATTTTGAGGCGGTTAGTTGTGAAGACTCAGAAAAGTGGATGTTTGCTATGCAAGAGGAGATGGAATCACTACACAAAAATCAAACATGGGATCTTGTGAAACTTCCTAAAGGTAAAAAGGTTGTTCATTGTAAATGGGTGTTTAAAAAGAAAGAGGGGACTCCAAGAGTTGAAGAACCTAAATATAAAGCAAGGCTTGTTGCAAAGGGTTACAGTCAAATTTCAGGAGTGGACTTCATAAATGTGTTCTCTCCAGTTGTGAAGCATAGTTCGATTCGAGCTTTGCTTGGTATTGTGGCCATGTATGATTTGGAGCTTGATCAGTTAGATGTAAAAACTGCATTTTTGCATGAAGAACTTGAGGAGGATATTTACATGCAACAACCAGAGGGTTTTACAGTTTCAAAAAAAGAGGACTATATTTGCTTGCTGAAAAAGTCCCTTTACGGTTTGAAACAGTCACCAAGACAGTGGTATAAGAGGTTTGATTCCTTTATGACTTCTCATGATTTTAAAAGAAGTAGCTTTGACAGTTGTGTTTACTTTAAGAAAAACAATGATGGTTCTTTTGTGTATCTACTCCTTTATGTTGATGACATGTTGATAGCAGCGAAAGATAAAAGAGAGATAAGAAAGGTCAAAGCCCAACTAAGTGAAGAATTTGAGATGAAAAACTTGAGACCAGCAAAGAAGATACTTGGTATGGAGATTCTCAGGGATAGGAAAGCAAGTAAATTGTATCTAAGTCAGAAAGGGTACATTGAGAAAGTTCTTTCCAAATTCAATATGCAGAATGCTAAGCCTGTTAGTACTCCTTTAGCAGCCCATTTCAGACTTTCATCGGCTTTGTCTCCACAATCAGATGACGAGATTGAATACATGTCACATGTTCCATACTCTGGTGTAGTGGGATCTCTCATGTATGCCATGATTTGTTCACGTCCAGATTTATCATATGCAGTTAGTGCAGTTAGCAGATACATGGCGAATCCTGGTAAAGAACATTGGAAAGCAGTTCATTGGGTTTTAAGATACTTACGAGGTACTACCGATGTTTGCTTACAGTTTGGAAGAACTAGAGATGGAGTCATTGGGTATGTTGATGCTGATTTTGCTGGAGACCTCGATAGAAGAAGATCTCTCACAGGTTATGTCTTTACAATCGGAGGTTGTGCAATCAGTTGGAAAGCCACTTTGCAAACTACAGTCGCTTTGTCTACCACTGAAGCTGAGTACATGGCGATTACTAAGGCTTGTAAAGAAGCTATTTGGTTGAAGGGACTCTTTAGTGAACTCAATAAAGACCTTCAAATCAATACAGTATTTTGTGATAGTCAAAGTGCCATCTTCCTTACAAAAGATCAAATGTTTCATGAGAGAACAAAACACATTAATGTTAGGTATCATTTTGTTCGTGATATTATTGCTCGTGGTGATATTGTTGTGAGCAAAATTAGTACTCATGAAAATCCTGCAGATATGATGACTAAGTCACTTCCTATAACCAAGTTTGAGCATTGCTTAGACTTGGTTGGTGTTCATTGTTGAAGATAAACCCTTAAGGGGTTTTATGGAAGAGGTGGAGAACTTGTTCATTGAAAGTTCGCGATGAAGAACTTGTTTATTAAGAATTCGTGTCAAGGTGGAGATTGTTAGAATTAAGTGACTCGAATCCTTATTTAAATAAAATACAGTGGTAAAATAAAATAAAAGTAAAATCCCTATAGAATTATACTTCTTTTATTTTATTTTAGAATAAGGTTCTTTAAATCTTATTAAACTCCATGTATATGATATTGATTAGAATAAGGAGTTTCACTCCTATTAGAATAAGGTTTACAAGCCTATAAATAGGCATGGTCTACTCCTCTTGTAATTAATTCGAATTCGACATAGTGAATTTTCTTCTCCTTTGCCCGTGGTTTTTTCCCGAAAGGGTTTCCACGTAAAATCTGTGTGTTCTTTATTTTCTATTTCTATTTTTCTTTGCGATATATTGTCATTACCGACATTATATTTTTCACACTACCCACATAGCCATTTCACACTATTTCATTATCATTGTACCATACACTATGTTTAAACATATTTGACCTTTTTATGCGATGTAAAAAAGAAAATTTTTAAAATAAGGCAATGCTTTGTATTTGGAGATTCGAGAGGTCGTACGCTAACTTACGGAGTTTCGATTTTCTCGTCGAACCCAAATGACTGAATATTCTTTAAAATTAAAATACACGAGTTTTAAATAAAAATAAAAGGCAAGATTATTCTCGAGAATTCGAGGTGTCGTGTCCTAACTTACGGGATGTGACATTTCGTTACTACGAGATGCGAGAGTCTTTAACACGCATTTCAATTTATCCAAGCATTTTTTAGTGAAAATATTAATGCAAAGAAGGATCGTATTTTTAAATTCTTTTCAAGTTTTCAATTTTCGACATTAAGACATTAATTAATCAACTAGGTACCAATTTTGGGCGTTACAAGAGTGTTAATCCTTCCTTGTACGGAACCGACTCTCAAACCCGTTTTTTCTGAATTTCGTGGACCAAAATCGTTGTTTTAATAAAATAAAATCATTTATTAAAAATAACCACTTTTTGAGGTGACCCGATCACACCTCATCAAAAAGATTGGTGCCGACTCCTGTATTCGTTTTCATTTTCAAAATCAAAGTCGACCCCCACTTTCAAAAAATGGTTTGCTCTCAATAAAATTTCATCTTGTCCATTGTGATAATCTTTTTCAAGAAATTTTCATTGAAATAATGATTAAAAGGGTAAAAAAAATAAAAGATTAAAATAATAAAAAAACGATTGGAACTCAAATAATACATAAAAATGTCAAATTTTACCTTTTTTACCCTCTTTCAAAAGTTGTAATTTTTTTAATATTAAAATTTAAAATTTCAAAAAAATCAAAATCAATTAAATAAATTCTTGAAAATTTTTATCTCTTATAGTGTCAGTCGATTTGTTACTATAATATTGAAATACATTAAATTAATTAATTTAATCTCCATATGAAATTTAAAATTTTATTTTATGTTTTTAAATTAAACTAACTCCTATAACTCATATTTAATAATTGTCAATAAAATTTAAATTTCTTTTGATTATATGATCTTGAATTCATGCTAAGCTAAAAGGAAAGGAAAATCTCTTGTGATTAAAAAAAATTTGTTTTGTTAGGAATAGAAAGATAAATTTTATTAATTTTTTTAATCAAAAGGGGATTTTGCTTTATTTTTAATGGAGGATTTAAGATAATATAACAATAAATTTAGTTTCAGAAAATTCTTAAAGATGAGTTATTTGAGTTTGATATGGAAATATAAAATAAAATTTAGAAGGGATTAAATTAATTAATTTTAATTAGTTTTGATATGATAGTGATAAATGGGTTGACACTATCAATGGATACAAAGTTTCAATAATTTATTTAAAGTATAAATCTCAAAATTATACATAAACTTTGATTTGGTATACTTATACACATGAAACTCTAATTGTGATTCAAATGTATACTAGAAACTTTAATTTTGATTTGATGCATTGTTTTAGTTTATACCCTTTTTTACTTCAATACTTAATGTTTTTCTTTCACCTCTATCGATATTTAAAAAACAAGATTTTTTTGAAAATTTGAATGATTAAATTTAATGTATAAACATAATTTAAATTATACAATTAGCTCTAAAATTTAAATAACAAAATTACAAAATTTCATTTGGATAACATTGCGTCACTAAGTGGATAGTTAATCCCAATTTGCTCTAATTTTGCTATCCACCTGCTTCAAAACTTTCCTTTTTGTCAATTTGAGATTGACTACTAGCACCATGAGGGAAAAAGACCATTTACATTCAACATTTGATTGATTACCTCTCTTTGCTATCACTTTCTCGATCAACGAAAACTGTCGTTGTCAGTCCAGTGCCTTAAATTATTTGCAACTCTTTCTTAATAATGTGGGTAGGGATTGAAATCAGTTATCTTCTTAATAACGTGGGTAGGCATCAAAATCAATGATCTTCACAACTACATGTTCCTATAATAGATGTTGATTATCGGGTCGGGTCTAATCGAAATTTTAAGTCTATTTGTTATGTTAGAGTTCACTCTAAAAAATGGGTCTAAAATTTTATTTAAGCCCGTTTTGGATAAAAATGCTAAAACTCGAACTCAGCCTGAGCCGCCTGTATTAATTTTTTTATATAATTTAAAAAAAAGTATAATACATCAAAAATACTAAAAACATTAAAATAAATGTTTCCCAATAAATTGAAAATAAATTTTTAAAAATATGTATATTTAAATAACACTAAAATAGGTGCAACTTAACAAACAAATACCCCTTAAATATTAACAAAATTAATAATAAAATAAGAGTTATACAATATCGAAATAATAAGAACAAAATAGTAGCAACATAATTGTAAAATTATAACAAAATCGTGTAAAAATAATAAGATAATAGTAACAAAATAATAAAAAATAATAATAAGACAATAAAAAAACAATCATTTTTGCTCAAGCCTATTTTTCGAGCATATAATTTTAGTCAAACCCTCTCACTTTTTGGGCGAGACTTCGGGCCGGGCAGCCCGACAAATGGACAAGTCTAGTCCCCATGCTTCTATTTCCGGTTTAAATTTAAGGATAAATTCCATAAATAGCCATCCAACTATTCAATTTTTTTATTAAGTTACCTCTAACTTTTAAAATTTATAAAATAATCATTCAACCTATCGTTTTATTTTTTTAGTCCAAAATCAGTAAATCACTAACAACACAATGACGTGGCTGTTAAGTATATGACATGGAATTTTAAATATAAAATAAAAATACAAGTAATTTCTTTGTCATTTATTGGGATTTTTTACACCAATAATGTGAAAAAAAAATTATTTACTAAAATAGGCACAGTACAAATTATTTACAGAAATAGAAAAATTCAATAGTCCACAGTCGATGTCGCGAAGTGTTAGGCAGCACTCCTCAAATTCCCCCCAATCATCCAGCCATCAATACATTTAAAAAGAAAATAATTTTTGTGCAGCCACTAATTAAGCAGCACCGGTATGTATTCTGTAAAATGGGTCTAAAATTTTACTTCAGCTCGGTCTAGATAAAAATGCTAAAACTCGAACCCAGTTTGGTCCGCCTTTATTAATTTTTTATATTATTTTTTAAAAAAGGTATAATACATCAAAAATACTAAAAATATTAAAATAAATATTTCCCAACTATTGAAACCATTTTTTGAAAAAAAAAGGAGTCAATTTGGATTTTGAAAAACGAAAAAATGGGAGTCGCCACCAATCCTTTTTTTTATGAGGTGTGATCGGGTCACCTCGAAAAATAATTATTGTTATAAGCAATTTGATTTGTTAAAACAACAATTTTGGTCCACGAAATTCAGAAAGATGGGTTCGGGAGTCGATTACATACGAGGAAGGATTAGCACCCGCATAATGCCCAAAAAAATGGTACCTAGTTGATTTATTAATGTCTTAATGTCGAAAATTTGCAAAGACTCAAAATATGATACTTTTATTTAACAAGACACTTGTATAAATCAAATTGCATCTTAAGACCCTCTTATTTCGAGAGATAGAATATCACACCCAATGAGTTAGGAGGTGATGTTTCACATCCTCAAAAATGAGCTAGTCTTTTGATTTTTAAAACTCATGCAGTGAAGTTTAAAAAGGATATTCAATTGTTTAAGTCAAATGAAAAATCGAAGCCCAGTAAGTTATGGCACAATTTCTCAAAATTCTAAACATAGAATATTGCCTTTATTTAAAAACATCCTCGTCTCGAGAGAACAAAATGTCATATCCAATGAGTTAGGACACGTATCGAATTCCCGAGAATGAGCTTTTTATTTATATGTTTTGATTAAAAAAGGATACTCGATTACGTAGATTCAACGAGGAAAATTGGAACCCAATAAGTTAAGGCTCAATCTTCTCGAAGATCCCAAATACTGAGTATTGCGTTATCTTAAAAGTTTTTGAATAAAATGATTTCAAAACTTAAATGATATTAAACGTAACCTTTTAAGCGAATAAAATGCGATAGAATGATAATGTACAACGCGAAGTGATAATTCAAAAACAAAATGCACACTAATGAACGACAAAAAATTAAGAAATATAATACACATAATGGCAAGACAATATCAAAATTAAAAAAGGAATTAATAAATAAATACACAAATATTGAAGCAAACAATTTATGAAATATTGAAAGGACAAATAAAAAAAAGTGAGTAAAATTAAGGTTGCAATAATAATAATAATAAGCATAAAATGCACCATAAAAAATAAAAAAAATAAGTAAGTAAAATAAAGTAGAATAAAAAATATATTTATACATAATAATTTAAAAAATTCAAACTAAATAAATGAGGACTTGATTGTCATTGGCATAAAATTTAAGATCTAAATTTAAATAAATAAACGTAAGAATATCAAAAGGATTAAATTGAAACCTAAATAAAATTTGGGGGAGAAATTCGGATAGTAAAATAAGTAAATCTATTCATTTGAAACACGCGAATGAAATGGGGGACTAAATGGGAAAATATCCTCAGCCCCAAAATGCAACGTTTCATCGTGGACCAAAATAAAATTAACAGAAAATTATGCGGTCGAAATTAAAGAAACAAATGGGACCAGATTGCACTAAGGCGCAAAAATTGAGGGATCCCTAGCGCAAATATCCCCTTCACCGTAGAAACACGCGGATCTTGAGGGCAGACGGTTCAGGTTGTAGGTCAGGGCCAAAACGAAGTCGTTTTGGCACCTGAACCTCACTTGCAAAACGGCGCCATTTTATTGTCTATATAAATCAAAATTTTAAAAAAAAATTCATTTTTACTCTTTCTCTTCAAAAAAAAAATAGAAAAAAAAGCTCTCTCCCCTTCCTTTACAAATTTCCAAAATTTGGCCAGCTTCGGCGCTGGACCACCGTGGCGGTCAACGGTCCTCGGCGTCGGTGCTGCCATCCGTGGTGGTCGAAAAATAAAAAACCCATTTTTTGGGTTTTTCGACTTCCCGACTCAAAAAAACCGATTTTAATCAGAATCGGCACCTCCTTCACGAAAAAAACGATATGTTTTCGGTCTTTTTCTTTTTATTTTCTTTGTTTTCTTAAAAATAAAAAATGAAAATAAATAAATAAATAAGCCGAATAAAAAAATGGCACAACTACCTTTAAAATTTCTCTGTTTTTGATTGATTTGCCAAAAAAAAAGTCCCTCAAGAATACAAGAATCGGGGTTTTTATAGCCCGAAATATCCTTTTTTTATTATGTTTTCTTTTATTTTTTTACACTATTTTGCTTTTAGATTCTTTTAGTCTATTTGTTTTGTAGGGTACAAGGCCATACAGTGGTCAACGTGGCGGCACACGTGGCTACCGGTTTGGGGGTGAGGCGGCAGCTAGGTTTTTCTGCCTAGGGTTTCTTGCTGCTGAAATTTTTTTTGTTTTTGGTCATATCGGATTTTTGTAATTTGGGTTTAGGTTTGTTGTAATTGGGCCTAGTAATTTGGGCTAATATTTTGTAATGTGGACTGTTTATTATTTATTATTTGGGTTTATTTTGGGCCAGGCTAAAATTGGCCTTTTACACCAACAAATTGAAAATAAATTTTTAAAAATATGTATACTTAAATAATACTAAAATAGGTGTAACTTAACAAAATAAATACCCTTTAAATAGTAACAAAATTAATAATAAAAAAAGAGTTATACAATATCCAAATAATAAGAACAAAATAGTAGTAACATAATTGTGAAATTATAGCAAAATAGTGTAAAAACAATAAGAAAATAGTAACAAAATAATAAAAAACAATAATAAGACAATAAAAAATAATCATTTTTGCTCGAGCCCATTTTTTGAGCCTATAATTTTAGTCAAACCCTCTCACTTTTTGGGCGAGACTTCAGGTCGGGCAGCCCAGGAAATGGACAAGTCTAGTCCCCATGCTTCTGTGTCCGGTTTAAATTTAAGGATAAATTTCATAAATAGCCATCCAACTATTAATTTTTTTATTAAGTTATCTCAAACTTTTAAAAATTATAAAATAATCATTCAACCTATCGTTTTATTTTTTTTAGTCCAAAATCAGTAAATCACTAACAACAAAGTGACGTGGCTGTTGTCGAAACCGTCTTTTTTGAAAACAAAAATTTTGGTTGTCGACTTAAAAAACAAAAACTGGAGCCGCCACCGATCCTTTATGAAGGTGTGATCGGCTCACCTTAAAATGATTTTGGTCTACGAAATTTGAGAAAATGAGTCCGGGAGTCAGTTACGCACGAAGAAGGATTAGCACCCTCGTAACGCCCAAAATCGGTACCAAATTGATTTTTTTATGCCTTGGTGTTGAAAATTTGAAAAAATTTTAAAAGGAAACTTTTTATTTCATGAATGAATTAAAATAATAAGACATTCTTATTTCAAAGAAATAAAACACCACACCCAGTGAGTTAGGGCACAATGTTTTTAAATCTTCAAAATACCCGAATATTGCCTTTTGCTTTTGAAAATTCTTATTTCGAGAAGAAAATGTCATGACCAGTAAGTTAGGACCCAACATTTTTGAATTCCCGAGAATAAGCTTTTATTTAAAATTTGCAAATTTATTGCAAAACAAATACTTGGCTTTCTAAATTCATCGAAAAATAATCACAATCCAGTAAGTTAGGATACGATCTTCCTCAAGAATCATGACTGCCAAATATCTCGAAAATTTATGAAATATCATGATTTTAATACCTTGACAAAACCAAAATAGACATTTTTTTAAAAAGGATATGCTAAAAAGGGTTAATGCATAACATGAAATCAATATTCTAATTTAAATTATACCTATATATGTATCGTAAAGCGTTAATATATATATACATGTATACAAAAATTATGAAAAGAAAATAATAATAAAATATGTACATATACTTATAAAATATAAATAAAAATAAGTATAATATATTAATAAAGTATGAGTATATATATGTATATAAAAAATATGAAAATAAAATAATAATGTATATATATATGTAAAATGCGCATGTATTTATAGAAAGTATATGTATATATATTATATAAATAAATGCATGTAAGTGTATAAAAATAATAATGATAATAAAAAATAATGAATAATATAATAACAAGGATACAATAATAATATTAACAAGATTTAAAAAAACTAAAATGACAAATGAATGATTAAAACGAAAATAAAAAGGAGTTTAAGTGCTGAATTTAAAGTTAGAAAACACACAAAGGGACCAAATCAAAGCGCGCACAATAAGAGGAGGATCCAAATAGAAATTAACCCATTCTCTCAAAACGTTGCGCAGCAGCATGGGCCAAATTGAAATAAAAATAAAATATACGACCTAATTTAAAAAAGAGCAAAACAGGTTTAATCGAAGCGCGCTGCAAAAAGGAGGGACCAATTGTGAAAATTTCCCTTTAACCAGAACGCGCGGATCCTCCCCTCCGGGTCGGGTCACCTCACGGGTCAAGGCCTGGGCAAAACGGCGCCGTTTTGATCTGCTATTTAAAGAGTTTTTTCCTCTAAAACCTCATTTTTGCAATAGAAAAGGAAAAAAAATTAAAAAAACAAAAGAAACCCTCTGCTAGGGTCTCGTCCAGTCGCCAATGCCGCCGCTGTTCTCGGCAAATCGGCCGATTCAAATCCCAGCCCGACTAGCTCCGATTCAAGCGGAGTAGGCTTGGGTTTCGACGACGAGGTAAGACCCCCTTTTCTCTACTACTATTTTCGTTAAGGAAAAAAAAATAAATATAAAAAAAGAATCCGATTCACCTTCTTAAAAAAACTTTGTATTCACTGTATATATTCTATCTTCGTATCTGTCTCCCTATTTTCAGTGTTTTCCACTTGAAAAACCTCCCCCCATTTACAGAATTTTCACGGCTTTAAATAGCCGAAATGGAAAAGAAAAACAGAATCAAAAGAAATCTATTCCGATTTTTTCTCCTGTTTTGTTCCCTTTTACTTGCTGTATTGTTTGTGTTTGTTGTGCAGGTGCGGCGCGCAAGGCATGGCTCTCGTGGACTACGTTTAGTTTTTTAGGGAGGGAGGCTCTTTAGGGTTTCTGTGTTTTTTTTTGTTTTTGGGCTACGTTTAGTTTGGGTCAATACTATTGGGCTAAGCTTGTAAATGGGTAATTGGGCTTGCTGTGTTTTTTTATTTTGTATGGGCCCGGGCAGAAAAAATTGGGTATTACAGCTGTTAAGTATATGACATGGAATTTTAAATATAAAATAAAAATACAAGTAATTTCTTTATCATTTATTGGGATTTTTTACACCAATAATGTGAAAAAAAATTTATTTACTAAAATAGGCAAATTACAAATTATTTGCAGAAACAGAAAAATTCAACAGTGCACAGTCGATGTCGCCGAAGTGTTAGGTAGCACTCCCCAAATTCCCCCCAATCATCCAACAATCATTATATTTAAAAAGAAAATATTTTTTTGTGCGGCCACTATATCAGGCAGCACTAGTATGTATTTTGTAAAAATACCCAAAAATAGTGTAAATTGATGAAAATGTAAAATATTTAACTTTGATTGATGAAATATTCATGCTATTGTGCAGATGAAATGACTATTTGATTGATGAATTGAATATGATGAATTGTGAAATTGAAATATATTCAGAATTGAATTGTTGTTACCCTATTAACTGTTCGGGTAGAGTTAAATATAATTAACATGCCATAGGATAGATTGAGTAGATGTTACTTCGACTATGTGTTGATGGGTGCTGGAACAATTTTTACTTCAATATATAAGTTTTATTATTTCCAAAGGTTATGCGCCAGATGTATTATTTTATGTGTAATACCATATTAGCTTATTTTATCCACATATTATTTACTAAAAATCCAAATAATGATTAACTACTATTACTTGTGTCAAGATTGAAATATTAAAATTAGAAAAGTATAGAGACTTAAAATGATCTATTTGAAGAATATGGATCAAATCTACATATGTACATATAGTACATGAATAATTAAATTTAACCAAACTGATTTAACTATTATTGTTTGAGTTTCGACTAAAAGTGACCAATTCGAAAAAGTATAGAAACTAAAATTGATCAAATTAAAATGCAATTACTAATTCCATAGCTTTCACAAAATATAAGGACAGAAAGCAGAATTTAACCTATATTATGCCTAGACAAATATATCCTCCTTGTGCTTCTAGGAAACGATAATAGAAGCATGGTAAGGAGAAGGAACTAAGACTAGATCATTTTTCCTCCTCACGGACAAGCCAAACTCCTCAGTCATATCTATATCTTCTTGCTTCGGCAACTTCCAATCAAAATGGAACAACAGTTGGGCAAGTGGTAGCTCTAGATTTGGCACTGCAAATAATATACCTGGACATATCCTTCTTCCAGCACCAAATGGAATGAACTCAAAATTTGTTCCCAAGAAATTTACTGAACTGTTGATAAACCTTTCAGGGTCAAAATTTTCAGGCTGAGCCCAATGATTTGGATCTCTCCCAATTGCCCAGGCATTGATAATCACTCTGGTCTTGGAAGGTATCTCAAATCCATTAATCTCACAATTCTTGCTACATTCTCTTGGAAGCAATAAAGGTAAAATAGGGTGCAGTCTTAAGGTTTCTTTTATAACACACTTTAGATATTGAAGTTGATGAATGCCTGTTTCATCCACATTTCCTTTTCCTTGGAATACCTGCCTTACCTCTGCTTGTGCTTTTGCCATAACTCTTGGATTTTTAATCATTTCCGACAACGCCCATTCTACAGTTGATGCAGATGTCTCACTTCCGGCAGTGAAAATATCCTAAACAAAATTATAAATAACATTATGGCCATAAAATTTTGACAACAATTACCAAATTCCAGTAAAAGATAATGGACTCACTAATATCATGGCTTTGACATTGTTATCAGTTAAAGGGAATTCGTCATCTTCCTGAAGCCTTAAAAGAAGATCAACCAGATCTTCCCTGTCATCTTTACTTCTGCCTCTTGCTCTACTTTCTTTGTGATCATTAACAATGCTCTCAAGAATCCTATCAGCTTCTGCACGAGTCTTTTCAACTCTATACTTTATACCCGAAACAACATCCAGGAATTGAAGTGAAGGAAAAAATTCGGAAACAAAGAAACCAGAAACCAGCTTCGTTTGCTCCGCAACAACTGATATGAAAGAATCTTGATATTTGCATTTCTTGCCAAAGGCTGCCCTCGCTGTTATGCCATAAGTCATTGAAAAAACTTTCTGGCTCAGATTCACAGCCAACCCATCATTTGATTTTATGGTTTTGACGAGATTCAACACTTCCTCTTCTCTTATCGATCGGAAGGAGGCGACCCGAGACGCACTCAGAAGCTCCGATGTGCAAATTTTTCGCAGATTTCTCCAATACTTTCCATATGGTGCAAAGACAATATCAGTGCATTCATAAGTTATAATCTTGGCCGCAACGAGTGAAGGCCTAGAAGCAAAGACAATATCATGTGTTTTCATAATCTCTTCAGCCATTTCTGCAGAAGAAATGACCACAGTTGAAACTTGACCGAGTTGCAGGTGCATGACGGGGCCATATTTCGTAGCCAAGTCACGCAGGGTGCGATGGGGTAGAGTAGGACCGGCGAGCTGGTGCAGATTTCCGATCAAAGGTAATTTCGGTGGGCCTGGAATCAACCTTTGAGTTAAACTCCTAGCTTTAGATTTCCTCACGCTTCGAATTGCCATTAACAAAACAAGAAGAAAGCTGATGAATATAGGGAATAAGGGTATTCCGAACTCCATTAGCACAAAGAAGAGGAGATCTTTCAAAAACAAAAAAGAAGAAGAACGAAAACAAAAGAAAGCACTGATGAGAAGCATCACCACAAAATGTTATGATATATATATCTGACTCAACTGTTGGAACCATCCAAACTGTAATTACTAGTCCAAAACAGTTAGAATTAGATTTTTTCAAATATTTTATTTTTAATAATTTTTTAATCAAACCGATTAAATCAACGAATTGATGACCTAACCATTCCATCGCGAATCTATTGCGAATCTAATTTAAAAAAATATAGTGATTTGTAGTAGCAATACGATTTGCATTATTAGTTAGGATACAAATATGTTTGGTTGGTCAAATATTATATTACGATTTATAATGCTAAATACTGATCATTTAATAAATTTATATTTTCGATTATTATTAATATATCGTAATATAGAATATGATCTTATTCCTACACATATTTAGATCATGGATATAATTTTAAATGAATTTATTTTTTATTAAGTGAGCATATTGTATAATGCACGAATCTAATTGTGTATATCAAATAAAATATTATTTTATAAAATAACGAAAAACACTTACAAAATTTATAAAAAAATTATTAATTTTTTAAGGAGATGATATTGTATTATGAGTTTTTTTAAAAAGTTAAAATTTAATATGAAAAATACTATTTTATAAAATAGAAACAAAAGGTTTATAGGGTAAAATATTAATGATTAATTAAGGATAAAAGTTATAGGGTAATAAATAAAGAAGCAGTTTGGTAGAAAAAAATTTAGGATAATAATTAAAGAAGTATTTTGTAACTCAAATAAGTAACTTATAATCTAACATTTTCATATATAATCCTGTTTCTTCTTTTATAATATTAGTTTAATTTTTTCCTAAATAAAATTTAATTCTAATTAAAAATAAAAAATTAGTTTTCTCTTAACAGTAAAACAAAAGTTTTGGTTAAGGAAAAAGTATAACACAAGAGAAGTTATACTTTCAAATTATAATTATCATAATGATTTATTTAGTAATTTATTAATTATAATTATAAGTATAATGATTTATTTTAATTTTAAATATAAAATAAAAATACAAGTAATTTCTGTCATTTATTGGGCTTTTTTTACTCCAATAATGTGGAAAAAAAATTATTTATCAAAATAGGCACACTACAAATTATTTACAGAAATAAAAAAAATTCAACAATGTATAGTTGCTGCTGACTAGAGGTGTTCATGGGCCGGGCGGCCTGGCCCGGCCCGACGGCCTGCCCGAAATATGGGAGGGTTTGGGTAAAAATATAGGCCCGAAATATGGGCTTGGGCAAAAAAATGAGGCCCAATTAAAAAACGGGTTGGCCTCGGGCACCACTTTTTTGGCCTGGGCCCGGCCCGGCCCGACCCGACCCGACCCGAATAATAAATATTTTTATTTTTTTTATTTTTTAATTTTAAAATACTTTTTTTTAATTTTTTTAAATTTAAAAATTTTTTTAAAATACTTTTTTTAATTTTTTTAATTTTAAAATATTTTTAAAATACTTTTTTAAATTTTTATTTTAATTTTTAAAATAAATTTTTGGTATTTATTTAAAAAATGGGCCGGGCCGGGCCCGGGCTTATGAATTTTTTCCCGGCCGGGTCTGGGCAAAATTCTAGGCCCATATTTCGGGCCAGGCTGGGCCCGGGCCTAGGACCCGGGCCAAAATTTTTTTCTGGGCCCGGCCCGGCCCGAACCCAGCCCGGCCCGGCCCATGAACACCTCTAGTGCTCCCAATCATTCAACCATCATTACATTTAAAAAGAAAATATTTTTTTTGTGTCGTCACTATGTCAGGCGGCATCGGTATGAATTTTGTAAAAATACCCGAAAAACACCGGTACACTGGATTTAAAATTTTTTTAATGCTATCATCGTCGTGTTAGATGGCCCCGCTATTTACCTGGCGGTCAAAGGAAAGTCAAAGGGAAAAAATCTAAAAAAAATCAGAAATCAGAAAAAAGCTGAAATTGAAAAGACCTGAGAGCCCGTGATCATCCACGACAGGCCGTCAGAAGAAACGTGAACCGATATCGCATCAGAAACATGAATCGATACCGCATTAGAAGTTCGTGGTGGCAAAATAGAAGACTCAAAAGTATGCTTTGGGGTGAATTTTGTAATTTTTATTTATTTTTAGGATGGAATTGTGGAAACTTTGGCGGGTGAGGGTCATTTAATTTTTTATGCTTTTATATATGTGTTAAGTATGATGATTTTTATATGACTACGAATGTGTGTTCATGCATATGTATGATAAACATGTCATATAATTTAGGGAAGAATGTCACATGTACTTGTTGTACAAAGCCCAAATTACCCGGGCCACTAAAACCAAAATACAAGCCCAAAACAACTCCTAGCCCAGCAAAAAAATAAATCAACCCAAACCCTAGGCAGACTCCCCTCTCCAGCCGCATCTGCCTTAGCGCCGCAACAGCCTTCAGCAGCCTCTCCAAGCGCCGCACGATTCGGGGCCAACCCCTCTCCATGCGCGCCAAACTCTCCACGAACACCTGAAAAACGGACCCAAGGAGTCCAAAGAGAAAAAACAGCAAACAATATTGTTTTTTTTTCTTCGGCCTATAAAAGGCTATTTTTAACATGTAAAGGGGGGATGGTATTAACGAAAATACACAGAGAGAATACGCAAGAAATAGAAAAAAAACTTTGGAAAAATCAGATTGTTTTTGATTCAAGGTGAATCGGGTTCTAGCATTTTTATTTATTTTATTTTATTTTCTTTTGCGTTTTTTTAAAAAAGAAATAACAAAAAAACTTACCTCATTCGCCGAGGACGCCGGACCGGTGGCCATCTCCGTCGTGGTCGGAGCGCCGGCGTGGGCCGAGAGATGGCGCGATGATGCTAGGGGCGAAACCCTAGCAGAGCACCAGAGGACCTTTGAGTGTTTTTTTTTATTTTTTTTTCTTTTACTCTGTTTCAAATGTTTTTTTAAGGGAGAATTTTGTTTTAAATAACATTCAAAATGGCGCCGTTTTCCCAGGCCTGACCCGTGCAGTGACCCGACCCGAAGGGAAGGATCCGCGCGCTCTGACGTCAGGTGGGATATTTGCGGGTCTAGTCCTTCTTCCTTTGTTTTGATTTTAAATGCGGTATTGCGCGCATTTGCAATTTTGCCACAGAAATTTGGCGCCTGTTTCGATTTGGTCCACCATCCAGGACTGCGGATTGCGTTGAAACGGCGCCGTGGGATCAATGGGCATATTGCCTTTTTGATCCTCCACTGTTACGCGCGTATTGAAGTGGCCCTTTTTTTAAAAAAATTTATTTTAAATTCAGCCCTTAAGATTTTTTTTAAATCATTTATTAGTCATTTATTAGTTTTGTTATTATTCTTATACATATACATTTTTTTTACTTTTTATATACTTATTATATATGTTTCATTATTATTTGGTTTTCATTGTTTTTTATTTTATAAATATATATACATACATTTTTAGAATTTTTTTTTTCATAAAATACATACACATGCGCATTTGTTTTATATAAAATATAATATATGCATATATTTATACATACATTTTCCTTATATCCTTATTTTATTTTCTTTTTTATATATCTTATATTATATATATATGCACTTATACATGTTATTCTGTAAATATATATACATTTTTTTTTTATTTTGAATACATATTTGTTGTTTGTTTTATTGGATATATTTTATTCCTTTTATTTGCATGTATACGGGTATATGTGTTAGATATGTGTAAACACATGTTTGCAGCTTTATTGTTATATTGTATTTGTATATATATTTGTAAATATTTATGTATATATGCTTTAAATTAAAGGACCTGTATCATATTGTATATTAACTTTTAACATACTCTTTTGAAAATATATTTTGGTTTTTAACTATGCATCAAAGTTATTTTCTTAACTTAAAGGTTTTTTTTTGAATAAAAATATTATTTGAGGTTTGGGATTTTCGAGGGAAATTGAGCCCTAACGTATTGGGTTCTGATTTTCTTTGTCAATCCTAGATGATCGAGAATATTTTCATTCAAAATGCATAAAAATCATTTTTGGGAACTTAACTTGTTGTACCCTAACGTATTGGGTGTGGCATGTTACTTTCTTGGAATGAAGATTTTCGTATAAAATAAAAGTGATATTCAGAGTTCGGGGATTATGAGGAATTGTACCCTAACGTATTGGGACTCGATTTCTTTACATGACTTGAACAATTGATTATCCTTTTGCAAATTTCATCATTCAAACTTATTTTAAAATCTTTTTTAAACTTTCGACACTAAGACATCTAATAATCAATTTGGTACCGATTTTGGGCGTTATGAGGGTGCTAACCCTTCCTCGTGCGTAACTGACTCCCGAACCTGTTTTCTTAAAATTCGCAGACCAAAATAATTTTTAAGGTGAGCCGATCATACCCTAATAAAGGATCGGTGGCGACTCTAGTTTTTGTTTTTTAAAGTCGACAACTCAAATTTTTGTTTTCAAAAAAGCGGTTTCGACACTTGTCATACATTGATCATTCATGGTTGAAATCAAATATTAAAAACCTTGTATGTTTTTAAAATATTAAGTGAGAAAAAGTCCCTAAACAAGACTTACGGCCTCCATCAAGATATTATAGGGACTAATTTGATACAATCTTTTTAAGATAAGGACTTGCAAGATACTTTAACCTTTTATAAAAAAATTATAAAACTTTTTTTAAATAAGTAAATTATTTTTATAATATATAGCATGAACGCGTAAATAAATTATGTTCATCTTTTTTTAGTCATAAATATTTATAAATAAATATATTGTGAAACTGTTTATAACATTTTTTTTGTCATAATTTTAGAAGTTTTTTAGGATTTAAATAATATAATTTTAATTATAACTTTATAAAATGAACGTAGATTATTTTTATAATATAAAATTTTAAGATTTATGATACAAGTTAGTAATTTTTGATGAATAGTGTGCAGTGAAGATGGATCCCCGCAGTGCTCAACGTCATCTATTTTGATGGCAAAAAGGTAAAAAGAAGATCAGAGATGGATAAAGGGAGATCAAAATAGTAATCCCCAAAAGAAAATGTGTTACTTTTCTAAATTTAAATAATTCCAAGGCCCTGGACATGTGGCTCGATTGACACCATCTATGTGGACCTATATCTAATGCTAGTGCAGGCTGCATCTCTTCAATGCAATTTGAAAACTTGCCAAATTTTGATCAGAAGAAAATGACTAAATTGTTTTAACAACCACGAGCATAGCGAGATATTATGACATCCTGAGATGATATTAGCCTTTCATCCACTCACCCAATCTCACGAGTTGACTTTACCTTTTCTTTTAATTTCAAGCCCTTAATTTTTGAAAAAAGAAGAAGTTGAATTTTAGATTGATTTTAAAATTATTTAAAGACATGTGGCTGGATTGACACCATATCGATTTGTAAGTGGTCCTATATCTAATGCTGCATCTCTTCGATGCAATTTGAAAATTTGCCAAAATCTGAAACACTTTTGCCAATAGGAGACCCTTTAAGTTGTGACACTGACAAATTATATTTAACACTAGATTATACAGTTATATAAATATTGTTATTAAAAATTATATTATACAATTATATTTAACACATTCTAATTAATTTTTGGGTTTATTAGGTAAAATACCAATTTTAAAAGTTAATTAGGGAATTAAGTCGGATTTTTTTCAGATTTATGGAAATATGTTTATTTTGAAAAGAGAAACAGAAAACGCCTCCTATAGGAGCTTTCAGCCTCCTTACTGTCACCTTAGCTGAAAACGCGTCATGCTGAATGCATTTTCGTCCAACGATATTTTTTGCAACGGTCGGAAAATCTAACGGCTAGTTTAATTTTCAACAATTTTTTTTCAAACGACTAGAATTTTTTTTCTAACGGTTAGTTTATTTACTATATATACCCAACTCATTTTTTTCATTCAAATCCCAGTCTCCCAATTCTCTCAATCCTATTCATCTATTCTTTCAATTCTCTCAACCATTTTATTCTTAATTTTTCATTCAATTTCTCTCAAATTCTTCTTGTCTTAATTTTATGTTTCGTAATTTCTTTGATTTTATTTGATTTTTATAATTTTAAAAATGTCAATGCCTCTTATTCATTTGGATGACAAACATATTTCCAACATTCAATTACAAACGGTAAGAAAATAATATTATTATTATTTTAATTAATATAATTATTAAGTCATTCACATTATTAATTTTATAAATTTTTTATGTTTAGATAATCAGACCGAAGATCGGATTACCGAGATGTATATACACAATTTAAGTATGAGGGAACCACGTGTTATTGAATAACATTGTAAGAGGTGGGATTCTTACACGTGTCTCGTATGCTCAAGGGCACTAAATTGGAGCCCGCACTTATCAATGCTTTGGTGGAAAGATTGAGACTCGAGACACACACTTTTCATCTTCCCTGCGGTGAGTGTACAATTACACTTGAGGAAGTAGAATTACAACTTGGTTTACCAGTTGATGGGGCAGTCATTATGAGGGTAGTGGGCGTTAGCGATTGGAATGCAATTTGTTACCAACAATTAGGCAAGGTGCCAGACAAGTTTAGTTGTAGTCGGATAGAGATGAAATGGTTAGAAGACAATTTCTCGTATATCGACAACTTCACTAGTGCAGTTGAAAGACAACAATACGCGCAAACATTCATATAGAGGTTAATCAAGGGTCTTCTAATGCCAGATAAATTTTGAAATCTGGTGCATTTAAGGTGGCTCCTACAACTAGTTGACTTAAAATAAGCAGGGCGACTCAGTTGGGGATTAGCTATGTTGGCAAAATTATATCGAGAGATGTGTCGAACAATGGAAGCACAAAAAATTAAAATCGATGGTTGCATACTCTTTCTTCAGTCATGGGCATGGTACCACCTACCATTTTTACATCCCCGAGTAAACACCCCTTATGAATTCTCACTTGTTATAAGGTAAAATTCATTTAATAATAGAGCTATCATAATATATTTTCATTATTATATTTTTGAAATAACGTATTATTTGAATAGGTGGAACAATGACATGAGTCATGTGAGTATACCGAATAAGCTCAAAGATATCCGGCTATTGTTAGATCAGCGATCAGAAACCAATGTTAGTTTTTGAATTATATAATATTTACGTAAGGATTTGAAATTTAGTATCAGGTACGTAATAAAATTTATAACTTTGTACTATAGTTTGAGTGAATTCTATACTTTGATCCGATAATTCAAGAATACATCATGATTGAATTTTTGGCGAATTGAAATATATGGCACGTCAAAGTGTCATTGATAGTTTTTGCAATGATTGAGATGCACAAATTCGACTGAGTGATGCGTCAGTTTAGGTTTATGTAAAGTATTCCGACGTCACCCCAAGAGCTCGATGAACTTCACAAGATCGACTTGCAGAGAGAACCAATAAAGATTGGCCTAAATTTCATGCCAAATATATCTACATCTGGAAATATAGGTACGATTTTATACTTATGCGCGAATCAATTGTCCAACCGAATTTATCGTCCTCTTCATATTACATGACATGGTTTAGACTTCACGGTAAGCCATATCCATTGTCAGAGGAGGAAAGGAGTAAACAATGTCATCAAATAAGGCCAAGACGGCCCCATATAAGGTCGCGATTGGGAGTACATGTGTTGAGTTCATCATCATCAACTCCAACCCAAAATACTATAGCGATGGGTACATCACCTCCCAGTCAGTATGGTTCATATTTTTTTAGTGCTTTTACTAACCCCATTCTTTGTACACAAGCACCACATTATGCACCATCATACTATGCATCAACACCTTCTCCAAGAATATTTTTTGCATCACCTCCATCTCTAGGACCATATTACAATTTGTTGGGAATTGTGCTCATATTGTATTAAACATGTAACTATTTTCTATTTATTTGAACGATGAATAAATAAATAAAATTAATTTCACATTTCACTATTATGTCTTTCTTTTATATTTTGCATGCATAGCGAAATTGTGACAAACAAATATTAGCTTATTGATTGTCTAAGTTCAAACTGAAGATAAGTGACATTGTAAGAACATTTACATTGCGAGAAAGACAACTTACTTCAGTAGATCATCTAAATGAGTCTGTAATCCCGTAAAAGAATCAAAGTGAACATTTGATTCAAATACTGAGAAGAATTATTATGTCGTCTACAATTCCAATTGGGGAGATGGCTAGTCTTGGCTATTGGAATAGTTGACTCCACGGGTAGAGACATATATGTATTCATTGGTAGAATGATACATTGGACTGGACCCAAGATGAATTAATTCTGAATCCGTTTGTGAATTAATTCACTTGTGGCGTTCATGGTGTGATTTACCTAAATCCTGAGTTAGTCACTGACCATGCGTATGCAACTCATGTGCTTTGATATAAGTGGAGGCATATGCTCTAAAGATGATCGAGCCCGTAGCCGGTATGTTGGGTACATGAATTATGAATGACATGACTTTACTAAAAATAGTGGAATTCTGATGTAGTCGTAAACTAACGAAAAATCTAACTAAGGCAAGTGTACCTATCAATTAATAGTATAGCTACAGTGAGCAAAGATATCGTTCCCACGAGGACTAATAGTACTAATAATTACTGTTTTTCTATCATTTAACTGAAAAATTGAAGAGATTGATTAAAACTAAAATTAACTAAATTAATTAACTAATGAGCACGACAAAGAACAAATAAGGAAAACAAACGATTAACAACCAAGAAGTGAAACAATATCTAGGAAAGGATCCACCTAGATTTCATTTGTCAGTATCAATCTATATTACGTAATTTCTTCACTTAGTATCTTGATATGTAGAAATCTCTAAATTATGATAATATCTCTCTTCAAGACTAAGAGCAACTGACTCTAGGTTGATTAATTGAAATTTCTTTCTAATTAAAACCTCCATTGTCGTATTAACTCGAATTCTGGATTCCGCTATTAGATTTGACTCTAATTCGGAAGATTTATATCGTCCTGTTTATAGGATTGCATACAACTCCACTCAATTATGCTAGATCTACTATTAAACATGGTCTATCTCTCCTCTGATTCAAGCAAATCAAACATGGATTAATAGTCTAGAAATATCAAAATAAGAATTAAGCACACATAATTGAGAATAAGATCCAAGTATTTATTGCGTAAAAATAGAAATCAAATAACATAATTCATCCTAGGGTTCATCTCTCTAGGTATTTGGAAAATTAGTTCATAATCGCAAATAAAAACATCTCAAAGATAGTATAACCACAAGAAATAAAGAAATTCACAATAAACTTCAAAGAAATTAAAATGAGATCTTCAATCTTGATGGAAATATGCTTTAGAGTCAGCTTTAATAGTGTTTTCCGAGTCATTTTCTTGAGTATTTATTGACAACTCCCTCTTATATTCTTATGTGTATCATATATAGGTCTTGGAATGCCTGAAAAACTTTAAAGTTACGTTTTTTCGCATGTTTGGAGTACGATTCGGGAAATCCACACGGTCTGGCACATAGCTTGTGGCAGCCTGTGAGGATTGTTGGAAAAACGGGTTTGGAAAATGCAGTGGAAAATAAATTTAGGGAAAAACCAAAGTTTTAAAAATTTTTCCAAAACAAGATCTCGGTTGTGATATCTAAAGTAATAAACACTAAATCAAAATTGTACCTTTTCGATTCGTCTAGGATGAGCGCTTTGATTGAGTAGTCTTCTCCACTATCCTCAAGCTCACGTCTGCCAACTGTGGGACCGCTTCGAATAAAAAAATCACAAAAATTACCAGTGGGGTAATTTTGTAATTTCTATGAACTTTTGGGTCAAGTTGTAAATTATAAAAATATCTCTAGAAATTTTCTGGAATAATCTCTTTAGAGAATCTCTACAACTTTTTCTTGAATTCAAGTGTGTGAAATAATGACCCAAGGCTCTTCTTATATATGGAGAGTTTAGAGAGTTCAACTATGATTAAACTTAATCATTTTAATATTAAATTAATATAACATTTATCAAGATAAATATTAGAATAAATTTAATATTAAATTTTATTAAAATAATAGAATATTTATCTGGTAGATAAACATTAAATTAAATTAAATATTAAGATAATCACTTTAATATTAAATTAATAAAAATACTATTAAGATACGTATTAAATTAAATTAAATATTAAATTATTAAAATAATATTATTTTAGGTATAATTAATCTGAAATCAAATTCTCTGGTAAAATCCTAGTAAGAGTGTAAACCTTCCAATGCTCAATCACCGATAACCAACTGCTACCGGCCACCGGGATGCCATCGTCGTAGCCATTGACACCGCATGTCTGGTGATGCAGGTGCGACACCTTTACGACACCCCAAGCATGTTAGGCTGCTATCGGTTCGATTTGGGTCAATGATGACCTGACCAATCCGGTCTAGCCACTGGTTGGACTGACAGCCCGATTTCACATATCGAGCTCGGTTTGACTAGTTTTTGATTCTTGGTCTCGATTTTTGGCTCCCGGGCTCAATTTATGATATCAAGGCCAATTTTCATGTTCAATTATCCATTGGGCCAATTGTCTGATTTGAAAATTAACTTCCAAAAATATCATATTAATTTTAATTAATTTGATTAATTTAATTTTAGTTGATCAAAATTAATTTTTTTCAAAAATCACTTAGATTTTCCAAATTAATTTTTCAAGAAAATTCTTTAATTAAATTCTCTAGTTGAACAATTCTTACGACCACCTAATTTAATTACACTTCGAATAAATTGACTCAATTAAATTACTCCCAAAGCTGTAGAATTTTCTTTTAATTCAAATGCAATCCCATCGAGCTTTTGTTTAGCTAGCAGAGGGACTAACCAAACATATACAATTAGGCTCTAGTGATTGCTATTATGTCCAAAAGCATCATTGTGATAATTCGTAATTACTTAATCATGGAGTCAGTCCACAATAAGTACCGTGATTGAAAACTCCTTATTGTATAATCTTTACGAAAGCAATTCATCAAACTGCTTTGTCCAATGACCTCGTCATATGTGTGTTACCCTCATATGGTATCCTCGATTCCTTTGAGTTAAATCTGTTCACTTAATACAGTTTTATTCTCTCTCATTGTTAGCATTGTGTCTTCTTAATGATTACTATAATCACTGTAAACAAATGACTGTGATAAATTCCTCGTTCGAGAAAAAGCAACCCATGGCCACATTTCATATTTATGAATCCACACAATGCCAATGAGAGGATACCATTAACTCTTTAATTGAGCTATGAGGCTGAAACATGTTACTTTTGACATTTATCAAATTGATAGCTCAATTAAAGAGTTATTGATATACTCTCAATGGTATTGTGTGGATTGATAAATATGCAACGTGGCCATGAGTTGCTCATTCTCGAACAAGCAATTTATCACAGTCATTTGTTGACAGTGATCATATTAATCATTAAAAAGACATGATACTGACAATGAGATAAAATAGGATTGTATTAAGTGAAGGGATTTAACTCAAAGGAGTAAATGATATCTTATAAGGGTAACACAAACATAACGAAGTCATTGGACAAAGCAGTAGGATGAATTGCTTTCGTAAATAGTATACAATAAGGAATTTTCAATCATGCTACTTCTTGTGGACTAACTCCATGATTTAGCAATTGTGAATTATAAGAACGATGTTTTTGGACATAATTGCAATCACTAGAGCCTAATTGTATATGTCTGATTGGTCCCTCCGCTAGCTCAACGAAAGCTCAACTGGATTGCATTTGATTCAGAAGAAAATTCTACGACTTTAGGAATAATTTAATTGATTCAATTTATTCGATGTGGAATTAAATAGGTGTTCGTGAGAATTATTTAACTAGAGAATTTGATTAAAAAATTTTCTTGAAATATTAATTTGGAAAATCTAAGTGAGTTTTGAAAAAATTAATTTTGATCAAGTAAAATTAAATTAATCAAATTAATTAAAATTAATATGATATTTTTGAAAGTTAATTTTGAAGTCAGACAATTGGCCCAAATAGGTAATTGAACTTGAAAATTTGACTTGATATCGTGAAATGGGTCCGGGAGCCCAAAACCGAGACCAAGACCAAGACCCCAAAATTGGTCAAATCGGGCTATTAGTCCAATCGGTGGCTAGACCGGACTGGTCGGGTCGTCATTGACCTGGACCGAATCAACAACAGTCGAATCGGCTCGGGGTGCCGTAAGGTTGTCACACCTGCATCATCAAACATAGTGATGCCGGTGGCTGCAACGGTGGCGTCGCAATGGCCGACTGTAGCATCGTGATGGCCGGTGGCGATTGGCCTTCGACAGTTGAGAAGTGGAAGAGTTACACTCCTATTGAGAATCTACCAGAGAATTTGATTTTAGATTAACTATTCCAAAAATAATATTATTTTAATAGTTTAATATTAAATTAAATTTAATACTTATCTTAATAGTATTTTATCAATTTAGTATTAAAGTGATTATCTTAATATTAAATTTTATTTAATGTTTCAATTTAATTTAATATTTATTTTGATAAATATTATATTAATTTAATATTAAAGTGATTAAGTCCAATCGTAGTTGAACTCTCTAAACTCTCTCTCTTATATAAAGAGAGCCTTGGGTCATCATTTGACACAGTTGAATTCAAGAGAAAGTTGTGGAGAGAAAATTCTCTGAAGAGATTATTTTAGAAATTTTCTAGAGATATTTTTCTGTTTACAACTTGACCCAAAAGTTTAGACAAATTGCAAAATTACCCTACTGGTAATTTTTATGAAAAGTTTTTTGATTTCAAGTGAGCCCACACTCGACAGACATGAGCTTGAAGATAGTGGAGAAGACTAATCGGTCAAAGTGCTCATCCTAGACGAATCGAAAAGATACAATTTTGAATAAGTGTGTATTACTTTAGATATCACAACCAAGATCTTGTTTTGGAAAATTTTTAAAACTTTGGTTTTTCCTTAAATTTTCTTCGCTGTGTTTTCCAAACCCATTTTCCCCACACAATTCACTGTTGACAACAACACCGATGTATCTATCATCACCTACAATTCCATCATTCTATTCACAATTAGGTTATTTGACACAATGTATTTATCCACTGGTAGTGTTTCAAACACCCCTAGCATCATTGTTCTTTAGAGGTGGGTCACCTTTGCAACCACTTATTAATACCACAAACAATCCTCCCTATGATTCGAATGAGATGCCTTCATGTGAAACCACCAGGATAAACAACTTTGAGGTATTATGAAACATGTCAAACATGATGGTGCAAATGTTGAAAATGATGCAAGAAATATCTGAAGCGCTGCCTCCAAGGAAAAATGACATGTCTGACATTCACAACTTGGATCATGAGAACTCTTATATTATTTATGACCATTATGAAATTTATGGTGAGATTTAACTGGAGCTTGTAACTAAAGATCATGTGGATGAGTTGAACATAGTTGAAATGGTCTCTGATCCAATTGACATAGCAATAGAACTAATCGTAAATGTAGAAGTGAAAGATAAACTAACCATTAACATGGAGCCTAAACCGATATTGAATGAAAGTGTAGAAAAGCCAATATACTTTATGGCCATAGTAGAGAAGGTGCCAACCGATAAGGTTGAGCAGTTTGATTCATTCTCATTCGACAACGGTAGCAAGACTCGAGTAACTAAAGCCTCATGCAACAGGAGAGGAGGAAGCTGAAAGAAATAATACCCCGAAAAACAATTTGGGGTTAGCTCAAATTTGGTACTAAATGGCTCACAATCTAGATGTCATGTAGGTCGCAAATAAGGCACCATCAATAGAATCAACCGGATAGGTTTGTTCATATACATCAATAGAGGAACAAATGTCGAATTAAAATGTCGAGAACCAACTGAGAGTTCTTCTATGGTGGCAACACAAATCGTCCTAGTTTTTAAAAAAACTTTATTTCTTATTGTAAATTTTGTTTCTTTTATTGTATTACTAGTGCTTATTTCATTTTATTTATTAACTTATTGTCCTTTATATTATATTTCATATTTCTTGCCATATTATTTTCTTGTAGGTACTGTTTGCCTGCTTGGAGCAAATAAATCTTGTTGTCAATACATCAACAAGGATTCAACCTTCTCATGGAAGTTTTCTTGTTCCCACCTTAATCATTTTACAGTAAGGGTAATGTGTGCTCTAAAGCATGGAGGAATTACATTAGGACTCATTTATATTAGGATTTAATATTTTTCCAATTAGGTTATATTTGTTCCGCACACTCTGAAATTCGAGAAGAGGGGTCGAAACAGAGTCGATGTCGTAACACAGAACCTCCATGCTGTGACACCACTAATAGGTTTAAGAAATTGAGCAATTTAGCTCGATGTCGCGAAATAAAAACTTTGTGTCGCGACAAAGTAATCAGTATACTACCTAAGTTCAAAATTTCAAAGTGTGTCGTGACATCAAACCCTAATCTCACGACATTGGTATCCTGCTAGGGGTGTCACGACACAAAACCATTATGTTGCGACATCACTACAATTTTTTGCTAAGTTAACTTGACCCGTTATGTAACTCGACGGCTTAACCATTATTTTAACCTGATTTTTAAGGATAAAATACAAAAAAAAAGTTAAACCTAAAAACAATCTTAAATAGTTTTAACCATTCATTAGCCTCAAATCCTCTCAACAACCTCTCAAAATCGCTAAAAACTTAAAATCTATTTTCTCTTTATTTTGCTACAATATTTCTTCTCATCTTTGTTTTTTTAAGTGTAGGTTAAACAATCCACATTCATAAAAATTTTGGAACAAACCTTCGAACGAAGTAATGAGCTTTCAAGTCAAAGTTAAAAGTTCCAACTTAGAATTTTACTGTTTTGTTGCATTCAAAATATATTGCTTGATATCTAGTTAATTCTTCTAGTTAAAAATTTTATCAAAAAGGCCTCTTAGAGAAGCCAGAAGAAATAGCGAACCTGAACCATCAGTGGTGACAAATCCCTCAAGTTTTTTAAAACCTAAACGTCGAGAATTTTTTTAGAACTTCAAGGAAAGACGTTTATACAAGAACAAAGATTTGAACCATCGATGATTTTGGGTAGGGAAATTTGGACCTTGGTTCAATACCACATGTGGGAACACTTTTTTGTAACCCCTAAGGACTCTACCATAGTCCTAGTAGTATAAGAATTCTATGCATCTTTTAGGGACCAAGAGTCTAGGAGACCAAAGGGTGCCAATTGAGGAACTATACCGATTCGAGGGGACAATGTGCTCGTCACCCCTAGAGCGCTTTATGAGTTTTATAACGCTCCATATTATGAATCTGATTTTGTGGAAGAAAGCGATTTAGAATATTTTAGAGATATTAATACGGATAATGTTATAAGCTATTTAACTGAGGGTAGGGGTGAATGGAAATGTCGCCTTAGTACTAATATCTCTATGTCTTTTAATCAAGCAATTATGTTTCCAATTGAAAAGAGGTGAATACAGTTTTTATGCACCTGAATTGCTCATTCTTTAAATGTCTCTAATGCCAATACTTTTCGAGTAGTTTTGCTATATGCTATTTTGCAGAAGAAACAGGTGTGCATGACTTGGATCCACCATAATATGAAGTACTATATTAATGGTAAAAAATTCGAGGTTTTCTTCCCCTACTTAGTGATGGCGTTGTGTAAAAGAACAAGAGTTCCAATGAAATCTACTGGACAGTTCATGAAGCCAACCAAAAGTATCACAGGGGATACACTATAAATGCAATATATAGAGTTGGATCACATGTTCGTGTCCCAGCCCGTGTCCAAATTAGGGTGCTCACTGACTTGGATCACACGGTTAAGCCACACATTCGTGTACTAGGCCATGTAAGCGTACTGACTTGCATTAATTAGGTACAAGGGTTACACGACCAAGCCACACGCCCGTGTGCCAGGTTGTGTGAACATTCTTTAGCATTTTGTTTCTCAATTTTTAAAGATGTAGGGGACACACGGCCAGACCCAAGACCATGTGATAGGCCATGTGTCACACATAGCTGAGACACATGCCCATGTGTTTGCCTGTGTGGACAAAATATGCCATTTTGAAGCCTTATTTCCAACTCCATTTTGGTATTCATCTAAACACAACAATTTGCATAATCACAAGTCACAATAAGACCTTCAATTCAAGCCAAACTCAAGTTCAATACATGTCAATACACCCCCCATATGTCTAAGTATTCAATCTTACCTAATTGGTCATATAACATATATACATATTTTACCAACCATGTTATCTCAAACCATTCATCAACATATCCATAATTTATTTATCACTCATCCATATAAAAAACAACAACATGATAAAGCCACACACATATATATACATATCTAAATATGTTCAACTCAAGCTATTCCAATGGCTATTTACAACAAAATGCTATTAAGCCAACATTGGCCAATTTACACTATACATGCCATTATAACCAAAATTAGTTTTCTATATGTACCGAAATGGGCCGATGGATAGTGTGATGATATCTTCGCCAAGCTTCCAACCCAACGAGCTTCTGAATTACTATAAAGCAGAGGAAAATAAAACAGAGTAAGCTTTAAATCCTAATAAGTTCGTATAATAGGAAATTAACTTACCCTTCATTTACATTTAAGGCAAGCATACAAAATACATCCAAAGCAATCTGGCCAATAGCTTATACACATATCCTCATCAATCATGTTAGTCATGTATTTCACATGAATTTCAAGAAACATGTATAAGCTCATCACATATCAAATTTCCATATTCATAAACTTTCTACATCTTGTGTTCACATATATCAATTCTATGTATTTTAGGTATATACGGGTAATGATTCATTTGAAACTCATATTTTCATATGTCAGGATTTTTTCCCATTGAATCATTGAAAATATCGATGGATATACGGATAGTACACACGAAGTGTACAAATCTGTAATCCGTCAATTCATATTTGAGAATGCTCATATGAGCACATAAACGGGAAGCTCTTTCAAACCATATAACGGGAAGCTCATTCGATCTGTATAATGGGAAGCTCATAAGAGCCGTAATCGGGAAGTTCAGGCGAGCCAATATCGGGAAGCTCCAGAGAGCCATTAATCAGGAAGCTCATGAAAGAGCCTTTAATCGGGAAGCTCTAAAGAGCCATCTATTGAGACGCTCATAAGAGCTGTGGTGTGTCCACAACACATGCAGGATCACAACCAATTCGGGATGCTTCGAAGAGCTATTAACGGGAAGCTCATAAGAACCATATAACAGGAAGCTTGTAAGAACCATATAACAAGAAGCTTGTGAGAGCCAAATAACGGGATGCTCATGAGAGCTAATAACAGGACACTCTTTCAAGCTATGGTTTGTCCACAACATATGCAGGACCACAACCAATTTGGGAACCTTGTATCCATCGAATTTTATTTACTCAAACGGGACTTAATATTTGTCAGATATTTCTGAATATGTGATCAATATTTATACATGGCAATTACACATTTTACATACATATAACTCAATTTAAACATATAAATATACAATTTAATTACACGAACTTACCTCGACAAGTGTTCGTGTATTTGTAATCTAATAATTTGATACCTTCTCTTTTCCTCTTTCTAACTCCGTATTTGGTCTATCCGAATCCAATTAAACCAAGTAAGCTTGCTAACTTCAAGCTTTTCATTCCATGTCTTTTATTTTAGGAAAGATGATAATATTATGATATTTTATTTTATTTTATTATTTATCATCTTTAATTATTTCATCTTTCTAATTTCATCATTTTCTTTATTTAATTTTCCAATGATGAATCATCATACTTATCTACTAACTCTTCTTAATGATCTATTTTCCATATAAGGACCTCAAATTTTGAATTCCATAGCTATTTAATACCTATAGCTACTAGAACTCAACTTTTGCATTTTATGCAATTTGGTCCTTTCCATTTAATTAGACATGTAACCGATAAAATTTCTTTACGAAATTTTCATATGATATTTCTATCATAATGCAAACCATGAAATGATATTAAAATAATTTTCTTTCCGGACACAGATTTGTGGTCCCGAAACCACTGTTCTGATTTCACTAAAAATGGGCTGTTACACGATTGGTCCCTTTGCTAGCTGAACAAAAGCTTAATGGGACTGCATTTGAATCAGAAGAAAATTCTATGACTTTGAGAATAATTTAATTGAGCCGATTTATTTGATGTGGAATTAAATTAGGTGGTCGTCAGATTTGTTTAATTAGAGAATTTGATTAAAAAATTCTTAAAAAATTAATTTGGAAAATCTAAGTGATTTGTGGAAATATGAACTTTGATCAAGTAAAATTAAATTAATCAAATTAAATAAAATTAATATAATATTTTTGGAAATTAATTTTCAACTCAAACAATTGGCCCAATGGGTAATCGAACTTGAAAATTGGATTTGGGATCATAAATTGGGCCTGGGAGCCCAAAACTGAGACCAAGACCCAAAAATAGGTCAAATCGGGACCGATATGTGAAATCAAGCCCTGCGGTCCAATCGGTGGCTATATCGAATTGGTCAGGTCATTATTGACTCAGACCAAACCAACAATAGCTGAGCCGACTCGGGGTATCGTAAGCGTGTCGCTTTTGCATCACCGAACACGGCGGTGCCGGTGGTTGAGACGGCTGTGGTTGGTGATCGATAGTTGAGCAATGGAAGAGTTACATCCCTACTGGAATTCTAATAGAGAACTTGATTTTAGATTAATTATTCCAAAAATAATATTATTTTAATAGTTCAATATTAAATTAAAATAAATATTTATCTTAATAGTTTTTTTATTAATTTACTATTAAATTGATTTTCTTAATATTAAATTTAATTTAATGTTTATCCTGTAGATAAACATTCTATTATTTTAATAAGATTTAATTTTAAATTTAATCTAATATTTATAATTAAAGTGATTAAGTTTAATCATAGTTGAATTTTCTAAACTCTCCCTATATAAAGAAAATATTGGGTCATTATTTACACACTTGAATTTAAGAGAAAGTTGTAGAGAGAAAATTCTCTGAAGAGATTATTCCAGAAAGTTTCTAGAGATATTTTTCTTATGTACAACTTGACCCAAAAGTTTAAAGAAATTGTAAAATTACCCACTAGTAATTTTTGTGAAAAATTTTCTAATTAGAAGAAAGCCCACACTCGGCCGACGTGAGCTTGAGGATAGCGGAGAAGACTATTTGGTCGAAGTGCTCATCCTAAACGAATCGAAAAGGTACAATTTTGATTAATTGTTTATTACTTTAGACATCACAACCAAGATCTTGTTTTGGAAATTTTTTTAAAAATCTAGTTTATCCCTAAATTTATGTTCCGCTGCATTTTTCAAACCCATTTTTCCAACAGTTACGACACACCCCTGAAGTCATCCTTGAACTATACATACTGCCCCTGATGTCGCGACACAGGCACTAGGGTGTCGCGAAACCTGCCCTATACAGGAGATAATTACAACCTAAGGGCGTTTTGGTCTACACAATAAAAAATTCCTAGTTTTTTTTGTAATTTAGCTTTTAGATTTTTTTCTTCATCTTAGGGTTTAGATTTCTTTTTAATTCTTATCATTTGAGTTCTTTGGAGAACTTGATTTGTAGACGCAATCAAAAGTTTGAGGATTTCTGTGCTTCATCAATCGAATATAATCAGGATTCTCTAAACTTTATTCTTGATTTATTTTTCATGCATATCTTTATCATCAAGTTTTTTATGTTTATAGATTCCATGAGGAACTAATCTTCTTTGAGGGGATTAACGAGTGGATGTGTGATTTATTAATTGCTATATATAAGGTTTTCTTAGCGAATTAACTGTTCGGGAGAGGAAGAACTTAAAGTCTAAGCTTGACAACCCTAAGAGGTCATTTAGGTGGGAATTAACCCAAACTTGGTATGACCTATCCGTGAACACCTTAAACCCGGACTTGTTTGGACTATGAGGTCGAGAGATAAGTAGTTCTTGCCGAATCGTTAGTTTAATGGAAGATTGATAGATCCTGCTAAGATACTGACTAGTTAACTGAATGGAATCCGAAATAGGAGTTAGTTATGATCACCAAAGCAAGCTAATCACCCATGTCTTCATTTGATTGAGTTTAGAAATTAGTTTTCCAAAGTCCCGTTTACTTTTGCATTTTTTAATTCTTTATTTATCAAAATTCCAACATCTTTCATTTATATTTTATAGTAATATAATTTATTTAAACTACTAATTAATTCTATTTGCGTTTAGGTTAACTTTAATTTAGTGCTTGCCTCCCATTGGTACAACCCTCTTAGTACTTACCTACTTCGTTGTAAAACTATATTAGAACCTAACCCATATACTTGTGGACATCGCCTCAAATCTTTATCTTTAGTTGTAATATTTACACTCTGGACGTTAGTATGTCTGGAGGCGGTCAGGCTGTATGGAGGAAATTTCAAAAGAAATGGAAAGAGTCCGGTGATCTCTTTTATGGCCAAGACTCTAACACATCTGATTTGGGTTCTTCAAGTGGCACCTCGTTCGGGGATGAAACCTCCAATGATGCCTCTGCCTCATCAACCTAAAAGGGAATTTAATATAGGGGAATCAAATGGTCTGCTGGTTGGGGGTTTTTCTTAACCTTTCCTTGTACCGGAATCTATCCTCCCAAAGTAATAGAAACTCTCATCTTTTCTTCATTATTCGACACTACACTTATCATTTATCCAACTATAATTTGCCACACCAACACTCATTCACTTCACATTTTCTTTCTTATAACTCTTAAGATACCAAGCCAATTCTATTGCAACACACATATATATGGGGGCTACTTCTTAACGTCTTACGTCCAAAGGATTGGCTAAATCGAAACTCTAATACCACTAAATTGTAACACCCATTACCCGACCCAACCAACGGGCCTCGGGTACTGAATGTCATAACCTCTAAAATAACTCAACAATTTATCTAGAATTATTCTCTCAAATGGGTTAACACTATTAATATGCAATTTAAGACTTCATGTAGCACCCTCACTCGTCTCCGTCACTAGATTAGGGTTACGAGATGCTACAATATTTAACAAGACAAGTATGTGTCATTTTAATTCAAATTTTATTTTAAAACAATCATTCATAAATAATAAATCAATAATCATGTTATTCATACAAAAACGAGGCTTAAATCAAGTCTACAAAGCTATAAAATTAATTCAGAAACAAGTAAGGACTAATTCAAAACATATCATAAAAATAAGGTAAAAATAGAAAACAATGGCCACACAGCCGTGTGACAGGCTAAGGCCGTGTGGGGCAATGGCACACAGTCGTGTTCCTAGATCGTGCAACAAACTGATGACGTGTATAAAATGATCACACAGCCGTGTCGCCAGGCCGTGTAACAGACTATGGTTATGTGCACCTAAAGTCACCAAAATCAAATAGACCACACAACCGTGCCACATGCCCATGTGAGACACACGGTCGTGTGTCAAAACCATGTGGTAGATCGTGTGTGCGATATGGTAACTTCAAAAACAATTCATGCATATCTTTGCTTTCTTAAGCCTCAAGCATACCATTAACCATGCATTCAACCTATTCAGAACATGTCAAATCATGTCATTTTTCTAATTATAACCAATATGCCATAGGGCACCATCATAAACAACATTCAAACCTAAAATTCAAATTCATTTTCTAACCAATTCAAGCTTGTCTAAATAATGTCATACATAATGTCAAATTCCAGTAATTCTTTTAACAACTATCAAGCCATATATCAATGTATATCTAGGCATGTAATTAAAAATATATACCAATTCACTTAATCAACTAGAACATTTCAAAATCAACAAACAAAGTATAATACCATAGTTCTTAACCATTAAACAAGTATCCAATGACCAAATATATATACTTTTGACAATCAACCACTTTATCTACCATGCTATTAACCTTTCAAAACAATTCCAACCATTATATCATCAAATAACAATTCAACTGTGATCAACCACATCATTATATTAACAAGTCTATATAACTATGAAATCTCAAAACACACTTTAGTTACATCAAACACTTATATGCAACTTAACTCTTATTACATGCCCCATAACCAAAATAAAATGTTTTCAAAGTCCACCAAAAGATAGTTGGATACTGTAATCTTCGAGCTGATTCGATCGCCTAGTTCCACAACATGACAACTATAGGAAAATAGGAAAATAATAGAGTAAGCTTCAACTGAAGTAAAACGATATAACATACCTTAGTATCATAACTTAATTTAATAACACAATTAACTAACATTTAATCTTGTCATCACAATCGTATCAAGAGGTGAGTTCATAATATACAAACCAAATAATCATTCAAGTTAAATAAGATCATTCCATATCAAGTTGCTACACGCTATATATAAGCATGAGCATATATTTTCAAATAACCATCAAGACATATCAGCGAAGTCTCAATACAAATCAATATGTCATTTAACAAACATGATTTTGCCTGATGAATGGATATAACATAAGGATACGCAGTAATCCACCCAAGACACGCTAGAATGCTCAATTGAGCTAATCCAACCAAGAACACGCCTGGGCACCAAGTGCTTTACATCTATCCCCGAAAACATGTCAGGATCACTGTAAATATAACTCGGTAATCTATAACAAGTGCTAGATTAAGGTATACTCAGTGTATAATAATATATCATATATCATCATCTCATCATAAGTCAAACCCGTACAATGCACAAAATAATCTATTGGCATGCCAACTGTATCCTATCCTATGTTTATCCGAGCTCGATACATGTCTCAGTATAACAACTTACATTTCAATCCACTTTTCTCACATTATACCAATTGTAAGATTCAACACTCACAATATACAGAATTCAATAAAACATTATCAAAATACACAAAACAGTACTGTATGAACTTTCCAGGCCTAAATAGCAACGATAGCAATATCAGAGACTAGTCAACAATTTTCTCTTTTCCAGAAACAAAGTTCAGACTTCTAGAAGGAAGTTTTAAGGAAATATTTAAACTCCATCTTTTCGTAGCTTATTTTTGGTTGACTTATTTTTTATCGAAGACATATGTACTTTATGGTTACAGTCCTCTATGGTGCATGCTTCATTTCTAACACATTCCAAATTCACCTTTTTCCTTGACTCGTTTAGTATTCATAATTCTGACTACGTGGCTAACCATCCATGGGGTTTCCATACCATTGAGGCGGTCTTGCACTTTACTATTTTGTCTTGGCTAACCTTTCATCTCATTCCCCATGTCAGACGACTGACGGTAACATTTAAATCCCTATTGATCAATACTTTCTAAGACCTCTCGGTGAAATTCTACCCTTGTAATCTTTAGCGAACATCTATGTGGTCTATTTTGTGTTACTTACTCATTGTTAATTTACTCGCCTCTTAGTAAATGCTCGATCATCCTCCACTACTTGACTATTTGGGTGATTAATATCTCCTAGTAGTCCTTAGCGGACCTACCAGGCGCTAGATGCCCCTTCTTACCCACGAATCCTTAGTTTTATGTTTTGCTCAAACATCTCATAGTCATCATCAATCCTGCTACTGCCTGCTTAAGTTGTACTTAAAATATCTTTTCATTATTCTGATAGCTCCTGGGCTCCTTGTCTTAACAGACCTTTACTCGTTGCTATAGCTGAACTATGATCTTGCAAAATTTAATTTACATATTTAATGTCCTGGAGAACTATCTCATGTTTAATGTGCCGACGGACTACCAAAGGATGACATAGCGTCTTTTAGTTATGGTCTTACTCATTTCTATCATGATGTCATAACATCTTGCAATTACGGTTGGACTCATGACCCCGCCATGATCTTTTTGTTTATTTCTCTGTTTCACACCATCCATTCCTCCATATCACTAATCCTAACATAGATGCTTGAACACCGTAATATTCCCTCCTTCGCCTATCATAGTTTGTAGTCCGCAATATCGTATGGCAGTGCCTAACAAAATCCTTTTTTTTTCATTCTTAACTTCATCTAACCCTTTGTTAGTCTCCCCTCTCCTACCATGCATACACTAATCATACATACCATATAGAACATCGTTATGAAATGCACTACATCAAGTAATCATTCAACAATCAACTACTAATACGATCAACATTAACATGGAAATTTCCCATAACAACATTTAGCAACCAAAAGACGAAGTGCAAATACTCTCCTTGTTTTCTTATCCATGACAGCTTAGTTAGTTCAATCACCAGAGCCTCCTTCTTCCTGGAAACTAAGCATGACAACCATGTTTTGGTTAACCCAACGATGGAAAATTCTTAGCAACTCGAAACCTTAAATTATAAAGAAGTTTTGTAAGTATTACTCTACATATTTCTTTAGTTCCTAAACATATAGGGAGATAATAAGACTTACCGATTCCTCCATATCTCTATTACCAGCCATAAACTCACACTGTAACACCCCTTACCCGAGACCATTTTCGGAGTCGATCATGAGGCGTTACTTGACTTAACTTAAAAGTTCGGGGCATAAAAATTTACTTTTAAAAGTTATTTTACTGTTCATAATAATGCTGTCCACTTGCGCAACAGTTACTAAATTAAATATAGCTCGAGATATGAAACTCAAAATTTAGATCCGTAAATTTTCCCTGAAACTAGACTCATATATATTTATACCATAAATTTTTTAGAATTTTTGGTTTAGCCAATTAGTACATTTGATTAGTTAAAGTCTCCCCTGCTTCATTGATAAACTATTCTGACATCTCGTAACTAAAATTCAATTATCTCATTTTACATACTTAATATAGTGTTCTCACTTGTTTCTACAGAAAATAGACTCAATAAGAAATAAAGAAATATAAATTACAACTCATAAATATTTTTTTAAAATTTATAATGATTTTTCAAAATCAGAACAGGGGATTCTGAAAATCACTTTGATCTTGTCTAACTAAAATGCAAATATCTCAGAATATGTAATTCCTTTGTCTACACTGTTATTTTTCTATGAAAATAGACTCAACAAGATTTAATTCTATACTTCATTGACCCTATAATTAATTTTCTACTATCCTTGGTGAATTTTCAAAATCACGTCACTACTGCTGTCTCAAAACTGATTCACTACCAATTTTTACTTTTTCATGATTTCTATGCATAATTTATCACTTAGACATTTATAACAACAAACACCTTCATACTTAGCCATTTTAATAACTATTCATCATCAAATATTTACATATCATCTTTTGGTCATATCTTAAGAATATACAATCGAAATGACCAAGTCCCTATACATGCTATAGCTCAAAACATTTATCCTCTTAAAATACCGAGTTGTGGTGGTTGATAGTGTAAACGCTCTCCGACGTCTTCAAGATCCCGACTATGCTTGATAATACTATATGAAAGAAAAAGAAATAAAAAAAAGTAAGCATAAAGCTTAGTAAGTTTACATGTAAATAAATAACAACATTTATCATAAACAATTATATTCATAAATTTTTATTAAGCATTAAGATATTTACTTTCTTCTTTACTTACTCTTTTACTCGTTTACTTACTTGCTTGCTTAACTTACTCCTTGGTTGCTAAAATTTCTTTTCTCAACTAATAACTAAGATACTCTTAATCTTATTAACTCACATGAACTTGTCTATTAGGCTTTTACCTGAACTTTCATGTAACATCGTCTATTTACTAGCCCGTTGAATCACTTGGAATACTAAGGATACTCGGGTCTCCTGTTTGATAATACATGCCAAAGCTATGTCCCATACATAATATTACATGAGATGTTTCTTGTACTGCCAATGCCATATCCCAGATATGGTCTTACATGAGAGTTCTCATATAGGTGCCCATGCCATGTCCCAGACATGGTCTTACGGAGGACCTCTCATCTCGGTGCCAACGCCATGTCCCAAACATGGTCTTACATGGGACCTCTCATAATCTCAATTATGCCAATGCTATGTCCTAGACATGGTCTTACATGGGACCTCTCATAATCTCAATGATGCCAATGCCATGTCCCAGACATGGTCTTACATGGGATCTCTTTACCTAAATGTCATGACATTTGTATCCAATACATTTCTAATGTTTCAACGGGGCTTGTATCACTAATTCTCTGTCATCTCATACTCGACTCAACATTAGATATTTTCATGAAATAAATACATAATTGCTGAAAAATAACAACATTAATAATAATTATCAAAATATTGCATTTATTTACCGTAAACTTACCTCGGTACAAAATGTGATCAAATCTAACACTTTATTCCTTAATTTTTTTCTTTCCCCGATCTAGCTCTGGATTCCGTTCTTCTTGATCTATAATAGAAAATTTAGCTTATTTAATACTCACATTCATCAAAACAGTCCTTGACTCAATTTTGGCAAAATTACAGTTTAGGCCCTAAACTTTTGCATATTTATACTTTTGCCCCAAAGCTCGAAAATTAAACTTCATTCCTTATTCTTATTTTTATGACATGTTGAAAATTTTTCCCTTCTATGGAAACATCAAATTCCCACTCTAACACTTACTTATGAACATTAGGTATTTTTATCGATTATGTCGTTTTACTCGTTTTCACTTAAAATCACTTAGCAAAAGTTGTTTAACATTATTTCAAGCTTCATAATCTACCGTAAAACATCAAAATAAACACATTTCACCTATTGGTATTTTTCCAAATATGAACCCTAGGTTAAATTATTGCTAGAATAAGCTAAATCAAGTTACCAAAACTCCAAAAACGTAAAGAACATTAAAAACGGGGATAGAACAGACTTACAATCAAGCTTGGAAGCTTGAAAAACCCTAGCCATGGTTTCCCCTTGTGAAATTCGGCCATGGGGTTGAAGATGGACAAAAATTGGCTTTTAATTTTATTTTTAATTCATTTTAATAACTAAATGACCAAAATGCCCTTAATGAAAAACTTTGGAAACATGACTAACCATGTCCATTTTTTTCTACCAACTTAACCAATGGTCTAATTACCATATAATTACCTCCAATTTAAAATTTCATAACAATTGGACACCTCTAACATGTAGAACTCAACTTTTGCACTTTTTACAATTTAGTCCTTTTGACTAAATTGAGTGCCCAAACGTCGAAATTTTTGAACAAAATTTTCAAGAAATCATTTTGTGAAATCGTAGACCATAAAAATATAGTAAAATAACTTTTTTCTCATCAGATTTGTGGTCCCAAAACCACTGTTTCGACTAGGCCCAAAATCAGGATGTTACACACACCTCTACTGTTGCATGCTGAGCTCCCTTCATTCGCATCTCCTTTCTGATTCAAAATGATTGAAGAAGATGATGCTGAGGAGAAGATAAAATTTATCAGCAGAATTCAAAAAATTTTGCTTCCACTCATTCTTTATATATACTCCTTAAGCACAGTCCTCATCGGCCATAACCACCATCCATTCTCAATCATTTTGTCTCCCACTTTAGAATTAGCTGGTTCCATCCTAATCGAACCAAAATTGAGATTCAACTATTCGCAGTTCAGCCATGAAAATTTTCTAATCTCCCACCATAGCTGGACAATTTTACTAGTCCATTCAATTGGATCCTAACTCTCTAAAATCCAGAGTCAATTTGGGTAATCGGGTGTTACAGCATCTTTCAAGAAAAAATCCATCCCAACTTGTAAATCGTCGAAATTTAACGAATAACTTGCATGACCTAGTCTTCTATGAGGAAGTTCTAGAAATTCTAACCCACTTTTAGCATAAATGTCGACATTAATCATGTGGGGTGAAGGTTCATATGTTGTGAAATATGGATGGGTTCCTCCAGAATTGTCCAGGCCTTCATCTTCAGAACCACTCTCTTCTAGTTCAGAAAATAATACAATTTTCAAAACATCCAGCTCGAACTCCTAGATTGGATCATTATCAGTTTTAGCTCCCTCTTCGTTATCAACCCAGTGACATGTTTAGGGTTGGACGTCTCTTCACCGGTGCAAGTTGTAAAAAGTATATCATCCATTCTTGTAATCCTTACGTTACAACCAAAATTACTTGCGGATTGACCACTAGTGTAACTTGATGGCATACTTGTATAAGTGTTTTTAACATAGAACATTAGCGTTTGGAAGTTGAAATCAAAAGCACTCAGAAAATGTCATGCTGAGGTGTCCAAGCTCGGGTTAACAAGTAACCCAGACTATTGGCCCAACTGCACGCCAAAGTTGAAATCGGGGGGTTGAAACCGATGAATTCCTTTCCATTGATGATTTCAACATTTCCTGATAGGAGCTTTCTAACAATACTGTGAACCCACTACACAATTGTGTGGTTGAACTTTCTGCTTCTTGTTCCCGATACAAATTCACTGGAACTATTGTTGAACGCGGAGCGCCTTCCTCGATATCGAAAAAGTGAGCATATAACTCTAGTATAGAATTTCCACTAGAGCAATGCAAATCGAGCATCACCTCGACCTCTATGTCACTTTTGAGCTCAAATATATCATATCTAACAGGGTTTAGTGACATTAGATATCTAAATTTCAAACTTGAAATTCTTCTCCAGCTTGAAGTCGATACTTTCCTTCTAATTTTTTACCAAAACTCGTACAATTTTATGCTCCGATTGAAAGCCAATTCTATAGATTGGGCAGATATAATAATAGCCCAAATTTTAAATTTACAAATTTGACCATCGTAATAAATAACGATTCTAATTTGTCTATTCATTTTCAACCAAATAACCTGTTTCACATGTTTAAAACCAAAACATTATATAGAAAAATGAGTACTCGTTATTCAAATTCAAACAACGATACTTACTTGAACTAATTTACTTGCTGGGTTGATTTTTGAAAGTTATATTTTTAACATCAAAATCTTCTCATTATGCAAATATTCTTATGAAAATAATCTTTTTAAAATTTAAGTATGGAACCTCTACAAAGAATGTCTTCATTTTATAGGAAATACTCTCCCAAATATCAAATATAACTTCAAAGTGTTGGAAAAGATTGGACATGACAAGTCTAAAAACGCTTCTAAAAATGTTTTACTGAAAAGTTTTTAAAATATGCTTATTGTTATAAGCGTTTTTGAATTAAAAATTTGGAAGTGATGTCTGAATATTATTCTAGATTCTTGGGCCTAAGAATCTTGTGTTTAGGGTTAGGGTTTAGCAAGAAAGAAAACACATACTGGAGGTTTTCCACATATTTTCTCCTAACCCTAACCTTAGCAGGGAATCCCATGATAAAATTTCAGAACTTGGGAATCTCAAGATAATTTTCAAACACCCCATCCCGGGAATCCTAGATGGCCATGGGCTCTTACATATTTTTTTAAAATTTTTCCCCTTGGTTGCCTATATAAATGGGGTTTTCCTCCCTCTACTCCATCATCTCCCTCGCCCACTGCCCGTTAGAGGAAAAAAATAGTTTTGTTTTCTTTTTTTTGGTTGAGTGTTGAAATTTTAGGAGGGAAAGTTTGTTTGTGTTGGAGTTTTAGGGAAAAATTATGATAGTTTTAAGGTATGTTTGACTTCATGGTGATGCGGTGGTACCCAGAGACCCACACATTTCATTTTCCGTGTGAGGAGTGCAATATCACCTTAGAATATGTCGTATTGCAACTCATGCTTCTAGTTCATGATGGTTATACAGTCACGAGCTGAAGTATAACTAAGACTCTCAGATGATAGTGGTTATGCAATCATGGGTTCAAGTATAACTCGAGCTCCTAGTTGATGTGGTTATGCGGTCACGGGTTCAAGTTTCATGCCACCAAAAAAGGATGCTTTATAAACCTCATGCATAAGTTTGAGGTCATGATCATAGGGGAAAATGGGTCACCAGTATAACCAACTTATTCTTTTTATCCATCAAATAGTATCCTTAATCTCATTGTCCAAAACATGTGTTAGAAGTGAGGGCAAGAAGACTTTCAGGGAGGAGTGATAGTGATGGTGGAGAAAAGCTAAAACATGACTCGGGACGTCAATAGTTGCTTTGATTAGAAAAGTCATTAATAACTACAATTGCTGCCGCCCTGACTTAGGTTTCAACTGTCTCCACCGTCACTGTCACTCCCCCTTGAAAGTCTCTACATTTGACACATTTTTTGAACAATGAAATTAATGATACTACTTTGGTGAAGAAAAAGAATAGGTTGATTATACTGGGGAACCCAAATTTTCCCTATTATTATGATATCAAACTTATGTATGGGGTTTATAAAGCATTCTCTTTTGGTGGTTTGAAACTTGAACCTGTGACCACATAATCATTGTCAACTGGGAGCCCTAGTTATACTTCAACCCATGACCGTATAACCACCGTGAATTGGGAGTCTGAATTGCAATGCGACATCTTTTAAGATGATGGTGCACTCCCCACACAGGAAATAAAATGTTTAGGTCTCTGAGTGCCACCGCATCACCGTGAACTCAAGCATTCCTTAAAACTATCACAATTTCTCCCTAAAACACAAAGACAAATAAATCTTTCTCCCCAAATTTTCAACACCCAATGTAAAAAAAAATAAAATTGGAAGGACGAAAACACTTCTTGTTGGAAGAGTTTTCAGCTTAGGTGAGGGCGCTTTCAACCCCTTAGCTACCACCTCAACTACAAAAGGGGTTTTTTATTTATCTCTCCAAAATTGACATAATTTCTTAAATTTAAAAAAATCAGCCAAATTCCCTAATTAACTTTTAAAATCAACAATTTTTCTAATTAACTCATTATTATTTTTATCTTATTTTAATAACTTCTCGTAATTTCATGAAATATATATGGCATTCAAAATTATTAAATTTCATCCTTTTGCAAAGGAGTCACATCAATCTAATATACAGATCCAATTGTCTCAACCTTAGACTTATGCAAAGACATGTCTCCTGTAATTTAATTTTAACCAAAAAGATCCAAATCATACTGATACTGCTGGTCAAAATTAACTCAAGTATTAGTTTATTATTTCCCAAAAAAAAAATCAGTTCTTTTTGTTTCTTTCTTTCAAAAAATCAGCTCTTCTTTAAGTTATTACTAAAATGATAAACTATTAAAATAGTCACTTTTATTTATCTCAAGTTACATTTTAGTTACTTATGTTTGAAATTTACATTTTAGTCACGTTAACATGTTGTAACATTTTAGTCACAGAGCTATTAATTGTCGTTAACGGTATAACGATGAGTTTACGTGACACGCTAAATCATCATTTCAAATAAAAATTTTAGGTAAATTATATAAATGGTCCCCATATTTTTTCATTTTGAGCAAAAAAAATTTTCTTTTATGTTCTTTTAATTTTTTTTTCCATTCTCTTCTGCCTTTCTTTTTGTTTTCCTCCCTTCTCTATCTCTATTTTTCACATAATTAACTCAAAGAAATGGGATTTCAAACATGAGGCATCTGTAAATTATGTCAAACAGTCAACTAAAGGTTACTTGTTAATGTGTAGCATTTAACCATATGATGGATTTAAGGGCTTGGTTGCACAAAAATCGTTTAAGGCAGCTCTTGAATCGCCTTTGGATTATGGGGAAGGGAGAAGGAAACATAAAAGAAAAAAAGAAAAGTAAAAAGAACATAAAATAGATGGAGAATGGAGGAAAACAGAAGGAGAAACAGAAGAGAATGAAAAAAAAGAAAAAAAAGTTAAAAGAACATAAAAGAAAAAAAATAAATTACTCAAAATGAAAAATTATGGGGCCAATTGTATAATTTAACATAAAATTTTTATTTGAAATTATGATTTAACGTGCCACGTCAAATTATCATTAGACTGTTAACGACAATTAACGGTTCAATGACTAAAATGTTACAACACGATAGCATAAGTAACTAAAACGTAACATTACAAATATAAGTGACTAAAGTGTAACTTGAGACAAACAAAAATAACTATTTTAATAGTTTATCCTTACTAAAAATGGAGTTCTAGATATCCTTATTCTGATTTTTTTATCTAAATAATACAAAAATTAATTAAAATGCCTATTTACCGTTTTACCTTTTTGTTACTAATATAAATAAATTGTTGATTTCCTCATTTTTCACATTGAACAAAAACACAACCCTCTCTAAGAATATTTATTTCCTCTGCTTTCTGTCCGCAATTTTCTTATAACTTTCTTGATTTTCCTCAAATCACTTTAGAAAAAATTCTGTTTAAGAGTTTGGGTTTTAAGCGGGATCAATTATGACCCTTCTAAATTTTCTTTGGACAGAATTTTACCAATTAGAAGGAATTCATTTCTAAAACAATAAATTTACCACGATGCAATAATTTCTGATTTATATTTTATTTTTTACTTCCGGTAGGTGCCAAAAAATTTGTTTTACAATAAATTATTACCAACAATAACAGTAATGCATATGTTATGGAAGCTTTCATGAGCCCTGGCCACCGACCCCATCCTCTACTTTAATAATTTCTCTGCCAACTCCCAGTATATATCTTTATCCATGCCCCTTCCTATTTTCTTTTTGAAAACTTGCATCTCTTCAATGCAATTTGAAAACTTGCAAACATTTTTGGTCGGCAAAGTTTGAAGAAAATGAATAAATTGGTTGAACAGTCACCATCATAGAGAGATGGTATTTAATACACATTCAGGCTTAATTTTTATTACAGCAAAAAATATTTATGAGAAATATTTTTCAAAAGTTATATGAAAAAATATAATTGATTGATTTAAAATATTTATTTATTGTTATCAAAATAAAAAATTGCGGGAAGTTAAAATGTTCAATTTAAAATATAACGTTGAGAAGTAAAAATAAATTAAATTATATTGAAATAATTTAATATACTAATATATAAAATATAAAAACCTTTTAGACAATTAATATAAATTATTTTTATAGTTTAATTTAAACATATAAACCATATTAGAGAAAATTAAATTTGTTTTTATTAATTTGACAAAATACTTCTTGTAAGACACACTTTTTGAATAATACTAATTACAAAATGCATTTTTTACTTGAAAAGTACTTGGCTAGTTAGCTAAATGTGTGGTATTTTGTTCGTATTAAAATCCTCTCTCAAGCATTTTATGGTTTTATTTTTAATTCATGTTGTTTTCAAGAAATTTTTTTGTTGCTTTTACTTTTACTTTATGTTTTTAATTAATGACTTTTTTATTTATAGACTGAATACTAAATATGTAATTATATGATGAAAAAATATATCTTAATATATAATGTTAAATATAGTTTATTTTTTAAAAACACCTACTATTTATTTTTAAAATTAATGTTTTTAAAAAATAAAATATATTGACTCGAGTATTTGAAGTGATAGGCTATGAGCCTAGAGAAATGCTCACTTCCTCTATCACTGCGTTAGGCACATAATTTGTCTTATTTGTTGCCATGTTTGACCAAAATGTTTTAATGATTTGCTTGCATTTTCTTGAGGATATTGTAGGGCAAATCTCATGTTTCTTAGTAGAGAAGAGATTACATAAAACAATAATATTTTTCAACGATTCTTATGTGGTCTACTTATTTTATATATTGAGATATGCAATTCGTAACAACCCGTTTTTTAATGGTGTCGAAAATAGTAATTTCGGGATCATAAGTCCAACGAGTGAATCCATAAATATTATTTACCATTTACGAGTTAAATATGATGTTACTGTGAATTTCAATTTTATAGATTTTATTAATTGATCAGTTAGTTAAGGTACAAGTGGTTCGTACCGAAAGTCAGTAGTTTTGGAAAAAAAAGGTTTCGAGACCTCATTTCAAAGAACGAACCTATAAATTATATTATTAAATATTTACAGAGTTATTATAAGGGTGAATTGAATTTTAGTTAAGTAATTCTGTCGAAATAGAGACTAATTAAGGTACCAGGATTAAATCGTAAAAATGACAAAAGTTAATTGCTATAGATTATTAATTGCTAAAGGACTTAATTAGTAATTAAACCATTATGGATTTGAGTGAACGGTTAGTGGATTACATTGTTTAAACATTATAACAACAATTAAATTAAATAAAAAATGTAAAATTTTTGGAAATAAAATTTGGTAATGAAAATAAAGAGAAAGGTATTGTCTTTCTCATTTCTCCAAGAGCCGATTCTAGCATGTTGAAGAAGTTATAGAATCGACCTAAGTTTTCTAAAGCTTAAAATTTTGGTTGGTTTTTTTTTTCTTGTAATTTTTATATTTTTGAAATTTCGGGAGCTTAAATTAGTTGGTCCATGTGTTAATTCTCGAAACTATTAAATTTTACAAATATTTTATTGTTGAATCTTGAAGCTTTTGGTATTATTTGGTTAGATTTTAAGCTTAGATATAAAAAATGACTAATTTGTAAATTGAAAATTGTTAATGTTGAACATAGGGACTAAAGCGTAAATATTTCAAAATTGCTATGAAATTTCTATAACTATGGATAGTAGTGGGTTGTGGAAGGGTGAAATTGAGATTGGTTTCAAAATCAAGACTCAAATTTGAAAGTTAAAACTATTATGGTTTTAGGGACTAAATTGAATAAAATGAAAAATTTTAGGGAGTATTTGAAAAATGAAATTGAGATAATATATGATTATAACTGGACGAAATATAATGGTTGGAATTGATAAATTGAATTGAATAATTGTATACATCGGGAATTGGACCAAATCAAAATTAATCGGGGGAAAAGGTAAATTTGTTGATTAGTCCCTAAAGTATCGATCGTTTGATGTTTTGACCAGGTAAGTTCATACATTATGTTTGTGTTAAATTGTTATGCATCTAAAATTATAATTGTAAATATGTTTAATTGAAATTTTGATTGTTTACGATTTGGCACAAAAAGGTGACATATGGACTAAATCATAAAGGAATGATAAATTAACTGATAAATTGAATATAATGAATTGGAATTAGAGGTTGATTAGTTTAATTGAATCAAACTGATATGATTATGTTTGATCTTCGAGATAGAGGACTAAATTGAATAGATTTAGAAATATTGTATATCGTTGTAATTGCAAAATTGGCTTTATGTTAAGATGAATTATAATGTTTTGCATACAAATTGATAATTGGCTGATGAAATGATAGTATTGAATTGAGAAATTGAATAAATTGCCACCTTATTATCTATTCAGGCAGAGTCGGATATAGTTGGCATGCTATAGGATAGAAAGAGTTCAGAGTTACTTTGACTACGTGTTGATGAGACATTAGATGTCAAATTACTTCAGTTATATCGATGAGTGTTGGATGCAAACTATTTACTTTAACATTATCTGATGAGGCACTGGTGCCAAATTGAGGCACATTGGTATCTTGAATGAATGTGTTATGAAAATGTCATATTACTATGTTTGTTGTGAAAATTATGCAGGTTTTGAGTAGACATTAATTTGTAATTGAACTTAGATTGTGCATGAGTTTGGTTAGACTTGAAATATTTCCTAATATAACATTTTGTGCCACACGGTTTAGCCACACGATCGTGTGTCATGCACAAGCAAGTGACACGGTCGTGTGCTCTGTATGTTCAGGGTGGTTTTGGTTAAACACGACCATAGTCTCTCATATGGCCTGGCTATATTTTACATTTAGGTCTATACGTCCTCAGTTTGTTACATAACCTACTATATTTTACATGGCTTCATCAGTCTATGACATGGTTTAGATGCACGGCCATGTGATTTGACATGACATGATCACAGTCTATCACACGACCATATGATTTGGTACAAAAAGGTGAGATATGGACTAAATCATAAAGGAATGACAACTTGACTGATAAATTGAATATAATGAATTAGAGTATGAGGTTGATTAGTTGAATTAGACCAAATTGATATGATTATGTTTGATTTTCGAGATAGAGGACTAAATTGAATAGATTTGGAAATATTGTATTTTGTTGTAATTGCAAAATTGACATGTTAAGATGAATTATAGTGTTATGCATACAAATTTATAATTGATTGATGAAATGACAACATTGAATTGAGAAATTAACTTATAATTAAATTGAGTAAATTGCTATCCTATTATTTATTTGAACAGAGTAGGATATAGTTGGCATGCCATAGGATAGGAAGAGTCCAGGGTTACTTCAACGTGTCAATGAGGCATTGGATGCCAAATTACTTCGGTTATACCGATGAACGCTGGGTGTAAACTATTTACTTCGGCATTGTCTGATGAGGCACTGCGTGCCAAATTGGTGTGTTGGTTGGGTTCGTGTATCCGTTCGAATTCGAGTCAGGTTAATAGGGGTATAAAATAAAAATTTTATAAATAATATTTGAATTGGGTTAACATTATGATTTGATGATTTGTACACATATGGTGATTAATGGATATTGATGGCATTTGAAAAATCATACAAACCGGTTATATGAGCCTGGAGGGCCGATATAGAAATGTGATGAATCAGCGAGTTTGATTCAAAATTTTAATAAGGAAATGAAATAGTAATTGAAATTTAATTGAAATGGGATGTATTGCGAAGAAACAGGTTGTATGATATGATTAATATAGTGAATTGATTAAACAATTATTTGTTTTCTAAATGATAATGAAATGTTGAATAAGTGAATTGAAATGTTATACGATTGAGTTACTATATGGTATGGTAAATGATGTACTTACCTTTTTTATATTTGATTTGCCATGATAGGCAAACTTTACCAAGCTAAGTAGCATGTAGTGTGTAATTATAACTGAGGTAAGTTACTTGGTTTAATACCTGTGAACTTACTAAGCATTTGTAATGCTCACCCCATTGTTTCCTTTTTCCCTATATTACCGACTTGCGGAATGTGCCAGGCGGATCCTTGAGAAGCTTACACTATCCCAATATTGATTCAGTAGTCTTTCTATCGTTTAAAGCTCGATTTTTTGGCATGTACATAGGTGTTATTATAGGCGCTTACCGGGGTTGCATAGTTTTGGTTTGCACTTGGATAATGTTGGATTAGATGATTTGAAATGGTGATTATAAATGTGGTATAATGAATGATGTTTGTTAGTGAATTAGTTAAGTAAATCATATGTTAGTATTACCATGTTTAAGTAAGGGAAATTTTGATTTCATAATAACCAAGGAATGATCATATGTAATTGTTTTGAATATGTATATTGGTAGGAGTTTTTGATGAATGGAAGAGGTATGTACGCTAATAGCTTAAATAATAATTAAATTAACATGCTATAAGTATGAATTTGTAGATAAACTAGTTGTGTTGTAATGGTTGAAATGTTTGTGTCAACTTGAATGTTTTAGTAAGCTTAGTGCCTAACTTATAGGATTGATTGTTGGGGTGCCATTTGAGTAACATTGTTATCTTGATTGAATGTGTTATGAAAATGTCATATTGGTATGCTTGTTGTGAAAATTATGTAGGTTTTCAGTAGACATTAATTTGTAATTGAACTTAGATTGTGCATGAATTTGGTTAGGCTTGAAATAGTTCCTAAGATGACATTTTGTGCCGCATGGCCATGTGTCATGCACAAGCAAGTGACACTATCGTGTGCTCTATATGTTCAGGGTGGTTTTGGTTAAACACGACCACAGTATCTCAAACGACCTAGCTACACGGTTGTGTGAATGTTTGTAAGATTTTACATTTAGGTCCATACGACCTCATTTTGTTACATGGCTTGGTGACACGACTATGTGACTCTTTTTCACACGACTTCAGTTTGTGACACAAAAAGCAACAAGATTTGTTTACGCAGTTCGATTTCCCTACTTCTACGAAGCTTAGCTCAATGAGTAATCCTGCTATCTTTGTTCACAAATACAAGATGTGATTTACATTTTATCACTCATCAAGTACAGAGATTTTACCTTTGTACTGAAAGACTAGAGCACTCACATTCAAATTCTCCCCTTGAGAACTTGGGTAGTAAACACTTCAATGTTTGCACTACAGTTTGTACTCTCTTATAAAAACAGTTCCTCAATTAATAGATTAAAGTTCTCTCATTAAGCTCTCATACAAAACCTAGACAACCCTTAAAGCATATATCAATATCAGCTTGCTAACATAGAATCTAAGTGAATACAAATTAACTATTTGAAAATAACTATTACAACATAAACATAAAAAGCATAATCAATCAAAGATATGTGCAATTGGATCTGGTGCCTTGAGTGTAGTATATTCGTTTGTAACTTTTTTTAACATATTGGTTAATAAAACAAATTCATTGATTACATTAATATATTCTGTATGATTGTCTTCATATGTTGTATAACGTTTAAACTAATACTAAGCGGTATTACGTGGTCGAATGGTAATACAAAATGACAACTTATATTAGTAGACGAACCTAAACATGTCCTTGTCTAATCGAAAATGAGCAAACCTATTGAAAGACTAATGTGTTGTCTATCAAGTCCAATTGGGGAGATGCTTTGTCTTGGGCATCAAAACTGACGACTCCTAGAAGGTAGAGACATAGATGTGACTGAATGGGCTAACAGTACATCAGATTGGACCCAAGAAAAATATATCATGAATCCGTTTATATATTTATTCACTTGTGACGTTTATAGTGTGACATACCTAAATCCTAAGTGGATGACAGACTATGTATGCGTGACTCGCACACTTTGATGTAAGTAAAAGCCTGGGTTCGAATAGATAAGAAATCGAAAGCTAGTGCATTGGGTGTATGACTTCTGCAGTATGTAGCATCATTCACAATAGTGGAATTCATAACCTGAGACATGGGTAAATGATATCCTTTCATTGGCATTACATGGTTGATGAAAAGTAAACGTGACTGTAATAGGCCAATTCTGGCCTGGGCCTATCCAAAATAAACCAAATAAAACCCCCAAAAAAAAGTCCAAATAACAATTACAAATTAGCCCAAATAATTAAAACCCAAAACCAATAAATAATCCAAACCCAAAAAAGGCCCAATAACCTCAAAACTAACCTTAACCCACAAAGTTTTCAAAAAAAAAACAAAACCCTAAACAACAACCACTAGCAGCTTCCGCACGCCGCCCTTCGTGCTACCTTCTCCGTGTGTGCCGCCACGTGTGTACCTGCAAAACGGACTAGGAGAGTCCAAAAACAAAGAAACACTGTAAAAAAACAGGAAAAATATGGAAATTTCAGGCTATAAAAAGTGTCCAATTTTATGTATTTTGACACGGATGAATCAAAAGAAAATAGAGAAAAATCAATTCAAGTACAGACTATTTTCAAAGGTAGTAGTGCCGTTTTTTATTTTTATTTTATTGATTGATTTATTTCTTTTTTTTAAAACGAAAATGAGAAGGAAAAAATAAAAATCATACCTTTCTTGTGAAAGAGGAGCCAATTCTGATGAAACTTGGAGAATTTTTTGAGTCGAGAAGTCGAAAGGAAAAAAAGGCATTTTTTTGGTTTCCGAGCCACCGTGAGCGGCGGCGCCAACGCCGGCGGTCGGAGGCCGTCTTGGTGGTCCGGCGGTAGAGTTTTGCTGGAGTGCTGGGGGTTTGAGAGAATGAGGGGGAGTGTTTTTATTTTTTATTTTAAAAAGAAAGAGAAAGAATGAAAATTTCAAAAAAAAAAAAAGTTTGGTTTTATAAAGGATCAAAACGGCGCCATTTTGAGCCTTGATTCTAGTGGCCAAAACGACGCCGTATAAGGCCTGTAACCCACGCATCCGACCCAACCCGAAAGGGAGATCCGCGCATTTTCTAGCGCTTGTGATAATTGCACGCTGGCCCCATTCGCTTTTGTGGTGTGTTACAATTTAATCATTTTCGCGCTTTTCCTTTATTTTTAAATTGGATCGAAAATTTTTCCCTTTTGCGATTAAGCCCCTGGTGCACTAATCCTCATGGGAAGTGACGCGTGTCCAGGAAGTGGGTTTATTGCCTATTCGGCCCCCTTTTCTTTGTGCCTTTTTGTTTTAATCCAAATTCGATTTTATTTATAGATTTATTACGAATTTTACTTCTAACTTTCATTATGATTGCAATATAGTCCTTTAATTAATTTGTTTTTATTGTTTGTTTATCAATCTGTCTAATATTTTTTTAAGTTAATATTTTTTATATTATATTCATTGTTATTTTTTATTTAGGCTTTGTTTATTAATTTATTTGACTATCTATTATCCTATTATTTTTAATGAATTCAAACTAAGTATTAAGTACTGTTTTTCATCTTTTTTTTTACGCATTATTTAGTTTAAGTCATTTTTTATATGTTATTTTAAAATTTGTTCATCATTAATTTGTTTTATTTCAAATTTTTTCTTATATATATTACAGTAAACTTGTATATAATTATTTTAATTTGCTTTATAGATTATTTACGTTAAGTTGCTTTGTACATTATTTTATCTTAAGTTATTTTATTTATTACTTATTTTAAAATTAACCTATACTATTTAAATTGATTCATATTAATTATTTAAAACATGTTTACATATACTATTTATTTAGTTTTATCACTTATTTTAATTGTTTTGCATGTCTATTTTTTAAAACCCTATTCTATTATATACTTGGTTATTTCAACTTTCTATATACATTATTATACATATATTATTATTCATATTAAGTCTATCATTTCACATGTATTACTTATTTAAATCAATATGTATTATTTTGTATACTAATTTGATTTTTTTTCTTATGCAACACTTAATTTAAAATTCATGTGTATTTTTTTTTTAAAATTCTATTTTTGATATTTCAAGTTTTCATATATATTATTTATTTTAATTCCTTTTTTATATACATATAATTTATTATTTATACATTAATGATTTCAAATCTTCTATCTTTCATGTTTTTATTATTATTTTGTTTGGTGTTTCTTTAATTAACTTTCAATCCATTTAGCTTCTGATTTACTAATTTTAGTATTTGCATAATGTATGATTGAGATTTATTGTTGCTCTGCTTGTTTGCATTTATTTATCGATTATTTTCTATTCATTAGTGTATGTGTATTTACAAATTATCCTTTTACATTGTACGTTATCATTCGATCACATTATTCATTTAAAAGGTTGCTCTTGATTAAAATATTAAAATGGTTTTTTCCATAAATTTCCAAGATATTTGGTATCCAAGATTCTCGAGAACATTGTACCCTAACTTACTGGGCTTCAATTTTTCTCATTGAATTTAAGTGACCGGGTATCCCTTTTTTAATAAAAACGTAAAAATTCCAAAATTAAAGCTTATCTCGAGGATTTAAAACGTGGTGTCCTAACTCATTGGATATGACATTTTACTATCTTGAGATGATGTTTTTTTATATAGGCAAATTCATGTTGTCATCGAAACTTCAAGGAATCGTACCCTAACTTATGGGGTTTTGATTTCCGTATAGAAGCAAGATGACCAAATTTTTTTAGTTTTCAAATGAACAAATTTCAATAAAGATTTTAACAGAAGAATCGTTTTTTAATCATTTCCATTCGACCTTAAGACATTAAATAATTAATTCGGTACCAATTTTGAGAGTTACAAGGGTGCTAATCCTTCCCCGTATGTAACTGACTCCTGGACCCATTTTTCTAAAACTCGTAGAACAAAATCGTTTTTTAGGTGATCCAATCACACCTCAATAAAAGATTGGTGGCGACTCCAATTTTTATTTTTAAGTCGACAACTAATTTTTGTTTTCAAAAAAATGGTTTCGACAATGACCACAGGTCATTCATCTTTGTGATGGATAACTTGATTATCATTTGATAGTAATTGACTTTTCATGAAGGAAGATGTAATGGTTACCATGAGATAAAAGAGCATCATATTGGGAGAATGAATATTATCCCAAAGTGATTAAGGATATCCTATGAGGGTAACACACTTATGTCAAGGTCATTGGATGAACACTAATTGAGTTGCTTTTGTAATGGTATGCTGTTGGGGAGAGCTCAGTTACGATACTATAGTGGAATGACTTCATGACTAAATAAGCTTATAATTAATAGGTGAAAAGTTGGAACTTAATTATAAATTATTTGAGCCTCAATTGAATATGTCCAATTGGTCCTTCGACTAGCTCGATGAGACCAAAAATGAATTGCATGTTGAATCAAATGAACGGAAATGAATAGAAATGGTGAAATGGAGAAATAAGAAACATTTGGAGATGATTATGGTTTTCTCCAAAATGAAAATGAAAATGAAGATGAAAAAATAGAAACATTTGGAAATGAATGTGGTTTTCTCCAAAACAAAAATGAAAATGAAAATTGAAAAAGACTTGAAAAAGGATTTTATGTTTTTTTTGAATTAAATGAAGTTTGAAAATAAAAATAAATAATTTGGTCATAGTGAACTATTGAATGCGGAAATATTAAATATATTTTCTCATAGATTCTTTTACGGTAAAGTCATCATGATTTTAACAGAATTAGAATTGAGTTGAGAAAATTATTTAATTAGAAATATATTGAAATTTATTTTTTGGAAATAGAAAAAAAAATATTGGATTGGATCAAATTATAAAGTATTGGGTTAAAAGCCCATGAAGTACTTGTAATTGGACCTGATATGGAAGAGACCCAAAAAGCCCCTTATGTAATAAGGGGGGACGACAAACCCTAGTATAATTAACTAGGGTTGCCACCTCCTACATCCTAGTTGAACTAAGATTTCGTTTTTCTAGTTGAAATAAACTTCTATAATTCAACAAGGGTTCTACTTTCTCTGCCTATAAATAGATGACATTAGTAAGGCTATTAACATAACTTTAAGATATTGTTAATCTGCCCGAAAATAGAGAGACTTTTATTCTCTAAGAATTAAATATATTTTTCGGAATAACGATTCTGCTAGTTTTTGTTTGAGAAGAGAATTTTCATTTTCATCCAAAAAGAAAAGAAAACTATTTCTAGTTTACATGATTGATTCATTTTGTTCAAGCCCACACTCAAAGCAATGCGTGGTACGAGAATAGCTGAGAATATCGTTTGGTTGAAAGTTGAGAATGACAAGAATCCGTCTATTTGAATACATTGGTACAATTTCAGTCTAGGGTTTATTGCTATAAATATCATAGACCAAATCGTGTTCCAAATTTTTATTTTTCACTGTGCAAGAAAACCGTTTTCGAATTGGATTTTTTCCAACATGTTCTCCAAATTCAACAACTCAATCTCAATTTAATCTCCACATTCCAAAGATTGAATAGATTCACTCAAATCTAATCCAATCTTTAAAATCTAAAGATTAATTTCCATAGATAAACCTTAGTATCTTCAATGTAATAATATATTAATAAGTTTAAAATTTTCCTTCAATAAATTATCAACTCAAATAAGATAAATAATTCAACTATCTGAATCACATCCTAAACACTATCAAATCCCATTTAACTTCAATTTTCACATCTTACTTGAACATTCATTATGGTGCAATTTTATTGATAAAAATAAACCAACATACAATACCCTAACCAACCAACCTACAAAATTTGCATATTCAGTGGCTTCCATTAAAAATTGCCTAGTCAAATTCTTTTACAATTAAAGATCTAATATTTTGCATATATATATAATTAGAAGGTATACAAACATTTAAGTTTTATTTTTTTATTTTTTATGTGATACTACTATTTTTATGACAAGTGAATAGTCACATTACTTCACACATCACCACTTTTTATATTAATAAGTAGATACATCACCATTTTTATATTAATTTAATATAGAATTATTGTTGGAAAATAAAGGAAACCTATTTGAATAATAAAAAAATACTTTAAGTAATTAATTAACTTTACATATAAATTACCCGAAGCTATTAAAAAATATTTTAATTAATATTAAAATATTTTATATCGTGTATAAATTCATTATCGTATTTTACTAAAAAATTAAACAAAAATTATAACATAATTTGATATACTTTAATTGCTTAACTATAAAAAAGCCCTTAATAAAAAATAAAAAATTAATTAAACCCTTACAAAAATTTCATCCTATTGAGCTTTTAATGATAAAAAAAATAATTAACTAGGCCCTTCTGTTAACAGAAAATATTAGTTGACTCTTAAAGACGCTAATGTGAGTGATGATAGCCACCAAGAGCTGACATATGACATACCATGTCAAAAAAAATTAATTTTAAAAAAAATATGTTTTCAAAAAAAATTGTAAAAATAATTAATAAAATTTAAATCTATAATGAATCTAGAAATATGATTGTTTAGGTTTATTTGAATCTAGACATTCATTTATCTAAATTCATTCTAGGTGAGTTAAAAACTAAAAAAAATAGAAATTATAAAAAAAATATGTATAATTATTTAAAAATTCAAAAAATTGAAAATTTTATATATTTAATTTTTAAAAATAATTTTGATATATATTTGAATTTAACCGAGTAAAAAAGTTTTCAAATTTTTTTAGTTAGTTTTTTATTAACCGACCGAGTGAATAATTTTTTCAATTTTTTACTTGAAAAAAAATGGATTTTTGCACAATGATTTTTACAAAATATTAATTTTACCAACCGAGTGAAAAGGTCTTTTTATAGAGTATTTTACTATAATTATTGTATTAATGATTTTTGCACGTTTGTTTGAATATTCTGTTTGGTTTTAAACGTTTAGAAAGCTTTAATTGTCAATGCCTTGGTTGTTATGAAACAGAGTAACACGAATCTTGATTTAGCACCATAATTTTGCATGGCTACGTTCCAAACTCCAAATTAATTAAGCAACATTATTGAAATTATTTTAATGGAAAGTCAAAAATGGGCAGCATAAACCAATGTACCCTCATACTTTATGTCTACACTGTGGATCCCCTTGGACGTGCTGTTATATAACTAGTTCACTCGGTTGGTTAAATTCGAATATATAAAATATATAAAACTTTGATTTTTTTTTTCAAAATTTCAAAATTTTTATAATTTAAACAATTTTTAAAGAATTCTTCATATTTTTTATAATTCCGAACTTTTTATTATTATTTTGAACCCATCTAGAACAAATTTAGATAGATGATTGTCTAAGTTTATTCTAGATGTAATTTTTATTAATTATTTTTACATTTTTTTACTGATGTGGCATGCCATGTGTCAGTTCCTGGTGGTTGTCATCAACTATGTCAACACATTTAACAACCAAATCAGTCAACTAATGATTTCTACAAATGGAAGGACTTAATTGTTTTTTTTTTCTTATCATTAAGAACTCAATAGAATGCACTTAGGATTCAATTGATTTTTTTTTATTAAGAGTCTTTTCTATTATTAAGCTTAGTAATCATATAAAGCAAACTCAACAAATGGTAAACATTATTCCCAATTCTTTATGTTCTTACACACAATAGCTCTAAGTAAAGTTCCTAAGATTTGATTAATTACCTAAGACAAATGAATCATGGTCATGTTCCATTTTCATAATTCATATAATGCTAATGATAGGGTGACATTTACTCTTTTATTGAGTTATGATTTCACTATTGTAAGTGAAGTCATATCATGCATAATTCATATACTCAACAAACTAACTTTCGCTCCACTACCATGAGAGCACAAGTTTTCAATATATCAAAGTACATGAGTTTCACACACACATGATCATTCACATACTCAAGATTTAGGTACATCATAAAATGAACGTCACAAGTAAATAAATCAATTAACGGATCTAGGTTGTAGTGGCCTAAATTCATCCGGCCCAAAATAAAACCAAAAATAAATAAATAAAATAAAAAGTCCATTAATATTAAGTCTATTGACAAAAAAATATTGGTCCAAATTACAAGCCCAATTCACCCTAACCCAAATCTGCTAACCTAAAAACCCTAAAAGCCCAAAGCCCAAAACCTAAAAAACTAAATAGAAACCCTAGCCACCTCTATCCCTTAAGCCCCGCTATTCCTGGCCATGTCAGCGGATAAATCACCCGAGGACTGCCTCTTGCCATCTTTTCACTGAAATGGCAAGGGTGCAACTCCCTATCATCGTTGACCTTGCCATGGATACTTACAAAGAAGAAAAAAAAAGGGATCAGAGAACAAAAGATGGAAATGACAGAAAAAGCAAAAAAAAAAAGAAGAAGAAAAATCAAATATTATGTAATTAGCTATAAAAGCCACAACAATAGATGTAATTTAGAAGATTTTTTTTAAATAGAAGAACAAAAAAAACGTTAAAAAGGTACTTCATTTTTTCTTATTTTTCATTTTTGAAAAAGCATAATAAATAAATAATAAAAGTTTATTTCCTTACCTGTCATTTCGCCTTCCACCATCGTCGAAGACCATCTCAGACTCCAAATGCCTCAGAACCCACTAGGGTTTCGCCTAGGATTTGACGAATAAGGGAAAGGTTGAAAGTTTTTATTATTTATTTTTTTTGAGTTTTGAAGGCATCGCCTTCAGATCCAAGCTTTGGGGGTCAAAAGGAGCGAAAAAGGCACCTTTTTGCATCTCCGGCCACTGGAGGCAACGATCACCGTTGCCGATGACCGGTGGCCGTGGAAGAGCTGCGACGACCCGATGGCCGAACGAAGAAGAGGATTTCAAAGAAGAAAAAGAGAGATTTTTTTTAAAAACCTAAAACCAAATGATTTTTTTAAGCCCACTGACTCGATCCGGATCCCTTGGGATCCACGTGTTTTCGTGGGAATGGTCTATTTGTTGCCCTTTTCAATGTGGCCCTAATTTCATTTTTTCTATTTTTTAAATTATACCATTTAATTTTGACTCGCTTTCAGTTTGGTCCTCATATTGCTGACCTTCTGGGGAATGATGCGTGTCCTAGGTTAGATTAATTACCCTCTGAGCCCCCAAACTTTTATATTTTATTTCAATTTAATCTTTTATATTCTGTGTTCTTATAATTTAGGCACTAGATTTTGTTATATTTTTAATTTAGTCCTTTATTTCCCCTTTCTTCATTTATTTTGTGATTCATGCTTTAAGTTTTGTCTAAATTTCAATTTAACCCCTCATTCATTTAATTTTGCCACTTTATTTACTATTTCTTTTATTTTAACACTTGAATTTTATGTTATTTATATTTCCTTTTTTATTATGCATTTTTATTTTATCCTTGTTATTATTATTATTATTATTATTATTATTATTATTATTATCATGACATGATTATCGCTATTATTACTATAAATTAATTTTTTTTATTATCATTAGAGTTGCATTATTATTATTCACTAGCATAGTTTTATTTTATTTATTTATTATTCTAATATCATCATTTCATTTTTTTACCCACTACTATTTTACTTTATTTTGCTAATCACCATGCCATGTATCATGTTAAAATATATTTATTCATTTTTACACTATGCCCAAAAAAATTGAATGTATATCGTTTTAAAAGTTACATTCGTTTTACCTAACGTATAGGAAATATTTAAAACTGAGGCAATGTTCATTATTTTTGGGATTCGAGAAGTCGTGCTCCTAACTTATGGAGTATGACATCTTCCTAGAATTTAAGTAATCAAATATCCTATTTAAAAATAAAAAAAAAGATTTAGGTAATGATCAAATGACGGTTATTTTGGTTTTCGAGGATTCGAGGCATCATGTCCTAACTTATGGGGCATGATCTTTTCTTCTCGATTAATTCGAAATGAGGCCTTTTCCATAAAATTTAATTTAGTTAAGTGATATTTTAATCAAATAATATTATGCAAAGAGGGTTCGTGTTTTAAATTCTCTTCAAATTTTCAATTCCCTACACTAAGACATCAAATAATCAATTAGATACCAATTTTGGGCGTTATGAGGGTGCTAATCCTTCCTCATATGTAATCGACTCCCTAATCCATTTCCTAAATTTTTGTAGACCGAAAATAATTTTAATAAATCTAACATTTTATTAAAATGACAAAGTTTTGAGGTGATCCAATCACACGTAATTAAAAAAGGATTGGCGGTGACTCTATTTTCGTTTTTTTAAATAAAAAGTTGATTTCCAAAAAGGTTTCGACAGTTTGGCGACTCCACTGGGGACAAATAAGAGAGTCAAGCTGCGAGTTGATTACTTTTTGGTCTTTTCATCAAAAATTGATAATTCGGTTTAAATTGATGATCCTCTCCTTGTATTTCATACTTCATATTTTATTTTATAGGTAAATAATGTCTTTATTATCTTAAGTTATATAATGATTTAATATGTCTGCTTTATTGGTTCGAGTTTCTCTTTGTATATTTTCACATATATTGCATGACATAATTGTTCCATTTTACCCTTCTTAAGTGAGAGTGGGAAGCTATTCCTTCGTGAGGTCTTCACCTCCGTACAACCATAGGGAAATGTATTCCCTTGAACTGAACTCGGTCCGTAGGAGCCTATAATGGGTGAAGATTGAGGAATCTACTGGTTCATGTACCCTTACTTTAGAACCTAACCGCATATAATGAGCCCTAAAGAACCTGCCCAAGGTAGAACCATATCACACCTTTAGTGGTCACCCGAATAGATGTTCTATTTATTATTTCTTGCTTTGTATTCTAGCCTTGTATGAAAAGTACTGACTTGTTTCGTTTTGTTTTGGCTGTGATTACATTGCATTTTCATCATAGAAAAGGGTGTTGATTCGTGTTCAGTTGCTAAATAGAGAGCTTGTTATGGAAAAGGGATTTCTTGATAAAGTGGAAGACAATGTGGCGTGCTAATATGGTTCGAGAAAAGACAATAAGATAAAGGTGACAACCTGACGAAGGGGTACATGTCGGAATTATGGGATTTTACCCGCATTAGTGACTTAGAATAATCTTCAAGAATTGAAAGAAATATGAGATCAATGGGATGATGAAATCAAGCAATCATTATACCATGAATATGGTGATTTGCCTTATCTACTTGATGTCAAAGTGGATAAGTACCTATTCCGAGCTCTCACCCTGCAACAACCCGTTTTCAGTAAAATCAGAACAGTGGTTTTAGGACCACAAATCCGATTTCGGAAGGGAAATTTATTTTAGTATTATTTTATGATCTACAGTATGATAATAATGTTGTATGAAAATTTTGTAAAGAATTTTTACTGATTACATGTTTAATTTTATAAAGCACCAAATTGCATAAAGTGCACAAATTGAGTTCTAATAGCTAAAGGGATAAATAGCTATGGAATTCAAAATTTGAGGTCCTTATATGGCAAATAGACCATTAAAAATGCTTAGTGGTTAATGATGATGATTCATCCATGTAAAATTAATTAAAGAAAAGGATGAAATTGAAAAGTGAAATTTTAAAAGTTGATAAATGATAAAAAAATGAAAATATCATCAATTTATCATCATCTTTCCCAAATAAAACATGGAAACCCTAGCTATGAGAAAGTGAGCTGAAGCAAGCTATTTTGACTTCATTGGGTAAGTAGTTAAGTCCTGTTTTTAGTAGTTTTCATGTTTTCGAGACTGTAATAGCTTAATTTAGCTATCTCGGAGACTAATTTGTAAAGTTATCAAAGTAATAGGGTCTTTCCATGGATGAGTATACATGAATTATGAGGTTTTATGGTAGAAAATGAAAGGTTGTTGATAGACAAACAAATTTTGTAAAGGGAAAGTTGATGAAAAATTAATTTAGGGACTAAAATGAAAAGATGTAAAATTCATTGAAAAATTCTAAATTTTATTAAATACATGGGCTGTAAATTTTTCATGTAAAAATTGGCTAGGCTTGGAATAAGGATTAAATTGCATGAATTTCATTTTCCGAGCCTAAGGATAAAATTTTTAGTAATTAAAAGTTTAGGGGAAAAATGGTAAATTTTCCTAAGATGTAGATTGAATTGAAATGAACATAAATTGATGTTAAATTCATTCATGTAGATTCGGATAGACCAAATTTGAAGTTAGAACGAGGAAAAGAGAAAGTGGCGGATTAGTAGATTTTACGTACACGAACATTTATCGAGGTAAGTTCGTGTAACTAAATTTGTACGTTTATATGCTTGAATTGAATGTTGTGTATGAGAATTGTGTAGTTTTCATGCAATGAAATTGAATACATATCCGATAATGCCCAATAAGTGATAAGTCCCGTTTGAATAAATGAAATTCGATAGATACAGGATTTCTCATGTTGGTTGTGGTCCTGCATATGTTGTAGATACACCATAGCTCTTACGAGCTTCTCGTTATTAACCCTCTTGAGTTTCCCGTTATATGGTTCCTACGAGCATCCTGATCGGTAGTGACCCGGCATGTGTTGCGAACATACCACAGCTCTTTGTGAGCGTCCTGTTATACGATCGGTAGTGATCCTGCATGTGTTGCGGACATACCGTAGCTCTTTATGAGTGTCCTATTATATGGCTCTCCGGAGCTTCCTGATATTGCTCGCTTGAACTTCCCGATATATGGCTATCCGGAGCTCCAGTTACATGACTCTTCATGAGCTTCTTGATTAAAAGTTCTTTGTGAACTTCCTGATTATTGCTCTTATGAGCTCCTGTTATATAGCCCAGATAAGCTTCCTGATTAATGGCTCATTGTGAGTTTCCTGTTATATGGCTCGAGAGAGGATTTCCTGATAAAGTGCTTTAGTGAGCACCCCGAATATGAATTGACGGATTTCTGATTTGTACACTTCGAGTGTACTATCTATGAATCCATCGATGTTTTCAATGATTCAATGGGAAAGATTCTAACATGAGCAAATATAAACATGAAATAAATTATTACATGCATATGTCTGAAATACATGAAAATGATGATACATGATATATGAAAATATGGATAATGATATATGAACATGGAGCTTATTTGATGAATATAGTCATTATGATTATAGATTTGTACACCTTGAGTGTACTACCCGTGTGACATTGATATTTCAAATGATTTAATGGGCAAAGTTCTAACATGAAATAATCTAAACTCGAGACGAATTATTATGAAAATGTACGTGGAATACAGGGATATGATTTGTATATGTTATATAAATACATGACGCAAAAATTATATGTACATGGAAATCTAATTATTATTGAGCCCATACATGTTTCTTGATATTTATATGAAATATATGACTAACAAGGGTGATGAGGATATGTGCTAGGGCTCGTGATCAAATTGATTGAATGTGCCTTGCATGTTTATCTTGAATTTGATTGAGTGGTAAGTTAATTACCATGTTATACAAACTTACTAAGCATTACTTGCTCACTCTATTTTATTTTCCCTTGCTCTATAGTAATTCAGAAGCTTGTTGGATTGGAAGCTTGTCAGAGATCACTCACACTATCCATCGGCCCATTTCGATATATATATGGTAAATCAATTATGGTTATAATGACATGTATAGGTTATTTAGCCAATAATGGTATGTTAATGTTTTGAATGAAACTAGGCATTGGAATGGCTTGTGTTTAACATATTTTGGTATGCTTATAAGTGGATCTATCATGTTTGAAGAATGAATGTAATCATGCATATATGCATTTGGTAACTAGATAAGTATGAATGTTAGATTAAGATTAAAATAAATTGTCACCTAAGGTACCTTAGGGTACATTGGTTGTATGTCATATTATGTCATGTTTAAGAGATGATTTGGACTTGTTTTGAATGCTTTTATATGGTTTGTTAATGTGTTTAAGTGTTGGTGTAGGTGAAAGACAAGACGGGTGAGAAATGTGGCTTGGAAAATAGCCTATTTTCGTCCACACGAGTAGAGACATGGGCATATGTCTCAACCATGTGTGGCACACGGCCTAGCACATGGGCGTGTGGCCTAGCCTTGTGTCCCCTACATCTTAAAATTTTCAAAATAGAATGCTCAGGTAATTTCACACGGCTTGACACACGGGCGTATGGCTTGGTCGTGTGACCCTTGCACCTACACATGACCTAGCACATGAACGTGTGACTTGGCTGTGTGACCCAAGTCAGAGAGTTACACAGTCTGAGACATGGGCATGTCCCTTGGTTGTGTGGTTGGCCTGACCACACAGGCATGTGACACTTGCGCCTTTGAAAAAAATTTTGAGTTTCGCAAAAAATTCTTTGAGTACTCGGTTTAGTCCCGACTCGTTTCTAATGCATGTTTTGGACCTCGAGGGTTCATATAAGGGGCTTTATGATTAATTTCTAATATGAATACTGTATGATGTGGAATATTTATGATTTGATCTTTAAATTTTGGTAATGTTTTGTAACCTTGTTCTGGCGAGGGATTCAGGTTAGGGATGTTACACACCTAGTATTGGAATCCTACCTACAGCTGCTTCACTTTTGGGAAAGTGGACCTGGTGCCCACCGTAGAAGAGTACACCACTTTGCTCTATTGCCTGAAAGTCCAAGTTGACAAAGCCTACTTTAGAGCCGCTAATGTACTGACTTTCTTAAAGAGGCTAATGAACATAACTGGGAAGAGTGAGCAATGGGTCGTGGCCCAGATTAAAGAAAAAGGAGATAGTAAATGCTTCCCTTGGAAAAGTCTGGGGGACTTGATCTTGGTACATCCAGATACAAGAAAAAGGGTTGACGTCTTTGCCTTTAATATTTATAGGTTGGTCATCTTCCCTAAAGCACTAGGGCATATAGATGATGTAGTTTTAGATTTATTTGACCAACTTGACAAAAGGGTCACCCCGTCTCAACAACTTGGGCTGAAACTTTTAGATCTTTAAGTGCATGTCAGAGAGCGGGTGAAGGAAGATGTATCGGATGTGCACAGCTTTTGCTAGTTTGGTTTCATAGCCACTTTTGAAAGGTAGAAAAAGTCTCTTATCTAGTGTTCTCTGAGGAGTACTCTCCGTTGAAAGAATTCATGGCTATCCCAAGACAAGACAACATTTCTGAAGAAAAGTGGATGAAAATTCTCCAGAGATGAAGATGATGAATGGAGGGCCCCTTAGATGATCCGTGATAAAATTTTGTATCGATGTGGAGACTTTGATTGGGTCCCTCTACTCGGGATATGGGTAGCTGTTAGATATGCTCCTCTACTTGTATTGAGACAGTATAAGTCAAGGCAATTTATTCCAACAACGTAAGGTTTGGCTCAATGTGAGTTTGCATACAAATGCGACAATTATAAAAAGAAAGTCCATGAAATTTCAAATGCATGGAACCAAACTCACAAAATAAAAAAGATTTGCAGCAAATCCCATGAAGACTCCAGAATACGATTGGTGGTGGAGTAAAAGAATCAATGACAATGTCCCTTCGGCAAGTCAAGAAAGTACCTGACTGATAGAAGAACACTTGCAAGTGATCCCGTCTGAATTAGAGATCGTAAAGCAAGACTTCGAAAAGAAGAGTTCGGAGCTGGGGAAAAGGATAGAAAATTTGGAAGAGGAAAAGATTCAGCTAGGATTAGACGTTAACGTCCAAAATTTGGATGCCGAGAAAATGAGAAAAGGAAAAAACATGGCTGAGGAAGACTTTGACAACTTAAAAATGGATTATAAGAAACTGCGTTTGTCGATAAGGACTACCGAGTTGGGTAAAACATCAAAACAATGGCGGCAGGAAATCCAAGAAGAAAAGATTAGAGCCGATCAGTGGGAACAGAAATTCTAAGATGCTCTAAAAATGGATTTGTTAGAAAGCCAAGATGAAAAAGTTGGATTGAGAGCCTGGGTAGCAAAATTAAAAAGGTTTCTGAACAACATCGTAGTTGCAACTCTGTGATTGAGTTGAAAGCAAGCCTAACTAAGATCAAAGAGTTGAAAAGAAAAATAGAAAAGCTCGAGGCCACATTGCAAAATTGTGAACTCCGAGTTGAGCTTCTTGAAATGAACAATGAACATTGCAAAGAGCTACTCCAATGCTCTCAAGGTCAAATCAAGGATAGAGATCACATCATGGGTGAAGCTTTGACTCAAGTACGGGAAGTAGCAGACCCTTTGCAAACCTTAGCGGTTTAATCTGACATGCTAAGCTTGAGATACGGATTGGAATTAGAACGGGGCTGAGAATTAGCTTACCTTCTTAGGAAAGTCAAGGCTTTGAGTATTAGGGCAAGGCCGTATATGTAAAATGTATTCGTTTTATATAAAGAAATTTGTTTTCTAGTAAAGTTGTTCTAATAGAGTTGAAGTAGAATCAATGCCTATTTTTTGCATTCATTTTTCATTCATCAGCATTACATTTCATCACATACATTAAATTTTATAAAAAGACCCTAATTAATCAAAATTATGTTTCCTAGAAACCACCAAAAATCTGCCAATCAAATATCATTACAGTACCCACAGTAAAACCAAAGGCATGGATCAATGGTTAGAGAGAATAGAACAAATACAGAAAGACATGCAAGACTAGCTGCAAGCATAGCTATAAGACCAATTAGCTAAGGTGCAGCAAGACATGAAGGACCAAATACAGGAGTCTCAAAGAAGCATAATAAGCCAATTGACCCAGTTACTGGCCGGAGGGATCGAAAAAGGGAAATTACTATGGTTAACTTTGGGGACGATAATGAAGACACTACATACCCCTTGGGCTTTACCCCAATGAATGTCCAAGCCTATCCGGATACATATCCACGAAGAGTACCCGTTACCATAGGACCACAACAATACCAAGCCGGCACCTCAAGACTGGTGAATTACCCAATGGGTTTAGGTTCCAATCCCAGAGATAATCTAACCAACCTCGTTGTTCTAGATCTGGACGACATGGCAGAAGTGGAGAGAGCAAGAGTAGAATTGCCAAAATAGCTAGAAGATCGGTGCAAGTGGTTAGAAGAGAAATTTAGATCTATCGAGAGTGCTTGTAACACCCCTAACCCATATCCGTTATCGAATTAGGGTCACGAGGCATTACCGATCTAAACACAACCTAGAATAATCATTCATTTCAATTTATGAGCAAATTATATTAACTCAAGCAGGATTTTTTTTTAAAATAATTTTCAATCAATTTCAAATAGCAATCATCCACTCATTCGTATAAGTCAAACTCGTATATATATATGCACATAACCAATTAAAATCAAACATGCATTATTAATCATATTACATATACAAACCATGCTTCAAAATTCAACCATATCAATATTATGGATATAATCAAATTTTCGAATCAAATAACTTGCATCAAATCCATACTACATATGCTTTATAGATACATAATTCGAACCTTATGACCATCATATTTCATAGCATGCGAATGACTAAATCATAAACCAACATTTTTCATCTCATGAACCAAACAAGCATTAATACTTCCTATAGTACAAGTTCATTTCTTTAACTAAATGCTAAACGTACCATTTTGCTTATCTATACCAATCCGCATTTTTAATCCATATCAATCATATCACATGGCATAATATTCATTAACATAAAAGATAATAGCTAGCATTATCACATGACCAAATATACCTCTTTTCACATTACAAAAATCATGCGCATATTACCTTAACCGATTGAACCATTTTTAAACATATCTACCAAATTAAAACATACCAAAATTCATTAGTTTTTCATCATGTCAAAACTACACATACATAACAAATTTTCATTTCTATTCGGCTAGAAAAATTAACCTCAAAATTTATACTAATATTACCATTCACTATTAATATAATTATACCGTTTCATAGCCTAATGCAAACATCAAAATGTCACTTTAAAACTACACATGAGATTAACGACATTTAGATGAAACATATTCACTATTTTATAACTAGCCACTCAAGCATAAATTATATGCATATTTTTCCTTCACAAATCATACCTAATCAACCAATATACAAACCGTCAATTATACTTAACTGATTTTATAAGAACTTATGCATTATATACCATGAAACATACTTCCATAATAAGCTTAAAACATGACCGAATTCTCACAAACATTAACATCGTGATCAAGCCATTTTCGTATGGCTACTTATACACAAAATTTCAAAACCAAACATATCAAAACTAGCCTATACATGTCATATGTCTTAATTACAAACTTCAAAAGTATCGAATAATAGTTGATAGTGTGACGATGATCCTTGACAATCCCCAAGCTTGAAGCTAGCTTTCAAAAACCTATAAAATGTCAAATAAACACACAAAGTAAGCTTGAATAGCTTAGTAAAGCATAAGCAAATAAAACATCATGAGTACATCCATAATTCAATTCGAAATAACCGAATCTTATTAGTTCCATACACATGTAAAATTACATTTCTCATGTAATTCTTATGATCACATCATATATCAACTATTAACTTTTTCATAATCATTTAACTTCGTACGTACCTGAACCAATTAGCTCGTTTTTACATTCAATCTTAACTCGATATCAACTATTACCTTTTTTCATAATAATTTAAATAGGATACTCGGATAACTTGAAAAGCTCATTCAATGCCAACATCCCAGACGTGGTCTTACATGAAATCAAATATCGATGCCACTGTCCCCGACGGGGTCTTACACGAACTCCTATACGATGCCGATGTCCCAGACATGGTCTTACACGTAAATCGCAAATCGATGCCAACGTCCCAGACGTGGTCTTACACGTAATCACATATCAGAATCCTATGTCATGACATAAGTATCCTAACTATTCCTAAGGTTCGTACAGGGCTTTTGGACGTCGTAATTCGATCGATTCAAATTCATAAGTAATACTCACATGCTTAATTCAATTCGACATATACACATACATTTGTAATAATTCAATTTAGCACTTATAAAATATATACATTCAAATTTAAAGATATATAATTACTTATGTACTTACCTCGTACTGACACGAACAGACCAGAACGACTAATCAACAACTTTCAACTTCCCCAGATCCAAATTTGAATTCTTCTTTTCTTGATCTAAATCAATTCAAATTTAACTTCTTTAATTACAAATTCCTTCAATTACATCCAAAAACACATAATTGGGTATTTCACATATTTACAATTTAGTCCCTATTTCAAAACAACACAAAGTACTCAAAATTTCATTAAAATCTAGTTAGGCCGAATTCTCCCTATGTCCCTAGCAGCCCATTCATTTAATTTATTTTACATTTTGACCCCTCAATTTGCAAATTTCATAATTTAATCATTAATAAGCATTTTTATCAAAAAATCACTTAATTAAACATAATAATCTATCAACAAATATTTATTTTTCATCATCAAACAACAAAAACATCAAGCTATCATCAATGGCAAATCTCCAATTCATCTCCAAATCCAAAAATTAAAGCATGGGCTAGCTAGTATACGAAGCAACAATCTCAAAAACATAAAAATTATCAGAAATATATTAAAAAAGATCCTTAATCAACAACCAAAATTGTCAAACCTTATTTTGCTCATAAACTTTCTTTTCCTTTGTTATTTTCAGCAATAAAGATGAATGAATCACTAATTTTCATGTTTTCTTTTATTATATAAAGCTTATTAACATAATTACCATATTAACCTTAATATTTAAATTACAAAACACATAATGGTTGTCTATTTTTTACCATGCAATATTCTAATGATTAAATTACCACATAAGGACTCTATATAATAAAAGTCATAGCAAATAGGTACCTTTACATATAACATTCTAATTTTTCATTTAATGCGATTATATCCTTTTAATTAAATCAAGCACACAAACGATAAACTTTTCACACGAAACTTTCACACACATCAATTAGCATACCGTAGACTCCAAAATAATGTTAAAATATTTTTTCTAACTCGAATTTGTGGTCCCAAAACCACTATTCTGAATAAGGTCTAAATCGAGCTGTTATAGTGCCGAGTACTTTTGCTGGGTCAAAGCCAGGGAATTGATTTTAGTCCCGGATCTAGTGCTCTCACCAAAATTCAAAACCTTAAAATTTGTAAAATATAATGAGACTAGTTGTCCTTAAGCCCATATCACAATGTTCTGCGGAAGAATGACGGGGTACTTCATGACCAATTATTAATCCATTACTTCTAGGATAGTTTGATCGGGTCGGCTGCCAAATGGTACAATCAGTTGAGCTGTACCAAGATCAATTCATAGAAAGGAGGTGGCAACACAAGTTCAGCCACTTCTTCTAAAAAAGGAGATGACAATGCTTTTCATAAACACTTTGAAAGCCCCGTTCATTAACCATATGCTGGGTAGTGCTACCAAGAGCTTCTCGGATATAGTCATGTCTAGAGAAATGATTGAGAATGCAGTAAGGAATGGAAAAATAGATGCAGGGGAAAGTGTTAAAAAGTCTTCCCCTAGAAAGAAAGAAAATGAAGTAAATACCGTAAGTGTGTATAATAAAAATTATTCAAAACCGGTCACTGTAGGCCAACCAAAGACCATGACAACCAGCCATCAAGGCCCTATGAGGCAAGAATCTAACTCAAGTCCAAACACGGAAAAACTCCAATTCATGTCTATCCCGATGACATATGAAGAGTAATATCAGAATCTATTTAACGCACATGTTATATCCCCGTTTTACTTAAATCCCATGCAACCTCCATTCCCAAAGTAGTGTGATGTGAATGCTCAAAGCAAGTATCATGCAAGAATAATGGGACACTCGATTGAGAACTGCTTTGCATTGAACAAGTTGATCAAGAGGTTCATCAAGATAGGGATTGTAAGATTCAATGATCCCTCAAGACCTAATGTCGTAGGAAATCTATCACCCAGTCATCCTGACCAAGGGGTAAACGCGATAATCGAGAGTAGGGGCAAGAGGTTCAAAAATGATGTTGCAGAGGTGAAATCCCCACTAAAATGAATTTGGAAAAAACTGATAGACGTAGGATTAGTCATTCAAAATTTAGAGGAGGTACCCAAAGGAGTGAGGAGCTATTATGAGTTCTATGCTAAAAAAGTCATGAGATCCAATAGTGCACTGAATTAAGAGTTCTAGTGAAAAATCTGATGGATAACAAAGAATTAAAATTCTTTGAAGATATCAAGGGCTTAGAGGGAGGACATGTTTGCGCCTCGGATGAGGGATTAACGGAGAAAGTTTACAAAGTTAACCATCCAGTGGTGATTATTTGCTGACCGAGAAGCAATGAAGTGGGAGCACAAGCTACGCCAAAAATCATAATTAAAAAACCCGTGGCTTTTCCCTACAAGGATAGCAAAAGGGTTCCATGGAATTATAATTGCAATGTGATGATTCCGAGAGAGGAGAACTTGGTTGGCACTTCAGAAGGGGTCTAAGATATTGGTTTCTTCACACACATTAGGAAGCGCTATAACCCTGCAAATGCAAGAACCGAAAACCTTAGAGAAAAAACCCTGGCAGTTGAGCGTAAGAAAGAAAAAATGGCCAGACTTGAATCACCTGCCACTGAGCCAGTAACGGAGAACGAGGCTAAGGAATTCTTGAAGTATTTGAAACATAGCGAGTATAGTGTAGTAGAATAACTACACAAACAACCAGCTCACATATCAGTATTAGCCTTGCTCCTAAGCTCAGAGACACGTCGTAATGTATTGATAAATGTGTTAAATGAAACTTATATCGCTGATAATATCTTTGTAAACAAGCTAGATTGTTTAGTTAATAATCTGCGTGCCAACAATTTCATCTTCTTCAATGATGATGAAATACCTCAAGAGCGCATGGGATCCAGAAGGCTCTACACATCACTACCCGCTGTAAATGATATACATTACTAGGAGTGTTAATCGACAATAGATTCGTGCTGAACATCTTGCCTCTATCCATACTGAATAGGTTGCCAGTAGATAGCTCTCACGTGAAAGCGTTCCATAATGTAGTGAGAGCATTCGATGGTACAAAAAGAAAGGTGATGGGAGGACTGAAATACCACTCTTAATTGGTCCGAACACATATGAGGCAGATTTTTTGGTAATGGATATTAAACCCTCCTAAAACTGCTTGTTGGGTAAGCCTTGGATTCATTTGACTCGGCAGCGCCGTTGTCACTACACCAAAAACTGAAGTTGGCAACAGAGGGTTGACTGGTAATGGTAAATGCTAAAGAGGATATTATTGCATCCGTAACTAGTGACGCACCATACTTAGAAGTGGGCAAAGGGGCATTAGAATGTTCCTCTCGATCACTAGAATTTGTTAATACAACTTTCATTGTTAAAGGAAATAAGATCCTAGTGCAAAAAATATGCAATACCACAAAGATGGGTCTGTAGTTGACGGTCGGGAAATGAGCCTTGCCTGGAAGAGTGCCCAAAAAACATCTCCAATGAAGGGTCAATGTACCAATGTTGATGGACAAACAAGACTGTTTTGGCTTAGGGTACAAGCCAGATGCGAGCCAGAAGAAGATGGAATTGGAAAATATGCAAGAAAGAAGAAGAGCATGACCAAGTGAGGAAGAGGTCAAATGGGAACCGATGATCTTTCCCCATATATCTAAAATGATGAAAAAAGAGAGCTTGCTAGTCAAAACCGCGGGAGGAATGTTTAGAAACTTGAGCATCAATGCCATATCTGAAGAAGGAATTAGGGAAGAAAACCTATCAGGAGTTTATTCTTATATTCCTAGAAGTGTGCTAAACAATTGGATTGTAGAAGAGATCCCTATAATTTTTAGAAATATTTTAGAGTAATGTTCAAAACACACTTATTTCTTTAAGCTTGAGAGCAACAGGAATCCTTTTGTGAAAAGGGCACATGTTCACTATTTTTATTTCAATAAAATAATGCATCATTTTGTCTTTTATGGAAAATATTCTTCTATTTTTTTATTTCATTCATACTCATACCACATAGGTAATTATTCTTAGATTCATTTTTTCTTTGGGTCTTCTTTTATTCTTATAACAGGTCTCCAAATATCAACGATACGACGACATTGCTGCTGACTCAGAGTCTCCTTTTGAGCAGGATATATGTCCAAAGGAACTTTAGGACTTTGAAGATGATCGAGATTGTAACTTATCTCCTGATTTGTTAATGATGGTAGAACAAGATGAGAAATAGATCTAACCTCACAAAGAGTTAGTGGAAATTGTGAGCTTAGGAGACAAACAAGAAAAGAAAGAGGTGAAGATCGAAGCTTACATCACTGCAGAGACAAAGCGAGACCTCATTGAGTTACTCCAAGAATTCAAGAATGTCTTCGTATGGTCGTATCAAGTCATGCCTAGTCTAAGTACTGATTTCATGGTACACTAGCTTCCCATAAAAGAAGAATGCAAGCCGATTCAACAAAAACTTTGAAGGATGAGGCTCGACGTCCCGTTGAAAATAAAAGAAGTGGCCAAGAAACAATTCGATGTTGGTTTCCTACAAGTGGTTAAATACTCGGAGTGGTAGCCAATATGGTCCCCGTCCCTAAGAAAGATGGGAAAGAATGAATGTGTGTAAACTACAACGATTTAAACAAAGCCAGCCTGAAGGAGAATTTCCCGTTGCTTCACATTGATACCTTAGTGGACAACACAGCAGGATATTCACTGTTCTCCTTTATGGATGCTTTCTTTGGATACAACCAGATAAAAATGCATTTTGAAGATATGGAAAAGACCACATTCGTGACAATGTGGGGAAAATTTTGTTATAAAGTGATGTTATTCGGACTGAAAAATGTGGGAGCAACATATCAAATAGACATGGTAACTTTGTTTCATGATATGATGCACAAAAAAATTGAGGCTTATGTCGATGATATGATCGCAAAATCCTGAACAGTAAAGGAGCATGTGAAAGTCTTGAGGAAACTATTTTTGAGGTTGAGAAGATTCTAGCTAAAACTGAATCTAGCAAAATACACTTTCGAGGCCACGTCGAGTAAATAGTTGGGATTTGTAGTCAGCGAGAAAGAGATCGAGATCGACCCAGATAAAGTCAAGGCTATATAGGAGTTACCACCGCTGCGTACCCAAAAGGAGATTAAAGGTTTCTTCAGGAGATTAAATTACATTGCCCAGTTCATTTCACAACTAATTAAGAAATATGACCCCATATTCTGTCTCATTAAGAAACATGACCCAGGTGTATGGGATGAGGAATGCAAGAAGACTTTCGACAAGGTCAAACGTTACTTGTCTAATGCCCTAGTGCTGATGCCACCTAGCCTAGATAAACCATTGATACTATACTTGGCAGTATTTGGAAATTCTATGGGATGCGTACTTGTCCAACATGATGAGTCAGGGAGGAAAAAAAGAGCGATATATTACCTCAGCAAGAAGTTCACTAAATGTGAGACAAGATATTTGCCAATTGCAAAGTTGTGCTGCGCCTTAATCTGGACTACCCGGAGGCTAAGACAGTACATGTTGTACTATACGACTTGGCTCATCTCAAATGTGGATCCTTTAAAGTACATGATGGAGTCGACCGCATTGAATGGAAGAATGGCCAGGTGGCAGATTCTACTATCTGAATTTGATATAATCTATGTAAACCAGAAAGCAGTAAAGGGGAGTGCAATGATAGATTTCCTAGCTAGCATAGCTCTAAAAGATTACGAACCTTTAAATTTCAATTTCCCAAATGAGGATCTGGTGTATGTTGCAACCACTGAAGAAAGCACTCAAAGAGAATATCTTTGGAAACTAAATTTTAACAGCACCTCAAACGCCATAGGTAAAGGAATTGGGGCAGTCCTAGTATCCCCAGACGGAGATCATTACCTTTCACCAGTAAATTTGACTTTGATTGCACAAATAACATGAAAGAATACGAAGCATGCATCATGGGTATTCGTGCAGCTATAGAATATAAGATCAAGATGCTAGAGGTATATGGGAATTCTGCGCTAGTGATCTATCAACTTAAAGGTGAATGGGAGACGAGATATCCCCAGTTGATCGATTATCGAAGTTTGGTCCTCGAGTTAATTAAGGTGTTTGATGACATCACCTTTTGCTACCTCCCGCGAGATGAAAATCAAATGGCCGACGCCTTGACTACGTTAGCTTCCATGGTCAAAGTGAATAAACAAGAGGATGTAAAACCTATCTAGATGAGTATTTGTGAGGCTCTGGCTCACTGTTACAACATCGAGGAAGAATAAAAGGATGATCACCCATAGTATCACGACCTATTACATATGTAAAAGACCGTGAATACCCTAAACAGGCAACCGAGAATGATACAAGGACACTCAGAAGACTGACAAATGAGTATGTCCTTGATGGGGAGATCCTATACAAAAGAAGAAAAGATCATGTGTCACTAACATGTATAAATGTCATAGAGGCCAAGAAAATCCTGGAAGAAGTCCATGAAGGCGTTTACGGAACACACGCTAATGGTTTTACAATGGCCAGGCAAATCATGAGATTCAGATATTATTGGTCCACAATGGAAGGTGATTGTATCAAATATTCCAAGAGGTGTCATAAATGCCAAACTTATGGAGACAAAATTCATGTGCCTCCCTCACATCTTCATGTTATGAATTCTCCATGGTCTTTTTCTATGTAGTGCATGGATGTCATGGGGCCAAACTTGCCGAAAGCTTCCAGTGAGCATCGATTCATCTTTGTGGTCATCGATTACTTTACCAAGTGGGTAAAGGCCGCTTCTTATGCCAATGTCACGAAATCAGCAGTTAGTAAATTATTAAATAAAAATATCATATGTCGATATGGAATGCCAAAAAGAATCATATCTCATCTCCTTGAAGTTACAATAGAGCAAGATAAAGCCGTGATACTAAATCCTGCCTTCCTAAACTTGTAGCAAAACGAATACAGTAAAGTAGCAACCAATGAACTGAAAAAGTGGGCTACTTGAAAAAGAGAAGCATCAAAAAAGTTGAAATTACGTGGGACCAGACATAATTGGTCCTCTTTTAAGGTCATTGCTCCCTGCCCATTACATGACAATGAGCAAAGAAGGATAACTATAGTGGCCCAAAATAAAACCAAAAATAAATAAATAAAATAAAATTTCATTAATATTAAGTCCATTTACAAAAATATACTAGTCTAAATTACAAGCCTAATTTACCCTAACCCAAATCTACTTACCTAAAAACCCTAAAAGCCCAAAGCACAAAACATAAAAAACTAAACATAAACCTTAACCACCTCTATCCCCTAAGCGCCGCTACTCCTGGCCATACCAGTTGATAAATCGCTCGAGGACTGCCCCCTGCCATTGTTTCACCAAAATGGTAGGGGTGTGCCTCCCTATCATCGTTGACCTTGCCATTGATACCTGCAAAGAAGAAAAAAAAGGGGAACAGAGAACAGAAGACCGACAAAAAAATCAAAAAGAAAAAAAATCAAATATTATGTAATTTGCTATAAAATCGACAACAATGAATGTAATTTGAGTGGATTTTTTTTGAAATAAAAGAACAAAAACAAACGTTAAAAAGGTAGTTCATTTTTTTATTTTTCATTTTTGAAAAAGCATAATAAATAAATAATAATAATATTTTATTTTCTTACTTGTCGTTTCACCTTCCGCTGTCATCGGAGACCATCTCCAACTTCGAATGCCTCACAAATCACTAGGGTTCCACCTAGGATTTGACGAACAAGGGAAAGGCTGAAAGTTCTTTTTTATTTTTCTTTCTTTGTTTTCGAGTTTCGAAGGCATCACCTTTAAATCCGAGCTTTGGGGGTCAAAAAGATAAAAAAAATCTTCTTTTTGCAACTCTGGCCACTAGAGACAACAGTCGCCGTCACTGATGACCGGTGGCCATCGCGGAGCTGCGATGGTGCAATGGCCGAACGAAGAAGATTTCAGAGAAAAAATAGAAAGAATTTTTTTTAAAATTGAAAGCAAATGATTTTTTAAGGGATTATTAATTTATATAGACCCTTAAAATGACGTCGTTTTGGGCTTGGCTTCAGATGTCCAAAACGACATCGTTTCAGGCTTGACTTGCCGACCCGATTCGGATTTGCGTGTTTTCGTGGGAATGGTCTATTTGCTGCCCTAGTCCTTCCGCCTTTAAGCCCTTTTCAATGTGGTCCTAGTTTCGTCTTGTTTTTCTTTTTTTTTTTAAAAAAAATTATACCATTTAATTTTGACTCACTTTCACTTTGGTCCTCAGATTGCTAACCCTCTAGGGAATGACACGTGTCCTGGGTTAGATTAATTGCCCTTTCAACCCCCGAACTTGTATATTTCATTTCAATTTAATCTTTTATATTCTATGTTATTAAAATTTATTTTGCGATTCATGCTTTAAGTTTTGTCTAAATCTCAATTTAATCCCCCATTTATTTAAATTTTGCCACTTTATTTACTATTTCTTTTATTTTAACACTTGAATTTTATGTTATTTATATTTCTTTTATTATTATGCATTTTTATTTTATCCTTGTTGTTCTTATTATTATTATGAAAGTAATCACGACATGATTATCGCTATTATTAATATAAATTGATGTTTTTTTATTATCATTATAGTTGCATTATTATTATTCACTAGCATAACATTTTTTATTTTACCTTTTTATTTATTTATTTATTATTTTAATATCATCATTTCATTTTTTTTACCCACTATTATTTTACTTTATTTTGCTAATCACCATGCCATGTATCATGTTAAAATATATTTATCCATTTTTACACTATGCCTAAATAAAGTAAATGTATATCATTTTAAAAGTTACATTCATTATACCTAACATATAGGAAATATTTAAAACCGAGGCAATGTTCATTATTTTTCGGATTTAGTGAGTCATGCTCCTAACTTACATTGTAACACCCCTAACCCGAATCCATCACCGGAACAAGGTTACGAAGCATTACCGGAGTTTACAAATCAAACAGACAGAAAATGCAAGCATTCATATTAAAAACCAATCAAAATCATACATATTGTCCCATCTACGAGCCCTTAGGGCCCAAAATACGCATTAGAAACAAGTCGGGACTAGATCGGATACTCACAAAATTTTTCAAAGCTATAGAGGACACACGGCCGTGTGACTCACACGGCCAACAGACAAACCCGTGTTTCAGGTCGTGTGGGCATTCGAAATAGGGACACAGGGCTGTGTCCCAACCAGTGTCCTTGCCCGTGTAACTCCCTGACTTGGCCCACACGGCCAAGCCACACGCCCATGTGCTAGGCTGTGTGAGCATACTGACTTGTGCAATTTAAAAGATACAGGGGACACACGGCCGTGTCACTTGGCCTTGTGTCACACATGGCTGAGATATGCATGTGTCTCTGCCCGTGTGGACGAAAATAGGCCGATTTCTAAGCCATATTTCTCACGCAATTTGACATCAACCTAACTCTACATTTTTTTACATGAACATGCCATAACAAGGCATTTAAAACAAGCCAAAATCAAGTCTTAAACATGAAATATCACCACATACAACCAATATGCCCATAGGCACTTCAAATGACACTTTAAAGACATGTCAACCAAGAATCTCAACTTACCTAATTGACCAAATACATTTATGCATGTTCAAACTACATTTTACTTTCTTTCATTCTATCATATTAGGTAAGTAAATATAGCATATCTCAACCAATTTGGCCAAAATCCTAAACACACGATCACCAAAATATTAGCTATGAAAATCGTATATAAGATCTAACACTCATGGTTGAATTCATCAAATAATCACATTTCATGTTTTTCATATAAATACCAATAATAAATCATATCGAACTCATATAATCTCATAACAAAACTATGCCCATTGAATTATTTAGAATATCGCTAGATACACGGGTAATACACACGAAGTGTACTGAACTGTAATCCGTCAATTCATATACATGTATGCTCATATGAGCTGTAAACAGTAAGCTCTTCCGAGCTAAACAAAGAGAAGCTAATGTGAGCTGAATAATGGAAAGCTCATGCAAGCTGAGTATCAGGAAGCTCATAAGAGTTGAAATCGGTGACCCTAATGACATGTCATACGTATCCTACGGATTCTTAAGGTTTAAACGGGGCTCGGTAATTGTTGAATATACAATCGGAATTTATTTATGGCAATTATACAATTCAGAAACAAAAATTCAATTTAACACATATAAATGTACAATTAATTACACAAGCTTACCTTGACGAGTTTACGTAGATACGAAGGCGACTAATCTGATATTTTTCCTTTGCCTCGATCTAACTCCGTACTATGTCTAACAGAATCTATATGAATGAATTTCACTCAATTCAATATAATTCATATTCAATTTAGTCCAACACATATTTTTGGCAAAATTACTATTTTGCCCCTATACTTTTAATTCATTGCAATTTAGTCCATAGGCTCAGAAAATGAAATTCATACAATTTAATCCTTACTCAAGCCTAGTAATTTTTTATACATATTAATTGGAACCCACACAATTTACAATTTCAAAATTTTACCATAAATTTATCATCTTTTTCAATTTAACCCCTAATTGATTATTTCATCAAAATTCTCTTTATAAAAGCTGTTTATCTAAGAACAACCATTCATTTTCTATCATTAAACTTCAAAATTCAAACATATTCATCAATGGAAAAATACTAATACTTTAACGGTTTTGCAATCTAATCCTCGAGCTAGCTAGATTAAGCTACTACAATCTCGGAAACATAGAAATCATCAAAAAGGGAACAAAAATACATACCTATTTGAGTAAAATAAGCTTGTCCAAATTCAAGCTTCCATGGCTAGGTTTCTTTCTTTCTTTCTTTTTTGGGTGAAAGATGATGAGAATAGATTATTTTATTTTATTTATTTTAACTTGAATCATTTATTTCCAAAATTAACCTTAAGATTTCATTAAATTTCTAATGATGACTATTCATACTTGTCCACTAACCACTTTAATGGTCTATTTACTATATAAGGACCTCCAATTTAAAATTCTATAGCTATTTAATATCTTTAGCTATTAGTACTCATTCTTTGCACTTAATGCAATTTAGTCCTTTTCATTATATTAGGTATGTAGACAATAAAATGTCTTAACGAAATTTTTATACGGTATTTCTATCATACTATAGACCATATAATAATAAAAATAATTTTTTCGACTTCGAAATTGTGGTCCTAAAACCACTGTTCTGATTTCACTGAAAACGGGTTGTTACAACTCTCCCCCTAAAGAAATTTTTGTGCTCGAAAATCTTACCGGCAAAGATGTTCAAATATTGCTTTCTCATAATTTCCTCGGGTTCCCAAGTAGCTTCTTCTATTCCATGTCACTGCCAAAGAACTTTTACTAAAGCTACATTTTTATTTCTCAATTCTTTCACCTTTCGTGCCAGAATTCTAATCGGCTCTTCACTGTATGTCATGTTAGGTTGGATCTTGACATCCCTTGAGGAGATAACATGTGAAGGGTCAAATTGGTACCATCGTAACATAGATACTTGAAAGACATTATGAATCTTTTCCAGTTTTGACGGTAAAGCTAATTGATACGTAACAGGTCCGATTCCTTTAGTAATCTCATACGGCTCGATAAATCACGGACTCAGTTTTCCTTTACCACTAAACTGAAGAACTTTCCATTTTTATTTCTCAATTCTTTCACCTCTCATGCCAGAATTCTAATCGGCTCTTCACTGTATGTCATGTCAGGTTGGATCTCGACATCTCTCGAGGAGATAACATGTGAAGGGTCAAAGTTGGTAAGCCTCCTATTGATAATATCTATAAATACAATGCTAAAGAATTACGAGCTACAGTTGAGGATGATCCTGAAATAGCTGAGTTCTGGTTAGAAAATACTATCAGAGTTCTTGATTAATTATCTTGTTTACCGGCTGAATGTATTAAGTGTGCAGTATCTCTGTTAAAAGATTCAGCTTACCAGTGGTGGAATACATTAATTTCTATTGTGTCGAAAGAGAGGATTACCTGGGAATTCTTTCAAATTGAGTTCCAAAAGAAATACATTAGTCAGATATTTTTTTACCAGAAATGTAAAGAATTTTTGGAGCTTAAACAGGGTCATATGACAGTGTCTGGAAATGAATGAGAATTTGTTCAGTTAAGCAAATATTCTCGAGAATGTATTCCAATTGAGACTGAAATGTGTAAGGGGTTTGAGGATGACTTAAATGAATATAGACAACTATTAGTTGGGATCCTCGAGTTGAAAGAATTTTTTGTACTAGTTGATTGAGCATATAAAGCTGAAGAGTTGAGTAAAGAGAAAAGACAAGCTGAGACTGAAGCTAGAGATTCAAGTAAGAGATTGATAGAAAATTCATATCAGTCAGCATCGAAGAAATCAAAGAAATATCACGACCGTTCTACTACTTCTGAAAGATACTCCGGTAGAGAAAGAGGTACTCGACACTCCAGTCCTAAATCTTAGGCAACATCTGTAGCGAGTGTGGGTAATGCTAGAAACACCATACCCAAGTGCAAACACTGTAACAAGCTACATTTTGGTGAATGTCAAATGAAGAGTTGAGCTTACTTCATATGTGGTTCCTTTGACCACTACCTTAGAGACTGCCTACAGAAATTTGAATGGTAGACCAACTCACAATCTTGGAAATATGAATGGTAGTCGTGGTGTGACGAAAGACTCTATTGTAAGGTCTGAATCACAAACACCAACTAGAGCTTATGCTATTCGTGCACGCGAAAATACTTCTACACCAGATGTTATTATCGGTATTTTCTCTCATATTGATATTGATGTAACTACTTTAATTGATCCCGGTTCAACCTATTCATATGTTTACACAAAATTAGTGTCCAGTAAAAATTTACTTGTTTAGTCCACTGAATTCGTGGTTAAAGTATATAAAACTCTAGTCCAGTATGTGTTAGTTGATAAGGTTTACAAGAATTGTCCATTAATGATTCAGGGTTACTGTTTCTCGGCTAATTTGATACTATTATCATTCGATGAATTTGATGTTATTTTGGGCATAGATTAGCTAACTCTACATGATGCAGTGGTAAATAGTAAATGGAAGCTTATAATATTGAAATGTTAGAATGGTGAGCTGCTTTATATTAAATCAGATAAATTGAAAGGGTTACCTATTGTGATATCAGCTATGTCAGCATAGAAATATGTGAGAAAAGGTAGTAATGCTTACCTTTCTTATGTATTGGATACTAAAGTGTCTAAGTCGAAGCTTGAATCAGTTCTAGTGGTTTGTGAGTATCCTGATGTGTTTCCAGAGGAGTTACATGGATTACCACCGATCAGAGAAGTAGAATTTGCTATAGAACTTGTAGCAGGACCAACACTGATATCGATAGCACCATACAGAATGACTCTTATAGAGTTAAAAGAGTTGAAAGCACAATTGCAAGAGTTAACTGGTAGAGGTTTTGCTCGACCTAGTTTTTCACCTTGGAGTGCACTGGTTCTGTTTGCTAAGAAAAAGAACGGATCAATAAGGTTATGCATTGATTACCGTTAACTCAACAAAGTTACGATTAAGAATAAATATCCACTACCTCACATTCATGATTTCTTTGATTAGTTGAAAGGTGCCACAGTGTTCTCTAAGATCGATCTTCGTTCTGGTTATTATCAATTATGAGTGAAAGATTTAGACATGCCGAAAACAACATTCAAAACAAGGTACGGACATTATGAATTTCTTGTGATGCTTTTTGGTTTAACTAATGCACCTGTAATATTTATGGATTTGATTAATAGAATTTTTAGACCGTATTTGGATAGATTTGTTGTAGTATTTATTGATGATATTTTGATATATTCCCGAAATGAGACTAAACATGCTGAGCATCTGAGAATTGTTCTGGAAACTTTGCGAGATAAACAATTGTTTGCTAAATTTAGCAAATGTGAATTTTGACTTTGGGAAGTTGGTTTTCTGGGACACATAGTATCAACTGAAGGCATTAGAGTTAATTCGAATAAAATTTCAACGATTGTTAACTTGAAACCACCAAGAAATGTATCTGAAATCAGAAGTTTTCTAGGATTAGTTGGTTATTATCGGAGATTTGTCAAAGGATTTTTTATGATAGCTACACCGATGACACGGCTATTACAGAAAGATGTAAAGTTTGAATTGTCTGATAAATGTCAGCAAAGTTTTAACCAGTTGAAATCACTGTTGACCGAAGCACCAATTCTGGTTTAGCTTGAATCGGGTAAGGAATTTGTGATTTTCAGTGACGCGTCATTAAATAGTTTAGGCTGTGTTTTGATGCAGGATGACAAAGTAGTAGCTTATGTTTTTAGACAGTTAAAGCCACATGACAAGAACTATTCGACACATGATTTAGAGTTGGAAGCTATTGTCTTTGCATTGAAAATTTGGGATACCGTTTGTTCGGTGAAAAATGTCATGTATTTACGGATCACAAGAGTTTAAAGTATCTGATGTTGCAAAAAGATTTGGATCTAAGACAGCGCAGATGACTCGAACTATTGAAAGATTATGAGTTAATTATTGATTATCATCCGGGAAAAGCAAATGTAGTTGCAGGTGCTCTGAGTAGAAAGTCCGTATTTGTTCTGCTAGCAATGAATACTTGACTGTCACTATCTGGTGATAGCTCGATTTTAGTCGAGTTAAAAGCTAAACCAACGTTTTTGCAATAGATCTGCAAAACTTAGAAATGTGATAATGAGATGTTAGTTAAACGAGTACAGTGTTAGTTGATTTTTGATTCATAATTTTAGATAGGACCCGGTAATTGTTTGTTATTCAAAGGTAGAGTTTGTGTACTGAAAAATCCAGCGCTTATACATAAAATTTTGCACGAAGCCTATAGTGGTATCTTGTCTGTTCATCCGGTGAGTAATAAAATGTACAATGATTTGAAACAAATGTACTAGTGGCCGGGAATGAAACGTAAAATTTCTGATTTTATATCTAGATGTTTAATATGTCAGCAAGTTAAAGCTGAACATCAGATACCTTCAGGATTGTTACAGACAGTGATGATCCGGAGTGGAAATGGGATAAAGTTACTATAGATTTTATATCGGGGTTACCCCTATCTATGAAAAAGAAATATCTATTTGGGTTATCGTTGATCGTTTGACGAAGTCTACACATTTTATTCTGGTACGTATGGATTTCTCACTTGACAGTTTAGTGGAGTTATATGTTTTAGAGATTGTCAAGTTGAACAGAGTGACAATCTCCATTATTTTGAATAGAGATCCGCTGTTCACATCGCAATTCTAGAAAAAGTTACAAGAAGCTCTAGGTATGAAATTGTATTTTAGCACCACATTTCACCCTCAGACTGATGGTCAGTCCAAGCGTGTGATCTAGATTCTTGAAGATATGCTGCGGTGTTGTGTTTTAGAGTTCGAAGGCAATTGGGAAAAATATTTATATTTAGTCTAATTCGCATACAATAATAGTTTTTAGTCAAGCATAAAAATGACACCGTTTGAGGCTCTGTATGGTCACAAATATCGAACTCCGTTATATTGGACTGAGCTCAGTGAGAAAAAATACATGGGGTTGATTTGATTCACGAGACTAAGGGAAAAGTGAAAGTGATCCGAGATAGCTTAAAAGTAGCTTCGGATCGTCAGAAATCTTATGCGGATCTTAAACGTAAAGATATAGAGTTTCAAGTTGGTGATAGGGTATTTTTGAAAGTTTTGCCCTAGAAAAAAGTTCTTCGGTTCAGTCATAAAGGAAAGCTGAATCCACGATTTATCGGGCCATATGAGATTACTGAGAGAATCAGACCTGTTGCGTATCGATTAGCTTTATCGTCAGAACTAGGAAAGATTCACAATGTATTTCACGTGTTTATGTTACAACAGTACCGATATGACACTTCACATGTTATCTCCTCGACGGATGTCGAGATTTAGCCTGACATGACATACAGTGAATAACCGATCTAAATTGTAGCACGAGAGGTGAAAGAATTGAGAAATAAAAATGTAGCTTTAGTTAAGGTTCTCTGGTAACGAGACGGAATAGAAGAAGCTACTTGGGAATATGAGGAAATTATTATCCGAACCTCTTTACTGGTAAGATTTTTGAGACGAAAATTCCTTTAGGGGGAAGAGTTGTAACAGCCTATTTTCAGTGAAACTAGAACAGTGGTTTCGGGACCACAAATCTAAAGCTGAAAAAAATTATTATTATTATCATTATATGGTATATAGTATGATAGAAATACCGTATAAAAATTTTGTTAAGAAATTTAGTTGGGGTCCTGCATGTGTTGCACACACACCACAGCTCGCACGAGCTTCCCGTTATACAGCTTGCATGAGCTTCTCGTTATTCAGTTCGTATGAGCTTCCCGTTATTCAGTTTGGAAGAGCTTACTTTTTACAGCTCGTATGAGCATACATGAATATGAATTGACGAATTACAGTTCAGTACACCTTGTGTGTACTACCCCTATATCCAATGATATTTTAAATGGTTCAACGGGAATAGTTCTTTTATGAAATCATATGAGTTTGATATGAACTATTACCGGTATATACATGAAATGTGATTATTTGATGAATTCAACCATGTGTGTTGGATCTTACATGTGATTTTTATGGCTAATATGTTGATGATCATGTGTTTAGACTTTGGCCAAATTGGTTGAGATATGCTATGTTTACTTAAATATTTTATGGAAATATGATAAGTTAAATTCTGTATTATACGAACTTACTAAGCTTAAATGCTTACTCTGTGTTATTTTCCACGTTTTATAGTAATTCAGAAGCTTGTTGGGGTTGGAAGCTGATCAGAGCTATTTCACACTACCTATCGGCTCTTTTGGTACTTTTAGCAAATAAATTTTTTTTATAATTGCATGTATAGGTTATTTTGGCCAATGTTGGCATATAAGAGTTTTGTTGAGACTAGCCACTTGAATGGCTTGTGCTTGGTATATTTTGATGCATATATATAAGTGACTTTGTCATGTTTGATGTATAAGTGATATGGTAGAATGAAAGAAAGTAAAATGTGGTTTGAATATGCATACATGAATTTGGTCATCTACGTAAATATGAATACTCGATTGACATGTTATTAATTTGTCATTTGAGGTGCCTAAGGGCGTATTGGTTGTATGTTATGATATTACATGTTTAAGACTTGATTTTAACTTGTTTTGAATTCTTTTTTATGGCTTGTTCATATGCAAATTGTTGTGTTTAGGTTGGCACCAAATTGGGTGAGAAATAGGGCCTGGAAAATGGCCTATTTTCATCTACACGGGCAGAGACACGGGCATGTGTCTCAGTCGTGTGTGACACACGGCCAGAGGACACGGCTTTGTGTCCCTTGTAACTTTAAAATTGCACAAGTCAGTATGCTCAACACGGCCTAGCACATTGGTGTTTGAGTTGGCCTCGTGGCCTAAGTTAAGGAGTTACACGGGCATGGACACAGCCGTATGTTCCTATTTCGAATGCCCATACGGCCTGAGACACCAGCGTGTCTCCTAACAGTGTGAGTCACAAGGCCTGGCCACACGGCCGTGTGTCCCCTACAAGTTTGAAAATTTTTAATATTTTCTAAAAAAATTCTTTGAGTATCCGAACTAGTCTCGACTTGTTTCTAACGTGCATTTTGGGCATCGAGGGCTCATATAAGGGATAATATGTTTAATTTTGATTGGTTTCTGACATGAATGTTATATGATATGAAATGTCTGCTTATTTGATATGTAAACTCCGGTAATGCTCCATAACCCTATTTTAGCGATGGATTTAGGTTTTGGGGTTACAGTGGTCAAAGGAACCACATCTAAAACAAGCTCCACTCTTCATTCGACACACACCAAAATGTAGCTTGTTACAGTGCTTGCACTTGGGTCTAGTGTTTCTAGCACTACGCACACTCGCTACAGATGTAGCCTAAGATTTCGGACTGGTGCTTCGGGTACTTCTATCTCTACTGAAATATCTCACAGAAGTAGTAGAACGGTCATAATATTTTTTTAATTTCTTCGATGCTAATTGGTATGACTTTCCCGTTGATCTCTTACTGGAATCTCTAGCTTCAGTCTTCACTTGTCTTTTCTCTTTGCTCAGTTCTTTAGCTTTATATGCCCGATCCACTAATACAACAAATTCTTTCAACTCGAGGATCCCGACTAATAGCTTTATATCTTCATTTAAGCCATCTTCGAACCGCTTACACATTGTAATCTCAGTCAAAATATATTCTCGAGAAACCTCTGACTGATATATTTATTGCAGAATTCAATTTGAAAATTTTCTTAAGTAATCATTTCTTTCGACACTACAGAAATAATGTATTCCACCACTAATAAACTGAATCTTTTAATAAAGATACTGCACATTTAAGACATTTAGCCTGTCAACAAGATAGTTCATCAAGAACTCTGATAGTATTTTCTAACCAGAACTCAGCTCTCTCGGGATCATCCTCAGTTGTAGCTCGAAATTCTTCAGCACCGTACTTTTGGATCTTATCAACAGGAGGCTTACCAAATTTGATAAGTTCTGTACTTTTAGGAATAACAGGAGCCAGTTGAAGGATAGGAGGGGGTAGAGGTTGTTGAGTAACCGGGTTCATTCGTATAAACTTAGTGAACCATTCATTCATCATCTGGAAAAAGGTTTCTTTAGCCTCTCCTCTCTAGCCCTCAGATATGGACCTTTACCACTCGAAGCTACTCTTTGAACGAAGGCTTGAGCGTTACTTTCTACTTTATCGAAATCAACTTGGTTGGATAACATTGCTATATGAAAACATGTTTTAAAACAATCAGGAGATATCACACTATCACAGGTTAAATAATGACATGTATAGCTAGACTCATATAGGCTGAGTTAGTTTGAGAATCGACTAAACTGTAGCACTGATACCAATAAATGTAACTCTCCTAACCTGAATCTGTCACCAGTACAGGGTAACGGAGCATTACCAGAGTTTACAAATCAAACAGACAGAAAATGCAAGTAGTCATATTAAAAACCAATCAAAATCATACATATTGTCCCATATACGAGCCCTCGGGCCTAAAATACGCATTAGAAACAAGTCGGGACTAGATCTGTAACACCCCTTACTCGTATTCCGGCTCGAAACAGAGTATGAGGTATTACTAAGTTTTTTTAAAAAAATTTCGACAGCATTTCTGCTTAATTTTGCTTAAACCTCCTGCAAATTTAAATCACAATCCAATATATATATATCAACCAAACTCATTTATAATAATACTCACAATTTAACTATTAATGAACACCACATTTTAAATCAAACCATAACATATATTTACATGATGATTCCATATTTCATAGGTCGTCTATACATGCCATAATTTTCCGGAACGATAGTAGCAAAATACCCCAAGTGTGAAGGATAGTGTGGATGATTGTCTGACTTCGTTCCAAATTTCCGAGTTGTCGAAAGTCACTATAATCAAGGGAAAATAAAATCGAGTAAGCATATAGCTTAGTAAGTAAACACATGATAAATAAGTAATTACTCACATAACTACACCAAAATATAAACTTATTCATGAATAACTTCATTGTTTAGGCAATTTCCAGCAAACTGTTTTTCTGCGTCATAGTCGCTAATTTATTTTATCTGGAGCTACAGGGCTCCAAATTGAGTTTCGTAAATTTTCCCTGAAACTAGACTCATATACCATTTCACCATAAAAATTTCAGAATTTTTACCCAGCCAATTAGTACAGTTTATTCATTAAAACTTCCCCTGTTTCACTGCCCAACGGTTCTGACCCTTCCTCAAAAAAATTCACTTAACTCTCTGTACAAAATTTTAAAAATGGTTTCGCTTGTTTCTATTAAAAATAGAGTCAATAAGGAATCCAGGAATATAAATTTCACACCATAATTATTTTTTTACAATTTTTGGTGATTTTCCAAAGTTAGAACAGGGGATCCCGAAATCAATCCAGCCCTGTTTCAGTAAAAATTCAGATATCTCCAAAAATACAACTCTTTTGCTTATTCTATTTATTTCATATGAAAATAGACACATTCAGCTTCAATTTCATATATTATTCAGCTTCCCATTCATTTTCCACCATTTATGGTGATTTTTCAAAGTTACCCATCTGCTGTTGTTCAACACAGTTTATAACTAAATCGTTTTTTTTTCGTTTTTGATATTTTCTCCCATCTCATACATGGATCGATTTAGTATCCAACTCAATATTTGCCCCATAAAAATTTCCACCATATGGCAATATTCACCTTCCACACTTTTTCGTTGAGCACTCGGAATGTTAACCGTTATTGGTGGATCTCGCACTTAGCACCACCACTTAATCGGGGAATCAGCACTTAGCAACCCCTTGGGGGAATCAGCACATAGCAACCCCCTTTTTATTTCAGAGATACGGTGGATATCGCACTTAGCACCACCAATGAACCGGGGAATCAGCACTTAGCAACCCCTCGGGGGAATCAGCACATAGCAACCCCCTTTCACATTTCAAAGATACGGTGGATATCGCACATAGCACCACCAATGAATCGGGGAATCAGCACACAGCAACCCCTTTATGTACAACATACTTCGGCTTATTCCGAGTGTTCAACCCATAAATCATATATTGCAACTCTTTACCACCTTTCCCGATTTAACAACATTTTTAGGATATGGCCAAACATTTATTTTAATTCCAAATAAATCTCAACATATATCAATTAATGTCAAAATAATACATCAAGTCACGCGTTTACTTACCTCGGTGCAAAATATCGTAATTTTGCACTTCACTCCACTATCTTTTCTTTTCCTCGTTTGAGATAATCTTCACGTCTTTCTTGATCTATAATAGCAAATTTAACTCATTTAATGTTCACATTCATTAAAATAATCCACCACCCAACTTTTTGAAAAATTACAATTTTGCCCCCAAACTTTTGCATAATTACACTTTTGTCCCCAAGCTCGGAAATTAAACTTCATCACTTATTCTTAGGTTTTATGACATGCTGAACATTTTTCCCTTCTATGGCAACATCAAATTCTCACTCTAACATACACTTATGAACAATAATTATTTTTACCGATTATGCCTATTTACCCGTTTTCGCTTAAAATCGCTTAGCAAAAGTTGTTTAACATAATTTATAGCTTCATATTCCACCATAAAACAACAAAATAAACACATTTCACCTATGGGTATTTTTCCAAATATGAGCCCTAACACGAATTATTGCTAGAATAAGCTAAACCGAGTTACGAGGATTCCAAAAATGCGAAGAACATTAAAAACGGGGCTAGGATGCACTTACTATGAGCTTGAGAAAGCAAAGAAACCTTAGCTATGGCTTCCTTCAAATTTCGGCAGCAACTAATGAGGAAGATGATGATTTTTGTCATCTTTTTCCCATTTTATTTTTTTTATTACCAATTGATTAATATGCCCCCACTTAAAAAAAATCTATTTCTCTCATTTCTTATGTCTATTTTTGTCCATCAACTAACTAATGGTCTAATTACCACATAAAGACCTCCAATTTAAAATTTCATATCAATTAGATACTTCTACATATAGAACTCAACTTTTGCACTATTTACAATTTAGTCCTTTTGACTAAATTGAGTGCCCAAACGTCGAAATTTTTGAACGAAATTTTTACGAAAATTTTCCGTGAAATTGTAGACCATAAAAATATAATAATAACCATATTTTCCCTTGTCGGATTTGTGGTCCCGAAACCACTATTCCGACTAGGCCCAAAATCGGGCTGTTACAAGATCGAATACTTATAAATTTTTTTAGAAAATATTAAAATTTTTCAAAGCTACAGGGGACACACGGCCATGTGGCTAGGCCATGTGACTCACACAGCTAGCCCGTGTAACTACTTGACTTGGGCCACACGCCCGCGTGCTAGGTCATATGACCATACTGACTTGCGCAATTTAAAAGATACAGGGGACACACAGCTGTGTCAGTTGGCCGTGTGTCACACACGTTCGTGACACACGTCCGTGTCTCTGCCCCTGTAGACGAAAATATGCCAATTTCCAAGCCACATTTCTCACCAATTTGACATCAACCTAACTCAACATTTTTCACATCAACAGGCCATAACAAGGCATTTAAAACAAGTCAAAATCAAGTCTTAAACATGAAATATCACCAAATACGACCAATATGCCCTTAGGCACCTCAAATGACACTTTAAAGACTTGTCAACCAAGAATCTCAACTTACCTAATTGGCCAAATACATATATGCATGTTCAAACATTATTTTACTTTTTTTCATTCTATCATATCAAACACATCAAATATTCTAAGGCTACTTATATACACATCAAATATACCAAACACAAACCATTCAAATGGCTAGTCTCAACAAAGCATTTATATACCAATATTGGCCAAAATAACCTATACATGTCATTATTATCAAAATTAATTTACTGAAAGTACCGAAAGGACCGATGGAAAGTACCAAAAGGACCGATAGATACTGTGAAATAGTTTCAATCAGCTTCTAACCCGAACGAGCTTCCAACCCGAACAAGATTTTGAGTTACTATAAGACACGGAAAATAAGACAGAGTAAGCATTTAAGCTTAGTAAGTTCGTATAACACGAAATTTAACTTACCATATATCCTTACAATTGGTAAGTAAACATAGCATATCTTAACCAATTTGGCCAAAAGCCTAAACACATTATCACCAACATATTAGCCATGAAAATCATATATAAGATCCAACATTCATGGTTGAATTCATCAAATAATACATTTCATGTTTTTCATATAAATACTAATTGTAACATCCTGATTTTGGGCCTAGTCGAAATAGTAGTTTCGGGACCACAAATCCGATGAGGAAAAATTTATTTTTCTTATATTTTTATGGTCTATAATTTCACAGAACGATTTTGTGAAAATTTCGTTCAAAAATTTCGACGTTTGGGCACTCAATTTAGTCAAAAGGACTAAATTGTAAAAAGTGCAAAAGTTGAGTTCTACATGTTGGTGGTGTCCAATTGTTATGAAATTTTAAATTGGAGATCCTTATATGGTAATTAGACCATTGGTTAAGTTGGTAGACAAAAATGGACATTAGATAAGTGAAATAAGAAATTTTTAAGTTAGGGACAATTTGGTAATTTAGTAATAAAAAGAATTAAAAAGGGAAAAAGATGGAAAAATGTGCTCATCTTCTTCATGGTGAATGAAAATAGCAAGGGGGAAGCCATAGTTAGGGTTTTCAAGCTTCCAAGCTCCATAGTAAGTGATTCCAAGCCCCGTTTTTAATGTTCTTTACGTTTTTGGAGTCCTGGTAAGTTGATTTAGCTTATTCTAGCAATAATTTAACCTAGGGTTTATATTTGGAAAAATACCCATAGGTGAAATGTGTTTATTTTGATGTTTTATGGTAGAATATGAAGCTTGAAATTATGTTAAACAGCTTTTTCTAAGTGATTTTAAGTGAAAACGAGTAAAACGACATAATCGGTAAGTGTTAGAGTGGGAATTTGATGTTGCCATAGAAGGGAAAAATGTTCAGCATGTCATAAAAAATAAGAATAAGGGATGAAGTTTAATTTCCGAGCTTTGGGAAAAAGTGTAAATATGCAAAAGTTTAGGGGCAAAAATGTAATTTTGTCAAATTTCGAGTTAAGGACTGTTTTGATGAATGTGAGTATTAAGTAAGCTAAATTTGCTATTATAGATCAAGAAGAACGAAATTCGGAGTTAGACCGAGGAAAGAAAAAGATAGAGGACTAAGTTGCTAGATTAGGTCAAATTTTGTACCGAGGTAAGGTTACGATAAATAAATACAATATTTTAATCATTATTATTAAATTTGTTATTTTCCAGCAATTATATATTTATTTCATGAATTTATTTAATGTTGACTCAAGTATGAGATGACAGAGAATCAGTGTTAAAAAGTCCCGTTGAAATATAAGGAATGTATCGAATACAAATGTCATGACATTTGGGTAAAGAGGTCCCATGTAAGACCATGTCTGGGACATGGCGTTGGCACTGAGATAAGAGGTCCCATGTAAGACCATGTCTGGGACATGGTGTTGGCACTGAGATGAGAGGTCCCCCGTAAGACCATGTCTGGGACATGGCATGGGCACCGATATGAGAACTCCCATGTAAGACCATATCTGGGATATGGCATTGGTCTGGGATACGGCATTGGTAGTACAAAAAACATCCCATGTAATACCATGTCTGGGACATGGCTTTGGCATGTTATTATCAGATATGAGACCCAAGTATCCTTAATATTCCAATGTGGCTCAACGGGCTAGAAAATAGATTATGTTCTATGGAAGTTCAAGTAAAAGTATAATTAGCAACTTCAAGTGAGTTATAAGAGTTAAGAATATGTTATGATATCAGTCAGAACCAATATTTCAGCAAGAGAAGAGTAAGTTGTAATCTTAAGCTATCTAAATAGGTAAGTAAATAAACAAGTAAATGAGAGTAAGTAAAGAGGAACATGATACTTGCATATCATTATTTGTGTTAAATGTTGTTACTTATTTACTTGTAAACTTACTAAGATTTATGCTCACTTCTTTTATTTCTTTTTCTTTCATATAGTATTATCAAGCATAGTCGGGATCTTGAAGACGTCGGAGAGCGTTCACACTATCAACCACCACAACTCGGTATTTTAAAACGATAAATATTTCGAGCTATGGCATGTATAGGGACTTAGTCATTTCGATTGTATATTCTTAAATTATGACCAAAAGATGATATGTAAATATTTGATGATGAATAGTTATTAAAATGGCTAAGTATGCAGGTGTTTGTTGTTATAAAAGTTTAGGTGATAAATTATGCATAGAAATCATAAAAAAGTAAAAATTGGCAGTGAATCAGTTTTGAGACAGTAGTAGTGACGTGATTTTGAAAAATCACCAAGGATAGTAGAAAATGAATTAGAGGGTAGATGAGATATAGAATTAAATTTTATTGAGTCTATTTTCATATAAAAATAACAGTGTAGACAAAGGAATTATGTATTCTGAGATATTTGCATTTTAGTTAGACAAGGTCAAAGTGGTTTCTGGAATCCCCTATTCTAACTTTGGAAAATCATTAAAAATTGTACAAAAATATTTATGAGTTTTAATTTATATGTCTAGATTCCTTATTGAGTCTATTTTCTTTATAAAAAATTGAAAACACCATATAAAGTCTGTAAAATGAGATACTTAAATTTTAGCGATCAGAGGTCAGGACAATTGATCAGTGAAACAGGGGAGAATTTAACTAATAAACTGTACTAATTGGCTGAACCAAAAATTTTGAAAAATTTATGGTAAAAATATATATGAGTCTAGTTTCAGGGGAAGTTTACAGATCTAAATTTCAAGTTTCTTAGCTCGAGTTATAATTAATTTAGCAACTATTGCGTAGGTGGACAACCTTATTATGAACAGTGAAATAACTTTTAAAAGTAAATTTTTATGCCTCGAACTTTTAAGTTAAGTCAAGTAACGCCTCATGCTCGACTCTGAAAACGGTCTCGGGTAAGGGGTGTTTCACCAATAATAGTTCATATCGAACTCATATAATCTCATAAAAGAACTGTGCTCGTTGAACCATTTAGAATATTGTTGGATACACGGGTAATACACACGAAGTATACTGAACTGTAATCCGTCAATTCATATACATGTATGATCATACGAGTTGTAAACAGTAAGCTCCTCCGAGCTAAATAGCGGGAAGCTCATGTCAGCTGAATAACGGGATGCTCATGCGAGCTGAGTATCGGGAAGCTCATAAGAGCTGAAATCGGTGACCCTAATGACATGTCATTTGTATCCTACGGATTCTTAATGTTCAAATGGGGCTTAGTAATTGTCGAATATACAACCAGTATTCATTCATGAAAATTATACAATTCAAAAACAAAGATTCAATTTAACACATATAAATGTGCAATTTAATAACACGAACTCACCTCGACAAGTTTACGTAGATACGAAGGAGACTAATATGATATTTTTCCTTTACCTCGATCTAACTCCGTACTATGTCTAACTGGATCTATACGAATGAATTTTAACTTAATTCAAAATAATTCATATTCAATTTATTCCAACACACATTTTTGGCAAAATTACTATTTTGCCCCTATACTTTTAATATATTACAATTTAGTCTCTAGGCTCGGAAAATGAAATTCATACAATTTAATCCTTACTCAAGCCTAGTCAATTTTTATACATATTAATAGCAGCCCACATAATTCACAATTTCAAAATTTTACCATAAATTTATGATATTTTTCAATTTAACCCCTAATTGATTATTTCATGAAAACTCTTTTTACAAAAGTTGTTTATCTAACAAAAACCATTCATTTTCTATCATTAAACTTCAAAATTCAAGCATATTCATCAATGAAAAAACCCTAATGCTTTAACAATTTTGCAAACTAATCCCCGAGCTAGCTAGATTAAGCTACTACGATCTCAGAAACATAGAAGTCATCAAAAAAGGGACAAAAATACATACCTATTTGAGCAAAATAAGCTTGTCCAAATTCAAGCTTCCATGGCTAGGTTTCTTTCTCTCTGTTTTTTTTGGGTGAAAGATGATGAGAATAGATTATTTTATTTTATTTATTTTAACTTAAATCACTTATTTCCAAAATTAACCTTAATATTTCATTAAATTTCCAATGATGACTATTCATACTTATCCACTAACCACTTTAATGGTCTATTTACTAAGGACTTCCAATTTAAAATTCAATAGCTATTTAATACTTTTAGCTATTAGAACTCAATCTTTGCACTTAATGCAATTTAGTCTTGTTCATCAAATTAGGTATCTATAATAAAAATAAATTTTTTGACTTCAGATTTGTGGTCCCAAAGCCACTATTCCGATTTCACTGAAAATGGGTTGTTACATACGGAGTATGACATCTTCCTAGAACCGAAGTAATCGAATATCCTATTTAAAAATAAAAAAAAACAAGATTTAGGTAATGATCAAATTGCGGTTATTTTGGTTTTCGAGGATTCGAGGCATCATGTACTAACTTATGGGGCATGATCCTTTCTTCTCGATTAACTCGAAATAAGGCATTTTTCTTAAAATTTAATTTAGTTAAGCGATATTTTAATCAAATAATATTATGCAAAGAGGGATTGTGTTTTAAATTCGCTTCAAATTTTCAATTCTCGACACTAAGACATCAAATAATCAATTAGGTATCAATTTTGGGCGTTATGAGGGTGCTAATCCTTCCTCATACGTAATTGGTTCCTAAACCCATTTCCTGGGTTTTTGTAGACCGAAAATAATTTTAATAAATCTAACATTTTATTAAAATGATAAAATTTTGAGGTGATCCGATCACACCTAATTAAAAAGAATTGGTGGCAACTCCATTTTCCTTTTTTTAAAAATAAAAAGTCTATTTCCAAAAAGGTTTCGACATAGGCTATATTAAACTTGGGTCTAATTCAATGTATTATCAATCTAGACAATAACATCTATGTCGATTTTTGGGAGTCAATTAGCTCGATAACTAGGACAAGTTATCTTCCCAATTAGACTTAAAAACTACATAATAGTCTCATATTTGTTTGAATCATTTGCTCAATCTAATCCTGTGGACTATAGATAATCTAGATTACTTACTAATATAAGTTATCTTCTCGGATTAAACATTAAGTAATCAAGGAACCAATATTTATTTATACATTTTGCTTTAAGTGCAAAAATCATTGGGACAATCTAACATAGAGATGATGGATGGCATTTGTTTATTTCATGAATAATTAATTTCATCAATTCAATAAATTATCAAATATGATAAAGTATTTCACTACCCAACGTGTTTAGAGAAAACCAGAAACACAATGCCTACAACCAAATTTGTTAAGAGAAGTGTTGTTAACATTGAACTTAAACCACCCAAAAGGAGGTAATGTCTAACAACAGTGTCCAGGAGACTAGCTCTTAATTTCTTCTACAAAATTACAAGATCATGAGCAGTAAAAAAGAATCAAATGATTGAAAATCATTAGGAAAATTAACTTGACATAACCAAGCAAGCCTAGCTTTGATGATGTTGATTAGTTGCAAGAAATCCATATGCTTTCCTCTAATGACAATGTCATTTCTAAACAACCAAATTGACTAGATGATAGCAAAGAAAAACATTCTCCAAACCATTGCATTAGCCCTTCAAGAAGAGCATGATACCAGATAGATGCAAGCATGATACTAGAGAACACTTGTTAGACTCCGAGCAACATCACATGTGAAAAACAAATGATCCACAACTACTGGTTGTCAAAAACTTAGGATGCAAACTGCAAAACCTGAGCTAATAATACCTCTTTTAACTAGCTCACATTTCGTTGGAACTTTACCTTGTAAAAGCTGCCATGTAACAAATTCAACCATTGGCGGGGCAACGCCTGCCCAAATAATTTTCTTCCAATCGAAATAAATAGAAATATTACTAAAAGACTGAGTGTAAAAGGATTTAATTGTCACCCTTCACCTTAGCCAATCAACCCCTGCCTAGAAAAATTGATACCCCTCTATCATTCGCATAAAATCAAGCCACTGGGACATCTCCCAGCCGAACACTCTCCTACAAAGTGGAATAACACACCTCAACGCTCATGCATCACACTGCCTATACTCCGAATTTTCCTAGACTTCTTAATGGCAATCGCATATATACGAGGAAATTTTTCCTCATACAGGAAGTTCCCCGCCCATTGCTCAAACCAGAAATTAACGTTCTTGCTATCAACCACTAAAAACTCTTCTTTGGGATGCCAATGACATGGTCATTGTATAAGAGAGGAAAAATAATACCTCTCCGTATCCACGACTTTCCATTTGAGTACAGGTTACAAGTTCAGTAAATTGAAACAATTAGACTCGTATTTGCAGACTATAACCCTTCTCCAAAGACTACTCTATTCGCCACCATATCACTAAGGCCATTTGTTCGAAAGAGCTCTATTTTTTAGCTTATTATCAACCCCCTCCCTATACCACCCAAATTCTTTGGCAAACAAACAATAGAACGGTTAACCTAGTGAATCCTCTTCCTTTCCATTAAACCTCACACAAGAAATTGAAAATCAGCTTGTTAATCTAATCACAAACCGAGGCGGGCATAATAAAATTGGAGAAAAAATAATTTGGTGCGTTCATAAGAATAGACCTCAGAAAAGTTTATCTTTCTCTACATAAGAGCAAATTTGACTTGCAAGATGCTAGTCTTTTCTCCAACCTTTCAATTGCAAGGCTCCAAATCAATGTCAAATATTTAGAGCAACCAAGAGGCAACCCGAGATGGTTGACATAGAGACCCCGCAACATACCTGATCTTAGCAGTCCATTGATTTACTGTGAGACTATCGAACTTAACCCCATAAACTCTACTCTTGTGGAAATTAACTTTAAGATTAATGGCCAATTCAAAGTAGTGGAACACCCACTTAATATTACTAAAAATTTTCTCACTAACGCCTTAGAAAACCAGCAGATCATCTAAATATTGCAAATGTGAAATGGAGAAATTCCCCCTACCCAAAACAAATCCATCTAACAGCCCCACTTCAGTCGCTTTGGAGAGCATATACGACTTAATTAACGCTTCCAGCACCAGATTATAGAGAAGAGGGGATAATAAGCAACCTTGTGCCAACCCTCGTTTAACATAAAAGCGATTTGTTGGAGCATCATTAACCAGAATAGAGATGGTGGCAGAAGAAATGCACCTCCTAATCCAATCACTCTCCAAAGCTCATACTCTCCATTACAAAAATGAAGAAGTCCCGATCCATCGAGTCATATGCTTTTTGGAAATCAACTTTAAAGGTGACCCCTTCAACTCCTCTCCTCTTCATGTGATTGATAATATCATTTGTGATAAGAACACTGTTCAATATGTTTCTCCCCGAAATGAAAGCAAATTGGAACTCGCTCACCACCTCAATCAACCCACTAAAATCTTAGCTAATATTTTGTAGATACCTCTAACAAGACTAATCGGTCTGTAATCTTAACAGATACTAAGGAATCACACTTCGGGATCAAAGTAATAAAAGAATGATTAAACCCTCCTCTCAGCTTAGGCCCGAATGGAAACTGTTAAGAAACTTCATAATGTCGCTTCTAAGAATTAACCAATGTTTCTTTAAGAAACATAAGTTAAAACCATTTGGGCTTTAAGCCTATTCCCATATGTCGAGCACAAGGTACTTAGTACTTCTTCTTTCGTAAACTGACATTCAAGGCATTTGGCAAAAACACACTTGATTTTCTTAAAACCCAAATCCATGTCAACTACTTTCAGAGTTGATTTACGATTAAAGGCTTTAGCAAAGTTCTCCCTTATGAAGTTCTTAATCTCTAAAGGGCGGGTTAGTACCTCATCACCCATCCGTAAGTTATCAGTACGATCAGCCCTTTGCCGAGCCGAAGCCAACTTATGTAAAAATCATGTATTTCTATCACCCTTCCGAAGACCACCTTAATCTCGATATTTAGAGCCACAAACATTCTTATTTTCTATAAAGATTCCATAACTTCGTCCTCCTTTTTTGTATTAGCATCCAACCATCCCAAACACCCGAATCTAATAAAATTTGATGTTCAAGTTCATCGACGTCACTTTCAAGGGATTCAGTAAAGTCTTAGAATCAAGCTTTCGGTTGCCATGCCACTCTTTGATCACCTCCCAATACCAGGTCTCCCATAAGGGAAATTTTCAATAGAAGCTGCCACTTTCTCAACATCCTGAAAACCTTGTCAAACCAAAAATTATCACACTGAAAAGGCATAAAACCCCAGTAAACAGTGTGAGAGGTAATGCTAAGCAAGAAAAACTGACAACTCAAAAACTGACCTGACTCGAGGTTTTGGAAAGTTAATATTAGAATACAAGTTTAAAAGCTAATGGTATTTTTATAATTATTTTTTACTTTTTATGATATAAAAATAAATATTTTCTATATAAAATAGTGAAAATAGTTTAAAATTTTTATATAAAAATATATTTTTTCAAATACCATATAAAAATTATTGATTATTTTATATTTATTCCAATTTTTTTTGAAATATTATAATTTTTTTTGAAATATCAAATAATATAAAAAACAAAGCTTATTTTTTTTAAAATAAATTCAAATATTAAAAATAAAATATTAATATGTAAAATGTAAGAATCAAATCAATTTGAATTAAGAGAAGAGTTTTAAAAAATTCGATCAAACCAAACCGAATCGATCTCACCGCTAGCATTTTGGTCAAAAAGAAACTTGAGAAGGAGACATTGACTCAAATCGAAGAACTTAATAAGAACATGCACGAAAAGCAAAAACGGATTCAACCTATAACAAATTGGGGGCGACCTATTATTACTCCAAGTAAATGACTCGCCCATTAAAGGAATGCCAACTAAGGGTTAGTTTAATATTACTTTTGAAAAGAATTGTGGAAAAATATTTTTAAGAAGTATTTATGAAAATTTTGATTTAGGATTTAAATGTTTAGTATTATTGTTAAAAAGTACTTTTAAGAAATAAAATGTTTATTTTAGATATTGTATTATAAATTAACAAATATAGATTTAAATAATGTTCAGATTAGTTAATATTATAATATTTTAGCAAGAATATAAAAAATAATTTATTATAACTTGTTAATATTCTAATAAATGAAATATAAAATTTAAATATTTTTAAGCAATTAATATTAATTATTTATAAAATTTAATTAGAATATATAAACTATATTTTAAATATTTTAAATATAACCCTTAAGTATTTGTAATTAGATATTAACACTTTGTATTATTTTAAAAAATGTTTTTTTATTTTTAATTAATGATTTTATTTTAAAACGTAATTTGCATATCTAACACATATTAGATATTAACATAATATAGAAAACATAAACCTAACAAATTAAAATATTATATGTATTTAGATTAAAATTTCAAAAAGGGTAATACTTATATACCAACTATAAATATTAAAAAATTTACATTAATATTTGCAATTTAAAGTGAATGAAAAATGAGAGAAGAGAAATGGAGAGATGAAAAAGTAATAATGCTTCTAAGAGTGTTTTTAGCTCAAGAAATGTTAAAAATTTTAGCTTCCGAGTAAAAATGCTTTTGAAAAGCTGCTCCTTTAGGTCAAAAGTTACTTGTTTAGTATAATTTTTCTTTCAAAAGTATTTTTTAAGTAAAAAATATATATTTTTTAAACCTTGCTAAACACAGCGTAAATCTACCGTCTAAATTTGCAAAACAATATAGAAATTACCAACCAAACCCAGGAAATTTGCAATAAAATAAAATAAAATTAAACGATCCCTTTAGTACTAATAAAAGCATATCTAATGAAAAAAATTGAAAAATATAAGAAATTAAAGACAACTTCAATTAGAAAAGCCCTTTTTATTTTTTTTAATGACTATAACCTTAAAAAATTTCCCAGGCACACCAAATATGCAGGCTTTGCTTGAAAGAGTTTGAGGCCTCCTTGATTTGATGATGACCTCTAGTGAGGTGCGTTTCTTCAATCTTATTGACGTGTTTTTAGTTAACTGAAGCCTTTACCTTCAGTAAACTAGAAAATATTTGTAATTGGAAAAAGTACCCATACTTTTTTATCTATGATTTTCTTTTTTTATCCTTAGGAGTTAAACTAATTTGTTTTCATATTTTTGAATCTAACTAGTCATATTATTAATGGTTTCTCCTTTCTCTTTTACTCATGACTGGTTGTGGTTGCTACTTGTTTGACTGCTTAAAGTTTAGTTATTTATATATTACATAATAATGTTCTTCCAACTAGTGTTTTGTTCTTCTTTAATTTTTCTTTGGGTACTGATCTAGAGCATTTTTCTGTTGTGTGCTTGATCCATTTGTGATTTTTTTTTCTAATCTCACTGCATATGATTGTCGATTTTGTTGTTTGAGGGTTAATTTACCTAAATAATATTAAAAAAATAATTTCTGAAATAGGTTGGCAGTGAGATTAATTACGAAAATGGTATTTTTTTTGAAACTTTTCTCATAGGCGCCACCACCTTTTTTATAATTATTTTTTTATTTAAAAAAATATTATTTTTTTTAAAATGTTTATATATACACCGGGTCAAAATACAAATACGAGTTAAAAATACTCGTGTGTGTGACTCCACCTGGACTGGCGGCACCAATCTCGCCTGTTAGATAGGCGAAACTGGTCGCGCCTGCCAGGTAGGCGCCACTAGAATGACCCTGAACGCCGTTCGCCTAGCGTCTCAGCCTCCTCTGCCCCCTACGCACAACACACTGCCAAGGCAGTGTTTAGTCCCTTCGAAAGGGAAAAAAATTTGAAATGGGGGACCTTATAAGCATAGTCCCCCAAGATGAAGCACCAGTGTAAGGAAGAAAAGAGAGAAAGAAAGGAGAGAAAAGAGAAGAAGAAGAAGAAGAAGAAGAAGAAGAAGAAGAGGTAATGTATTATTTTAGTAAATAATTTGTTTTTAATTTAAAGAGTTTAATTAAGATGTTGTGAAATTTTTTTGTTATTAATTATTATTTATAAATTGTTTATGTTTAGTGTTTATGGTTTTGGTTTAATATTTTTTATGAATGTAATTTTTTTGTTTTTTTATAATTATTTTAAAATTAATTTGTTAGTAATTTAGGATTATGTTATAAATTGTTGTGTTTATAATTATTTTAAAATTAATTTATTAGTAATTTAGGATTATGTTTTAAATTGTTGTGTTTAGTTTAGTATTTGGTGATTTTTTATTAATGTAAAATTATTTGTTAAATATTTTGTTAGTAATTTATTATAAATTTTTGTGTTTTACGAGTTTTTAGTAATGTAAAATTATTTTGTTAAATATTTTGTTAGTAATTTATTATAAATTGTTGTGTTTTGTGAGTTTTTAGTAATGTAAAATTATTTTGTTAAATATTTTGTTAGTAATTTATTATAAATTGTTGTGTTCTCTGAGTTTTTAGTAATGTAAATTTAAAAAAAAATAATTTTATAGTTATTTTGTTAGTAGTTTATGATTAGGTTATAAATTGATAGTGTTTTGTGTTTTGTTATTTTTTAGTAATGTAATTTCTTTTAAAAAAATGTAATTGTTATTTATTTACTTAGTAATTTATGGGATTAGGTTACAAATTGTTAGTGTTTAGTTTAGGGTTTTGTGATTTTTAATAATGTAGTTTTTAAAAAAAAATAATTTTTTAGTTATTTTGTTAGTAATTTATGATTAGGTTATATAAATTGTTAGTGTTTTGTGATTTTTTAATGTAATATTTATATAATGTAATTTTATTTGATTTTTATTTATTTGACAATCTTTATTGATTTATTAAAATGTTGATTAAATTAGTTGTTATATAATTTTATAGGTTGCTTGAAAGAAACTAATAAGGTATGTTTCTATTTCTATTTTTATTTTTTTTAATTCGTATGTTTTTTATGTTTAGATAGTTTATATTTATTTTAATTATATTATTATTGTAAACTAAAATAATTTTTTATTTTAGGTAAATGATGGGAAATTATGACATATTTACCATGTTTTTCTGCTTCTGAAATTTGAAATTATTTATTGTATTTTTTGAAACAAATTAATTGAATTTGTTTTTTTAATTGTAGATTTGCAACAAATGGGTTCTTTGATTAATAATAATAATAATAATCATATATCAAGTACTATTAATGATATGATAATGAAATTTTTATTTGATACTCATGTTATTTGCAGAATTAAATTATCCAGTTTTAACTATTTTGCTAATTTAATAATGTCAGGGCCCATACCGCGCATTGAGGGGCCGTGTTAATAATGCAGGGTTTCTGCCAGATGAACGCCAAATGCAATACTTAGAGTTAGCCAAGTTCGGATCAGCGGCATTGATCTAGACCTTTGATCTGCGATACGACTTGATTTCTGCTTTAGTTGAGCGATGGCATCCGGAGACCCACACATTTTATTTGCCGTGCGGGGAGTGCACCATCACTCTAAAGGATGTTGCACTACAGCTCGGGCTCCCCATCGACGGGAATGCGGTCACGGGCGTAAGTTCGATCTCTAGGCTAGCTGCCCTTTGCTATGGCTTACTTGGACGCTCGCCAAGTGAGGGAAAATTTATGGGTTTAAAGTTTTCATGGCTAAAGGCAAATTTTAAGCATTTGTCAAGTACTGCCAATGAATGGGAGGTGATGCAGGCCGATCGATCTTACATTATACACCTTATAGGGGGTGTACTCATGCTAGATGCAAATGGCAATAGGGTCCACTTGATGTACTTACCCCTATTATACAATTTGCATAACACCTGTTCATACAGTTGGGGGTCCGCAGTGTTAGCCATGTTGTATCACAAACTTTTTCGGACGACAAATCCTTCTACGATGGACATAGGCAAATGCCTCATACTGCTGCAGTCATAGGTGCTTTACCGGATGCCATTCTTGGCATTCATTAGTCACCAATCATATGTATTTCCACTCGTTAATAGGTGATGAATTTTTACTCGTTATAACAATTAGTTGACTTTTTTCGGATTATATTATTCTAATAATTTCTTTTCATAGATGGAGCACTAATCCGAGTATCGGGAGGTCATACACGATTCCGATCTACTATCTGATGATCGAGAATCTTGCTGGAGAGAGGGTAAGTTTTTCCAATATCAACTTAATTTTATTGTTTTATCTCACTTGACTCACGTTAATATAACAATGTTATTAATTGTGCAATTCATTTGGATATCGTATTATATTCTAGAAATTATGGCGGTTATTCCCCCGTCTACCCATGTCCACTCAAACCTATGGTGCACTAGTGCACCCGTTATCAATTTTCAGACAGTGGAGTGGTATCATGGCGATCAAGTACTCCAACAATTCAGTTGCATACAGTATATCCTGACACTGCCAGTATGATTGGGGGAGATCCATGGGATTAACAAGAGGGGGAAGTATGGAAATGATTAGGGAAAAGTGCATGAAGAATATATTATAATGTGGAACAACCAGTTAGGGAGGGTACCTCAGATCGATCGTGCTTTGGATCTGCATCCCTCGTTAGAGTACATACAGTGGTACTCTAAGATAAGGAAACCATTTTTGTTTGGTGGGTGGTCGATAGTAGTCCCCCAGCATATGACACGACTTGGGCAACCCCTTCTAGATCCGCATCATGCACTAGAGCTGGAGGCAGAGCTCGAGGCAAAGCTGAAACTATACTCTGGTGATAGTTCTTATCATCTAGATTTGGGGGGCGATGACTATTTCCCAGGCTCATCAGGCCACGGATATCATTCAGAGTTTGATATCTTTAGCCCACTACCACCTCAGTACTCCAGTCATCCTAGCTCGTATCCACCTCAGTACTTCGCTCCTGTCGACCCGTATCTACCACCGTACTCCACTCTTCCAGGCTCAAGTTCATCGATGGCGTTTGAGACATATGATTTTCCATCTATGTTTCGTACACCCCCACATGCGGATGAAGAGAACGTTGATCGTCGCAATCACCTGTAACGTGAACGTCAAGCTCCACAAAAATATACCTATAGGACCACACCATCAAACCATCAATTTTAGGGGTTTTTGTAATTTAAATAACTTCATATTTATATAATGACTTTTTTTGCCATTTTAGTTATTAATTTTATGGGTTTTTTTGCAATTTAAATAGTCAACTTTGTATTTATGTAATGACTTTTTTTCCATTTTAGTTATTAATTTATGGGTTTTTTGCAATCTAAATATTCAAGTTTGTATTTATGTAATGACTTCTTCGCTATTTCAATTATTAATTTTAGGAGTTTTTTTGCTATTTAAATAATAAACTTTGTATTATTTACGTAAAAATGTTATTTAATTCAACAAAAATATAAACGCAACAAACTTTAGACTAATTTTGTAATTCAAATTAGATTAATTGCAACAAATTTTAGATTCAATCCTCTCTACATGTAGTGAACAACATCTCAATTTCTACTCGATCATGACGATTGTTCAATATGGTAGTTTCGGAGCGAGCATTTACTCCGATTATGACCTGCTAATCTGCATATGCCACACAGTTTCCCGTCAAATTTCTCCCTAATGTCTATTTCGTTATGGATTCTGGATGATTACGGACGACCTTTCGGATTCCTACGCAACCTTTTGTCTAGGGCAAGCTCGAAAGTCGTCGGAGGCACCTCCCATGTAGATAGGTCAGGAAGCATGGGTAACTCGTTCTCCCATACACGCAACAAGCACTCGAAGGTGTACACTTCATCGATAAATTGTTCTACATTGTGCGAGACTTTAGTACAAGCTGCCACAACATGTGCACAGGGATAATGAAGTGTCTGGAACCTCTTGTAACCGCACCGTCTGTTTCGGAGATCAACTCCGAATGACTTAGATGGTATACTGGGTCGACAACTGATGGTCTCTGTAACTCGAAATGTTTCATTACATCATGAATATACTTCTACATTTGTCGACCTTGCCATTCACCAATTTACAACCATTGCATTCCTGACATATTCGATAAACACATGTCCTGCCTCCATCTGGTTGACTTGGTACTTCCCCATTCTTGGCATCAAGGTAGCCAACCTGTAGAATGTAACCGAGAAGACAGATGAAATTGGAAGATGTTGTGTTTTCAACAACACGGAGTTAACCCCCTCCACCAAATTAGTGGTTATATGACCATAGCGAAAGCCCTCGTCAAAACTTTGAGCCCATTGTCATGGCTCCACGGTCTTCAACCATTGGAAAAAAGATGTGCTCGTGTGACCTTCCATGTCACTCTCAAGTCGAGTCATCCTTTGCCGAAAAATGTGTGGCTTTAGCTTGTGCGCTGTGTATGTATTAAGAAAATATAAGTTACAGTCTTGCCCTAAAACACTAGGTTATATATTGAAAGGATAAGGTTATTCTTTACCCATTCTCACAACTTGTCTCTACCAGTCTACATTCTTATAATCTCGGTGGAAGTTAGCCGCGATGTGTCGGATGCATTAAACGGATCTCCATAGCTCACCAGAATGCCTAATGGCGACAATTAATCATTTCCTTTTATTGGATATGATGCAAATATTATCATTACTAACAACATACCTTCACAAGTTTGTACGGAAGAATTCCCATGACTTCATATTCTCCTTATCTACGATGGAAAATGCTATCAGAAGCACGTTCATATTACCGTCTTGAGCAACCGCAAGTAGGATCTGTGTATATTTACCATATAGCCATATCCCATCTACTTGCATAAATGACTTGCAGTGGGGAAATGCACGCACGTATGGATCAAACGTCCAGAACATCAGTTAGAAATTTCTTTTTCCTGGTTGTAGTTGGTCATCCGGGCCGTAATAAGGTCGTGTCTGCAACTCAATGACAGTCCATGACACGTACTCCCGCATAGCGGCTATCCATCCATGTAGCTCATTGTACGACGCATCAAAATCTCTGTACAGTTGCTCCATTGCCATCTGTTTAGCTATCCATGCCTTCCGGTATGATACTCGATACTAGAATCGTGTCTGTATTTCAACAATCAGTACCAAAACTTTAATAGTTAGCATGTCTTTCACCATTGGCATGATGTACGTATAGATAGTTTTGGAATCAAGTTTTCATGATCTTCTATCATACGTTTTGAAGTGCATGTGTGAGGCTCCACAAATTTTTATATCTCCTACATCCACGACTTTTGGATAAATGCAACTCATATCCATCAATTACAGTCCCCAATATAATATTGGTTTAGACATGACGGCTTTGTAGTCCACTGATATATTCATGCTATACCGATTAATGGAAATTACGCACTCTTCCTTACTTTCGAATCTCTAGCCCACGAATAACTTCTCATGATCAAAATTTAAGGCCAGTCGGTGAGCAAGTAGTATTTCAGAATACTCTGAGAACTCGGCCGCGTGTGTCGCATCGAGGTTTGTCCACGACATGTGTGCTCCAGGATTATTATGTATCACAATATGACAAATCTGTATTAGTTCTGTATCTCTTGTTCTGTGCTCTACCTTTGTAATTAGGGTTTGGGGTTCAAGCCGCGTTGTTAATAGTTTTATAATATTTTCTTCTTGAAACAACCCTTACCCATGTGTTATGTAGTTAAGTTTAATTCAATGTAAACATGTAACAAAAATGAGCATTTTGGTTCACTGGTTAAGCATCTGTCTGTATTTTGTCTAATTCCGAGTTTGAATCTCAGGGTATGCGTTAGGGAACATTCTTTTTGCTAAGTGCTAGTAACTTTGTTTTTCTTTTTCTCTCGTTCTCGCTTTCCTTTTCTTTTCGATTCTTTAATTTTTATCCTTCCTTTTGATTACAGTCATAAGTAAGTACAGGTCTAGAGGAAGTCATACGTCGTTAGTTACATTGATCGAGGTTAGTAAGTAAGTTCCAATGTCAATTCATTGAATTCCGAGGTTATACTTTGAATTGGGCATCTTGAGTGTATTGTGTAATCTCTGATAATTATCACTTGTTTTTCTTTTAGGCGAAAGTGTCGGGGTTATAGAACTTCAACTTAACAAACCGAGTGACCATTTTTAATTTTTTGGTAAGTTTGATTTCGCTGAAAGTTTCGTGTCGAAACCTTCTATATAAAGTATTCTGTGTAAAATGTGCGTGGGTGTCAATAATGTTGGTTGATTGAGTTATTGGATGGTCATTTCAGGCTCCGAAGACTTTCCTCATTGTTGTTGCTCTAAAATATTGCTAGGTGCGTACCGGAAACCTTCATTTTTACAAGTTTCGGTAGCCAAAAATGGTGGCTGTCAACTCCATATATCCAAGCACACGGGCGTGCATCCAGGCCGTATAAGCCACAAAGCTGTGAAGTAGGGCGTGTAATTGGCTGTGTAACTCATTATTTATGGTATAAGACCACACGGCCATAGACACAAGTGTGTGCCTTAGTCGTGTAACTCACTATTTATCGGATAATACCACACGGCCAGGGACATGGTCGTGTGCCTTGGCCGTATAACTCACTTTTTGTCGTATAAAACCACACGGTCAAGGACACGAGCATGTACCCAGGCCATGTGAGACACACGGGCGGGGACACAAGCGTGTGTCCAAGCCGTGTGACTCATTATTTATGCTTCAAAACCACACAGGTAAGGCATATAGGCATGTGACTGGGCCGTGTGTCATGTTATTGGGGCTCAAAACCTATTTTTGAGGTCGTGAATGTTGTTTAACACTATTACTGACTTTCTCATTATAGGAATAGTTGAATTTGATTGTATGAAAGCGATTTAATTGTATGAAAGCTATCTGTTTGTGAAATAAAATAGAATGACTGGATACTCAATATGGGTACTTGTGCTCTGCAATTGCATGGGTTAGGATATAGCGAAGGGGAAAGTAGTATGTTCTGAAATAGTGGCTAGACCATAATGGGTATAACTCTGACTCTGGCACTCTATTGAATTCTGATCTAGCAGCTCAACTGTGTCTCCATAAAAGTGTCAAACGGACACTCTAAGGTGTACAAGGTTGGTTGGGCATTGAATATCCATAACGGTTTGTTGTGATGGCTAAAGACAGTGTGTAGCGGTTGGGGTTAGGAATATTGCATCTGAATCTAATATATATTATATTCGAAATTAAATTTGCATATATATATGTAACAAATCTACTCTGAATCTAAACTAAACACTTCGTCTGTATCGAAACGAATCTTTGAATTTGGAATTATTTATAAATAAGCATTAAGTAAACAAGTTGCTTTTACACACTGAGTTCACAACTCATAATTTTCATTGATTGGATTTCAGGTGGTTCCTAGTCTTGAACGGTTCAGTGCTGTGGGAGCTCGGTCATGCTTTTACCTACGTGTTCAGTGTTATGTTAGGACTTTTGGTAATTTTTTATAGTGGAACTTTGGGAGATTATGTATTAACCAAATAAATAATATTTGTGATGAACTATGTGAATCATGACTTAGTATTATTGTGTTTATGTGGTATTTAAGTATTGATGATGTAACTCTCTAACTTGGACTGGATGTTTAGGCTGGGTCTAGGGCGTTACATTAAGTGGTATCAAAGCCAGGTTTGTCAACACTCGTATTGTGTTTGGGCTCATAATGCATGAGAATAGTAGTTTAGTGATGATTTAGTATTTGAATTAATATGGAAACACTGAAACTTTAGTGAATGACCGAGCCTCTGACATTGACTCGGTAAGTACTTTTGTTCTGTTACAAAGATTGTAATACCTAAACTGTTATTGGTAAAATATTTTTATGGGAACTGGTGGAATCATCCTATTGGATGTGTAAACTAATTTGTGTACTCTGATATTGTAGCTAGATTACCAAGAAGAGTTCGCGCAGTAGTCGGGGACATGGTATTCGGGGGTGTCGAGGACGCTGAGGAGGAGCTCGAACAGAGTCATCCTCTATGGGTAGTATGCACAATCTGGAGACCAATGAGGCTGCTGGTATTCCCACTGCAGAGGCAGAGTCCCAGACTCTGATGGCTGGGGATGACGCACTCTCCCAGGACATGATTCGATCATTGAAGAGGGTAGCAGGGACCCATTCAGGGTCGGGAGGCTGAGGGTCAGTTACTGAACAACTCCTGTCGAATGGGGCTGAATTGTTCAGGGGCGTTATAGGAGTCGGTCCTACTGCTGCTAAATATTGGCTCGAGGCTATCGAGCGTATTATGAAAGATCTTAACTGTACTTCCACTTAGAAATTTATTGGTGTTGTATCCTTACTCCGGGATGAAGCTTATTAATGGTGGTTGACAGTTGAACAAGGTGCTCAGCCCGAACAGGTTAACTGAGATTATTTCAAGAACGTCTTCCAAGGTAAGTGTATGGGGGTGAGTTATGTTGAGGCTCGTTGATGTGAGTTTATAAGCCTAGTTCAGGGTGACGGATTTATGGCTAAATATGAAGCCGAGTTTCTGAGACTGAGTAGGTATGCACAGACTTTAGTAGTATCTGACTACGACAAGTGCATAAGGTTTGAGGAAGGACTAAGATATGATTTGCGGTTCTGATAACTCCTTAGATGGAGTGGGTTTTTACGGTCCTAGTTGACAAAGCAAAGATAGTAGAGGAAGTGAAGCACACTGAGCGCGAGCGGCTGGATCAAGAGAAAGATCAGAATAAGGTTAAAAGGGATTTGGGTCCCTCTAGCTCTTGTCAGCATCCCTAGAAGCAGGCGAGATTTGATAAGCCCCCGAGGGCTGTGGCACTAGCTGTAGCGACTTAGATACAGCTATGTGGTGATTGTAGGAAGCGCCATCCCAGAGAGTGCTAGAGGAAGCTAGGAGTGTGTCTTCGTTACGGGTCGATGGAGCATTGAGTTAGGGATTGCCCCCGTCGACCAAATCCAGTGCCAACTGCGGCATAGAATCCAACTCCAAATTATGTTCAGCCTCTGAGAGAGGTTCAACAATGATTTAGAGGTCGTGATACTGGTAGGGGTGGTAATGGATCTAGGAGAGGAAGCAAGCACTGGGTAGAGGTGCAGGTCAGGCTGAGGCTCGTCAGACGGCACTGGTTTATGCTGTGAGATGCCATGATGAGAGCGATGATGCTGATGTCATTGCAGGTACCTTATTTATTCTTTTCCATATTATGCTCTCATTGATATTGGCTCTACTCACTCATACATAGCTAGTGTTGTTTCTATAAATCTGGGTTTAACCGCTGAGAACAATGCTAGAGAGTTTTCTGTGATTAGTCTTTTGGGTCAGTCAATTCGAGTTGATAGAGTATACAGACGGGTACCCTTGGAGCTCCAGGGTATGGTATTTCTAGCTAATTTAATGGAATTACCCTTTAATGAGTTTGATTTAATTTTGGGAATGGATTAACTCGTTGAGTATTGGGTCAGTCTAGACTGTGCAACAAAGAGAGTTACTATGAGATCGAATGAGAATGACGAGGTGGTCATGGTTGGTGAGCATCGAGATTACCTCTCCAATGTAATCTCCGCCCTTGTAGCAGATAAGTTAGTCCGAAAGGGGTAAGAGGCATACCTTGCTTACGTATCCGGTTTTGTTCCTGCAAAACTTTTAGTCAGAGATATCTGCACCATGAAGAAATTCCCAGACTTCTTTCCCGAGGAATTGCCTGGTACCTTAGGATAGAGAGGTAGAGTTTGGAATTGATCTGTTACCAAGTACAGCGCCGGTGTCTATTGCACCCTACCGCATGGCACCGAAAGAGTTGACTGAGCTAAAAGTGTAGCTTTAGGAACTCCTTGATACGGGATTCATTCGGCTTAGTGTATCTCCGTGGGCGGCACCGCTGTTGTTTCTTAAGAAGAAATACAGGTCGATGAGGATGTGCATAGATTACCGGTGTGAATGCCCAAATTTGACCGAGCCTTGATAAATAACAGTCCATTAACAAAATTACAGGTCCAAATAACAAAAGTACAAGCCCAAAATACAAAAAAAGCCTAGGCGGCCCGTTGGTCCAAAACTAAACTAAAACCCTAATGCCTAGCGCCGCACCCTAGGTCTGCCACCGCCTCTGCCACCTTTGTCAGCACCGCCCTCCACTTGCACCGCCACCTACATAGGCCAAAAGCAGAAGTGACAGAAAATGTACAAAAATAGATTGAAATTTTGTAAAATAGTTATATAAGCTAGAAAAAATGATTGTAGTTCACTCTTCAGATTTTTCTTGAATACAAAAAAGACAGATTCAAATATAAAAAACAACAAAAACAACAAAGCAGATCGAAGAACAAAAAACAAAGAAAAATGTTCAAAGGTAATTTTTATCTTTCGAAATCTGTTATTGTTTTTAAAAAAAATATAAAACATAAAAAAGGGTAAGAGACTCACCGTGTCGTTCTTCTGATGTAAGGCCTCTGAATCACCCTTGGTTCGTCGGAGGTCTCGTCGGGAAGGTGTCGGACACCCTTCAAAACACGAAAAATCGAAGGGTTTCAACATCGTTTTGAACTACAGAGTGCTTTTTCAAGTTTTTTTCCCTAGATCCATGTTCTACACAAAAAAAGGGTTTAACAGGTGTTTTTGGGCAATTTTTCGATCACCAAAGACAATGTAACACCCCTAACCCGTATCCGTTGCCAGAATGAGATTACGAGGCATTACCGAACAATACACAACTTTCATACATTTAACTAATCATCTTATAAAATTTTTTATATTTATTATAATCATGAATTTATTACTATCTAATATATCGTGTATCAAAACTCGTTGAGTAATATTATATGTGGCAAAGATTCATGGAAACATGGTCCATTAACTAACATTACTCAATGTATATATATAGTACCTTAAAACATAATTACCAATTTCATTAACTTGCTTGCATAAATAATAACACTAAATAAAAACATTACATGTCAATAAATATCAAAAACAATATTACCATAATGTCATACTATTTGGCCAAATATAAGCATGCACTTAAACTACTCATTATCAATAATTAACATGTTACTATTCATTTGGTCATTTTCCAAAGTTTGAGCCAAATGCAAGTGGACTTAATATTTATGCTTTAACAATGTCCACTATCAACTTAATCCAAACATTTAACAAGTCAAAACATTTCAAAGAACCAAACCTATATATCAAACATAATTTGCCTATATCATTAACTCATCACAAATATACATATATGCATAATACGTAACAACCATTTTGACTAACACTTTAACTAACCAAAATCGAATCCATACATGATAATATTACCTATCATGAAATATATAACAAGGTCATAAACAAGATTAATTCAATGATCTCATATTAAAATAATACATAATTAAACCTATAACCAAAATTTTTATCATTTCCTTCTATAAACCAATACCAAAATCAACCATAACCACTATTAAAATTTATACAAATACTACGTTTCAATCAACTTACATTTTATTTTACCATGCTAAAAACGGACCAACTAACAAACCATTTATCAATCTCATAAGTACATATGTCGAATTACAAATAGCTTATAACCATCACGCATAAATTATTTATTCTAGCCAAACATATCTCTGGAAAATTTCTGGTTATTTCCAATTCAATTTACCAAAGTGATTATACCATAACAAACCAAATTCATTTAACCAAAATTCCATATTCAAATTCCAAATTCATAGTATAAACCACACATACCAATTACAACCATAATGATCATTAACATAAACTAAAACAAATGATTTCGTATTTTAATCACCATTTCTGCACAATAATTAAATCAAAATCATCACTTATACTTACCTCTTATGAATCGATTTTAACTATTATTACATCTATAATACATCCAACAATTTTACCTATTTACCCAATCTTATAACCCAAGATTCACAACATCAAGCATAATCCAAGCATCACATATACAAATAAATGCACATTACTGTCGAAGCAAGCTTAAACCATGATCAAATTTGCACAACTATTATCATAGTATACCAAGCTCATCACATATATATATATATACCATGATCAAAATTATATATTTAATTATCACCTTTAGCCATTTTCACATGGCTCATATATACAGTACCAAACTTATCAAAACATATGCTAACCTATACATGCCATAAGTTCAAGTTCAAACTTATAAAATACCGAAAACAACCAATAGTGTGATAGACTTCGCTAACGATCCCCGGGCCCATAACTAGCTTCCAAAATCTATAAAACATAGGCAAATAATATATACATAGTAAGCTACCATAGCTTAGTAAGTCATAAGCAAATAAACATCTCAATAATATAAACAAGTTAATTAACAAAAGCAATTTATACTATTTTAATCACATTTAAATTTAAGCTTATAGTTTCATAATCCACATATTTAATTCATAAGTAAACTTTAACTTGTCCAATATTCCTATATACTTTATCAATTTATCATCAAATTCTCAAAGTCATATTATCATATATATATCCGAATATACAAATGCCTTTATATACCCATACCATATATCCGAATATACAAATGCCTTTATATACCCATACCATTAATCAAACTTAATCTCACATATTTACACATATCATAAGGCCGAATATACTTCTCATAAACATTTACATTTTCAATAGCATCGTGAATAATATTTATCACATATTAAGAAAGCAATTACCATATTACCAATTAGGTGAACCACTATCACATACTTGATCATTTTAGCTCATTTAACATATTCGATCACAACTTATCATTGCCTGTTGAATCATTCGAAATTAAATAGAGTGCTTGAATAATCACATTTATCGTACAATGCCAACGTCCCACACGTGGTCTTACCTGTATTCACGCAATGATGCTATTGTCCCACACAGGGTCTTATTCGCAATTACAAATCAATTGCCACTGTCCCACACAGGGTCTTACTTGAAAACACTTATCAAATTTCCTTTGGTTCGTACAGGACTTACAGACATCATAATTCGATGAAATCAAATTTGAACATATTATTTCTATGCATAATCATATTAAACTATCAAAATTATAGACTCATAAAATTCAAATCAGCATATTAAATTTACATATAATCAGAGTTAATAACGTTTAATTGCCTATAGACTTACCTCGAATATCGACTAACAATATAAAACGACTATTCAACTATTTTTGTTTTTCCCCGATCTAAGTCTGATTTCTTTGGTTATTGATCTAAATGTATTCAAAATAAAATATTTCAAATATAATACCATTCAATTTAGTCCAAAACCACATAAATAGAAAAATTACCATTTTTCCCCTGACATTTAACATTTTTGCAATTTAGTCCAAATTGCATAAAACACAAAACATGTAAAATTTGCACACACCATGCTTAGGCTGAATATTACCCATGCTCATACAAGTCCATGCATTTCATTTATTTCACATTTTAGTCCCTCAATTTATTATTTTTACAATTTAGCCCTAATTTCTCAAATTCTTCAAAAATCCCAAGACAAAACATATTAATCTATCACATATCTTTCATTTTTCATCATAAAACATCACAAAACACAATTATTCATCAATGGCATAACTCAAAATATTCATCAAAATCAGAAATTCAAGTATGGGTCGGATAGTATTCGAAGCAACAATCTAAAAAACGTAAAAATTATCAAAATTCGAACAAATTACATACCTTAATTAGCCCTAAAAGTGGCCGAACCTTGTTGTTCTCTTTTTTTTTTATTTTTCTTTTCTATATTCGGCTAAAGATGAGCACTAATGCATGGATTTTTAATTTATGTTATAATATAATACATAATAATATACATTTTACAACTTTAAGCTTAGTAGTTTTATAGAAAACCATATATAATAAACCCTTAACCGTCCATCACTATTTATCATGGTATAATTGCAACATAAACATCTCTCATTAAAAGAGAAAATCAATTTAGCACTTTAACAAATAATTAGCAACTTTTACTTTTTACGCGATTAAGTCCTTTTCTTAAATCGGACATTCAAACGATAAAATTAAATCACGAAAATTTCATAGATATCAATTCACACTGTATAAACACAGATAATAATATTTAAATATTTTTTGACTTGGATTTGTGGTTCCGAAACTACTATTCCGATTAGGGTCAAAACCGAACTATTACAGCGGCCACTTTTGCCAGAAACCGGTGAACACGGTGGTGCAATGGCCGGATTCTGGGCAATGCCCAGGGAGAAAATGGAGAGAAAGAAACTGTTTTTTTTTAAATGAAGCAAATGATTTTTTTTCTTAAAATTTTTACTTTTATAGCCTTACAAAACGGCGTCGTTTTGGTTTTCATTTCCAGACGCCAAAATGGCGTCGTTTTAGACTCCGACCCGATAACCCGACCCATTAATCCCTAGGATCCATGTGTTTTTAAACAAAATGGCTAATTGCGCCTTTAGTCCTTCCGCTTTTTTATTGTTTGCAATTAAGTTCCTTTCATTTTTAATTTTTGTCCTATAATTTATTTCAGCTTTCAATTTGGTCCACCTTGAAACTGTGCGTTTTGGAGGGTGAGGATTATTACCCATTTTGGTCCCTCTTTTTTATTCACGTGTTCTATTTGGTCCCTGTCCTTTTTATTTATTTCTGATTTGCCCCCAAATTTCTGTCTAAAGTTCAATTTAGCCCTTTTTTGTTATTTTTGCTATTTTATTATTAAATTAATTAATTTAATATTAGTATTACTATTATTATATTTCCTTTTTTTTTGTGTTTACTTACTTGTTATTATTATTTTTTAAAATACACTTATTTTATGTTTTTATCATTACTTTTATTATTATCATTTTATTTATTTATTATTTATTTCTTTTTGTATACTTTTAAACTCTAGATTATTTATTATTCGTATTATCATTAATGTTTTCATTAACATTATCATTATTATTTTATTTTTTATTTTTTATCTTTTATCTTTTATCTTTTATTAATTTACTTAATATTTATTTATTCATTTGTTCACTATTAGTCTTTTTTTTTTAAAATTTAGTTTTTTTTTACTTATTATTTTTTCTTTTTATTAGCTTGTTTGTTTTACTTATTTTATTCTTTTTTTGTCTTTCTTATTGTCATTCAAATTAACGCATTTATTATTATTCTGTTATGCATATTAACACCGTAATTTATTTTTACATTTTTACTACCAATTCATGTTATATTAATCTTTACCCGATACATAATTTTTTTAATAAGTGATATGTCGTATTTTGAGATTCGAAAAGTCGTTCCCTAAATTATGGGGTTTCGATTTTCTTGATAAATTTGAATAAGCGAACATTTTAAAAAGAAACTAAATTTTAAATGATCTCGGGAATCAAGAAAAAATTGTGCTCTAACTTACGGAATATGATTTCTTTCTAAAACCAAGATAATCGAATATCTTTCAAATAAGTAATTTTTTCGGAGTTTATTCTCGTATCAGAAATTTAAGACATTGTGTCCTAACTTACGGGACATGATTCTCTTTCTCGATTAACGTGAAATACGCCCTTTTCTCGAAAAACTTTTAATATTTTAACAAAGGGTCGTATTTTAAATCTCTTCAAAATTCTCAATTTTCTACACTAAGTAATCAATTAGGAACCAATTTTGGACGTAACGAGGGTGCTAATCCTTCCTCGTGCTTAACCGACTCCCGAACCCATTCTCTAGATTTTTATAGACTAAAAACCATTGTTTTAGTAAATCAAACCTTTTATTAAAATGATCGAATTACGAGGTAATCTGATCACACCTCATAAAAAGGATTGGTGGCGACTCCCATGTTCGTTTTCGTTTTCAAAATTAAAGTTGACCCCTTTTACAAAAAATGGTTTCGACAGTTTGGCGATTTCGCTGGGGAATCAAAATAAGAGAGTCAAGCCACAAGTTGATTAGTTTTTGTCTTTTTGGCAAAAATTAAAACTTGGTTTAAATTTACGATCCTTTCGTTGCATTTGACTTTGTTGCGATCTTCATTATTTTGGTTTATAATTACTTTACTGGGTTGAGTTTTTGATATATTTCTGCACATTGCATCATATAATCGGTCGATTTTACCCTTTTAAGTTGGAGTGAGAAGCTATTCCTTCGTGAGTTATTCACCTTCGTATGTGATAGTGGACCGCTTTCAGAATACATCCGTACCTATGTCTTCATGAGATTTTCATCTCCTTATAGCCATAGGGAAATGTGTTTCCCTGAACTGAACTCGGTCCATATGAGCCTGTAATAGGTGAGGATCGAGGAATCTGCTGGTTCAGGTACCTTTACGTTAGAGCTAGACCCCATACAGCGAGCCCTAAGAGCCCACCTTAGGGAGAGCCATACCAAACCCTAGTGGTTACCCGAGTAGGTGCTTTACTTATTATTCTTCGCTTGCTTTAAATTGTGTATGAAGTACTGACTTTTTTTACTTTTATTGTAACTGCATACATTTGCATCAAAAAAGGTGTTGATTCACATTCGATTGCAAAATAGATAACTTTTCATGGAAAGGGGTTTCTTGATAAAGTGGAGGATAATGCGGCGGTCCAGATATGGGTCGAGACAATGTAGCAAGAGATGGGTGATAGTCTTACAGAGGGGTACGTGTCAGAGTTGTGGGATTTTTCTTGTATCAGCGTAACCCAAAATAATCTTCAAGAGATGAAAGAAATATAGGATCAATGGGATGATGAGATCAAGCAACTATTCTACTGTAATTATGGTGATTTGTCCTATCTACTCGACATCAAAGTTGACAAGCACTTCTTCCGAGCTTTCGTCCAGTATTGGAACCCTGCTTATAGTTGGAAAGGTGAATTTGGTACCTGCTATGGAAGAGCACACGGCTTTGCTTTGTTGCCCAAAGATTCAAATTGATAAGGCTTATTCTAGAGCTGCCAACATCCCAACATTCTTAAAAAAGCTGATGAACATCATAGGAATGAGCGAACAGTGGGTCGCAGCCTGAATCAAGTAGAAAGGTGATAGTAAGTGCATTCATTGGAGAAATTTGAGAAATTTGATCCTAGCACATCCTGATGTGAAGAAGAGGGTTGATGTCTTCGCGTTAAGCATTTACAGATTGGTTATCTTCCCTAAGTCTTTAGGGCATCTAAACGAGGTAGTCTCTGATATATTTGACCAACTTGATAAAAGGGTCACACCCGTTCTCGCAATTTTGGCCGAAACTTTCAGATCCTTAAACACATGCCGACAAGTGGGTGAAGGAAGATTCATCGGACGTGCACAACTCTTACTAGTGTGGTTCCACAGCCATTTTTGGAAAGTGGAAAAGGTCTCACACTAAATCTTCTCCGAAAACTATTCTCCACTGAAAGAGTTAGTGGCTACGCCAAGACGGGACGATATCACGAAGGAGAAATGGATGATAATTCTCCAAAATCTGTGAAACGAAGACGTCGAGTGGAGTGCCCTTTGGATGGTCTCTGACGAGATTTTACATCACTGTGGAGATTTTGATTGGGTTCCCTTACTTGGAATATGGGGGCTATTGGGTATGCTCATTTGCTCGTGTTAAGACAATACAAATCAAGACAATTTATGCCAGTAACACAAGGGTTAGCTCAATGTGAGTTTGTATACAAGGGAGATACTTATAAAAAGAAAGTTCGTGAAATATCGAACGCCTAGAATCGAACTCGCAGAATGAAAAGGTTTGTTGCCAACCCGATGACTACCCCTGTGTACGACCAGTGGTGGGGTTAGAGAATCAACGACAACATCCCTACGTCAAACCAAGAAAACACCCGTTCGATAGAAGAACACTTACAGGTGATCCCATCTGAGCTAGAGATCATCAAACAAGATTTTGAGAGAAAGAGTTCGAAACTATAAAAAAAGAATAAAGCAATTGGAAGAGGAGAAAATGTAGCTGGGACTGGATGTCGACGTCTAAAAACTAGAAGTTGAGCAGCTAAGAAAGGGGAAGAATAAAGCTAAAGAGGATTTGGACAGTTTGAAAATGGAATACAAGAAGTTGCAATTGTCAATAAGAACTGTCGGCCTGGGAAAAACATCAGAACAATGGCAACAAAAAATTAAAAAGGAAAAGAGTAGAGCCAGTCAATGGGAAAGGAAATTTCAAGATGCTCAAGCGCAAGAAGACGTTCTGCAAAGGAGTTTCGTAGAAAGTCAAAATGAGAAGGTGGGGTTAAAAACTCAGGTGTCAAAGTTAGAAAGATCCCTACATCAGTATCGTAGTCGTATCTCTGTAATCGAGTTGAAAGCTAGCCACAGCAAAATTGAAGAGCTAAAAGAAAAGATAGAAGAACTCGAAGCCGCGCTACAAAACTATAAACTTCGAGTTGAACTCCTGGAAGTAAATAATGAGCAATAGCAGGAGCAGCTGTATCAATCTCAAGATCAGGTCAAGGACAGGGATTACGTTATGGGTGCAGGTTTGACTCAAGAACAAGAGGTGGCTAATCATTTACAAACCTTGCAAGTCCAGGCTGATGTACTGAGTTTGAAATACGAGTTAGAGTCAGATCGAGTTAGCTGGATCCTTAGGAAGGTCAAGGCCTTAAGTATTAGGGTGATGCCTTATATGTAATCCGTTTTATGTAAAGAAATTTGTTTTCTAGAAAATTTACCCTAATGAAATTGAATCAGAATCAATGCCGTTTATTCTTTTGTATGCATTAGCATTACATTGCATCATGTGCATTAAACCTCACAAAGAGACCTTAAAATCATGACAGTTACCCTGGAATATTGTTACGGTACACGAAGGAAAACTAAAGTAATGGACCAAAGATTGGAAAGATTAGAGCAAATGTAAAAACAACTAAGACAGCCTGACCGGGGCTACGGCATAATGGTATAATCAGTCAAGCCGTACCTAAATTAATTCATGAAAGGACCTGGCACATGCCTTCATGAAACAATATGGCCACGTAACAGATATGACACCTGACAGAATCACACTGTAAAACATAGAGAAAAAGCCAAGCGAAAGCTTCAGGAAATATGCTCAAAGGTGGAGGGAAGTCACCATGCAAGTCCAACCACCTCTGCTAGAAAATGAAACGACAATGTTCTTTATGAATACCCTGAAGGCTCCATTCATTAATCACATGCTGGGAAGCACAACTAAGAGTTTCTCAGACATAGTAATGTCTGGTGAGATGATAGAAAACGCAATAAGGTGTGGAAAAATAGAAGCCGGGAAAATGGTAAAAGAGCGGCCCCGAGAAAAAAAGAAAATGAGGTAAATAATGCGAGTGTGTACAATAAGGGCTATTTAAAGCTGATTCCTATAAGCCAGCCAAGGGCGGTGGCTACTAGCCATCAAGGCCCCCTAAGGCAAGAATCCAACACAAGGCAAAATACGGAGAAACTCCAGTTTACGCCCATCCCGATGACGTATAGGGAGTTGTACCAATTTTTTTTTGATGCACATGTAGTATCCCCTTTCTACCTAAAACTTATGCAACATCCATTCCCCAAATGGTATGATGCGAATGCCTAATGCTAGTACCATGCAGGAATCATGGGACACTCGATCGAGAACTGTGCTGCTTTCAAAAATTTAATCAAAAGACTCGTCAAAATGGGCATTGTGAGATTCAATGATCCATGTGGTGCAGAGAATCCGTTACCCAACCATTCTAACAAAGGGGTAAATGCGATAATCGATAATGCAGGGAAGAAAATCAAGATGAATATAGCCGAAGTGAAAACCCCACTGAGAGGGGTTTGGAAGAAAATAGTAGAAAGTGGATTAATCACACAGGATTTAGGGGAGAAATCCAAAGAAGCAAGAACTACTATGAGTTTCATGATGAAGAAGGTCATGAGATTCAAAGATGTAGTGAATTTAGGGCATTAGTACAACGTTTGATGGACAATAAGGAGCTAGATATCTTTGAGTATACCGAAGGCCCAGAAGGAGAAGATGTGTACGCCTCAGATGAAAAATCGACAAAGAAGGTCTATAGGGCCAATCACCCAGTGGTAATCATCTCACGATCAATAATCTATGAAGCCGAAGCACAAATTGCACCAAGGGTCATAATTCAGAAACCCGTAGCTTTTCCCTATAAAGATAGTAAAAGAGTTCCTTGGAATTATGACTGTAATGTAACGATCCTAGAGGAGGAGAACTCGATTAACACCTCGGAAGAAGGATAAGACGTGGGTTTTTATACATGCGGCAGAAGGAGCTATGATACCCCAAACATAAAAGTCGAACTTGTTAAAGGAAAATCTTTGGCAATTGAACAGAAGAAAGAGAAACCGGTCAGACTTGAATCACCTGTTAATGAGTCAGTAACTGAGAAAGAAGCTAAGGAATTCTTGAAATTTCTAAAACACAGCGAGAATAGTGTCGTAAAACAACTACAAAAACAGCCAGCTCACATATCAGTACTGGCTTTACTCTTAAACTCAGTGACACATCGTAGCGCGTTGATGAAGGAGAAATGGGATCCACAAAGGCTCTACACATCACCACCCGCTGCAAGGTTATACATTGCCAAGGGTATTGATTGACAATGGATCTCCATTGAATGTCCTACCACTGTCCACACTAAATAGGTTTCTTGTGGACAGCTCTTATATAAAAACGTGCCAAAATATAGTGAGAGCATTCGACGGTACCGAAAGGAAAGTAATGGGAAGGATTGAGATTCCTCTCTTAATAGGGCCAAACATGCACGAGGTAGACTTCTTGGTGGTGGACATCAAGCCTTCTTAAATTGCTTATTGGGGAGGCCTTGGATTCACTCAACAAGGGCAGTACCGTCATTACTGCACCAAAAGCTAAAGTTGGTAACGAAGGGACAACTGGTAACGATAAATGCGGAAGAAGAAGTTATTGCATCTATTACCAGTGATGCGCCATACATAGAGGCAAATGATGAAGTGATAGAATGTTCCTTTTGATCGCTAGAATTTGTGAATGCAACCTTCATCGTCGAAGGAAACAAGATCCCAATGCCCAAAATATCAAAAGCTACAAGGATGAGCCAACAACTGACGGTAGGAAAAGGAGCATTTTCGGGAAGGTGACTTGGGAAATACCTCCAAGGAAGAGTCAAGGTACCAACCTTGACAGACAAACGGGATCGCTTTGGCTTGGGTATAAGCCAAATGCGAAGCAAAAGAAGAAGGAGTTGGAGAAAAAGCAAGAGAGGAGAAGAGAACGATTAAGCGAGACAGAGGTCAAATGGGAACCAATGACCTTTCCCCATATATCTAGAACATTTGTGTCAGGAGGAATTATTCTCTCTGAATGGCAGATGACAAGAAAAACTGCTGAAGAAATGATAAGAAATTTAAACATCAACGCCATATTTGAAGAGGGAATTTTGGAAGGAAATTTATCAAGCATCCACTCTTATGTAACTGAAAGTGTTCTAAACAATTAGACTGTGGAAGAGATTCCTATAGTTTTTAGAGCTAATTCAGAGCAATGTTCAAAACAGACTTATTACTCTAAGCCTAGGAGTAATAAGAATCCTTTTGTGAAATAGGCATATGCCTAGCATCTTTATTTCAATAAAATGCATCTTTGCGTATCATTTTGAGCAAATATTTTTTTATTCTTTCATTTCATTCATAATCAAACCATACAGATAGTTATTCTTAGATTTTTTTTTGTTTTTTAGATCTTTCTTCGTTCCTATAACAGGTCCCTAGATATCAATGATATGAGCGACGCTGCTACTGACTCAAAATCTCCTTTTGAGCGAGATATGTGTCTAGAGAAACCTCAGGACTTTGGAGATGACAGATATTGTAACCTATCTCTTGATTTGTTAAGGATGGTAAAACAAGTGGAGAAATAGATTCTACCTCACAAAGAGTCAGTAGAAATTGTGAACTTGGGAGACAGAAAAGAAATGAAAGAAGTGAAGATCGGAGCTTGCATTACCACAGAGACAAAGCGGGACCTCATTGAGTTACTCTAAGAATTCAAAGATTCCTTTGCATGGTCGTATTAGGACATCCCTGGTCTAAGTACTGATATCATGGTACACCGGCTCCCCATAAAGGAAGAGTGCAAGCCAGTTCAACAGAAGCTCCGAAAGATGAGACCCGATGTTGTGATAAAAATAAAAGAAGTCAAGAAGCAATTCAATACTAGTTTCTTACAAGTGGTTAAATACTGAGTAGCCAATATTGTCCCTGTCCCCAGAAAGATGGAAAATTACGAATGTGCGTAGACTATAAAGACTTAAATAAGGCCAGCCCAAAAGACAATTTCCCATTGCCTCACATCGACGCCTTAGTGGATAATACGATAGGTTACTCACTGTTCTCCTTCATGAATGGCTACTCAAGATACAACCAGATAAAGATGTATCCTGAAGAAATGGAAAAGACCATATTTGTAACCATGTGGGGAACATTCTGTTATAAAGTAATGCCATTTGGACTAAAAAATGCAGGAGTGACATATCAGAGAGCCATGGTAACCACGTTCCATGATATGATGCATAAAGAAATCAATGTTTATGTTGACGATATGATTGCCAAATACCGAATAGAAAGGAACATGTACAAGTTTTGAGAAAATTGTTCTTGAGATTGAGAAAATTCTAACTAAAGCTCAATCTAGTAAAATGTACATTCGAGGCTAGATCGAGAAAGTTTCTAGGATTTGTAGTCAGCGAAAAGAGGATCGAAATCGACCTGAATAAAGTCAAAGCTATACAGGAGTTGTCTCCGCCACACACTGAAAAAGAAGTCTGAGGTTTCTTAGGAAGACTAAATTACATTGCCCGGTTCATTTCACAACTGATAGAGAAATGTGACCTCATATTTCGTCTTCTCAAGAAACACAATCCAGTTGTATGGGATGACGAATGCCAGAAAACTTTTGACAAGGTTAAACAATGCCAAAAAACTTTTGACAAGGTACTCGCAGATTGAAAATTTGTGTTATGCCTTAATCTGGACAACTTTAAGACTGAGACAGTACATGTTGTACCACACAACTTGGCTTATCTTGAAACTGGACCCTCTAAAGTACATGATAGCGTCTACTACTTTCAATGGAAGGATGGCCCGAAGGAAAATTCTGCTTTCTGAATTTGATATAGTTTATGTGAGTCAAAAAGCTGTGAAAGAGAGTGCAATAGAAGATTTTCTAGCCAGTAGAGCTTTAGAGGATTACGAGCCCTTGAACTTTTATTTCCCAAACGAAGATCTAATGTACGTTGCCACCACTGAAGAAGACTCTCAAGAAAACCATCCTTGGAAACTAAACTTCGACGAAGCCTCAAACGCTGTGGGTAACAAAATTAGAGCAGTCTTGGCATCCCCAAATAGAGATCATTATCCCTTTACTAGTAAATTGGATTTTGATTGCACAAATAACATGGCGGAGTACGAAGCATGCATCATGGGTATCCGTATAGCCATAGAACGTAAGATCAAAATACTGGAGGTATATGGGGATTCTGCGCTAGTGATCTATCAACTTAAAGGTAAATGGGAGACAAGAGATCCCAAGTTAATCGATTATCGAAGGTTGGTCCTTGAATTAATTAAAAAGTTTGATGATATCACCTTCTGCTACCTCTCACGAGAAGAAAATCAGATGGCTGACGCCCTAGCAACTTTAGCTTCCATGATCATGGTGAACAAACAAGAGGATGTGAAACCTATCTAGTTGAGTATTTATGAGGCTTCAGCTCATTACCACAACATCGAAGAAGAAGAAGAAAAGGATGATCACCCTTGGTACCATGACATATTGCGGTATGTGAAAAATCGTGAATATCCTGATCAAGCAATTGAGAATGATAAAAGAATGTTGAGAAGGATAGTCAGTGATTACGTCTTAGATGGGGAAATCCTATACAAAAGAAGAAATGATCAGGTGCTACTAAGATGTGTAGACGCTGTCGAGGTTAAGAAAATCTTAGAGGAAGTCCATGAGGATGTCTTCGGAACACATGCTAATGGGTTTACGATGGCCAAAAAAATAATGAGATTCGGGTATTATTAGTCCACAATGGAAGGGGATTGCATCCGTTATGCCAAGAAGTACCATAAGTGCCAAATTTATGGGAACAAAATTCATGTGCCTCCTTCACCTCTTCATGTTATGACTTCTCCATGGCCATTCTCTATGTGGAACATGGATGTCATTGGGCCGATCTCGTCAAAAGCTTCTAACGGGCATCGATTCATCTTTGTGGTTAATGATTACTTCACCACGTGGGTAGTGACTACTTCATACGCCAATGTCACAAAGTCAGCAGTTAGCAAGTTCTTAAAAATGGAGATTATATATCGGTATGGCATGCCAGAAAGGATCATATCGGACAATGCATTGAATTTGAACAACAGCACGATAGTAGTGGTCTGCAATTAGTTTAAAATTAAACACCACAACTCGTCACCATATCTACCAAAAATGAATGGTGCAGTTGAGGCAACTAATAAGAATATCAAGAGGATTGTAGGAAAAATAACTGAGACTAATAGAGATTGGCATGAGAAGTTACCATTTGCTCTTCATGCTTATCGAACATTGGTCAAGACATCTACTGGGGCAACTCCTTTCTCCTTGGTTTATGGAATGGAAGAAGTTTTACATCTCGAAGTTGAGATTCGTTCCCTTCGAGTCTTGTCAGAGTTGAAGTTGGATGAAGCAGAATTGGTCCAATCTCGATATGATCAGTTAAATTTCATTGAAGAGAAGAGGTTGAGCTATTCGTCATGGTCAAATGTACTAAAAACGAATGATGCGAGCTTACAACAAAAAAGTTCGCCTTAAAGAATTCCATGAGGGGGACTTGGTATTGAAGAAGATCCTTCCCATACAAAAGGATTTCAGAGGAAAATGGATGCCGAATTGGGAAGAACCTTATGTGGTAAAAAAGGCCTTTTCTGGAGGAGCATTGATATTGACCGAGATGGATGGAAAAAACCTACCTAATCTAGTGAATTTGAACTCAGTCATGAAGTACTTCACCTAAAAAAAGAAAAAAAAAGGGAGAGGCCAAGGTGAAAACTCTTAAAAAGCGCATTGAGACCAAAAAGGGTTTTGAATTGAAAACCCGTGAAAGGGCAATTCAAATTTTCATCAAAGATAAGGCACGCGGTAGTTTTGCTTTCTCCGAATTAACAAGAAAGAGAGATGCTACATCTTGGGGCATCAACAAAGTGCTCTAGACACATGTTGAACTCAAAATGGTCCTCAAGAAATTCTGGCGGAGAAGCTCATACTGTGATATTTGGGGCACCTATTTCTTCTTACTCATTTACATTTCAGCAATGCTTGCTTTCTTTGATTAATTTATTCTTTTCGAATTTTGTTCCTAATAAATTTCAGTTTTGTCCATCATTATGATCTTTTTCAAGCATTTTGCGTTGAAATAATGATTAATGGGCTAATAATACTTTCATAAAAGGGTTTTGCATATTGCTCTGAAAAGTTTCCTGAATAGTACAAGAACCTGAAATAGGACCATTGGTCAGGACTAACCAAATTTAAAAGTTGGAAACATGTGGGGAAGAATAGCCCAAATTGCAATTATATTTTCCAGTTTCCTGTCAAATATACCAGCTGAACAAGAAGGCAGCGTAATATGTTAGTGATAAAACCTCGATGAACAACAAGCAATGTCAACCCAAGTATTAAAAAGGGATCATCCTCAAAAAATGACATTCTGTATTCATCATGCATACACATCTAGTTAGGAGCATTTGATTCATTTTGATCATAACAACCTAATCATTTGCCACAAAATAGGCCCATGTAATGAATTTTATAGGTCAAGTTACCCAGAGAATGGTGTAACAGATCAATAAAATTACCTATACCCCTGAAGTTGCAGTGGGATGGATTGAAGTCACTATGGCAAATCTTATCTCTCTAAAGTTACAGTGGAACAGGTTGAAGTTACAAGTCTTATCTCCTTGAAGTTGTAGTGGAACAGATTAAAGCTTAAAGCTACAAATCTTATCTCCTTGAAGTTGCAATAGAGCAGATTGAAGACGCGAATATTATTTCCCTGAAGTTGCAATGGAACAGATTAAAGCTTAAAGCCACAACCTTATCTCCTTGAAGTTGAAATGGAGCAGATTGAAGATGCAAATACTATTTCCCTGAAGTTGTAGTGGAACATATTAAAGCTTAAAGCTACAAATCTTATCTCCTTGAAGTTGCAATGGAGTAGATTAAAGATGCAAATCTTATTTCCCTGAAATTGCAGTCGAACAGATTAAAGTTTAAAGCTACAAATCTTATCTCCTTGAAGTTGCAATGGAGCATATTGATGATGCGAATCTTATTTCCCTGAAGTTGCAGTGAAACAGATTAAAGCTTAAAGCCACAAATCTTATCTCCTTGAAGTTGAAATGAAACAGATTAAAGATACGAATCTTATTTCCCTGAAGTTGCAGTGGAACAGATTAAAGCTTAAAGCCACAAATTTTATCTCCTTGAAGTTGCAATGAAACAGATTGAAGATGCGAATCTTATTTCCCTGAAATTGCAGTGGAATAGATTAAAGTTATAAGTCACAAATCCTATACCTCTGAAGATGTTATAGGTCGGATTAATTCTACCATAGCAAATCTCATCACTCTGAAGTTGCAGTGGAGTAGATTGAAGACAGTAAATCTTATCTCCCTGAAGTTACAGTGGAGCAGATTGAAGATAGCAGATCTTATCTCTTTGAAATTACAGTAAAGTAGATTAAAGCGATAAATTTTATTTCCCTGAAGTTGCAGTGGAGTAGATTGAAGCTACTAATTTTATCTCCCTGAAGTTACAGCAGAACAAATTAAAGCAGTAACTCTTATACCTTTGAAGATGCAGTGGGTTAGAATAGGGCTGTTTGAAAAAAGAGAAGCACCAAAAGCGTCAAGATTCTACAAGACTCTGCAAATTTGACCCTTTTTAAAGTCTTTGCTTCATTCTCGTTACACGACAATGAGCAAAGAGGGGCAACTGTGAATGCCCAAATTTGGCCGCGCCTTAATAAATAACAGTCCATTAACAAAATTACAGGACCAAATAACAAAAGTACAAGCAGAAGTGACAACAAATGTACAAAAATATATTGAAATTTTTAAAATGGCTATATAAGCCAAAAAACGATTGTAGTTCACTCTTCGATTTTTTCTTGAATACAAAAATGACAAATTCAAATATAAAAAAAATAACAACAAAGCAAATCGAAGAACAAAAAACAAAGAAAAATGTTCAAAGGTGATTTTTATTTTTCGAAATCTGTTATTGTTTTTTTTAAAATATAAAACATAAAAAAGAGGGTAAGAGACTCACCGTGCCGTTCTTCTGATGTAAGGCCTCCGAATCACCATTGGTTCGTCAGAAGTCTCATCGGGAAAGGTGTCAGACACCCTAAAAATGCAGAAAATTAAAGGGTTTCATCATCATTTTGAACTACGGGGTGCTTTTTCAGGATTTTTGTCCCTAGATCCATATTCTACACAAAAAGGGGGTTTAAAAGGTGTTTTTGGGTAATTTTCAGGTCACCGGAGATGGCGGCCACCTTCGCCGGTGACCGACAGACACGGTGGCTCGATGGCGGGATTCTAAGCAGTGCCTAGAGAGAAAATAGAGAGAAAGAAACTTTTTTTCTAAAAAACGAAGCAAATGATTTTTTTTCTTAAAATTTTTCCTTTTATAGCTTTACAAAACGACGTCGTTTTGGTTTTCATTTCCAGACGCCAAAACGGCATCATTTTAGACTCGGACTCGATTACCCGACCCATTAACGCCAAAACGGCATCGTTTTCATTTCCTACGTCGTTAGCTACATTGATCGAGGTTAGTAAGTAAGTTCCAATGTCAATTCCTTGAATCCTGGGGTTATACTCTGAATTGGGCATTTTAAGTGTATTGTGTAATCTCTGATAATTGTTGCTTGGCTTTCTTTTAGGTGGAAGTGTCGAGGTTATTGAACCTCAACATAACAAACCAAGTGACCGTTGTTCATTTTCCGATAAGTTTATTTCACTGAAAGTTTCGTGTCGAAACCTTCGACATACAGTATTATGTGTAAAATGTGCGTAGGTGTAGATAATGTTGGTTGATTGAGTTATTGGATGTTCATTCTAGGCTTCGAAGACTTTGCTCATTTTTGTTGCTCTAAACTCTCGCTAGGTGCATATTGAAAACCTTCATTTTTGCAAGTTTTAATCGCCAAAAATGGTGGCTGTCGATGCTACACGGCCAGGCACACGGACGTGTATCAGGCAGTAGAGCCACACGGTCGTGAGGCAGGCCGTGTAATTGGCCATGTAATGCACTGTTTATGGTATAAAACCACACGAACATGTGCCATGGCCGTGTAACTCACTACTTGTGGTATAAGACCACACGGCCAGGGACATGGGCGTGTGCTTTGGCCGTATAACTCACTGTTTATGGTATAAGACCACATGGCTAGGTACACAGGCGTGTGCCTTGGTCGTGTAACTCATTATTTGTGGTATAAAATCACACGGTCAGGGACACACCCAGGCTGTGTGAGTCACACGAGCTAAGACACGAGCGTGTGTCTAGGCCATGTAACTCACTGTTTATGCTTCGAAACCATACGAGTAAGGCACATGGATGTGTAACCAGGCCATGTGTCATGTTATTGGGGCCCGAAACCTGTTTTTAAGGCCGTGAATGTTATTTAACACTGTTACTAACTTCATCATTGTAGGATTGGTTGAATTTAATTGTATGAAAGCTATCTGATATTCTAAGACTGATGTGTGAATACTATAGTTATGTGTATACTATGACACTTATTTTGAGGTTGGAATATCTTATCTGTTTATGAAATAAAATAGAATTACTGGATACTCAATATGAGTAATTGTACTCTGCAATTGCATAGGTTGGGATATAGCAAATGAAGAAGTAATCTGTTCTGAAATTGTGGCCAAACCACAATGAGTATGACTCTTACTCTGGCACTCTGTTGCATTCTAATCTAGCAGCTTAGCTGCGTCTCCGTAAAAGTGTCAAACAGACACTCTAAGGTGTGCAGGGTTGGTTGGGCATTAAATGTTCATAACGGTGTGTTGGGATGACCGAAGACGATGTGTAGCGGTTGGGGTTAGGAATATTGCATCTGAATCTGATATGTATTATATTTGAAACTAAATTTACGTATATATATGTAACAAATCTGCTCTGTATTTGAACTAAACACTTCGTCTGTATTGAAGCGAATCTTTGAATTTGGCATTATTTATAAAAAAGCATTAATTAAACAAATTTCTTTTACACACTGAGTTCACAACTCATAATTGTTATTGATTGGATTTCAGGTGGTTCCCAGTCTTGAACGGGTCAGTGCCGCGGGAACTCGGTCATGCTTTTACCTACGTGTTAAGTGTTATGTTAAGTCTTTCAGTAATTTATGAAAGTGGAACTTTGGGAGATTATGTACTAACTAAATAACTAATCTTTATGATGAACTCTGTGAATTATGACTTAGTATGATTGTGTTTGTGTGGTATTTAAGTATTGATAATGTAACTCTCTAACTTGGACTGGACGTCTAGGTCGTTACAACTACCGACCTCGTGTTCAGAAGAATCACTACTATGGTATACACCATCACCAACCACATCAGTCTCTAGTGCAGCATTAAGATCAATGTCGATCTCGCTTATAGTTGATTGATTATCAACGTACGATATCGGAACCACTATACACGGTTCTTGAGTTCCATGTTCTTCACCTAATGGAGTGCGATCTTCAGTTGGCTCCACACCAGCTAACTCAGCAAATAACTGAATCGGTGCATTTTGGTTGCTCCGAGTCCCACAATAAAGAGCGACCATTGTCTCCACGTCTTCATTGTCTACAAGTTCCATTTCGGTGAATTTTATAGGATCCGTCAAAACTAGAAACTTGTAGAAAAGTTTCGATATCCTTCTCCTAGAACGTCTATCAATTTTTTCACTAATTCTTTCATTCATATCATTAAACGAGATATTTCTATTAAATCTTATTGTTACTTGTTTGAGACATTCAAATATACATCCCATGGTTGTTATCAAAATTTCTCCATCGAAATAAATGCATACGAAAAACTGATTCTCCATCTTCAATTCTAGATCTGTTAAAAAAAATTGAAAATTCTCAAAATAGTTTCGAATAGCAAAAAAGTTATTTAAAATTTTTAATGCAAAATTTTTCATTCAGAAGCTAACAAAATTAAATAACCTAACAAAATAACTTTCAAATAACAAAATTACTAACAAAACTTTCCATTCTATTTAAAAAGAAATAAACTAAAATACCTTATCCTTCTTTTTGCTTTCCTTTCTTTCTTTCTTCTCCCTATCTTTTTACTTCTATTATGCTAAATTTTTTGGATATCTTATGCTCATTTGATTTTTAGGTGAGTATATATTGGAGAAAAATTAAGCACTAGTGGCGCCTATCAAGTAGGAGTCACCAGTGGCGACTATTAGATAGGAGTCACCGGTGGCGCCTACCAGATAGGCACCACCTATCTCATACCACTTTCGTATGTATACACAGGTCTTGTACTGATTCGGGAAAAAATAATACAAGCGGGAATAATATTTTATAAAAAAACAAAAAAATATATATTATAAAAAAGAAGATGGTGGTGGCACTTATGAGAAAGACTCCACTCAAAAAATATACCATTTTTGTAATTAATCTCATTAATAACTCATTTCAGAAATTAAATTTTTTTTATATCATTTAAGTAAATTAAGCTTCTTTGACCTATAGTATACCGTTTGTCCCTATCAGGATGCTGGGCCATGCTTAGATATGATATGATGTCCTAATTCATTTGGGTTCTTGCACTCTAGGATCTCTTCCCCGTGACCCTCTCCTTTTATTAAGAAAAAAGAAGAAGAATTTGACTTCTAAATGCTCTTTAAATATGAGGCTTCTCTAATCTTGTAAGATTATATATTTATATATGAATATAAATATATGTTAAATTGAGAATAAAGTTAACCTCCACTTTTTTTTTCTTTTTTGAAACTCTATACTTTGGTTAAAATATAATCAATATATCAAGGCCTATATCTCGTATTGTCTTTTCCGAAACTCTGTACTTTGATCAATGCAATTGATTTATATTTTTGCAAGTTGAGTCTTTAAAGTTGATTGACGTAAAAGTTTTTTTTTTTAAATAATTATAAAAGAGTCTAACTTTTATAAAAGTGCTTAAATTTAAATTAAACATTTTAAAATAGTTAAATAAGATTTAAAATTTTCTGTAAGTGTTTAAATAAAGGTTTTTCAAATTATGATTTTTTTTTCTCTTCTTTTCAGGCAATATCTTATTCATCTATCATGTATTTTATTCTAAAAATGTTATCATTTACTTAATTTTTACTTAAACAAAAACTCTTATTTAAATATTTTTGTAAATGTTAAACCCTTATATGATCAATTTTAAAAATTTAACTCCTATACGAGCAACTTTAAAAAATTGGACCCAGTTTAAGTATTTAACCTAATATTTTTACAAATACATTTTTTTTTCATTAGCTTTTGCGTTTATTAGAATTTGTAAGTCGGTTCGTTTTGAGTACTATTTAACATCCATGTTTTCGTTTCTTTATTATAATTTAAACCATTGCGCGATGATTAGTGGCATTAGAAAATAAAATAAGTGGCTCTTGAAAACTGAAATAACCAAATTTCCACTAATTAGTAGTGTGGTGGTAAACAATTTTCGTGGCTTAAGTTTTTACTGACAATTGTATGTTCCCTTGATAATAAAAAAATCAAATATATTGAAATTATGAATGTAACACTTCCGTGTTTGGGTTAAAATGATAAAATTAAAGTTTTAGAGTATTTCGATTTCTTAAATTTTCTTTAGATTGTTTTTATGATAAAGACACAAAATTATTGTTTTTATGATAAAGACACAAAACTTTGTAGAGGTTAATAGTATCTTAGCACCAAAAGCTACTTGTAATAATGAGCTTATATTGATATTATGTGAACTTTGTGTAAAAAAAGTTAATGCAAATAATAGATCGACAACTCATTTAAACTCAAAAAGATGAAAAAAATGTTATTTCTCTTTTTAAAGCAACGTTACAAAAAATTTATGGAAAATAATAATTGAAAATATGTTGGATCCGTTTAAAAAAGAATGGAAGTTATGGAATGAGTTGTTTAAGAAATCTACTAGTTTAAGATGATGTCCATTTAAGACGAATGTAGATGCTACCAAAGAATAGTAGGTTGAAAATACAAGTTAGTGTTAATTTATTAATATTTTAATGCATCAAGTTCATTAAAATTAATAATTTACACTTATAAAAATCTTAGTATAATGATATTAATATTTTACCTATGATATAGGAAAATCTCGATTTAAAAGGATTTAAGAAGAAAAAAATTAATCTACGATTAAATGAGTTAATGAAATAAATGTTTAGAGACATTGTGGCCACTGCGGAGCTTGCACGGGCACCTTCATCTAGTGTTTTTCCACGTGGGGTTACTAGGAGAGATATTACACCTAATGAGGGATTCGGTGATTCAAATGAACATAGTATCAAGAATAAGAATATTCCTAATAATGAGACAACCTTAAACCCTTCTCTTGAACTTCTAATTGGAGCAAGCGAACACTAAAGAGTTGTACATGATAAAAATATACTTCAAGTAGAAAATCATTAGAAAAGACATTAACTTTTCAAATAGAGAAGTTGTAAGAGTGTGGCTAGTCAAAAGAAGTCAATGAACGAAATTGTTTTTCTTTGTTCTCAATATACTATTTTAAATGTGACGGGTGTATTGTGTGCTTTGGAAGATAGAAATTTTCAAAAAGCATGCTTTGTACTATCTTTCTACCAAAATATTCCAAATCAGAGATGTATATGAATTTAGATTCAAATCTTAGGAATTGGTAGTTTCGACGTGAGTATGATGTACAAAATTCTAATGCAAGCTTTTCATCATTGCTAACAATGTCTTGATATGGCTTTCAACGGGTCTGACAACCACCACCATCACAAGGTGTTTTGGATTATTAATGTGATATGATTATGTTGTCATTGTGTTTAAAAACTTTGTTATGGCATTTTGGAATGTATTTGCATACTTTCTAGAAACTTGATGTGTAAGACTAATGTATGATGCTTTTTTATATATGGTATTTTAATGTTATGATTTTTTTCAAATGTTTTTGTGTTGCATAAAGTGTCAAAATATAAATTTTTTTTTCCATTTGTTTAAATTTTTTTAGCTTACGGATGGTTTTAATAATATTTATGATACCTTTTACAAGAGTTATGGTCATCTTTAATTAAATAAATAAGATTAACAAAAAAAATAGCCACAATTGTTATATAAGTTGAGCAAAATAGTTACAATAAGATTGAAGATAATGAGTAGTGTACTCGTACATCATGGTACTTTTTTCACAAAACAACCATTTATGGATTCATATTATACAGGTCAAAAATGAAAAGATGAAAATCTTAAATAAATGGACATGATGATCATTGTATAAATGATTTTAGAATGTCAAAACTATATATCACTGCTTGTTGCATGATTTGCAAACCAACTATAGCTTAAATCATGGAAAAGTATCAACAAAGGAGAAGTTAGCAATAACATTGCACATTATTGGAAATAAAGAGTCAAATTGGAACACAAGGGAGCAATTCCATTGATTCAGGGAAATTGTTAGTCAATTTTTTATGGATATGTTACCTATATTTGTTCGAATGAGAATAGACACAATTAAACCTATTGAATGTCAATTTAAAAAAGTGTCAAATCATATTTAACATAATATAGATATTAACTTCACTTTAAGGTAAAATTTACTTAATTTATATCAATTTTTTTGAACAAAATTTAATTCTATTTTTATCACACTACTTGTATTTATTTTAAAGGGTTGTATTGGAGTCATAGACGGAATGCATATAAAGCATGCATCCCATTTTCTCGACAAATATCTTAGGTTGGAAGGAAAGGTGAGCCGGCAATTTATAACTTCAAAATGTGCTTCATTTTTTCATTTCATGGTTGGGAAGGAAGTACACGTGATAGTAGATTTTTTTCCAAGCACTTTGAAGGGAAGAGTTAAACTTTCCACACCCTCTACTAGGTTAAAGCTTATTTTTAGTTAATCGTTACGTATGAATATTTTTTTAATTTATTTTTTGAAATTTAATATTTTTTTTTTACTTTTTCGTGAATAAATATTATCTTATGGAATCAGGAAATCCATAAATGATAGGTTGTTTAGGACCATATATATAAGGGGAACGATATCATTTATTTAATTTTTCATAAAGGTTATCGTCGGCATCAGGAAAAAAAATGAAATCTTTAATCATGCACATTCTTTGTTATGCTTTGTGATTGAATAAACACTTGGATTATGAAAGAAAAAATTGTCAATATTAAAAGATATTCCAAATTAGTCGTTCAAGAAATAAGTTTTAATTTTTAATGCAACTATAGTTTCGAATAGTTACATCTGAAGATATGTTATATCAAATGATGAAGATTTTAAAGATTTTAAGAATATGCATATCAACCTCTAAAAGTTATTTTGATAGAGGTGAATTAAGTTCCTCTAATATTGAAAGTAACATTGAAAGCAAAATTTCAAGGGAAGCCACTCTGAATAGTTTAATGAGCTTGTGTTCCCAAAGAAATGTTTTATCCTAATTTAATTTCAAATGTTAATAAAACATGTTATGTGTTAAGTTAAAATATTTCCCCCTACTAAAAAAAATTAAAGTAGATACTTTAAAATTTATCCAAGTTTAATGTTATTATTATTGAAAATAATACTTCTCATTGTTTCTTAACTATAAAAAATAATTAAAAATATCATTTAAAATAATAAATAATTTAAAATGATTATGTAATTAATTAAAATTTTATAAAAATATTATGATACATATTAATATTTTATTAAATAAAATTTCAAATTAACGTATTTTTAAGAATCACACAGTTACAATAATTAATTTTACGGTTATTACGACTATAAGCACCATGCATTGAGAAGAATGCTTACTCTATGTAGTCTAGTGCTAATGCGTTAAGCAGTGTGCATAAGCACGCACCTTGGAACAAGGTTGGCAAATACTTCCTATTTTCCTTTAATTGCTTGCTTGTATGGAAATATAGGCTAAAGACTTTTTCCATCACATTGTAGCTTTGGGAACGTTTATAACGTCTTTTGGTACTCAATTTTGTGAAACATACTATCCTTGATCCTTGTTGGAACTATTTTTAAATTTATATAGCTATATATTAAAAAAAATATCCAAAGTACCTTCCTCCTTAAGACACGTGGCACACACTCATAGCTTTTTTTTCCTTTTTTCTTTTATGAAAAATAGTTAATTTTTAATTTTGGTCTATCTAATATGTTTAAATTTAAGATTTAATCCATATACTTTAATTTTTAAGATAATTTAGTCTCTAATTTTTATAATTTTATTAATTAGTTCAAATAATTAATATCATTAGCTTTTCAATTAAAATATTATATATAATTTGAAAGCGGATTTTAAATGCATAAAGTTGAGAGATTAAATTCTTGAAAATAAAAATTGGAAGACTAAATTCTAAATGTACGAAATATATAGACTTAGAGTCATAGTTGTTTGAACGATTGAACCGGTCAAAGTACCAGTTCGGAAAGAGACATCAAACTGATTGACCTGCGAACCGATACAAACCAATAGAACTAGGCTAAAAAACTGATTGAACTAATTTTTTATTTTTAGAACATTTTTATTTTTTATGTTTTTAATCATTCATTTGACGAGCCACTAATTGTTGAGTTGGTTTTGCGGTCCGACTCAGGATCTCCATTTGTTTAATGTTTTTGGATCCATAATAACAACCACCTTATCTCACATCTTCGTTATTTGTTCAAAAACTCTCATGTCTCTTGCTTCATCTATTAGGGTTATTGTCTTCTTCTTTTTTTGTCAATTGGGTTATTATCTTTGAAGACTCAAAGTTCTTTTTATTAAAGAAAAAGAAGAGTCAAAGGTTTTTATATATATATATATTTAACAAATAGCTAGATGTTTTTAGTTAAAATTTAATATGACATGATTTAGTCGTAACTTGTATGAAGTAGTAATTAAAATTCTTATTAGACACTCATTTAGTTAATGTTAATGGATGTTGGGTCTGGTCTCGATTAACTGGTTTAATTCCTAATCATATTGTTGTGCAGTTAATGTTAATGGATGTTGGGGCTGGTCTCGATTAACTAGTTTAATTCCTAATCATATTGTTGTGCATATAGTAATTGTACTGCCACCCTCCTTTGCTATAGGGATGGATCGATTAGCATGGAAATGGATGACAAAAGATGTTTTCTCCACTGTTGAAACTTATAGAAATCTCCACCCCATTGATATTGGCGAAGCCTCTAATGTTTTGAAAGTTGATATGGAAGGCTAAGCCACATCAAAGGATTTGGGTATTTATATGGTTCCTATATATGGTAGAATAGGTTATTGACAAATGTGGAATGAGCGAGAAGACATATGACCAATGAAAGCCATTGTCCTAGATGAGGTAATTCCTTTGAGTCTGGGCTCCATGCAATTCAGGACTGCCATTTCTCAAAATCAATTTGGCTTTCCATGGTGCAGAGACATGTTCATATAATCTTCTTTTCAATGCATATGGAATATGCAGAATATATGGAACTATGGTAGCGATGATATTGAACGACAGACGCTCTTCTCCACTTTATGCTGGTTGCTATGGAAAAATTGAAATTATTTTGTTTTTTTTTTCTAATAGCCATAATTATGTACAAGATCTTATGGATGTAGGTTTTACTTAGGAGAGGAGTTATGCAATGTCGGTTTCCAATTTGCTACAACCTAACCCTATGGTCACTGCTATGCATTGGTTGCCATCGGAGAGAGGATGAATTAAACTCAACACAGATGGGGCAATGTCATCACATAGTTCCAACAATTCTATTGGAGGAGTGTTTAGAGATTCAGATGCAAAATTGGTTGTGTGGCTACTCAATGATGATCGGTAAGGACACAATATTTAGGATTGAAGCAAGATCTATTTTAGAAGGTTTACGCATAGCATGGGAGAAAGAATTTAGACAATTATATTTAGAGTGTGATAATGCACTTCTGGTAGAATCTCTCTTAGATGGTGGTGCTTCCAATAGTAAGATGGTGGAGTTACGCTTAATCCATCAACTTCTATGTCGTAGCTAGAAAGTATGAGTCCGCCATATTTTGAGATCTCATAATGAAGTTGTTGATCGCATGATTAAAACTACTGCTGCTGGATTCACAAGTTTATAGTTTCTTGAACAACCTCCAATATCAGTACAGGGTTTATTGCTGGCAAATCGCAATCATGCTTTTACGTTGTTTTAGTTTTATGTTTAATGTTGTAATCACTTAACATTGTTTTTTGTACCAAAAAAATTTACATGATCTAATTAAATAGAATAAAAATATGATGATTGAGTTGTTAAAATATAAATTGATTTATACTAATATTGTAAAAATAGAATGACGGTAATGACAATATATCACAAAGAAAAAAGAAAAAATAAAGAACACACAGATTTTACATAGAAACCCTTTCGGGGAAAAACCACGGGCAGAGAAGAAGAAAATTCACTATGTCGAATTCAAATTATTACAAGAAAAGTAGACTATGCCTATTTATAGGCTTGTAAAACCATAATCTAATAGGAGTGTAGTAAGATTGAAACACCTTATTCTAATCAATATCAAATAGATGTAGTTTAATAAGGTTTAAAAACCTTATTCTAAAATAAAATAAAAGAAGTGTAGTTCTATAGGGATTTTACTTTTATTTTATTTTACCACTATATTTTATTTAAATAAGGATCGGGTCACTTAATTCTAACAATCTCCACCTTGACAAGAATTTCCAATGAACAAGTTCTTCATCACGAACTCTCAACAAACAAGTTCTCCACCTCTTTCATAAAACCCCTTAAGGGTTTAACTTCAACAATGAACACCAATCAAGTCTAAGGAATGCTCAAACTTGGTTATAGGAAGTGACTTAGTCATTATATCTGCAGGATTTTCATGAGTACTAATTTTACTCACAACAATATCACCACGAGCAATAATATTACGAACAAAATGATACCGAACATCAATGTGTTTTGTTCTCTCATGAAACATTTGATCTCTTGTAAGGAAGATGACACTTTGACAGTCACAAAATATTGTATTGATTTAAATGCCTCCATTGAGTTCACTAAAGAGTCCCTTCAATCAAATAGCTTCTTTACAAGCCTCAGTAATCACCATGTACTCAGCTTTAGTGGTAGAAAAAGAAACTGTAGTTTGTAAAGTGGCTTTCTAACTGATTGCACAACCTCCAATTGTAAAGACATAACCTGTAAGAGATCTTCTTCTATCAAGGTCTCCAGCAAAATCAACATAAACATACCCAATGAATCCATCTCTAGTTCTTCCAAATTGTAAGCAAACATCAATAGTACCTCGTAAGTATCTTAAAATCCATTGAACTGCTTTCCAATGTTCTTTACCGGGATTCGCCATGTATCTACTAACTACATTGACTGCATATGATAAATCTAGACGTGAACAAACCATAGCATACATGAGAGATCCCACTACACTAGAGTATGGAACATATGACATGTACTCAATCTCATCATCTAATTGTGGAGACAAAGCCGATGAAAGTCTGAAATGAGCTGTTAAAAGAGTACTAACAGGCTTAGCATTCTGCATATTGAATCTGCAAAGAACTTTCTCAATGTACCCCTTCTGACTTAGGTACAATTTACTTGCTTTTCTATCTCTAAGAATCTCAATACCAAGTATCTTCTTTGCTGGTCCCAAATCTTTCATCTCAAATTCTTCACTTAGTTGGGCTTTGACCTTTCTTATCTCTCCTTTATCTTTTTTTGCTATCAACATGTCATCAACATAAAGGAGTAGATACACAAAAGAACCATCATTGTTTTTCTTAAAGTAAACAAAACTGTCAAAGCTATATCTTTTAAAACTATGAGAAGTCATAAAGGAATCAAACCTCTTGTACCACTGTCTTGTTGACTGTTTCCAACCGTAAAGGGACTTTTTCAGCAAACAAACATAATCCTCTTTTTCTGAGACTGTAAAACCCTCTGGTTGTTGTATGTAAATATTCCTCCTCAAGTTCTCCATGCAAAAATACAGTTTTTACATCTAATTGCTCAACCTCCAAATCATGCATGGCCACAATACCAAGCAAAGCTCGAATTGAACTATGCTTTACAACTGGGGAGAACACATTTGTGAATCCCACTCCTGGAATTTGACTGTAACCCTTTGCAACAAGCCTTGCTTTATATTTGGGTTCTTTAACTTCTGGAGTCCTATCTTTCTTTTTAAACACTCATTTACAACGAACAACTTTTTTAACTTTAGTAAGTTTCACAAGATCCCATGTTTTGTTTTTGTGGAATGATTCCCTCTATATCTTCAGCATAGCAAACATCCACTTTTATGAGTCTTCACAGCTAACCACATTAGAATAATTAGATGGCTCTTGGTTTGCATCTATATCTTCAGCCACATTTAAAGCATAAGCTACTAGATCAGCCTCGGCATACTTCTTTGGAGGTTTAATTTCTCTTCTAGTTCTGTTTTTGGCGATAGAGTATTGTGGTGAAGAAGCAACTCTATTTTGAATTTTTATACTGGCTTGATGAGTCAACTCTGTGGTAGATTCTGGATTAATCTGATACTCCACCTGCTTTTGATTTTCTTTATTTGAAGGGTCTTTAAGAGATAAGTTAGGTAGCATAGTAGTTTCATCAAAAACAACATATATGCTAATCACAACTTTTCTATTTTCAGGACACCATAACATATACCCTTTTACACCAGCTTTATAACTAAGAAAAACACATTTAATGGATCTCAGTTTCAATTTTCCATTATCAACATGAGCATACGCAGGACACCCAAAGATCTTTAAATGAGAATAATTAGCAGGATTATCAGACCATACCTCTTGTGGAGTCTTTTTCTCAATGGTAACGAATGGAGATTGGTTGATCAAGAAACATGCAATAAAGGCTGTTTCGGCCCAAAATGACTTTGGTAAGTTGACATTTGACAATATACATCGAACCTTATCCATGATCGTTCTGTTCATTCGTTCTACAACGCCGTTTTACTGTGGAGTATGAAGAACTGTCAAGTGTCTCACGATCCCTTCTAACTTGCACAGTTTATTGAACTCATCAGAACATAATTCTAAGCCATTGTCTGTGTGTAGGTATTTTATTTGTTTTCCCGCCTATTTTTCAATCATAATTTTCTAAGACTTAAATGCAGAAAACACATCACTTTTCTGCTTCAGAAAGAACGCCCAAACTTTTCTAGAAAAATCATCAATAAAAGTTAGCATGTAATTAGCTCCACCTCTCGAAGGCACTCTGGATGGCCCCTGTAGATCAAAATAAATATACTCCAACGTTCCCTTCGTGTTATGGATTCCTCTAGTGAATCGAGCTCTCTTTTTCTTCCAAAAAATGCAGTGCTCACAAAACTTTAGTTTGCAAATTCCTTGCCTATCAAGAAGTCCTCTTTTGTTCAATTCTGCTATGCCATTCTCACTCATATGCCCTCGGTGCATATGCAAAGTTTAGTAATATCATCATCTAACAAGGAAGAGGATGCAACAGCTGTATCACTAGTAAAAGTAGAACCCTGCAAAACATATAACTTGGCCTTCTTTCTCTAACCTTTCATCACAACGAGAGAACCTTTGGAAATCTTCAAAACCCCACTTTCAGCTGTGTATTTGTACTCATTTGAATCAAGAGTACTCAACGAAATTACATTTCTCTTCAATTCTAGAACATGTCGTACGTCACTAAATATTCTAACAACTCCATCAAATATCTTAACTTTAATTGTTCCAAAACCTGCAATTCTACATGAAGATTATTTCTCATCAAAACAACACCTTCAGACACTGTTTCATAAGTTGTAAACCAATCCCGATTGGGACTCATGTGGAAGGTGCAGCTTGAATTAAGGATCCACTCTTCGCTCACTTTAGAATTGTTGACAAAAGCGACTAGAAGTTCACCATCGTTGTAGTCTTCTCCAATATTAGTTTTACTGAAATTTTTTGGTTGTTTTCCATTTTGATTCGCAGCCTCCCTTTTGATCTTGTTATGTAACTTATAGCACTCAAATTTAATGTGCCTTTTGTTCTTGCAGAAGTTACAAGTTTTACCTCTGTTTGAAGACTTCGATCTACCCTTAGGTTTACCGCGAAGATTTTGTTCTTGTGTCCTTCCACAATCATCATCAACATTCCGATCTTATCTTCCACGAAAAATGAGACCCTCTCCTTGAGAGTTAGTTTTAACTACAAGATGCTTCATCTTATCATACGAGGTTAAAGAATCATAAACCTCATCAACTGTGAGAGACTCAGGGCTATATAAAATTGTATATCTAAAGGCTAAATAAGACGAGGTCAACGAACAAAGTAGAATCAACCCTAGATCTTCCTTATCATACTGAACATCCATAGCCTCCAAGTTTGAGAGAATTTCTTTAAACACTGTTAAGTGTTCGTGCACAGACGCACCTTCCTCCAAACGATGAGCATAAAGACACTACTTCATATGCATCTTGCTAGTTAGAGTTTTCGACATACATATTTGTTCTAACCTCTTCCATAATCCAGCGGCAGTCTTCTCTTTCATCACATCCTACAAAATTTTGTTAGACAAATGTAGATGTAACTGTGTTAACGCTTTTCGATCCTTGCGCTTCTTCTCTTCCTCCGTCAATGTTGAAGGCATCTTATCTACCCCTAGCAGGGCTTCCTCTAAGTCCATTTGTGCAAGAACTGCCTGCATCTTTATCTGTCACAACGTGAATCTGGTGTTGCGATCCAACAGCGGAATTTCATACTTCAAAGACGCCATTATCGTGATTGAGATGAACAATCTGGCAGCTCTGATGCCAATTTGTAAAAATAGAATGTCGGTAATGAGAATATATCACAAAGAAAAAAGAAATAAAAATAAAGAACACATAGATTTTACGTGGAAACCCTTTCGAGAAAAAACCATGGGCAGAGAAGAAGAAAATTCACTATGTCGAATTCGAATTATTACAAGAGGAGTAGACTATGTCTATTTATAGGCTTGTAAAACCATATTCTAATAGGAGTGTAATAAGATTGAAACACCTTATTCTAATCAATATCAAATAGATGGAGTTTAATAAGGTTTAAAAAACCTTATTCTAAAATAAAATAAAAGAAGTGTAGTTCTATAGGAATTTTACTTTTATTTTATTTTACCATTGTATTTTATTTAAATAAGGATTCAGATCACTTAATTTTAACAAATATAAATAAATCTTTCCTATACAATAACATAAAAAAAATTATTTTAGTCACATTAGATTAAGGATTATATAAGTAATTTGTATGAAATTGACCCACTGAAGTTGGAAATTCCTAACCATGATGGTTAAGGATAAATAATGTAAAGATGGTGTTAAAGCAAAGTTGCTCCACTAATTAGTGGAGCACTCAGTGACTCTCTAATATCATAAAAACACAAAAAAAACATAGCTTAAATTAATCCAAATTCCAGGTAGATACTGCACGCTTTTATCTAAAACTAATATTAAATCTTTACTAGCAATCCAAGTTTGTATGGATGCATAAATTTCATTCACTTTTGCGTCCATCTTGGTATTTACATAACGGGTAAAACAAACTTATTTTTGAGATTTAAAAATAATTACATTAACATTTTGAGATTTATTTGCTAAGTGTTTGAAAACTATTGAAAATTTTAAATGTTTATTATAATCATATTAATTTGTTATTTAATATAAAATTTTCAGCAAGAAAATATTGAATAAGATAAATAACTAGATACTTATGTTTCACTTAATGTTGAAATTGCTAATTAAGTTGATTTTATGTAAAAATATATACTTGAAATAAATTATCTTTTTTTTAAAACAAATATTCAAATTACCATATTTAAATTTTATCTAAAATAATATAAATATAATATTAATAAGATTATAACTAAATAAATAGTTTTCAAAAATCAAAATATCTTTTATCAAACTGCATAAATACATTTGGTACTTAATTTTTATTAATTTACCACACAATTTTCTAATATAAATACAATACTTATAAAATTCAATAGTAAAAATGCAACACTTTAATTTTCATTTTATCAAACAACACCTAAATAAATTTAAATAAAGAAACAATTACACCCTTTTTATTATTTATTTTAAATTATATTAATACTATAAATTAAATTATATTTATAATATAACATCGAGTAAAATTAAATATTTTAAACTTATATTTAATTAAATTATATATTTGCCTTTAAATGAATTTTTTTCAATTATTTTTATTTTAAATCAATTACCATTATTTAGAATGTTTTAAGGAAAGAGAAATTGATTAAAATATAAAAGTAAAGAAATAATGGAAAAAATTGAATTAATCTAAAAGTAATAATGTATTTAATTAAATTAATTTTAATTTTAAAATAATTAAAATTTATTTGCATAAAAATACTTAAAAGATAAAAAGAAAAAGAGAGGACAAAAAAGAAAAATGGTAAAAGACTCTTGCCCTCAACTTTTGGTGTGAAATAAACTCACTCATATAGCTTGAAAAATATACACTTATCTCTCTTAAAGTTGAAGAAATTATACAAACCCTTATGATGTATTTACTAACTAAATTTTAAATAAAAAAACGACTATACCTTACTATTTCTCTATTTATTTTTTATATTTTATTAATATTTTCTCTATTTTAAATTAAAAAATAATTAAAATTTTATTACTTTAAAATTATATTGAAGTAGTATAATAAATTTTAATTAAATTATATTTTACTTCAAGTAAATTTATATTTTAAACTTGTATTTAATGTAATTATATATTAACTTTTGAAGAATTCATTAAATTAGTTTTATTTAAAATTAATTAATTGTCATTAGTTATAAGGTTTTAGTGAAAAAGAGATTGTTCAAAATATAAATGTAAAGAAATGAAGGAAAAAAAATTTATGTCAAAGTTAATATATATAATTAAATTAAAACTAAGCTTAAAATATTTAACATGTATTTGCACAGAATTATTAAAAAATAAAAAAATACCATTGTAGATTTTAAAAAATTAAACTTACATATATTAAGTGAAAATAAGTTATGCTTAATACATGTTTATATTAGAATATAATGCAACTTATAATTTAATTTAATAATAATTAAAATGATTTTATAAATGATTATATTTTATTATTTTTAAAGGAGCATAAATTCAAATTTATTTGCGATAATTTTTTCTTTGAATTGTGTTATTTAAGTCCTTAATTATTTTATTTTGTTTCATATTTTATTTTTCATGGATTAAGTGAATAATTGGAAAAAAGTGAGCTTAAAGCTTAATTTCAAAAGATCCAATTGGACTTATTTCACGACTTGGACCCAAAAATATCAAAAATGTGCACAAAAACAATCTAAAAGATCACAACACAAACATGCCAAAAACCTAGAAAATATTTTCCAATTCATTAATGGCTATTTTGTCCTTTGTCCTTTCTCTTTTATATGAATTCTTCTTATAAATACATAGTTTCAGGTTTATACCACACATAGTCACCTTAATATTATTTTACTTTTGTGAGGTCCTTGCATTTTCAAGCAAACCAGAGACGAAATAGAACCGACGTCACGACAAGAAGAAGCACAACTTCGCGATGAACGACGTCCCAACGAGGCAATATACCATGTCACAACATGGCGACGTGTAACGAGGCGATATACGTGTCACAACATGACGACATGTATTCAACTTAAATCGAGTTTCTTTTCTTAGTTAAACTCTAATAGCTTTTCTCAGTTGAACTCTGATTATTCTACAAATATTTTAGTCATATATTCACACGAATTTCAGCCTATAAAAGGGTCTTACTAACCTTAGAATTTACATCTTCATCATATTAAGATTACGAGAAGATTAAGAGAGTTTACGAGACCTTCGTGTTTTAGCTAGAGAGCTTTATTTCTTCGGGATTTAGGGTTTTTCTATTTTGGTTATCTCCATCTTGTACTCATTCAGATTATTTGCTCATTTAATGAAGCCTATTTTGCACGTGGTTTTTATCCTCTTCGGAGGAGTTTTCCACGTAAAATTTTTGTTCGATCTTCTCTACCTTTTCTAATTCGTTATTTATACAGATCGATCCCCAACAAAATGGTATCAGAGCATGGTTCGATTTTCACAGATAACCCATTTAAAGATTGCAATGAGGTACAATATTGAGAAGTTTAATGGGATTACAAATTTTAGCTTGTGGCAAGTTCGAATGAATACAATTCTAGTTCAGAACGGTCTGAAAAAGGTCATTACAAGGCAAAGTCATGCTGATGTGAATCAGATAGAGTGGGAGGAGCTTAATGAGAAAGGACTGTCAACAATTTAGTTGTGTCTCACTAAAATGTTTTGTAGGAGGTACATATGGAGGAAGCGAAAACAACCTTATGGAGGAAATTGAAAGCCTTATATATGACAAAGTCCCTCGCAAATCGCTTGCTAATGAAACAATGATTATATACATTATGTATGACAGAAGATGAGTCGATTAGGGCTTACATCAATGAATTTGTAACTCTCCTAAATGACCTGAAGAATGTCGAGGTTAACATAGACAACGAAGATTAGGATATGTTATTAATTTGTCCTTTTCCCCCTTCATACAAAACTTTCAAGGAAACTCTAATTTATGGTAGAGATGAACTCTCATCTGAAGATGTGAAGGGTAACTTGTTAAGCGAAGAAAAACTCGATAATGAGTTAGGTTCAGGTAGCAATTCTGGTAGTCAAGCTTCACTTTTGGTTGCTACAGGCAGACAACAATTTAAGAATTCATGTCAGAACAAATGTAAGTCAAGATCGAAGTCGAGGAACCGTGACTAAACATGTAACGACTACAAAAAGTTGGGTCACATAAAGGCAGAATGTTATAAGTTGAAAATAAAAACAGGAGGGCTGATGAGAGTGACAAGACACAGAAGGCTGAGGTAGTCGATGCTAATGTAGTCGAGGATAATGGTGATGTAACACCCTATACCCGATCCGATTTATCGGACCCAGATATAGGATGCCACAATACTTAAAAAAATTTTACAACTAGAAAAATCAATACTAAATATATTTCTTATTTATTTCGTTTCTAAGTTAAAAGATTTTGAAGGAAACATTATTAAATACAATAGGTTCTCAAAAGAAATATAGGACATTACAACCTAAATATTTGTTAAAATAGACTTAATCATGGCGTAGAGTACTATTCGCCATATATTCAAAAATGTCCTTCTGTATGCATAATATCACTTTTCGAACTGCCACCCTAACACATTCCTGGCTTAGTCCCTTCTGGTGTACTGGTTCAATTTCAAGAACCTGCTTTACAAATAGTCACCTGTAAGTTCAATGGAACATAGTGAGTCTCAACAAATATTACCTTTAAGCGCTATTATTTGATTCCTCGACTTGAAGATTTTGGACTTACTTTTAGACTTTGGTGGATACTTTTCTAATTCCTGTCGGATAACCATATGTCAGTCTCTGCACTTGACCCCTTTATGCACATTTCGCTGCATTGGCATATCCCAAACTTCACACTTTATTGCGGATTCTAATTTACAATCTCTTTGAAGATAGAAGTTGGATACATTCCTTAGAATGATATACATACAATTATTACTCTTGGCGGATTCTGATACTAGCTTTGGCAGGCTGTCACTACTCTAGTCACACCGCATCTTCAAATCGATCCATACAACGAACTTGGTTTGATGAATGCAATATTTCAGATCATCCAACAAAAACTTGGATGACTTCGATACATAATGTGAAAACTTCCAAGTTTTGCAAACATTTACACTACCCATAATTACAGGTACGCCAACTCTCTGTCCTAACGAGTTACTAAGGCAGATTTATCAGTCGGGTACCCTATCGAAAACTTTTTCAAAAAAGGCTCAAAGGCATACCCAGAACTCACCACAAAGGCAGACTATCAACTTGCCACTTAGGCATTACAGAATTTGCCATACAAGCTTTCTATATGACTTGTTGTAAAGGCTTTCCAAATAACTTTGCCACTAAGGCTTCCAAAATAATGTCACATAGGCATTTCAAATAACTTGTCACAAAGTTTTTCCAAATAATATGCCACATAGGCCTTTTAGATAACTCGCCCCAAAGGCTTTCTAGATAATATTTCACCTAGGCTTTGTTTGGTTTGCCACCAAGGCACCACATAAATTATTGTGTTTGACGATATGAATTTTTCTAAACTCAGTATTGCCTGAGATTTGCCGATCATCGTCCTTGGGACATGTAGAAACCCTAGTAGAAAAATGTGACTCATCCATCATTTCTAGAATCTGCCATGGTTATATTCTTTCCATAAATCTGCCACTCTAGCCTTTTTTCATGTTTATAGTCTCGTTCGATGTCATCAAAGCACTACCGTAGGGTTCATTATCATATCACATATTTTTTCAACACTCCACTCAAACCCCCATTTCTCCAACCATACTTTTCATGCATCATTCATTTAACATAATAGGCACATTTACAAAGATTTCACACATATCCATAATAGATTCATAATTTCTACCACACAATTTCTTATGCATGCTTACCACACATCGTCATATTCATACAACACATTGTACACTTCATTTAATTATTTGTAGATACTTTATAGAAAATACACACACACATACATACAACAACTCCTCAAGAAAAACTACAGGAACATCAACCATACAAGAATCATATTAAAATAACATGTAGGAGTCGGGTTTAGAGACTCACCACGGACCCACCTTTACCTCAACCTAGAGCTTCTATTTCGATCGGCCCTTTCGATTTAGCAGCAACAATAGAAGGTTGAATCATCCACGGATTAAATGAAATATTAGTTTTAGCTTAACGAAGAAAAAGAGAAAATTTAAATTAGAGAGAAGAACTAGAATGTTAAGTAAAAAGAAAAACCATCTCCAAAGCCCCCTCTCAATCCGCCTGATTTCCCTACCAAACCCGATGTTAGGTAAAAGAAAATCCAATAAAAATCTATGTTACTATTTGACCAACCATGGAGAGGGTCAAATCAATCAAACTAACTCCCAACTAATCCTATCATAAGAACTAACTTGAATAGTGTGCATGCAAACCGAGCGTACTATACCTTGGCGATGACGTATGTACGACGTGGTCGTAAAGACAGTTAAGTCTCTTATAGCTTTCTCATACACTTGGTAGGTTCTTCATGCTTAGCCAAAACTTTGGGGCATACTCTTTCTTAAGCGTATTTTTTCTTCACTTGAAGATACCCTATAATTAAATCTTTAGATACCGCCAACAGGCGAATACTTTACAGTATTATGCGCCAATACTCTAATTCGCTAGCAAGGTGGTGGATTATGCTACCATAGTGTGCCAAAACTTTTAACATACATATCACACTAGTCTTTTTGGACCCGTCATTTTTGGGGTGTGACATGTGATGATTGGTTGTCAGTGTCTGCGACTGAAAGATATAAACTTACGTTTTAGTGGATTGTTGATTCGGGGTGTTATTTTTATATGTTTCCAAAAAAAGGACTTGTTCTCCATATATAGTCCAACTGAAGGTGGAGTTCTGCTTATGGGGAATAATTTACCCTGTACGATAATCGGTGTTGGTACCATTCAGATCAAGATGCACAATAGAATCATTAAGACACTGTCAGATGTCAGGCATGTGTCTGATTTAAAGAAAAATATCATCTCCATGGGAAATTTGGACTCAAAGGGTTGTAGGATCGCCATCGAGTCAAGCGAAATTAAGGTATCTCGTAGAGCTCTCATTCTGATGAGAGGTCAAAAGACCAAAAGTATTTATGTTCTATAAGGTTTAGTGGTAACCGGTACAACAACAATTTCCTCATCTGTTAAGGAGCCAGAGTCGACTTGTTTAAAACATAAATGACTTGGTCATACAAGCTAAAAAGATATGAATGTTTTGAAAAAAAGAGAGATTCTCTTCTGGGAGAAGAAGTTGGAAAGACAGAGCACTACGTTTATGGGAGGCAGACACAAGTTAGCTTTGATTTGGTAGTTCATAAACTAAAAGTCTTCTAATTTCAAAGTTCAAGCACCGCTTGAACTCGATTAATATCTTGCAAAGATCAAATTAAGCTTGTGGCGGGCATTGGAAAAGAAAACGTGCTAAATACAAGTCAAGATAGAGATTTTTGAGGTGTGCCTCAAATTTATCGAATTCTTTGCAAGAACCTATAAAGAGGATTGACAAGCAATCAGACAAGCCCCAAAACAGGCTTGAATTATACAACGAAAACTGAGAAAATTGGACAGAAATATTTACATAGAAAAACCCCCTCCGAAGAGGATAAAAAACCATAGACAAAGAAAACTTCACTAAAACGAAAAAAACTGAAAAAAAAAGTACAAAATGGAGAAACAAATAAACCTTAAACCTGAAATACAAAGTTTTCACAAAATTCCCACAAACTCTCTCTTTTATTGTTGTTATTCTAAACTATCTAGGGTTGCTAAGAGATCTATTTATAGGTTGAATTTCATGTACAAATATGACTAAAACATCCCTAGAATAATCAAAGTTAGATTGGGAAAATATAATAGAGTTTAACTAGGAAAAGTAACTAGGTCATGTGGGGAACACATCACCATGTCATGACGTCACGTTCAGCTCATCGAGATGCCATGCATCACGTTATAGGGATGATGATTTCTTTTCTCCAAGACGTGGTGTGTCGTGCCGTCGGGATATTGACTATTCCTTATCACGACATTAGCTCTGTTTCATCTGAAATGCGAGGTGCACTCCAAAAATATTCACATTGAATCGTATTTCAAAAATGCTTTCTTTTTTGAGCCTTGTCAAGGGACTAATTTGATCCCTGTCAAATGCTTACCAGGTCTAAGCAATGTTTCAACTTGGAAATTGGAAGACTTTTTGTCATCATGTATGCTGGATTGTTCTCTGTGTCAACTTTGTGAATCTGAACATCTCTTTGATCGAGCACTTCTCAAACAAAGTGGTACAGAATATCTATATTCTTTGTTCTTTTGTGATACATTTGATATTTCGTGAGATGTATGGCACTTTAGCTATCAAAATACATGACAATTTTTTTTTGTTTTTACCAACAAGCTTCTATGATTGCCATGTACTCAGCTTCGATAGTTCATAGAGCCACAATGGCTTGAAGGGTGGCTTTCCAACTAATAGTGCAATTTCTGAATGTGAACAAATAACTTGTGAGAGATCTTCTCTACTTTTCTTTTTCATTGTTTATACAAGTCGATCCCCAAAAAGTTTTGCTATCTTTGCCCAATTAAACTCTGATTAGTCTAGAGATATTTTAGTCATATTAGGAGTTTAATATTAGTCTATTTAAAGGGTTTTTGTAACCCTGTTTAGAAAGTTAACAGAATATCTCTTACGTGAGATTTCATGAAGAGTTTAAAGGAGAGTTTTTTAGAGAGCATTGTATTCAGATTTTGGGTTTTGCTTTTTGGGATTATTTTCTCCATATTGCACCCTTCGTTAGTTTACTAAATTACTAAAGTTTTCTCTTCCCATTATTAGCTCTATAAAGGATCGAAAACCCAATCTAGAAAGGGGTCAGAGTCTCGGTTCAGCATCCAGGACATTCTCGACTCCGACATAAAGATTTTGGTGATGTTTTCTTCCTTTAAGTGAAAGTGGCACGTACATAAGAATTATAATTGTTATTTTGGTATGTTATATAATTTTGTTTTAAAATGTTTTTTGATGTTTTGATGATTATATTAGTAAAATGGTAGAATTTATTTATAGCATTGGTATTGAATTGAAATGGCTTGATTAGTTTTATGAATTAATTAAAAATGATAATAGTATTTTCATTAATTAAGTTGTTATGTCAATATGTCAAGTATAATTTAAGTATATAAATGTATTGGTTGAATTACTGGGATTGGTTTGGTTGCGATTTAAAATTTGCAGGGGTTTTATGTAAAAAAAAAAGTAGAAATGCTGCCCAAATTTATAAAAAAAACAAATGAAGTCAATTAGTAAAATTTATATGAATTTATGATTTATTTTAATATATTGGTTATTTATTTAAGAATTATTTGTAAATTGTTTGATATGTCCGGTAATGCCTCGTAACCCTGTTCCGGTAATGGTTTGGGGTTAGGGGTGTTACATTTAGTGGTATTAGAGCTATCAGTTTTAGCCAATTCTTGGACTAAATCGGGCTTGAAATTGAGTTTAGATATACATGCCACTATCGAGTCAAACTGAGTCGGGATCTTTGGATGCTGATATAATTATTTGTTTTGTTTTATAGTTAAAATGTCGAATGAACACGTGGAAGATGTCGATCAAGAAATGTATATCAGAGATAGAGAATTAGATGAAACAGAATCAGCTACACCGAGTGTAAATCCATTAGGTAACCAACCTCCTAATATAGAACGAAAAAAGGTTAGAGACAGAGATGAATCCCATTTACTGAGAATTATAGCCGATGCTTTGCAATGAGTAGCGGGAACTGTACCTGCTACGACATCTACTCCTACTACTAGACGGGCCCAAATCAAAGAATTACGGAAATACGGTGCTACTGAATTGGATGGATGGACTCAACTAAATGAGTTATGCAGCAATTAGAATGTACCCCCCGAGAGAGCTTGATCTGTGCTGTTTCTCTACTGCAAGGAGAAGCATATTTGTGGTGGGAATCTATAATACGACATCTACCTACAGAACAGGTGATATGAGACTTATTTCAAAATTAATTCCAGAAGAAATATGTTGGGGAACTGTATATCGAAGATAAGAGGCGGGAATTTTTGATGTTGAAACAAGGTAATCTGTCAGTTATAGATTATGAACTTGAATTTTACATGCTCAACGATATGCTTCCGAGTTCATACCTACAGAGGGTGATAGTTGTAAAAGGTTTCTTCAGGGTTTGAAAGATGAGATCAGGGTACAACTGGTGTCACACCGAATTACAGAACTTGTAGATTTAGTAGAGAGAGCGAAGATGGAAGAGCAGGTGTTGGGTTTGGATAAAAAGCCTGAGATAGCTAGATCAACTGGGAAACGATCTGGCATTACTATTTCAAATCCTTTACCGAAAAGATCTCGAGAATATAGAGGTGGTTGGAGGTCAAGTTTCAGATCTGATCGAAGGGACAGAAGTCAGGGGAAATAGACGACGGTATCCACTGGTAGTGTAAGAGCTCCACCCCGGGACGCAAAAATTTTAGAATGTGGATATTGCGGGAAGAAACATTTAGGTGAGTGTTGGAAAGTGACTGGAGGCTACTTCCGTTGCGTGTTAACAGAACATTTTGTTAAAGACTATCCGAAAAATAAAAATGATACTTCTAACTCATCATAGAGATCAATATCTACTGCTCGAAGTAAAGGTTCGGGCAGAGGTAGCTCTATATCCAGAGGTGGAGGTGTTCGAAGAAGTAGTGACATAGTTACACAGTAGTCAGAGGCAAGAGCACCGGCCAAAGCCTATGTAATTTGGACAAGAGAAGAAGGTGATGCCCACGATGTTGTGACAAGTATATTTTTATTGCATTCTAGGCCTGTTTAAGCTTTAATTGATCCAGGGTCGTAACATTCATATATTAATTCAAAACTGGTTGAGTTGGGAAAGTTAAAATCTGAAATGTCTAGAGTTTTAATAGAAGTGTCTAGCCCTTTGGGACAAACTGTGTCTGTAGATAGAGTATGCCGGAGATGCCCATTGATGATACGTGACAAAATGTTTCCTGTTGACTAGTTGATTATGCCTTTCGGTGATTTTGATATAATATTGGGTATGGATTGGTTATCCGAATATGGGGTAATTTTGGATTGTTACAAAAAGATGTTTAATATCCAGACAGAGGATGCAGATCTAATTGAAGTAAATGGTATCCGTACTAGTGGACTGGCACGTATTGTTTCGGTGATAAAAGTTAATAAATTACTTGAGCAGCGCTATACAGCATATTTGGCATATGTTATTAATTCTAATTTAGTTGGAAGTAAGTGTAATCAGATCAGGACCGTATGTGAATTTCCATATGTATTCCTTGAAGAACTGTCGGGCTTACCACCTGATAGAGAGGTTGAATTTGCTATAGAAGTGTAACTGGGTACAGCACCAATCTCTATACCTCCGTATTGAATGTCGCCCATCGAATTAAAAGATTTAAAGGTACAGTTACATGATTTACTAGATCATGGATTCATTAGACCGAGTATTTCACCTTGGGGAGCTCCAGTGTTATTTGTTAAGAAGAAAGATGGATCTATGAGATTATATATTGATTATCGATAGTTGAACAAAGTAACGATCAAGAATTGGTATCCATTTCCTCGTATAGATTATTTGTTTGATTAGTTGAAGGGAGCATCAGTATTTTTAAAGATTGATTTGAGGTCCGGGTATTATCAACTAAAGGTAAAAGAAAGTGATGTGCCAAAGATTGCTTTTCATACTCGATATGGTCATTATGAGTTTTTAGTGATGCCGTTTGGATTGACTAATGCTCCAGCTGCTTTCATGGATTTGATAAACCATATTTTTCAGCCATATTTAGATCAGTTTGTGGTGGTTTTCATTGATTATATATTAGTTTATTCGAAGACTAAGAGAGAACATGATCAGCATCTTAGAACCGTGTTATAGATTCAGCGGGAAAAATAGTTATATGGGAAGCTCAACAAATGTGAATTATGGTTATCAGAAGTGGTATTTTTGGGACATGTAGTATTGGCAGATGAAATCAGAGTTGATCCGAAGAAGATTGAAGCGATTGTTCAGTGGAAAGCACCAAAGAATGTATCTGAGGTACGCAGTTTTCTTGGTTTAAGTGGGTATTACAGAAGATTTGGAAATGGATTTTCAAAGATAGCTTTGCCGATGACCAAGTTACTACAAAAGAATGTTCCATTTATCTGGGATAATCAGTGTCAGAGGGGTTTTGAGACATTGAAACAAATGTTGACAGAGGCACCAATTCTAACATTACCAGAGTCGGGGAAAGATTTCATAGTGTACAGTGATGCTTCTTTGAATGGTCTGGGTTGTGTATTAATGCAGGATGGAAAGGTAATAGCTTATGCATCTCGACAGTTGAAACCACATAAACATAACTATCCGACTCATGATTTGGAGTTAGTTGCTGTAATTTTTGCATTGAGGATTTGGAGACATTACTTGTATGGTGAGAAATGTTACATTTACATTAATCATAAAAGTCTCAAATATCTTCTGTCACAAAAAGAGTTGAATCTGAGACAGATACGATGGATAGAACTTCTGATAGATTATGATTGTGTTATAGATTATCATCCAGGAAAGGCAAATGTGGTAGTAGATGCCTTGACCAGAAAAGCAGCAGTTGAATTACGGGAAATGTTTGCTCGGCTTAGTATTAATGATGATGGAAGTTTGTTAGCTGAGTTAAGAGTCAAGCCGATAATGTTTGATCAAATCAGAGTAGCACAGCTAGAAGATGAAATGCTGATGAAGAAAAGGGAAATGTTACAGGATGGTACGGTGGAAAATTTTAGTATTGATGAGTATGATTATTTGAGATTTTGGAACTGTATTTGTATCCCAGCTACTTCTGAGATTAAGGAGCTAATTCTTCGAAAAGCACATGATACTACTTTTGTTTTGCATCCTGGTGGAACGAAAATGTATCGTGATCTACGAGAACTGTATTGGTGGCCAGGGATGAAGAAAGATATAGTCGAGTATGTTGGTAAATGCCTGACTTGTCAATGAGTAAAAGCAGAACATCAGGTACCGATACGTTTGTTACAGCCCATTACTATTCCCAAGTGGAAATGGGATTGCATTACCATGGATTTTGTTACGGGATTGCCATTGTCGGTAAGTAAAAAGAATGCCATATGGGTAATTGTTGACTGACTCACAAAGTCAGCGCATTTTATAGCAGTTAGAACCGGCTGGTCACTACAAAAGCTTGCCTCTGTTTATATTAAGGAAATTGTTAGATTACATGGCATTCCGGTATCGATAATTTCAGATCGTGATCCTTGGTTTACATCAAGATTTTAGAAGCAGTTACATAATTCGTTGGGTACGCGACTTAATTTTAGCACTGCATTTCATCCGCAAACTAGCGGACAGTCTAAGCGGGTAATTCAGATTTTGGAAGATATGTTGAGAGCTTGTATCATCAACTTTACGTCAGGTTGGGAACGATATTTGCCATTAGCAGAATTTGTTTATAATAATAGTTTTCAATCTAGCATTTAGATGGCTCCGTATGAAGCACTATACGGTCGAAGGTGTCGATCGCCTGTATGTTGGACAGAATTAAAAGAAAAGAAATAATTGGACCGGAATTGATTGAAGAGACAGTGAAAATAGTTAAAAAGATTAAAGATAGACTGAAAGCCACCATTGACAGACAGAAATCTTACACAGATTTAAAATGACGAGACATTGAATATTCTGTTGGTGATAAATTATTCCTCAAAGTATCACCACGGAAGAAAATTTTGAGATTTGGTCGAAAGGGAAAATTGAGTCCACGTTTTGTTGGGCCGTATGAAATTATGGAAAGAATTGGGCCTGTTGCTTATCGATTAGCCTTACCTCCAGAATTACAGAAAATTCATGATGTTTTTCATGTTTCGATGCTTCGGAGATATAGATCGGATCCTTCTCATGTCATTCCCACTGAAGACATTGAAATTCGATCTGATTTAACTTATGAAGAAGAGTCGGTTTAGATATTAGCACGAGAAGTGAAAGAATTAAGAAATAAACGGGTTCCTTTAGTCAAAGCTTTATGGAGAAGTCATAGTGTGGAAGAAGCGACTTGGGAACCAGAAGAGACGATGATAGCACAATATCCTTATCTCTTCTCAGGTAAATTTCGAGGACGAAATTTATTAAGGAGGGAGAAATGTAATGACCCAAAAATTCACGGGCATCGGAAAAGTATAATATCGGGCTCCGTATTAGTAAATTGAGATCGAAAATAATTATTAGAAATATTTACTAGACTAGTTGTGTGTTTAATTAGGTTTTAGATAGGTGAATTTAGCTTAATTAAGAGTAATTAGTAAAAAGGATTAAATTACAATAGAAGTGAAAGTTTAATTATAGATTAAAATAAATTAAAGGAAAATAATAGGGACCAAATGGGAAATCAAGCCACATTTAGAGGTTGAGGGGGCATAAGATTGTAAAAATCTTAGATTTTTATATTATTTATATAAATATATAAACTAATTATAAAGTATATTATCAAATTAATTATATTATAAATATTATATTAAGAAATAAATTAAATAAAGACAAATGAATAGTGATAATTTAATACAAGTGTATTAATAAAATACATACATTTGTAATACTTATATTTAATTACTAAATAGATATTTGTTTTAATTATTATTATATTAAAGTAATTAAATTAGTGAACAAATAAAAGAAAACAAAAGAAATAAACAAAAAAAGAAAAAAAAAAGAACAGAGGCATTTGAAACAGAGCAGGAAAAAGAAAGAAAGAAAAGAAAAAAGAAAAACTAAAGGTTTAAGGTTTAAAACTTTGATTGGTAAGTCAATTAAGCCCTTTTTATTTAGTTTTGATGATTTAGAACCTTTAAAATAAAGTTTTGATGGAATTAAGTTGATATTTTGTAAGTTCATAGGTTTTTAAGCATGGTTCATGTTGAATAAATTGTTGAATTGGGGATTTAATTGAATGAATTTTAAGTTAGAATTGATGAAGGGATTAAATTGTAAAAGAAACTATAAGTTTTATGTTTTAGGGACTAAATTGAGGGAAATTCAAAATTAGGAAAATATGCTGAAATTTTAATAGTTACATTTGAGTTTGGATGAAATTCGGATAGAAATAGAGTGTGAATTGAATTAGGAAAGTAAGTGAACTTAGTTAGGATTAAATTGAGAATAAGGAAGAAATTGAATAGAAATTCAATTATTTATCATAATTAGTGCTGAAATTAATAGTGTAAATTATTATTATTTTCGTAGCTAGCAAAGAACCAGAAGCATCGGCACAGAAAGGAAAGGAAAAGATTATCGAGGAGTAAACTCGAAAAAATCACGGTTTGTATTACTATAATTCAAATTATTTATTATTTTAATGTTAAATTTAAATTATGTGTATGGTAAGCAAATAATAAGGTAAGTGAAATAGAATGTAAGTATTATTATTAAGTTGAAAGAAATTAAATTGAATAATGGATATATGTGTGGAATTGAAATGAATATTGACTTGAAAATGGAAAAGTAAATTTGAATTGAATTGTGATTGAAAGTGAAAAAGTGAAATTGATTTGAAATGTGAATTTGAAAAGTATGTGTTGGTATTGAATTGTGTTTTGATTAGTGAATGGAAAAGTATAGTTGATATTGAAAATGAATTCTTGAAATAAAGGTGAAAATTGGATTGTGAAATTGAAATACCCTATTAACTAGTTGGATTGAGTCGGATATAATTGGCATGCCATAAGATTTGGAAGAGTACGAATTTATCGGCCTTGTCGATCAGGCACTTTATGTGACGTACATCAGGCACTTTATGTGTCGTATATCAAGCACTTTGTATGTCGTATCAGGCACCCCGTGTGTCGTTTCAAGCACTTATGTGTTGTATACTGATCAGATACTATGTACCATTTTAGGCACAATGTGCTGTACTGGTGTGTTTGGGTTGGAATCCGTGTATCCGTCAAAGTCCAGATTGTTAGTAGGGTGAATAATTGAAATAAGAAAACCAAATGAATTTGATCGATTGTGGTATTGAATATGAGAAAATTTAAAATTGTGGATTGAAATTGAGATTGAAAATGAAAGGCATGAATTTAATGTTTATGTAGTGATTGAAATTGCTATATGTGATATGTGATTGAGATTGAAGAATAGCTAAAAATTGTATTGTTATTGTTAAATAATGAAAGTTTATGAATTAATTGATATTTAAGAAATCGGATAGTTACACGCTTGGTAATTATAATTCTTTATTGCTATTATAATTTGAATTATGGTAATACCACTGAGTATAAAATACTCAGTGTACGGTTGTTTCCATCCGCAGTTGAAAAGGGGTCAAAGTCTCGATTCAGCATCCAGGACAATCCCGACACCGACATAAAGATTTTGGTGATGTTTTCTTCCTTTAAGTGAAAGTGGCACGTACATAAGAATTATAATGGTTATTTTGGTATGTTATATAATTTTGTTGTAAAAAAATATATTTGATGTTTTGATGATTATATTAGTAAAATGGTAGAATTTATTTATAGCATTGGTATCGAATTGAAATGACTTGATTAGTTTTATGAATTAATTAGAAATGATAATAGGATTTTCATTAATTAAGTTGTTATGTCAATATGCCAAGTATAATTTAAGTACACAAATATATTGGTTGAATTACTAGGATTGGTTTCATTGCTATTTAAAATTTACAGGGGGTTTTATGTAAAAATAAGCAGAAATACTGTCGAAATTTATAAAAAAAATAAATGAAGTCAATTAGTAAAATTTATATGAATTTATGATTTATTTAATATGTTGGTTATTTATTTAAGAATTATTTGTAAATTGTTTGATATGTCCGGTAATGGCTCGTAACCTTGTTCTGGCGACGGTTTGGGGTTAGAGGGTGTTACACAATCAAAATATGTAATGCCCCAAATTTTTTATTTTGGGTATTGTGAATGTGTGACACAAAATATTTGTCTGCTTTAGTGGTTATGTGTTCTGGGTGTGTTTGGGAGGTCCCAAATTCAAGCCAGGACTTGGGCAAATTTTGGTATTTTTATGAATAAGTCCTTTTGGTCAGTAGGCTTTTAAGTAAAAGCTGATAAATAATTAACAGAATGGGCCTGCTGGTCTGGTGAATAAGTGGAGTGTTGGTGTGAAGGAGGTCCTATGTTTGAATCTTGGCCTGGGCATTGTTTTTGCTCGTGCGTCTAGGAGAGTTTGAGATGGACTAAAAATCTGAGTAGTGGATTTAGTGGGGAGTTTCATGGAGAGAAATAAGGGATTGGGGTGGTTATCAAATATTCTGTTCAACTTTTTTTTTACTTTCCCCGAAATCCCTCCACCCTCTTGCTGTTTTTCTCTTCATTGCTACCGAATTTCTGCTCTCTTTCACCCTTCATCTTCTTGATTTTTCTTTTCCCACTCTGCCTCATGTCGCTCCACGTTTGTCTGTGACCGTTCGGTAAGTTTTAGATAAGTGATGTATCTCTGTTTGTTAACGTTTTTCTGAAGTGTTATGTTTATGCCAATTAGGGGAGGATTCAAGGGCTCGTAATCACTAATCGGAGACTTAGTTTGTGTGAGAATTACTGTTCATCAGTTGAAGGTAAGGTTTAGTCGCTTATGGGTTAAAACCTCGATACGCGTTCGATTTGGGATCATGTTGTGTGAAATTAAATTTGTGTTATTTTTTCAATTATAGGCTTTAGAGTGCTCAAGGACTGTTTTAGCATCAAACAAAACTAGGTGTGTACCCAAAATGCAGAAAACGGGATTCGGTGAAAACCCAAAATTATTTCCTATTTAGACAGCAGCAGTAGGCTAAATTTGAAAAATCACCATAAATTGTGGAAATCAAATTAGACGATGAAAAAATATGGATTAAAGATTATTGAGTCTAGTTTCTCATAGAAGAAATGTTGTAAGTAATGGAATTGTAAATCGTGATATATAATAAGTTTTGTTAGACAAGGTTAGAATAAATTCAGGTTCCCCTGTTCTAACTTTGGAAAATCATCAAAAATTGGAGAAAAATAATTAGGGGTTAAAATTTACATGTTTAAATTATTAATGAGTCTATTTTCAATAGAAACAAATGGTAACATCATCCAAATTTTTTACTAAGAGATCATTAATTTTTAGAAAAGAAAGGTCGAAGCTGTCAGACAACAGAATAGGGGTAAGATTGAAGATTTTACTGTACTTATTGGCTGAACCAAAAATTCTAAAAATATTGTGGTGGAAAGGTATTTGAGTCTAGATTTAAAGACATCAAGCAGACCTTAATTTGGGGTTCTGTAGCTCAGGATATAAATAATTTAGTAACAATGACTCAAGTAGATAACTTTGAAGAAACATATAAGTAAATAGTGAAAACATATATGAATATTTAGCTAGCACCGGTTACATTAAAAATGGACTATGCAACCAAGGCCAATTTGGGCCAAGTGGGCCACATGGGCATGTGAGCCCATTATCACTGAATTGATTGCTAAGGTTGCACGGGTCACCCAAGTCGACTGTGAACCTACTGTTTGGTCGGTAAGAATCACTTAGACCCCTAATTGTACGAACTAACTGTTTGATTTATATATGTGTTGGGTTAATTATATTTGGAGGAAGTGTACTGAAAGGCTCTTAAGCCTAACATACTAGCAGCTCAGCTGCAAATTACTGTTTTGTGCCGCATTCGGTACTACCTGGAGTGTGGGGATGGGTGGGTTGATTTGATCCCCACATGGAGTGTAGGGTTGGACGGAGATGGTGTGTAGAGGATGGTTGGGTAGGACTTTGTTTCTGAATAGTGCATGACTGCAACTGATACTGTGATGGGCTAAGGCCCTACTGCATATTGGATACTGTACGTAGATCAGCTAAAGCCTTAACTGTTACTGATACTGAAAAGGGCTTACGCCCAGGACTGCTTTAACTGTGCATTGTGATTTTCTATTGTTTGTTTTCTGTGGGATTACATACTGAGTTTTCGTAAACTCACCCCTTTTGTTTAAATGTGCACAGGTATTCCCCAGATCTAGGTGGATTGGTGCAGCGGTGACCACGATTTTGGACTTTCATGGTTTTTAACCCATATTTCCGATAATTGGTTTTATTTCTATTCTATTTTTACTAGCTAAATTTTTGGGTTGTAATTAAACTTTCGGACTTTGGTTTTGAGTTTTAATTATCTTTACCTTATGGATTACAACTGATAGTAGTAGGAAACCTCAGTTTTCAAAAGAAACAAATGTTTTTCCTAAACGCACAATTATTTAATCTGTTTTAAAAGCTTCCACAAACTAATAACGTTTTGAAACTATTGATTAAATGAACAACACAATTTTGGAACTAATAAGATATTAAGATAAGGAATTCAATAGAAATGGTTTTAATGTGATGACACGGTTTTCAAACACCCTATCATGTGACATCGCTAGATCCAGCCATAATGTCTGGGCCGAGTTTGGGGTGTTACAAAATATCCAAGAATAGGTGAATTAGCCTTTTAAAATTTTGGAGGAACCAATGAAAGAATAAGAAACAATTTACAAAGTGATTTAGACTGGTTAGACCCAAATTGCCTACTCCACTACCTTATCTTTCAACAACTAAGGATTTTCTCAAATTTACTAATTTGATAAACCTTTGAGGACAAAGTTTAACCTTACAACTCCTTTAATATTTCTACACAAATATTAAGACTCAAATCCTCTCAAAGAGAAATGAATAACCAAACAAAGAAATAACCCTTACAACATCAAAATGTTTGCCAATTAAGCACAATTACAAAGAAAAACGCTTGAGCTGATAGAAAAACATTGAAGCTCACAAGTGTATGTAAGAAAAATATGGAAAATTTGTGCATAAAGGTTGTTTGTTGATCTTTAAGCTTGAATACTCTCACATGTTGTTGTAGGACCTTTAGATGCTGATATTTATACTCTCCAATTGATTTCCAACTATTGTGGTTGTTGTGATATTGAATAGAGTCATTGGGGATTAAAATATCAGTGCATTAATTTCACCTACAAAATAGGTATCGATACTTTTTCTATGAGTATCGATACCAATAACATTTAATGCCTAATTTAGTAACCACTGGAACCAAAACTATCGATACCCTAAGAAATTAATTGATACCAAATAAAAGGTATCGATATTGTATCGATACTTAATGAATCCTTTGGAAGTCAAAATGTCAATTTATTATCGATATTAAAAAATGTATTGATAAAGGTGTACTACTATCGATACTTAAGGAAATTTATTGATACCCAACAAAAGGTATTGATACAGGATCGATACTTGGTAAACATTTTGGAAAACAAAATGCCATTTTCGTATCGATACCGAAAAATGTATCCATAAATTTGTGAATCTATAAATACTCATTTAAATTTATCAATACTTGACAAAAAGTATCGATACTTTTTGGCATTGAGCAATTTTAACTTGTTTGAAAAATGTCTAAAACTTTGTTTTAACTAACTTGGCTTTGAAAACAAATTTCTAACTTCAATATTTTTTTCTTTTAAAATATCATTTGAGATTAAATCATTGTCAAGTATTGTTTTGAAATGATTTTTATTCAAAACATAATATTTGTTATATAAAAGTTATTTACTAAGTAAAGGTTAGTTTAACAATCTCCCCTTTTTTATATAACAAAATATTTTGGTAAATTTGGTTTTGAGTAAGTTTGCTCTCCCTTTCTAGAAATTATTTTGAATTTAAGGCTTAGAAAAAAAAATATATTGTTCATTATCAAAATTTGGCCTTTGTTTATAAATTGGTCATTCAATTTTAGTTAAAGACATTTTAAAAATTTTGGTCACTAAATTTACAATTGGCATAAGCACAACATCAATCATTAACCGAAATTAAATTTACCTTTATCTTCTCCCCATTTTTGTTATATCAAAATAATACAAGTAAAGCTTAAAAGAAAGACAGAAACAATTAGTTCAACTAGACGAAGCAAAAAAGAAATAGGAACTAGCATAATATTAAACATCAAAGTATATCAATATACCAAAATAAACATTTAGCTTAAATAGACAAAGTTATAAGAAAAAAATTAAAATAACCGATGCACATGAAAATGTATGAATATGCAACACCTATCCTAATCCTCTTAAGGAGGAGGCAACGGTGTAGGAAAATTAGCCAAGTTTTGCAACAAATAATCCTTGTAGACGGGTACGAAGTGTGTTGACTTAGTTAATCGATCTACTATCACCCAAATTGAATCTTTTTTAGTGGGTGTTAAGGGTAACCCACTAACAAAGTCCATTGTTATTCACTCCCACTTCCACTGAGGTATTTTGATAGGTTGTAACAACCCAAAATGGAAAAGTTGAATGTTAGACACTAAGCCACAAATTTTGTCACATCCTACTTCAATCCAAGCCGCCAGTACAAGTCCTTTACATCCTAATACATCTTGTTTTCTCCGAGATTCATGGAATAAGGACTATTATACACTTCTCGAAGTATGGTCTGTTTTAGGTCTACGCCGTTTAGTACACAAATTCTTCCACGGTAGCACAAAATACCCTCATCATTGAATCTATAATCCTCAGTTTTTCCATCTTCCACCTTCTTAATCCATGGAAAAGGGACACATCTAAGGGTTGTTTAGCTTTGATCTCACTGGCTAAGGTGTGTTTCACTTACAGCTCGGCTAACAAACCTCTATCATCCACTAAACTTAGCCTAGCAAACATTGCTCTCAAACCAGTTATTTATTTTCTACTTAGAGCGTTTGCTACAACATTGGCTTTTCTAGAGTGGAATTCAATTATACAATCATAATCTTTCAACAGTTCTAACCACGTCCATTGCCTTAGGTTAAACTCTTTTTGGTGAGAAGGTATTTGAGACTTTTATGATCGGTATAAATGTAACACCTCTCCCCATATAAGTAGTGCCTCCAAATTTTTGAAGCAAACACTATTGCAACCAACTTTAAGTCATGAGTTGGGTAGTTGCACTCATACTGCTTAAATTGTCTCAATGCATAGGCAACTACTTTACTGTCTTTCATCAACACACATCCAAGGTCGATATAGGATGCATCACTCTACACAACATACTCTTTCCCCGATTTGGGGTTAATTAACATGGGAGCTTGAGTTAATACAACCTTTAGCTTTTCAAAGCTAGATTGTTGCTCATCTATCCATTTAAAAGTAACATCCTTTCTTAACAACTTGGTTAGAGGTTCAACTATTAAGGAAAACCCTTTAAAAAATCTACGATAATACCCAACTAACCCAAGGAAACTTCAAATTTGGAAACATTTTTAGGTTGTTTGCATTCTAGGATGGCCTTTATCTTTTTCAGGTCTACCTGAATACCCTCTGTGGATACCACATGACCTAAAAACATAACTTCTTTAAGCTAGAATTCACATTTACTCAACTTGGTATACAACTTTTTTCAGAGGATTTGTAAAACCTTCCTAAGGTGTTTATCATGTTTAAGTTCAATTTTAGAGTAGACTAAGATTTCATCAATGAATAAAACAACAAATTGGTCAAAGAAGGATTGAAACACTTGGTTCTTTAGATCCATGAAGGCAAAAAGAGAGTTGGTTAAATCGAATGGCATTACAAGCAATTCATAATGGCCATATCGGGTTCTAAATGCAATTTTGGCACATCCGCCTCCTTTACCTTAAGATGATAGTACCCCGACCTTAGATATACCTTTGAAAACACCGTTGCACTTTAGAATTGGTCAAACAAGTCGCCAATTCTAGGTAAAGGATATTTCTTTTTAACAGTCACTTTTTTCAATTGTCAATAATCCACACAAAGCCTTAAGAAACCATATTTCTTTTTCACAAATAGGATTAGAGCTCCCCACGAAGAAATATTGGGTCTACTAAACCCACGATCCAAAAGCCCTTGAAGTTGGATTTTTAGTTCTTGCAATTCCATAAGCGCAATGCAGTAGGGAGCAACGGACACCAGAGAGGTTCTTGGCAACAGTTCAATTCTGAATTCTACCTCACAATCTGGAGGTAACCCTGGCAACAATTAGGGAAACACGTCTGGAAACTTTCTAATGGTTTGGATGCTATATAAGGTAGAACTATTGCCATTTCCATCCAACACATCAGCTAAATAAGCCTAACACCCTTTTTGAACTAAATTTTCGATAATTATAGTAGAAATCACATTGGACAAATAATCTCGTCGCTCTTCAACCATAACAATTTCTCTATCCTTAGTTATTTTCAAGGTTACTCTTTCAGAGGAAAAATTTAGGCTAACTTGGTGTTCCACTAACCAATTCATACCTAGAATTAAATCAAACTCCCTAAAAGGTAAATCAATAAGATCTATGGGAAATACTACCCTTTAAACCTTCAACAGACATCTCTTATTGATTTTATTTCCAATAACTAATTGTCCTAAAGGGCCTACTATAGTAACATCAATAGTGGTTTCCTCTACCTCAACACCGAATTTAATAGACATATTACAATATACATAAGAGAGGGTGGATTTTATGTCAATTAGGGAAAATAATCGGACAGAATTAATTTTATGTTAATTAGGGCAAATAATAGGACAGAATTAACGTTAAAAATACATGCGATGACATCGGACGCATCCCTCTCTTCACAACCATTAACGGTATAAATAAGGGAAAATTTTCTAGCCTTAATTCACTTTGCACCCGTTGCAATAGTATTTGTGACCCGATTCAGCCCATAGCCCCTCGAAGGTAATTCACCCACTCTCTGATTTTCGATCGAAGCTTTTGTTTGATCAGTTCGTTGAGGGCATTCCTTCACCATATGATCTATTGAGCCACATCTAAAGCAAGCATCCAACTATTTCCAACGCTCGCCCAAGTGAGGCTTTTCACAATATTTACAGGTGTAGACCTCATTCCTTGAGTTAGTCACTGCGTCCCTTTGTTGTGGTCTACCCTCTCTGGTTCATTTTACAGAACGAGCGTTAAAACTAGTGGAACTCAATTCTCTCTCAGACGGACCCTACTCTTCTCCCGTTTTTCACGTTCCACCAGCTTAATTTCCTCTACGATCTTGGCTTTCTTTACTAGGATCTTAAACACCCATTCTTGGTATAGAGCAACCTATATCTTGAGGTCAAATTGTAGCCCATTTTCAAACCTTACACATTCTTGTGACAAGTTCAGAATGAGCATAACGACTGAGTCTCAGAAATTCAACCTCATATTTTGCCACATCCTTATCCCCTTGTTTTAGCAAACAATATACTTATAATAGTTCGATTCAATAGCAATTAACATCTTTGTAACAAATAAACTTAGTAGCTAAAGTCATGTTTTCTATGTGATCAGTTTAACGATTTAAGGCATATTATACATACCATTACAAATAAAAATATATTAGGCATATGAGTTGTTCACAATTCATGTAAATATATATAAATTTTATATTAATTCAGTCAATCATGGAATTTAACATAATTCATACCATCAGAGACTTAATTGAATGAATTGAAAACATAGTTTAGAAATCATTCAAGGACTAAACTAATCATGTCATAATTTTTTTTGGTAAAACAATAAAAGAGGGTCACATGGTTTGTGGCCAGGCCGTGTACAATGCCTTAGGCCATGTGGAGGGGTTACACGACCATGTAGTCGTGTGAAATTTTCAAAATCATCCTACACGGAAGACACCATCGTGTGGCAGGCCATGTGGAGGGTTCTAGGATATGTGAGATTTGAACTATTTTAGGGTTCCATGGGGACATAGCCATGTGAAGGGCCATATGGTCCACACGCTCGTCTAGCTAGCCTTGTGGCCCTAATCTGCAGCACGGTTTGCCCCGATTCTCTTGTAAAATAACACACACCTTTAACTGAGTCTTGAACGACGTCCCTCACAGTCAAATCTGGTCTGATGCCTATATTGGGTCCTTCAAACTACATTTGTACACAGGGTAAGGTTTGTTCTCAAGATTTATCAAGATTGTCAAGTGTTTCAGCAAGAATCTATAAAAGATTGATTAATCAGATGAAAGATTGGTGTCGGGATAAAGATATTATAAAATACAAAATTTTATTGACGCAAGAAGAGCACTTACCTATACTTGGCAAATTCAAAGATGCGATTGAATGTGATTCACTAAACCAATAAAAACACATTAGAGTGGAAGATGATGTGATACGGGAAATGAAATAATTATCAAAAATGGAGAAATTTATTATGAAAATAAAATTTTAGAAAAGAAAACATGAGGAAATATAAAGAATATAGGGAAACAATTCTCTTTAGGTTGGAATGGGAAACAAAATTCTAATGTGATTAGGTAGAGGGGCTTAAATACCTAGGTTTTCAAACTTCTAGCAGTCGCAGGGTAATTTACCCTTGCTAACGAAATTAAAAAGAGAAATGGGGTTTTAGGTGGCTCAAACTTGGTTGGCAAGGGGTAGAGGAGTAATGCTTAACCATTTAGTCTACTGCCCATTCTTGTTGAATTTTTACTGTAATTAAAATATATTCTAATATGGTTTTCATCCTTAGTTGCTAAAAATAAAAAGAAAAGAAATAATAGATGAATGGATAGAACCTAAGGCCTTTAAGGAGTACACTACTTACTTCACTATTAGGTCTAGGTCATTTGTTGGTTATTTATTTCATCTAACCCTATATATTTTGGGGTGTTACATATTGGACTTAAAACAAGTGATCCACCAATAGTTGATGGACCGAATGATAGCATGTTTAAAAATAGGCCTAAGAATCCAAGTAATAATGAAGTGCAAAATATGATCATGGACGTCTAGATTAGCAGTAAGTAAGGATTCACCACTTGAAGGTAAGAATAAAGAATTTCTGAAATCTTTCATAGTCAGGCGAATAGGAGTGTTTATCAAATAAGAGTTAATGGCAACAAAAGCCTCGTTCAACTCATCATGTTTGAGCGTAACATTAGAATAAAATGCTCGAACAGGATTTTCAAAAGTCAAACAACGAATTTTAAAGAAGTCAATCCATTTCCAATCTCTCAAATTTTGAAGGTAACGAAAATTCATAGTCTCTAAAACACCTAAATCAATAGGTCTAAAGGTGTTTACAAACCTAGAAGCAAAATAGGTATTAAACCACACTCATTCCGCTGGATAATGAAAACATTCGCTAAGAGATTAACTAGACGCATTAGAAGGAATGGATGAATGGGTGCTGGTTGTAACTCATTTATTTAAAGGCACTGTAATGAATTAAGGCTCTAGACATGCTAAGTCAACTTAGAAAGTTCGTTTGGGAATTTTTACGAACACTTGGTGGTCAATGGGTAAAAGAAAATTTTTCAAAAATGTGGGCAAGTTAAAGGCAACCTCTTGCACAAAGCACAATTTATATGTTCTAAATCAAGCCAATAACTCAATATTCAACCAATAATTTACCAAAATTTGAATAAAATTAAAAATGGAAAAATTATGATTTTTACCTCAAATTTTTCTTTGAAAAGATAAAATTCCTTAACAACCTTGTTGAATTCTTGTTAAAAATGACAATGTGGGTTACTTTCTTTGAAGATTTTAAGGAAAAGATGGAGGATTTGAGAAATTTGAGAGTTAGGGTTTTTGGGTTTTAAAAAACGGCTGAAGAGAAAATATTTTGGGGAAAACTTATTTGAATTTTAAACCAAGGTGCCTTTCGTCCACAACATCTGTAACACCCCTTACCCGTATTCAATACTGGAATAGGGTACGAGGCATTACCAAAACACATGCACTTGTAAACGTATTTAACCGAGTTATAAAATTTCATCTAAATTAAAACTTTCAAAATAATTAACATGCTCCTATAACTTTTCACAATATATCATCAAAATGTTATAATCATAATAATTAGGGCTTACGAGACCCGATACATACTCATGCAATTCAATGCTTCATTTCCATTTCCTTCAATTCGCAATTTCTCATGCTCACAATTTAGATCATATCACTAGCAATTTCCATTTAATTCACGTACAATTCAATGACATCAAGTTCAACACTAATACGTATTTACCATTTAACTCAATGTTTATTGATTATACCATTCAATAACACATTTATGAAATTCTCAATTTTGCAATGAAAATATCACTTTAGCTTGAATAACAACATCGTCCTGATATAAATACACTACCACTTATCCATTTACTTTAATTCTTTTGGGTCCATTTGTCACTTACCATCCTTAATCAAATTAGGGAACGGTTACGGAAAATTGAGTACTTCACTTTCACTTTGCCCTAGTATAACTATGGTCTTACGTATGATCACTTATCACTTGTCCCTGATCAGATAAGTGTAGCTAGGCTACCACTTATCACTTTGTCACTTGATCAGATAAGTGTAGCTAAGGCTACCACTTATCACTTTCTCACTTGATCAGATAAGTGTAGCTAAGGCTACCACTTATCACTTTCTCACTTGATCAGATAAGTGTAGCACTTATCACTTTTTCACTTGATCAGATAAGTATAGCACTTATCACTTTTTCACTTGATCAGATAAGTGTAGCTAAAGCTACCAGTTATCACTTTGTCTCTTGATCAGATAAGTGTAGCACTTATCACTTTTTCACTTGATCAGATAAGTGTAGCTAAAGCTACCACTTATCACTTTATCTCTTGATCAAAAGTACTCAAATCCGGCGTTCCGCTTAATTTGATCATTTATTCGATTTTTTTCACATTTTTATTTTATTCTCATTTCAAAAATGAATACATTTCATCATACATTGTATAATTCATGAAATTAACATTTAATCATTAAATTTCAGCCATATGAACTTATTATTTCATTATCTTTCCACACTTGTTTCTATGCCTATCACACAAGATATAAGCATATCTTTCAACCATATTTGCCAACTAGTGTATTTAAACATGACTCTTTTTGGAACTAACCACACGATAAACCATTTCAATGCATAACTTATAAATTTAACGTGGCATAATCTAGCCACTACTTGGCCAAATTCTAAGCATATACACCAAATATGTTAGCCAAATACACGTATAGCATAAGCATTATAAGCATGGATAAGCACAACATTTATTCATGTATCAGGCATACCAACATGTGTTAATTCATAAACCATTCATGACATTATTTCATGCCAAATCACATACCGAATATACCATACACACATACTATGAAACTTTTATTTTCACACATGAGCTTAAACCATGACCAATAATGCACAAATATAAGTATCATTTCTATTTCATCGTTTATCAATTAAAATCAAGCATATGACCAATTATACACAAATCATTCATATATTTCCCAATTTTCCTCCTCCTCCTCTCCATTCCACATCCTTAATGTGTATAACACACTTAAACAACATTAGCTATAATTTCACTATTCACTCACATGTATATTCAAAACTATTTATCCGAGTCAGAGTCACTAAATTATTTTTATGCGGAGCTACAGAGCTCCAAATTAAGATCCGTTAATTTTTCCCTAAAACTAGACTTACATATCTTCATATCATAAAATTTTCAGAATTTTTGGTTCATCCAAATAGTACATTTTATTCTTTAAATTTTCCCCTATTTCGCTGTCTGACAGTTCCAACCATTCTTCACTAAAAATTAATTATCTCATTGTACAGAATTCAAATTATGTTTTCGTTTATTTCTTCTAAAAATATACTCATTAAGGATTCTAACCATATAAATTATAACTCATAATAATTTTTGTAAAATTTTTAATGATTTTCCAAAGTCAGAACAGGGGTACCCGAATTCATTCTGACATTGTCTCACAAAATCTATTATATCTCATGATTTACAATTCCATTGCTTACACCATTTCTTTTATAAGAAACTAGACTCAATAAGATTTAGTTTCATATTTTATTCATCCTCAAATTCAATCTATACAATTTTTGGTGATTTTTCAAAGTTACACTACTGCTGCTGTCCAAAACTGCTTTAGTGCAAAATGTTAATTTCCATTTTGCCCCAAATTTCGCAGTTTATACAATTCGGTCCTTTCTCAATTAACCCCTCAATTAATCTAATTTTCTCAATTAATACTTTACCTAGACATTATAAGTTGTTACACAACTATTGAAATTCAGAATTTCCACATATAACTCTATCTTCAAACTCTTTTACTATTAGGTCCCAAACATTCACTTTCTATTCAATTCTTTCAATAAAATCAGCATATGAACAATTTAAAGCTCTAATTTCATGATAAATCATCATATAATTCCAGCACATATTCATATCAACTTTCAACTTCTTTCATAAAATCAAAAACTAATGAATTTAACAAGTGGGCCTAGTTGTAAAAGTCATAAAAATACAAAAATTTCAAGAAATAGTCAAGAATTGAACTTACTTGTAATAAAAATATGAAGAACCAGCTTGAAGAAGCCCCTCCATGGTGTTTTATCTGATGATAATTTAGAAAAATGAAGAGAAATCTAGATAATTCCACTTTGGTCCTAACTTTATTAAGCAAATTTTGCAATATTCCAATTTTGCCCTTAATTCTTCTTACTTTCTTGCTGATTTCATGCATTTGCCGTCCAGCCCAAATAGACCTTGGGTCTATTTGCCTTTTAAGCCCTCTTCCTTTTATCATTTAAGCTATTTAATCATTTCCCAAAATTTTGCATTTGTTACAATTTAGTCCTTTTTGTTCAATTAATTATCGGAACTTTAAAATTAATTATCGGAACTTTAATACTAAATTTTTAACACTCCATAAATATTTATAAAAATATTTATGGCTCGGTTTAAAATCCCCGAGGTCTTGATACCTCATTTTGATTCTAATTATTTTAATATTTATTTCTAGTGCACTATTCACTATTTCAAAAATTCTCCTAACTTCACATTTAACTTATAGTTACTAAATTAATAATATTTTCTACCCATTTGTCGAATTTAGTGATCTCAAATCACCGTTCCGACACCTCTGAAAATTCAGGCCATTACATTTTTTTTTCTCGTCAGATTTGTGGTCCCGAAACCACTGTTCCGACTAGGCCTAAAATCGGGCTATTACAACATCTAACTGAGCTGACCCGCCTTAGTCTCTCAAATCCACTCATTGACTTAAGCACCTAGGAAAACATATAACGTACTTGAACCTAACAAGGGAAGTAACCCTCTATTCTGGTGAAGGAATATTCATCCATTCTATCTTGCCTAAAAAGAAGAACCAGGAGGAAACTTATTTGACTTTAAAACCACGGTGCAGAATCTTTAAATCTTGATAGGTATCGATAATTTTTTTATGTATCAATATTTTGTATCAGTATCGATACTAAATAGCCATTTTGTTTTGCCAAGTGCAGAAAATTTTTCCGAACTTTGTTTTTAAGTCCTATTATGTTCTAAACTATCCTGAAATGACTTCTTAACAATTTCTAATGATTTTATATGCTTAGAAATGACACATTTAAGTATGATGCACATGAAACATACAATATTATAAGATATGCAAAAATTGATAATTTTCATCAAATAAATTCTAATTTAGCATACTCAAAGGCATAAAAAAAATTCTACACTAGAAAAAATAGGTCAAAATAGATTAAACATGCAACATTAACTCCTTCTAACTATTTGCATATAAGAGCATATATTGGTTGTTCGATATACACTATTTCACTTATAAAACCATTTAGAAAAGCACTTTTAACATCCATTTGATATAATTTGAGATCATTGAAGGATGCAAAATCTAAAAGCATCCTAATGGCTTCCATCCTAGTTACGAGAGCATAAATTTTATCATAATATATTCCTTCCTCTTGAGTGTAACCTTGAGCAAAATGTCTACCATTGTTTCACACTATGTTACCACAATCATCTAGCTTGATTCTAAAAACCCATTTAGTACCTATAGTGGATTTTTCACAAGGTCTTTCCACTAGGGTCCATACATTGCTTCTCTCAAATTGATTTAACTATTTTTGCATGGTCAATATCCAATATTCATCATTTAATGTTTCTTTAAGAGAAACATGAATACAAATATTTTTAAGAGAAGATCTAGTGGTTGCCCTTTTGGATAGATCTTTCAAAATCTTACCATCATTCACGGAGTTATACTGTAACAACCCATTTTCTAGTGGTTTTGGAACCATAAATCTGACGTGTTAGTCTGTAAATATTAATTATTTAATATTTACGGGGTTATTAGTGTCGTATTATATTTTGGTTAAGAAATTTGAACGTTTAGATACTTAATTGAGTAAAAAGGATTAAACCGTAAAAGTTAAAAAATTAATCATTATCAATATTAAAGGGCTAATTCAGTTGAGAACCTTAATTAGATGGTTTTATATGGTAATTTAACCATAATGGCCTATGGTCAACGGTTTGATTTTATTTATAAATGATTTTTTATTAGTTAATGTTAAGTAAAATAAGTAAAAAAAAGACTTATAATATTATTAAAACAAAAACATCATCTTCCTTATTTGTTCTCTTCTACCGTAAAACACCATTGAAAGGAGCTTGGAAGGTTCAGTTATTTAGTCTCTTGCATGTAAGCTTATTTTGAACTCGTTTCTCTTTTTTTTTGTTTTAGGATCGTTGTAATGATATCTAGCTAGTTTAAGGACTAATTTGTGAAGTTTTCAAAGTTTAGAAAATTTATCATTATTGTTTTTGAAGTTTTTTAATTGCTAATGTTTTGGTTGGAAGCTTGATGGTGATTTTAAGCTAGTTTGTAAAATAATTTTGATTACTTTTTCTGTTTATGGATTAAATTGAAAATAAAGTAAATATAATATGTTTTTCTTGTGAAATTTCAGCGTGTGAGGATTGATTTGGGATAGTTAAAAATTTGGTTCAATGGGTATAAATTATAATTTTGAAAATAATTTTGTTTTGGTCTTGGGGATCAAATTGAATAAAGTGTAAAAATTTAAGGTGATTGTGAAAAATTGTAAATAGGAAGAAATAAGTACAAATTGTGTAATGCCCCAAAATTTTAATTTTGGGTATTGTGAATGTGTGACACAAACATTTGTCAACTTTAGTGGTTATGTGTTTTGGGAGTGTTAGGGAGGTCCCAAGTTCAAGCAAAGACTTGTGAAAATTTTGATATTTTTATGAGTAAGCCCTATCTTTGGTCAGTAGGCTTTAAAGTAAAAGTTGGTAAATAATTAACAAAATGGGCCTGCTAATTTGCTGGATAAGTGGAGTGTTGGTGTGAAGGAGGTCATGGGTTTGAATCTTTGGGACGGCAAAGGTTGTATTTTTGCTCCTAATTTCAGCAAGTGCAATATTTTTTTATTTTTTTAAACTTTTATTATACTTTTCTATTCTAATTAAACTTTTCGATTCTAATTAAAAAAATAAATAAAGAATATAATTAATAATAATATTACGAAAATACTAATAATATCACGAATATTATAAATAACACAAATAAACTAATCTTTTTGAATCTACCGTGCAGTGAGGGAGCGATTTTAAGAGTGAATTAGGGGATTATGAGGGAGAATAACCAAAATCTGATCACTTTTTTCTTTTTTTTTTGAAAAAAGAGAGAGTCGTTTTTCTCTCCATCTTTCTGATGTGTTTTTCTCCCCCAGCTCTACCGAATTTTTCTTCTTCTTTGCTTCTTACTCTATTATCTTTTCTTTCCTCTACTGCCGAAATTCCCTTGTTCCCCCTAAATCATTCATTCCGCTTGATTTCATAGCGTTAAGCAGCACTTGTGCAAATTCAGTAAGTTGTAGGGTATCATTTTAAGAGATTATTTTGTGTTCAATAGTCTAATTTTGGGGTGTTGGCAGCAGCATTTCGCGAGCATTAAGGCTCTCCTTGTGATTTTCGTAAATGTACCGATTTGAAGTTTTTATGGTAAGTGTTCATCGTTTTATGGGTAAGTATTTTCGTTTTAGGATTTTGACTAATCACGAGGTAAGACTGATTATGGTGTTATTTGTTCAATTATAGGCTTTGGAGTGCTCGGGGAATGTTTTAGCATCAAACAAAACCAGGTGTGTACCCGAAACACAAAAATAAGGGATTCGGCAAAAAGCCAAAATTGCTTGCTGTTTGAACAGTAGCAGTAGGCTAACTTTGAAAAATCACCATAAATTGTGGTAATCGAATTAGAGGATGAAAAAATATGGCGTTAAAGATATTTAAGTCTACTTTCTCATAAAAGAAACGAAGTAAGTAAAAAAATTTCATATTATGAGATATTTGAATTTTAGTGAGATAGTGTTAGAATAATTTCAGAATCCCCTATCCTAATTTTTGAAAAATAATTAAAAATTGTATAAAAATAATTATGGGTTAAAATTTATATGTTTAAAATCCTGAATGAGTCTACTTTCAAGAAAAACAAATAAAAACATCGTCCAAATTCTGTATGAGAAGGTAATTAATTTTTAGTGCAGAAAGGTCGAAACTGTCAAATAGAAAAATAGGGAAAATTTAAAGAATAAACTGTAATTATTGGCTAAACTAATAATCCTAAAAATTTTATGGTAAGAAGATATGTGAGTCTGGTTTTAGGAAAAATTTGTGGATCTTAATTTGGAATTCTATAGCTTAAAATACAAATAATTTTGTAACAGTGCGTCAAGTAGAAAGCTTTGAAGGATCATATAAGTAAATGGTGGAAACACATATGAATAATTAACTAGCACGGGTTACATTAAAATGGATCACGAGGCCAAGGCCAATTTGGGACATGTGGGCCACACGGATGAACATCATGGGCTTGTAGGCCCATTTTCACTCTTTGACTGATAAGGTTACATGGGTCGCCCAAGTCAACTGTGAACCTACTGTAGGGTCGGTAAGTTTACCTAGACCCCTAATTGACTGAAATGACAGTATGACTGATATGATTAAGCCTGATGATGTCCCACTGATTTGATACTATATGCCATGTTTACATGCATGATATTATGTTATAGCATGTCATATATGTACATTGCATTGCATTGGGTTGGAGGATTATAATGTTCGGAGGAAGTGTATGAAAGGCCTTGAGCCTAATTTAAGGTTAGCTCAGCTGCAAACTACTGTCTAGTGCCACACTCGATACTACATGAAGTGTAGGGATGGGTGGGTTGATTATATCCCCGCATGAAGTGTAGGGTCGGACGGAGATGGTGTGTAGAGGTTGGATGGGTAGGATTTTTTGTGACTGTATATCTATTACTGCTACTGATACTGTGATGGGCTAAAGCCCTACTGCATGACTTTTTTTGTACTGAGATGGGCTAAGGCCCAGATTGTTATTCTCTGTTTACTTTCTATTCATTTGTATGGGGATTACACACTGATTTTACGTAAACTCACCCCCTTCTATTTAATCTGTAAAGGTCATCCCCAGATATAATCGAATAAGTGCGGCCAAGGACCCAGTGGTGGGTACACGACTTCTTTTACACTATTTATTACCTATTTATGATACTTTTATTTAGGAGTATTTTACTGTAATTATGGCCTTTACAGATTTTGGTTTAAATTTGGTTTTTGTACGGTTTTATGATTTAAATCTGCTAGTGTTAGGTAAAACTCGGGTTTTCAAATGAAATTAATGTTTTATCAAACATACCACGAATAAGCAAACTGTTTAAAAGCTTCTGCAATAAAAAAAATGTTTTGAAATTGAATAACGATTTGTAAATGAATAATGTTTTGAACACGAACGACACAATTTGAAGTTAACATAAGATAATAAAAAATGGTTAAATAGAAAAGATGATTTAGTAACGACATATTTTTTGAAAAGCACTACCATGTGACGTCAACAGATTCGGCCATAACGTCTAGGTCTGGTTTGGGGTGTTACAAATTGAAATTATATGAAATTGTAACTAATAAATTGAATTAAATTATTTTATAGATCAAGAACCAGTAGACAACCGAGGTAATGGGAAAGTTCTTGATTAGTTCTTGAACTTTTACTATCTCTTTAATTTAGCCCTGGTAAGTTCGTACGGTTTACTTTGATAAAAATTAAAATGTTATATTGATATTGTGTTGTGGTTGTTGGATATTTTAGGCATAATTGAATTGTTATAATTTGACGTGAGTCGAGAAAGAAATTGATTTGAACATTGTTAATACGATGATATATTGAGCCAGATGAACATAGGATAGGATACAATTGGCATGCCAATAAGTTTTTAATGCGCGCGATACGGACTTGACTTGTGATAAAATGGTGGTTACTGATTTGTTACCTTCCACCGAGTATACAGAAGTCCAACATTTGTTGCGAACTGTCGTGTTATATTTACAGTGATTCTAATGTGTTATCGAGGGCGGATATAAGGCCTTCGGGCGTGGAACTTAGTGCCTAGATGTGTTTTGGAGGGATGTTAGCCTATGGCTAGGCACTTGGTACCGAGGTGTGTTCTTGATTGGCTTGGCTCGTTTGAGTGTCTTGGTGTGTTCTAGATGGTTAACTACGTATCCAAATCTGTTTATATCATTCATCAGGTAAGCTTTGAATGGTTATATGATTCGTTATTGAATTTTATAAATGTTTACATGATTTTTTGAATGTATTAAATGAGAATTGATATTGATTAATTTAGCATAATTAATCAAGTTATACAATATGTGTATCAACATAAAGACTCACATGTTGAATAGTTGTGATTGACAGAATTATTGTTTATTAACTATTATTGTATGATTGATATGTTTATACGGTAAGTTTTCTCATTTCAACCGTTGAACTTACTAAGCTCTATCAAAGCTTACTCGTGTCATTTTTCTTGTTTCTTTGTAGATTACATTTTGTGGAATCGGGTGATCAGATCAACTTGAAGATCACACTATCCAGATATCTTTGGTAGTTTTTCATATGTTTACTTTTGTGTTATATGGCATGTAATAGGTGTGTTTGTATATGTCTGGATATTTGTTTCACATGTTACATCTTAGATTGGTGCAAAGTTGTTTGAGCCTGCTTATATATATGTCTTTGGTTTTGGTATGTATATGTTATTGTGAATTTGTTGTTGGCTATTTGGTATAAGTCTCATGGAAGTGTTTGAAATATGGTATATTGGAATGTGAATAGATTGAGTGAAATGGTAGACTTGGCAGGAGTTATTATAGGTACTTGAGAACTTTGAATGCAAACTAGTTTGGTATGAAATGTCAATTTGGTTTGGTAATTGAATTTTTGTGTCAAAGGGGGCACATTGGTTAGAAACTTAAGTTGTATGTTTTGGTATGTTTTAATCTTGTTTGAATGTGTTTTTAAGGTTTTAAAATTATTGATTTTGGTTTAACTTGGCACATACATTTTGGATGAAAATTTGTATTGTTTTGTAAGCTTTTTAAGGTGCACACAACCTAGGACATGGGCTGTCAGACGACGTATGTCACACATGGCCACATCATACAATCGTGTGTCTTATTGATTTAGGTGTAGGTTTGTCTACATGGTCATAGAAAGTTACAGGGCCTAGCAACCCAGCCTGCGACACAACTGTGTGACCCAAAATCACGTACCATCAGACTGTTACACGGTCTAGCCACACAGCCATGTTCTTGAGCCACACGGCTTGGCCATTTGACCCTGTGACCCCTGTTTCCAAAATTTTTTGTTTTGTTTCAAAATTAGTCCCTAATTGATTCCAAATTATTTTTAAGGCCCCGTAAGCTTGATTTAAGGTTTGTAAATGTATTTATGCTATGAATGAAATATATATCTGAATGTTGTAATTTAATTTAATAAATGAACGACTTAATGATGTTAGTTGTATTGATATGTGTCGTAATACTTCGTATCTCTAATCCGGCGACAGAAATGGATTAGAGGTGTTACATATACTCTCTTGGATGATTGATTTCTCTTTCCTCTATGGTGAGCTCCTTTAGAGCTTCTTGTGTTTTTTTTAAATCTTTTCATTTGATGAATTATTAGCCTTATCATCATTTTTTAATATCCCTACATCATCATCATCAACACAAGTATCCTTTCTAGGAAAAGGGTTAGCATAATTGAAAACATGTATTGACTCTGCAACTACTAAAGTTATTTTATTAAAGACTATAAAATTTAGAATTGAAGGAATAATCAGGAAAAATTCATTCATAACTTTTTTTTGGGACCGTCGATACACCCCGTGGCGCAGCGAAAAAATTATTCCATCGATCATCAACCATGGATCCATGTACGAGGAACGAATCGAGTTGAAATAGGGTTGAAAATATACCTTTTCAAACTGGAAAAATGGTGTGGAACATTGTTGGTTGAAATCTTTTGCGTGATGTCCATCCAAGCCACAACAAAAATGTCCCGGCCTCTACGTAGTCCACCAAGTCAACCAAGAATAGAAAAATTCTTTAAGCAATTTCAAAGAGAATTAAAATATGGCTGTGAGACTCCTTTTTGTAAGTGTTTACTTGGTAACCTTAACATACTCAAGGATATCTTCCTTTTATTTTCTTTTGGTATCATATCTCGGAAAGAAAAATGAGAGTATTCCCTTATTATTAGAGAAACAAAAGGAAAGTAATGAAAAAGAATTATATTCTTTCCAAAAGAATATCACTTTCCATGTCCTTTTATATTTTGACCGAAATTATTATAATTGTTTATATTAATAATTTCGGTAAAAAATATACAATTAATATTTTATATGAATCAAATTCATATATTATTTTTAAGTATGTTCTCTATTTGTGTACAACAAGTTAGTACGTATAATGTGTTCAATATTTAACTATAAAATTAATTTAATTTAATTCATGTGATAGCTAAATATAATACCAAATGTATTTGGATTCTGTTCGCTTCAACTATAGGGTCTGACCCTGTAGGCTATTGTAACATTAATAGTCATCCTAAAACATTTCTAATAATATAAGCAATGTGTCATTGTTACCTAAGTTACAAGAATTCGTAATTCGACATAACCTTATGGTGATAAACCTTTCATGTATTACATCCTTTTGTCCTCTATATCTATATTGGACACAAGTCATGGAACAGTCACACTTGCATAATCCAATCTCATGTTTCTTGATATCTCTAGTAGACTATAATAAACAAATGAGTATGATATGACATATCAACTTATTCTAGCATGGCCATGCATTTCTAGTCTCTCTCCATTAAGTAGCCTAAGATGTTGCTCCCATAATCTAAAAGGGACAAATCCTATATTGATCAACCATATCCCACTACATAGATTGTGACATATCTAACATCAGTTTTTATAGAACAACTAGTAACGAAAGATGTTTGACTATATCAAAATATACGACTCATGATGTTGGGATAATGATGATCTCAAGTCTGAGAATAGTAAACATAGTTATCACTATGAGTATTTTTGTGACATTTACATAATAATCCAAGAAACATACTCATAGCGGGTCATAGCGGGTCAGTCCAATATGTTGTTCTCTAACACGTACTCATGTATTGATTTTGACATCCCTCTATTAATGTGAACACTTTGTCATCAATCAACTACACATTAATCTCAATGCATTATTGTTGTCTAAGCTCACAATAATACTTGACTAAGGATCTTTTAAGAATAATCATATTTTTTTAGGACTTTATTACAAATTTTTTTATTTATATACACAGAAAAAGAAACTACAATAATAATGGCAATGTCTTATATTAATATTTTGGTAAATTATTTTCACAAAGCACGGTTCTAGCGATTTCTTCTAAAGTTATATTTTTCTTCTCAACAACTTCATTTTGTTTAAGGGTTCTAGGTACTGAAAAATTATGGCCAATCTCACTTGAGTTGCAAAAATTTCAAAACCAAGATTCTAAAATTTGGTTCCATGGTCATTTATAACACTATTAATAGAGTAACCTTTTTTATTTGGATTAATTTTTGAAAATGTGATGAATTTTTGTAAAGCTTCATCTTTAGTACTTAAGAAAAGAACCCATGTAAATCTCAAGTAATCATCTACAAGCACAAAAGCATATAGTTTTCCACCCTATTTAGTAGTCCTAATTGGTCTAGAAATATCAATGTAAATTAATTGAATTAGTCTACTAGTAGATACATCATATATAGGTTTAAAAGAAACTCTCTAATGTTTGCCTTTAACAAATGCATCACAAACTTTATCTAACTAAAACAAAAAACAAAAATTTTTGGCAATCCTCTTATTAATTCATTTTTAGCTAATTTATGCAATATGCTCATGCTAGCATGTCCTAATGTTCTATGCCACAATAAAGAAATATTTTCATTTTTAGCTTTAAAGCATATGTTTGATTCATGCATGTCATCTAAATGCATCATGTATATATTTCCTATTCTATGCCCTACAAGCATAATCTTATTAGACCTAATGTCAATTACTTTACATCCCTTTGACAAAAAAATAACACTGAGACCTTTATCACATAATTGATTAATACTTAATAGATTATGCTTAAGACCATTGACGTATAATACATTTTCAATAAAGATTGAAGAGTTATTCTACGAAGAATTGTTTACATTCCCTAATGCAAGTGTGACATCTGTCAAAGAGCTAAGCATGTGGTGTCTATACTCAAGTGTTTAACTGCTAAGATTTGATTTCGCTCATAGAAACAAGCTAATGATATCTTTTAAAAATTTTGAGAAGTATGCTAGTAAGAGGGAAATTTTTGAAGCTTGTGTAAGGTAATTTGTATCGTAGCTGATTTTAGCTTTGTAGGAACAACCAAAGTCATCCATATAATTTAAATTCTTAAAGGGATGAAATTTTCAAGGATAATATTATTTAAGGGGAGAAAGTAATAATGCCCCAGCTCTAGCGGGCACAAGGTCTGGCGTTGTCTTTTAGCAGTATGATTGGCGGAGTAGTCTTCACCTAAGTTCCCTTTCTGACATATAATGTGGGTGGATACAATTATGTGTTTAAGATGGTGTGGGCTCCATGCAAGGTCACTATGGTTTGTTGGAATAAAGATGTGATCAGTGAATCTGTATTGAGGGTTGAGTCCATGTTAGAGGCTAGTGTGCCTTTTTACAGTGGAACCATACAAGTTACAAGGTAAGCTGGTTAGTAGCTAACCGGACGTGAACCAAGATAGTTAAAGATCAGGAGAAATACTCAATTAGGTTTTTTAGAAGTTGTGGACTTTGATAAAACAATTTAGTGGTGATATGACATTTTTCAAGTTCTAATAAAGACCTGGACTATTTTAATAGGTCTTCAAGTTTGATTAAAGGGAGTCCTCTTCTACTCTTTTCCAAAATAATGAAATATAAGGCTAAAGGAATCAAAAGTACCATTTTAAGCTGGATTGGAAACCCTAGATTTTATCAGAAATATTTTCATACCAAGGTAAGTTATATGGCTCTAAGTAGATCTGTATGGGTGGATGGAGAAGTAAGGCCTTGTGTAGGGGTTATTTGGGTTTAAAATGATTGTAAAGGTTATTTGTGAAGGTTTTAATGGTGATCTTATCTTTTATAAAACAATGGTTGATGCAGTTCCTGATTGAGTGTTGGATCTGGAGTCCATGTTACTATCCAAAATTGTCAGGTGAGTCCTAAAGCTCACTCTTGCGTGTGTTTTCTCGTTTATTTTAGATACTTCTTTAAAGAATCGTATGAACCATGAACTGAGATTAGAAAAGAATGGTATGAAGAGTATGATGATATACGAATGTTTAATAAGATTTGCATGTATAGTTTGTAAGAATCTGACAAGTATATGTGATAAGAAATATGGAGTTAAAGATTTGGCTGTAAGAACATGTTTGGAATGTTTAAGATGAGATGAATGTTAAGTTTGGTGCTAACGCATGAAACGTCTATTAAGTGTTTGTGTCTATTCATCGTAGTGGAATCTAAAAGGGTTCATCAGGACTTTAAACATGATCCTTAAAAGGAAAGCCCATGGGAATGACACCATATCCTTTAAGACCATAGTTGGTGGGTTATGGCATCATATGGAAAGAACTAAAGAAAGGTTATTACCAAATAGGGTACTTGGGATGATGAGGGGCAAACCTCATGGAATGTGAGTCTAGGCAAATCTCTATCATGAACATGCTAGAAAATGGAAGCCTTTTTGGCAATCTATTAAATAAATGCCTTTGTGGCAATCTAAGGAAAGGAAAGCCCTTGTGGAAAATGAAGAAAAGAATGCCTTTGTGGCACACACAAAAGAACGTCCCTTGTGGCAACCATCCAAAGGAAACGCCTCTGTGGCAGACCCTTAACGAAAGAAATGGTGTTTCCGAAGACCTTTAAAGGAATAGCATGTATGGTGTACACTAAAGGGATAATATGCATGGCGAACACTGAAGGGATAACATGTATAAAGAACTCAAAAGGAATGGTAGGTATAACGAACCCTAAAGGAAAGCCCATGTGGCATAACATATTACACTTTTGATAAGATAATCTAATGAGTTTTCTTTGTGGTGAACTCTATAAGAGTTGTTGTGGTAGATCATGCATGGTCTTAAGATAAGAACAGAGAAACTAGAATTTGCCAAAGCATGTGGCAATAAAAATATGGGCGAGTTAGACTTTAAGAACAAATCTAAGTAAGGGATATCTCAGATAAATTGAAGAAGGTTCTCTGTCAGTAATTATTAGAGGAAAAAAGGGTGTCTTACAGTAAAGATCAAACTGTATAATTAAAGAACGTATCATTTACCTATGTACAAAATCATTCATTAGTTTTGAAGAAATGATGGGTTAGAGTATGAATGTAGGAGTAACAATATTCTTTTTGTATGGTTCGCTGGAATGGGGATGGTTGAGGAATCACAAAAAAATAAAATTCGAAGAAGGTATTCAGCAGAGACATGTTGAAGAATAAAGAACAATGAGATGGTTAAATTAGAATTTCTAGATAGGAAGTGTAAAAACAATTTATGTTTCATTTTGGTTGGAACTCATCCCACACCATACCCTTGGGGTTGTACACTTCGAAACCCAACAAATCTATAGAGAAGTCTTTTAGGAAGTCGAAGTCTACCTGACTTAATTCCAATGGACTAGTGGCCACTTGGGCATAGATAATTAGGTTAGCCTTCCACTCTGGCAGTGCCTCAATTAAGTTTCTTGTCTTGTCCTCCTGATATTTTTTAAAGGCTTTATTGTTTGATTGGTGAAGACTATCCAACTTAGCCTCATAAAGTAGCTTCTAAGATTGGAGTTGCTCCTCCATGCTGGCAACTGTTGCCTTATAGAAATCAAGGAACTCATGAAAAGATCCACTCAACAGCCCTTAAGGAGATGAACCCAACTTGAACGCAATGTAAGAATGGAAAGCCTATTTCCATTGTTAATAGATCTTATCATATTCGCTTCAAAAGATCGAATTTAGAGAAATAGGGGATGGCCCTGAGGCTAAAGGTTGTGCCAAGGAAAGAACTCATCACTTCCATCTGAGGAAGAAAGTTGTAATTAAGGAATGGAGGGGATCACAGGTGGATGCAAAGGTAAAACTTTAGAAATGACTCTAAAATTTGAAGGACCCGTATCATGAACAGGGGAATTGGCGTTATGGGTGTGTTCCACTGGGATTAACGGCACAGCTGGTAGTGATGGAATTGTTAATGAAGGAATTTGTGGACTAGAAAGTGATTTCTTGAGTTTACTCCATTTGGGTTGTGGGGACTCACTCTCCTTAGTAGCTGGGGCATCTTCACCTCCCCTAGGCCTTTCCTGATACTTCTAAGTCACAGGCTGCTTGAAAGGAGCAGTTGAAGCACTCTCCTTAGTGTGAAATTTGTCCATAATGACCCTATTATCCATCCTTGGTGTTGGAGTAGGCGAATCATGAGAATCAAGAACAAACCTTGCACCATCAATGCAAGTGTTAGACTCACTTGAAGAAGAGTAATGAGCCAATTTCTGGAACGTATCCTACAAAACTCGTCAAAGAAAAATGGGGGCTCTCCTATGTGCCCAGTTAGAATTTGTGCTAGGACGGTATTGCAATTGTGAGGCCAAGCATCAGAAGCTGAAGGAATGTTGTAATCGTCCAACCAACTAATGCAGTCAGTACACTTATGACCTTTGGGGCTTTCCTTTGACAAGCAGTATTGCAAGACTTTTTTTCTGCAACCAATTCTACTAATTCAAGAGTACGTCCCCTACTTAGATGTTTGAACTGTTTGTTGGCAATCTTCGAGTTCAGAGGCTAACTTTGAAAGCAACCAGATTCCTCGAGAAATGGTCAGTAAGTGGGAAAACCAAACCCATCCTCAACCTTACAAGTGACACTTATAAATTTTTCCTTTCTCTGATGTAGATTGGAGAGACAATTTTGCATGATTAGGTGAAAACCTTAGCAAACACTGAAGTGGGCCAAACCAACGCTAGTCCCTTGTTTGGTAATCTTAAGTTGGTAAAATTTCTGGAAGACTCCAAACAACAGAGTCTCGTTTCATTAGCAGCAGTCTATGAAGTAAGCCATAAGGGTCCACTAAGACAAGGCCGATAATTATCTTGGTGCAATGTCGTACTCTAAAAGCATTGAACAGAAGAAGGGGCGTAGAGGCAGATGGAAGCCAGCCTCTAATAGAATAAAAGGAAGGATAAAACCTTGAAAGTTGTCACTTAGAAGACACCTCGATGGTATTTCAGTGTCATAGGAAAATTTCAAACGACGGAAGCCTCAGGATATCAAGAATCAGTCCGTTTTCTCCTAAGTTGTGCTACATTCATACATAGCAGGAAAGCTCAAGGACGAGTATTTTCAAGCTCTTGGGGTCCAAATATGGTATGATTTTTTAAGCTTAAAATTTTGCTACTTTGGGTACGACCTCGACCACGAATACTCATTCTTAATATTCTTGTATGAAATAAGGAAAAAGAATGAGGAATAAGAAGAAATAAGATTTCTTTTGAGGACTCTGGAAAGTTAGAGAAGACGGAGGTAGAGATAGAAGTTAGAAATTTGTTAAGGAATTCAAAAGGCTTAACAAAATTGTTAAGGAATTCGAAAGGCTAAACAAAGTGTTACGGTAAGGTTTAGAGTCTTTTTCTTTTAGGGATAAATAAACGTGTTCGAAAAGTTATTCTGCGAAGAATTGTTTACATTCCCCAATGCAAGTGTGACATTTGTTAAAGAGGTAAGCGTGTGGTGTCTATACTTGAGTGTTTAACCGCCAAGATTTGATTCCTCTCAAAGAAGTACGCTAATGATATCTTCTCAAACTTTTGAAAAATATGCCAATAAGAGGGAAATTTTTGAAGCGTGTGTAAGGTAATTTGTATCGTCGCTGATTTGTGCTTTGCAAGAACAACCAAAGTCATCAAGATAATTGAAATTTCTAGAGGGATGAAAATTTTGAGGATGATATTTTATTTAAGCGGGAAAGAGTTGTACTGCCCCAGCTCTGGTGGCACAAGGTCCGGCGTAGCCTTCTAGCAGTATGTTAGGTGGAGTGGTATTTGCCCAAGTCCTCTTTCTGGTGTATAATGTAGGCAGATACAATTATGTGTTTAAGATGATGTGGGCTACATGTAAATTTGCTATGGATTTTTAGAATAAAGATGTGATTAAATGAATTGGTATTGAGGGTTGAGTCCATGTCAGAGGCTGGTGCGCCCTTTTTTAGTGGAATTGTGCAAGTTAAGTTGCAAGGTAAGCTGGTTAGGAGCTATCCGAATGTGAACCATGATAATTAAAAGATAATGGAAAATACTCAGTTAGGTTTCTCAGAAGTTGTGGACTTTGATAACACAATTCAATGGTAATATGACATTTGTCAAGTTCCAATAAAGACTTCGACTATTTTAATAGGTCTTCAAGTTTGACTAAAGAGAGTCCTCTTCTACTCTTTTCCAAAATAATGAAATCTAAGGCTAGAGGAATCAAAATTTTTATGGCTCTAAGTAGATATGTATGGTTGAATGGAGAAGTAAGGCCTGGTATGGGGGTTATCTAGGTTTGAAATAATTGTAAATTTTATTTGAATGGGTTTTAATGGTGATCTTCTATTCTATAAGGTGGTGGTTCCTGCAGTCCCTAATTGAGTGCTGGATCTAGAGTCTATGTTGCTATCCGAAGTTGTCAGGTAAGTCCCCAAAGCTGACTCCTATGTGTGTATACTCGTTTATTCTAGATACTCCTATAAATAATTGTATGAATCATGAACTAAGATTAATAAAGAATGGTATGATAAGTATGCTAATATACGAATGTTGGATAAGATTTGCATGTATAGTTTATAAGAATCTGACAAGTGTAGAGTACGTGATAAGAAATCTAGAGTCGAAGATATGACTGTAGGAACATGTTTGGAATGTGTAAGATAATATGAATGTTAAGTTTGGTGTTAATGCATAAAAGGTTTGTTAATTGTATGTGTTTGTTCACTGCGGTGGAATCATATGCAAAGAACTATAGAAAGGTTATTACCTAATAGGGTTCTTTGTGTGACCCAGGACGATGAGGGGCAAACCTCACGAAATGTGAGTTTAGGCGAATCCCTATCATGAACTCACGAGAAAATGGAAGCCTTTGTAGAAATCTAAAAATGGAAGCCTCTGTGGAAGTCTATGAAATGGAAGCCTTTGTGGCAATCTAAGGAAAGGAAAGCCCTTGTGGCAAATGAAGAAATGAATGCCCTCGTCGCACACACAAAAGAATGGCCCTTGTGGCAACCATCTGAAGGAAACGCCTCTGTGGCAGACTCTGAAAGAAAGAAATGACGTTCCTGAAGAACTCTAAAAGGATAGTATGTGTGGTGAACTAACCAGCTATGTGCGTGTACATTAAAACAATGATTTTATATAATAATTTTAAAACCCGATTTTACTGCAAGCGTACAGCGTCAGTTGAAATATTTTTAGTTCCGATTTTACTGCAAGCGTACAGTGTCAGTTGAAATAACTAGCATACACAATAGAGTCTAAGCGGTTACTGATACAATTTTATAGTACAGCAATTCATCACAAGATAAGTTTGTAAGAAAATTAAATATTCTATTATAGGGACTAAATTGTAAGAAATATAAAACCAAAGGACTATCCAATAAATAACTAATGGGGGTTGGTTGAATTAAATGTGATTCACTGGACCTTGGACAATGGACATAAATCACGTTTTGAAGTGTATTCTAATGACCTTTTATTGCCAAAAATGCCCCTACACGAGCTTTTGTGATTAGTGGATAGGGTAGACAAAGAATACACTTTTAGTCCAAGTTTGTCCCTCTGAAAAAGGTGATATCGTGATACCCAGAATAGGATATCGTGATACCTCAGACAGTATTAAACCTTGGGGTCTTCCTTAGGAGCTGGATATCGCGATACCCAAAGAGGATATCGCAATACCACTAAAGGGAGTCTTTACTCTTGTATACTGTTGGATGTATCGTGATTCTGAGAGTTGGATATCGTGATACTCTTGTCCTAGATGCCGTTATCACTCGTTTTCAACCTCTAATGCATCCCTACATTACTCAAACACATGTTAGGCCTCCTAATGACACTATCAGCCAATTTGGGTCACAAAATAGACAAAAATAAGACATTTTCACTTATTTAACCAAAAATACAAAAATAAGGAAAACTACGTTAAAGACGCTATTTTGCTCGAGAAAAAACTCCCTAAGTACATTGGAAAAGCATAATTTGTCACATCAATTTCTGGCTGATCATGAACACTGAAGGGATAATATGTTTGTTGAATACTAAAGGGATAATATGTATGGAAAACTTGAAGGAACGGCAGGTATAACGAATCCTGAAGGACAGCCCTTGTGGCATACCATGTTACACTTTTGATAAGATAATCTAATAAGTATTCATTTTGATGATCTCCATATGAGTTGTTATGGAAGATCCTACATGGTCTTAAGATAAGAATAGAAAAACAGGAATAAGCCAGAGCATGTGGCAAATTAAAACTATGGGCGAGTTAGAGTTGAAGAACAAATCTAAGTATGGGTTATGTCAGGTAAATTGAAAAAGGTTATATGTATGTAATAATTAGAGGAAAAAGAGGTGTCTTCTAGTAAAGATCAAACTGTATAATTAAATAATGTACCCTCTATCTATGTACGAAATCTTTCACAGATTTCAAAAAAATGATGGCTTAAAGTATGAATGCAAGAATAACAGTGTTTTGTCTGTATGGGCCTCTAGAATGGGGATGGTTAAGGAATCACGAAAGTGCAGAGTGAAGAAAGTGAGTTATGTGTCGAAAATTTGAAGAGTAAGGCATGATTTCAAAATACGTTGTGACATCTATAGTATGAAGAATGAAATTCTAGAAAGGTATTCGCCAGAGACGAGCTGAAGAATAAAGGACAATGAGATGGTTAAATTGAATTTCCAGATGCAACGTGTAAAAACAATAATGGTAATTGGTGCTTACCTCACTAAGTTCTCATGAACTTACCCCTATGTGTTATATTAAAAATATATTGATTTGGGTCTGCACCAGGAGGGATGACGCTAGCGATACGCCAAAGGAGAGGCATATCATGATATTATGCATACAGAGCAAGTTTGTTGGCGTGTTCGAGCTTGAATTCTTTTATAAAAGGCTTTTACATGGAATAATTATAATAGACAAGTACATCAATTCAATCATAGTTGTAAATAAATTCTCTATGTATACCAATTAAATTCTCATATTATTCACACTTAAAAATTTCTTAGAGAAATTTATTATTAAACAGTTGTAATTGAATGTAAATTTGTATAATTGAGTGAGCTACATATGTACTTGAGTAGTAACACCCTAGATTTGAATTCGGTTCATCAGATCAGGTTTGGGGCATTACAAATTATTCTACGAATATTTTAATCATATATTCACACAAATTTCAGTCTATAAAAAGGCTTTAGTAACCCTAGAATTTACATCTTCATCACATTAAAATTAAGAGTAGATTAAGAGAGTTTTGAGAGAGTTTAAGAGAACTTCATATTTTAGCCTTTGAGCTTTGTTTTCTTCCAAGATTCAGGGTGTTTGTGTTTTGGTTATCTCCATCTAGTACTCTTTCAGATTTTTTGATTATTTAGTGAAGCCTACTTTGCCTATTGTTTTTACCCTCTTCAGAGGAGTTTTCCACGTAAAATTTGTGTTCGATTTTCTCTACATTTTTTTATTGTTTATACGGGTTGATTCCCAACAACGTTTATGTTTTATCTTCTCCATAAGTTGCTAAACATTTTTTCTTGTTGAATGGATTTCGATGTTTTGATTCTAAAAAATTGTGAGATTTAATTTATTATTAATATTTTCTTTATTCTTTGGTAATTTTATAGCAAATATTTAGGTTTTTAAAATATAGAGCTCATATTTGATAACTTAGAATATTTGTCTTGTCAATTAGATTTTAATTGTTTAATTAGTTCTAATATTCATGAAGAATAACATGATAGGGTATAAGCTATGTATTCAATTTAGGTTATGTGGATATCTAATCTAGTCTAAATAAACCATGTTTATGTGTTTGTTTATTCCAATCTTAATGCTAGTAATGAGTTAAATACTAGGTGTTCGTTATTGATTATTTATCGATAAGGAAAATAACTAATGGCATTTGTCTTGGCTTTTGAGTAGGTAAGAAGAGATTGATTGCTAGGTGTTCGTTGGTAACTATAATCAAATTATCATAAAATATTGAAATTTATATTTTGATCGATGATCAAATCCATGAATCAAAATTGAGATTTTACCTTTGTTACGCTTACATCATATTTTTAAAATTTTAATTATGATCTTTCTGTTGGGAGTTTTATTTTAAATTTTAGTTTCTAACTTAAAAAACCTATTTTTCTTTATTTTACTTGTTTTCACTAAGAGGAATAAAATTATCATTAGTCTACAAAGATTCAACCCTACTTACCGTTATACAAAAAAAAAATTATATTTTTGAGTAGGAACTTTTTGTAGGTTTTAACACCCCATCAAATTTTAATTAAGAGATTTGTATTTGCTAGTGGTGTCGTGAAGTGTTTGAACTGAACTGAAATGCCGAAGTGGTAGAGGTATAGTGGAATGTGTGGAGAGAAAATTTAGGGATTTGGATAGTGGCAGTGGTTGGACAGTTTTAGGAGAAATTTGAGGGATTTGGGGATAATAGGGCTAAAATTTTTTATTTCTTTTATTTTTATTTTTGTTATTTTCAAATTCCCAAAGTTCCTCCATCATTCTGTCGTTTCTTCACCCCCAGCTCTGCTGAACTTCTGCCAAAGTTTCTTTTCCTGCTCCATTCTTACCGATTTTGGCCATTGGTTTACCTTTTCTCTTTTCGTTTACCGGAGTTGCACAAAGAATTTCTCCCTTTCTATCGTTGTTATTTTTCTTCTTCATTCATCGCATTAAGTTATGTCGAAATCAAGTCTCCCAATTTCGATTGTCAAGGTTTCGGTAAGTCTTAGTAGGTAATTTGTTTCTTTTTGATAACTTCCCTTTTAATGTGTTCCGTATATGACGTTAGGGGGAGGTTTTCAAGCATCTGTGGTCACCAATCGAAGTTGTTTATCATGTGGAAAATTTTGTTCATTGATCGAATGTGAGAGGTTAGTCGCTTTTAGGTTAAACCTTGATTGGAGGAAGTTGTATGATAACTTGTAGGTCTAATTTAGTGTTTTAATCAGAAATGAGGTGCTGGTGTTCTCAGGATTGCATTGGCTGTGAATCGAAACCAGGTGTGTGTAACCACAACATTGAAAACAGTAATCGGCGAAAAGCTAAAAAATGGGGCTATTGATGCCACACTAGCATGTGGCCGCCCTTGTGGTAGGCCAATTGAAGGAACATGAGCGTTTGAATGATGAGACAAGCCATGTGCGATACACGATCCAAACCAAATAGGGTCGTATGGGCCACACGGGTGTATGGGCCACACGGGTGTATGGCCCCACACAAGTGAACCACAGGGCATGTGGGATTTTTGGGTTAGACCGTGTGATCCACACAGCCAAGGCCATTTTGGGTCGTGTGGACCACATAAGCATGTGCGTCCACACGGGCCGACAACATGGGCGTGTGAGCCCATTTCCACTATTTTGTTGCTAAGGTTGCACGGGTCACCAGACAACTGTGAACCTACAGTAGGGTCGGTAAGCTTACCTAGACTCCTAATTGACTGAAATGACTGTATGACTGATATATATATTTACATGTTATTGAGCATGATAATATTTAATGAATTGATATTGTATGCACTATTGCTATGATATAGCATGTCATTACTATATATTGCATTGCATTGGGTTAGGTGTTGGTATTGTTCGGAGGAAGTGTGCAGAAAGGCCTCGGGCTAATTTTACTGGCAGCTCAGTTGTAAAGCACTGTTTAGTGCCGCATTCGGTACTTTTTGTAGTGTAGGGATTGAAGGGTTGATTATATCCCCACAAGAAGTGTAGGGTTGGATGGATATGGTATGTAGAAGCTGGCTGGGTAGGATTTTGTGACTGTATATCTATTACTGTACTGATTACTGATACTGTAATGGGCTAAGGCCCTAATGCATGACTAATTCTGTACTGAATTGAGCTAAGGCCCTAACTAAAACTAAATCTGATACTGAAAGGGCTTAAGCCCAGGCTATGACTGCATTTTGTCTGCTTGCTCTATATAGGGATTACACACTGAGTTTTCGTAAACTCACCCTTCTGGTTTATCTGTACAGGTAATCCCTAGGCTTGGGCAAACTGATGCCGCAGAGGACTCAACGATGGCCACACAACCTTATTTGACTCTGTTTCGCACTTAAATGGTGATTTTAAATTTCATTTGGGAATTTTATTATAAATATGGTCTCTACGAATTTTTATTAAATTTGGGATTTTTATTAGTTATGGGTTATAACTACTACTTTTTTTTCGAAAACTCAAGTTTTCAAAAGAACCAAACGTCTTAACAAAATACTCATGAATATATAAATTATTTTAAAAGCTTCTGCGTAGAATAAACGTTTTGAAAGCTTTCGAATGATTAATTAACATGATATTAGAATTAATAAGTGCTAATAAAAAGATTCTAAACGGAAAATTTTTTAAGCAAAGTTACGATTTTTAAACACTTTAACATGTGACACCATCAAATTTGGCTATAACGATCAAGTCGGGTTTGGGGTGTTTCATTTAGTAGTATTAGAGCCAGGTTTCGAAATCGACTGTGTATGTGTGTTTTTAAGACATGATTTCTGAGAATTGATTTCTAAATATTTTTTTGAAAGTGTGGTACACCGAGTCTCCGGTACTGATCCAGTAAGTTTTTTGAAACTGAGAATTGTCTAAATTAAAACTGAAACTGTTTTGATAGTATATCCTGAAACTGCTACAGGTAGTATATACTAAAACTACTATAGATAGACTGTACTGAAAACGCTTAAAATAGTGTATACTGAGACTGTTGTAAAACTGGTAGACATTGATTGACACTGCGATATACGAAACAAACTTTACACTTCTGATACTGTTTTCATAAAATATCTATTAATAAACACTGGAACTGTAAAATGATGCATAAAACTGTTAATACAGATAAAACACAATTAGACAATGAGCACTAGAGGTGCTCGCAGACAGGGTACAAGAGGTCGTGGTATAGGTCGTAGAGGTGCTCGAGTTGGGACTTCATCATCTGGCAATCTTCCTAATTTAGATACTAGTGAGACACTGGCTTCACCTGTGGCTGAGGCTGGGTCTCATGATCGAGCGATTGAGGACGACGCACTGTCCAAGGCCATGTTGAGGATTTTAAAGGGTGTCGTTGGGCCCAATAATGGATCTTGAGGGTGCAGGTCGATTACGGAATGACTCCGATCTAACGGGGTTGAGCTTTTCAAGGCTATTGCTGGAGTTGCCCCTTATGTGGCTGAGTACTAGATAGAGGCCACAGAGAGGATTATGGACGATTTGGACTGCACTCCCGAGCAGAAATTAAAGAGCGTTGTATCGCTGCTACGTGTTGAGGCGTATCAGTGGTGGCTCACTATTAAGGAGGGTACTCAGCCTGATTGGCTAACCTAGGAGTTCTTTAAGATCGCTTTCCAGAGGAAGTATGTGGGGGCCAATTATGTAGATGCTCCTAGGAGGGAGTTCCTAAATCTAACTCAGGGAGACAGATCGGTGGCTGAGTATGAGGCTGAATTTCTGAGATTGAGCCGATATGTCCGAGGTATGGTGGCGACTGAGTACGAGCGATGTGTTCCCTTCGATGATGGCCTCAGGGATAATCTGAGGGTTTTGATAGCTCCATAGGTGGAGCGAGACTTTGTTACTGGTTGATAAGGCACACATTACCGAGGAAATAAAATGCGCTAAACGCCAGAACTGAGAGAGATAGGAGCAAGAGGGATTTAGAGCCCTCGAGTTCCTTTCAGAGGCCTAAGAAAAAGGTTAGAGTTGAAGGGTCGATCAAAGTTGGGGCTCCTATTGCTACTAATGGATAGCCATCGTGCACTAACTGTGGTAGACGCCATCAGGACGAGTGTTGGAAAAGAACTGGAGCTTGTTTGAGGTGCGATTCATTAGAGCACCGTATTAGAGAGTGTTCGCGGAGGTCTGGTCAGATGCAAGCTCCGGATACTGGTAATGCACCACCACCACCGAGAGTAGCTCAGTAGCCACAGAAAGGTCGTGGTCAGGCCAGAGGTGGTAATAGATTGGGCCGTGGTCAGAGAGCACCAGGCAGAGGTGTTGGTCATACTAGGGCAAGGCAGTCGGCTTTAGTTTATGTTGCACATCACCGGAAGGATGGAAATGTTTCAGACATTATCACGAGTACGTTCTTTATTTATAATGTACCTTATACTACACTGATAGATATAGGATCCACTCACGCCTATATAGTTTGTATTGTGTCTAAAAACTTGGGTATCTTGGTTGAGAGCATTGTGATTGAGATGACTGTACTGAGTCAGCTAGGACAATCAGTAAGGGTAAATAAGTTGTTTAAAGACGTTCCTTTAGAGGTTCAAGGGGTTATTTTTCTCACTGATCTGATGGAACTGCCTTTTTGAGAGTTTGATCTGATTCTGGGAATAGACTGGTTGGTTAAACACCAAGTCAGCTTAGATTGTGCCACAAAAAGGGTTGTACTAAGAACTGAGGAGGATACCGAGGTAGTCGTAATTGGGGAACGTCAGAACTACTTATCGAATGTGATTTCTGCATTGAGGGCGGAAAAGTTGGTTCGTAAGGGATGTCAAGCGTATCTGGCCTACATTAGTGTTTCAAATTTTAAGGGTTCTTTGGTTAAGGATATCAGGACGGTTAAGTACTTTTTGGATTTTTTTCTGAAATCCTACCTGGGTTATCTCCGAATCTTGAAGTAGAGTTCGAGATTGAGCTCCTTCCTGGTACAGCTCTGGTGTCCATCACTCGCTATAGAATGGCACCGAAAGAGCTTGTGGAGCTTAAGGCTCACATTCAAGAGTTACTGGATCGTGGGTTCATCTGCCCTAGTATGTCTCCGTGTGGAGCACCAGTTCTATTCGTGGAAAAGAAAGATGGATCCATGCATATGTGTATTGACTATCGACAATTAAACAAGTTGAGAATCAAGAATAAATATCCCTTACCGGGGATAAATGATTTGTTTGACCAATTTCGAGGGGCTTCAGTTTTCTTCAAGATTGATCTCCAATAAGGATATCATCAATTGAGGGTTAACGTGACCAATGTATACAAGACAGCATTTAGGACTCTATACGGTCATTACGAGTTCCTAGTTATGCCATTTAGACTAACAAATGCATCAGCAGCTTTCATGGATCTGATGAACCGAGTTTTCTAGCCCTATCTGGATCAGTTCGTGGGGGTTTTTATTGATGACATACTGGTGTACTCGAAGACTGAGGGTGAGCACGATAAACACCTCCGAGTGGTTCTGCAGATCTTGCAAGATAAACAACTGTACACCAAGTTCAGTAAATGTGAGTTCTGGTTACGGTAAGTAACACTTTTGGGCCATGTGGTTTCTGCTAAGGGGATTCGGGTCGATACTCAAAAGATTGAAGCGACGTTGGATTGGAAATAGCCTAAAACTGTATCTGAGATTCGTAGTTTTCTAGGACTGGCAGAGTATTATCGATGATTTGTAGAAGGTTTTTCACTGATTGCAGCACCATTGACTAAGCTGCTACGTAAGGGTGTGCCATTTAACTGGACTAATGTGCAGCAAGAGAGTTTTGAGAAGATTAAAATTGTACTAACTGAGCCCTTGATTTGATATAACCAGAGTTTAAAAAAGAGTTTACTGTCTACAGCGATGCATCACATGTCGGTTTTGGATGTGTGTTGATGCAAAAATGTAAGGTGGTAGCGTATGCGTCTCGTCAACTTAAGACTCATGAGGCGACTTATCTGACACATGACCTAGAGTTGGTTACAGTGGTGTTTGCATTGAATACCTAGAGGCATTACCTATATGGTGAAAAGTGTATCATCTACACGAATCACAAGAGGCACAAGTATCTCCTCTCTCAGAATGAGCTAAATCTTACACAGCATAGATGGATTGACCTGCTTCAGGATTACGACTGTACGATTGAATATCACCCTCAGTCTATTTGATGACGAAATTCTGCTAGTTGAGCTTCAGGTTAAGCCTACGTGGATCAAGTAGATTAAAAGTAAGCAGTTGGATGACGTATCTTTGGGTCTTCGTTTTTGACAGGTTGAGAGTAGGCATACTGAGGACTTTGGACTGAATAGCGAAGGGGTACTCTGTTTCCATGGGAGAATCTATGTACCGAAAGACACTAAATTGAGGCAGTCTATATTGAGGGAGGCACATAGTAGCCCTTATGCTATGCATTTCAGCGAAAATAAGTTGTACAAAGACCTTCGAGAATTATATTGGTAGCCAGGTCTTAAGCGAGAGGTTACCGAGTTTGTGGCTAAATGTCTGACATGTCAACAGGTTAAGGCTGAGCATTAGTTACCTTTGAGTTTGTTGCAGCCGGTTAAAATTCCACTATGGAATGCGAGCGCGTAACTATGGACTTCGTTAGTGGGTTGCCTCTAACACCCACTAAGAAGGATTCTGTATAGGCCATCGTGGATTGATTGACCAAGTCCAACCATTTCATTCCGGTTCATACTGACTACTTGCTGCAGAAGCTGGCTAAACTATATGTGTCTGAGATAGGGAGACTGCACGGGGTACCGGTTTCGATCATATCTGATAGGGATCCTCACTTCACACCCTGGTTCTAGAAGAAACTACATGAAGCTCTAGGTACAAGGTTGAACTTTAGTACTATGTTCCATCCTCAAACAGATGGTCAATCTGAGAGGGTGATTCAGATACTAGAGGATATTTTGAGGAGCTGTGTCATTGACTTCCGAGGCAGTTGGGAGGATTACTTGTCACTAGCAGAGTTTGCTTATAACAACAACTATCGGTCTAGCATTTAGATGGCACCTTACGAGGCATTATATGGTCGTAGGTGTCGTACACCTTCATGTTGGACTGAGTTGGGTGAGCGACGTGTTCTGGGCCCTGAACTAGTTTCTGATACCGAGGATAAAGTTAGATTGATTTGAGATCGATTGAAAGCGGCGTCTGATAGACAGAAGTCTTACGCGGATCTGAAATGTCGTGAGATCAAGTTTTCTGTGGGACACTTCGTTTTTCTTAAGGTCTCGCCATGAACGAAGGTACTGAGATTTGGTCGTAAAGGAAAGCAAAGCCCTAGGTTTATTGGACCCTATCGCGTGCTAAAACGAGTGGAACTGATTTCCTACCAGTTAGAGCTACCTCTAGAGTTGTATCGGATTCACGATGTTTTCCATGTATCGATGTTGAGGCGCTACCGCTCTGATCCCATGCATATTGTTCCTGTAGAGGAGATCGAGGTTAGGCCAGGTCTGACCATTGAGGAGGAGCCTAATCAGATATTGGATCGCAACATAAAGATTCTGAGGAGGAAATCATCCCACTGGTTAAGGTTCTATGGCATAATCATAGCTCTAAGGAGGCCACATGGGATCCTGAGGATGAGATGTGTCAGCAGTATCCTCATCTGTTCTGATCAGGGAAAATTTTGAGGTCAAAATTTTCTTTTAGGACGGTAGAGTTGTACCACCACAAATTTTGTATATTTTTTCTATGTATTTATGACACAATTGTGTATCTGCTTCAGTGGTTAAGTGCTCTGGTGTGTGTGTGAGGTCTTAAGTTCAAGCCTTGTCTGGGGAAAATTTTTTTATTTTTCTGAACAAAGCCCTATCACTAGTCAGTAGGCTTAAAATTAAATGTTGGTAAAATATGTCAAAATGGACCTGCTGGATTGGTGGTTAAGTGGAGTGTAAATAACCTGAAAGTCTGGAGTTTTAGTCCTTGCGCAAACAAGGGATTTATTTTTGCTAGTGGCGTCATGAAGTGTTTGAACTGAACTGAAAAGCCGAAGTGGTAGAGGTGTAGTGGGAAGTGTTGAGAGAAAATTTAGAGATTTGGATAGTGGGAGTGGTTGGACGGATTTAGGAGAAATTTGAGAGATATGGAGATAATGAGGCTAAATTTATTTTATTTTATTTTATTTTTTACTATTTTGTTATTTTCAAATTCCCAAAGTTCCTCCATCATTCTACCATTTCTTCTCCCCTAGCTCTGCTGAACCTCTGGAAAAGTTTCTTTTTCTGCTCCATTATTGTCGATTTTGGCCATTGGTTTACCTTTTCTCTTTACTTTTGCCGGAGTTGCACTAAGAATTTCTCCCTTTCTGTCATTGTTCTTTTTCTTCTTCATTCATCGCATTAAGTTCTGCCGAAATCAAGTCTCCCAATTCCAATTGTCAAGGTTTCAGTAAGTTTTAGCAGGTAATTTGTTTCTTTTTGATAACTTCTTTTTTGATGTGTTTCGTATATGATGTTAGGGAGAGGTTTTCAAGCATCTGTTCACCAATTAGAGTCGTTTATAGTGTGGAAAATTCTGTTCATTGATCGAATGTGAGAGGTTAGTCGCTTTTGGGTTAAACCTTGATACAAGTTCGTTATGGATTGTTCTTTTTAATCAATATGCTATCCTGGATTTCGTAAGTGCCATTGTAGTTTGATTTTGTTATTTGTATTGTCTACTCCGGGTGATTAAATTCGATAGCAATCACTCAATTGTGGGATTGACTGTTATTGTTTTTGTTGGTAAGGGTGAATCTCTTTAAGCACCCAGTCTTTCGACGTGATAAGTGTTGGGGTGCATCGAATCGTCTAAGGTAAGCATTTTGGAATCGGAGGAAGTAGAATTATTACTTGTTTTTAGGTCTAACTTAGTGTTTTAATCGAAAATTAGGTGTTGGTGTTCTCAGGATTGCATTGGCTGTGAATCGAAACCAGGTGTGTATAACCACAACATTGAAAATGGTAATCAGTGAAAAGCCAAAAAAATAGGGCTGCCGATGCCACACGGGCGGCTAGACGCCCGTGTGGTAGGCCGTGTGATGGAACACGGGCGTGTGATCAACGGACAGGTCGTGTGCGATACACGGGCCAAACCGAATTGGTCCATGTGGGCCACACGAGTGAACCACCCGGGCGTGTGGGATTTTTGGGTCAAGCCGTGTGATCCATACGGCCAAGGCCATTTTGGGCCGTGTGGACCACACGGGCGGATAACATGGGCGTCTGAGTCGATCTCCACTATTTTGTTGCTAAGGTTGCACGGGTCACTGAGATGACTGTGAACCTACCGTAGGTCGGTAAGCTTACCTAGACTCCTAATTGACTGAAATGACTGTATGACTGATATATATTTACATGTTATTGAGCATGATGATATTTAATGAATTGATATTGTATGCACTGTGTCTCTGATATAGCATGTCATTATTGTATATTGCATTGCATTGGGTTGGGGGTTGGTATTGTCCGGAGGAAGTGTACTGAAAGGCCTCAAGCCTAATTTACTGGCAGCTTAGCTATAAAGCATTGTTTAGTGCCGCATTCAATACTTTTTAGAGTGTAGGGATTGGTGGGTTGATTATATCCCCACAAGAAATGTAGGGTTGGACGGAGATGGTGTGTAAAGGATGGCTGGGTAGCATTTTGTGACTGCATATCTGTTACTGTACTAATTACTAATACTATAATGGGCTAATGCCCTAATGCATGACTGATTCTGTACTGAATTGGGCTAAGGCCCCAACTAAAATTGAATCTGGTACTGAAAGGGCTTAAGCCCAGACTGTGACTGCATTTTGTCTGTTTGCTCTATATGGGGATTACACACTAAGATTTCGTAAACCCACCCTTCTAATTCATCTGTACAGGTAATCCCTAGGCTTGGGCGGATCGTTGCGGTAGAGGACTCAGCAGTGGCCTCACAACCTTATTTGACTCTGTTTCGCACTTAAATGTTGATTTTAAATTTCATTCAGGAATTTTATTGCAAATATGGCCTCTATGGATTTTTCTTAAATTTGATATTTTTATTAGTTATGGGTTATAACTACTACTTTTTTTGGAAAACTCGAGTTTTCAAAAGAACCAAACGTCTTAACAAAATACTCACGAATAAGTAAACTGTTTTAAAAGCTTCCGCATAGAATAAACATCTTGAAAGCTTTCGAATGAGTAATTAACATGATATGAGAATTAATAAGTGATAATGAAAAGATTCTAAACGGAAAATATTTTAAGCAAAGTTATGGTTTTTAAACACTTTAACATGTGACACCGTCAGATTCGGCTCTAACGATCAGGCCGGTTTTGGGGTGTTACACATCATTCATTAGTCTTCAAGTAGTTTTCTTAGTCTTAGAATCATATTACAGTTCAGCTACTCAAAAAATCGATGCATAAAAAGAAATAAAATTATCACTAGTCTCTAGCAACAATGTCAAATTTTGTATATAGCAGTGAGTAGGGTCAAATTTAAAGAGATCGGCGATAATTTTATTTCTTTTGATGAAAACGAGCAAAATAAAGAAGAAGAGGATATCTAAAATTAGAAACTAAAATTAAAATTAAAATTGTCAAAACAAATATCGTCATTAAAATTTAAGAAAATCAATACGATGAAGCCTAATCAAAGGTAAAATCTTAGTTTTGATTCATGGGTTTGATCGTCAATACAAAGATAAATTCCAATAATCTATAATAAATTGGCTACAATTACCAACCAATGCCTAGCAACCAATCTCTTCTTACATTCTAGTTAATTGAAACAAAAACCTTTAATTTTCCCTTATCAATAAATAACCCTATAATGAATGCTTAGGGTTTAACTTATTAATAGCACAAAGTGTTGGAAAATTGGTTTAGAAAACAATGTTTTTAGGCGCAACAAAAGTTTAATTTTTTTTTAAACTGAGCCTTGTGATATTTATAGTAATAAGATTTTAACCAAAATAGTGCATGTGTTTTGTACAAGGCAATTTAGGTCATTTTTCAGCATCCTACCGATTGATCCTCTCTGCTATCCTCGAACCCCAAATCACTTTGAGCGTGGGCTCAAACAAAACAAACTAAGTTTACAAAATTAAATATTTCTTAACTTTTAGTAGGAAAGTTAATTCTCTCTGTAGAATCAGAAACTATGAGCTTTCACAGAAAATATAATTTATTCAAATAAACAAATTACCACTATTTTCTAATAGAATAATGATGCTCTCAAAGATGTGTAAATAGCTTAGCTCATAGTTCCTATTTATAGAGCAATGGTACAAGAGTTCTACTTGAATAAGGTGTAATTAAATAATAATATTTTCATAGAAAAATGATAGTAGGGGAGGCGGCACTCCTTAGGAAACATTACGGTTTGTTGCCCCTCTCATGTAACCAGGCCTATTGTGCTTCTCGTGTATTGAGTATAATTATATGTGTTATACAAACTTTTATCCAACACTTATAATTTATCCAACCTAATAAATATTTTTATTTTCCAAAATATTAATTAATTTAATTAAAATTAATTTTTTCAATTAAATTATTTTCTTGACCAATTCTAATATCATTAAAGTCATGACAAATTTACCGTATTAAAATCTATGAGGAAATATATTTTATAACACCCCAACCTCTGGCTAGGGGATAAAACTGAAAACAGGCTTAAACTTGATTTATTATTTTTATATTTTAACAAAACGTAGGATAAAGCAGGGTGCTTCAAATCTATTCGTCAAATAGGTTATTCAGAGTGCCACATAGTTCATATAATATATTCATAGTAAGAAACATATTTATCATTCCAAAATAAAAAAACTGATAACCCATAATAGTATACAAGGACACGAAGGAGACTGACAGAAGGTCTAAAGGAAACTGCTTACCTCACGAAGTCTTCTGCTATGCTCTACAGCCCTTTCTTTCTTACCGAACTACTCACTCGTTCTTCTCCGAACAAGAACTCCCTCTTACATCGGGTACAAGAATAAAACTAAAACAAAAGGAAACTCCCCCATACACGTCACCATTTACGCGTTATTTATAGCCTAAATGACTCTCACAATAACCCTACACGTGGCCAGGAATTCAGAGTTAATTCGACACCCCTTGGTGGGTGACATATCAATCTTAGATAATCTTTTCTACCAAACACCACAACAACCACTAATCAGAGTGGTAAATTTTGCTTGTACTCATAAGTAACCAACTAAACAAGCCATTCAGCTACCTAAACACATCAAGCTATCATATATAGTACTCTAGTTCAATTCCAACTAGGTCTCAACTAAAATCTAACGATACTCATCGAACTACAAGCAGGCATGGTAAACTGTTCCACAGTTGCAGCCTTACCTGTCGCGCTCACAAAGAAAACTATCAAGTCCAACAATCTGCCACTAGTAGACTCTACATACCAAATGAAACAGATCAATTCGCAGATACAAACTGAAGGGTCTACCAACACAAAGCTCACAAAAAAGAATCCGTTAATTGGTGGGTTCTCCACATCGACCTCACCAATATGTATAAACCAGCAACCTAAACTTCACCAAAAGACAAACCTTCAACCAAGTATTTACAAACTTACCTGGTTAGCCAAACAATCTACCAATCATGGCGCGCCAACCAGCACTAACTTAACATTACAGATAGGGTATAAATCAACCTTCCCTTGTTTATACTTAGCCAAAAATCCACCCACACAATCCATCCATCCACACAATCCGAAATTATTGATACAAAGAATCAACACAACTTTGATATTGAAAAGGATAAATGTTATTGGGAACAAAGGGCTCGATGAATTGGCTGAAACTTAGGGATAGGAATATAGCGTTCTTCCATAATCAAGCGACACAACAACAGAGAAGAAATTTCATTCGTAAAATAAAGCATGAGGATGGAAGGGAAACAGAGGTCATACGAAATATGGAGGTAATCGTTAGATCTTATTTTCAAAATTTATTTTCGGCTGGTGAGAAGAGAAATTATGACCATCTTTTGTCAGGTATTGATCGTTGTGTTTATTAGAAGGATAATAGATAGCTAACTGCGAGATATACAAATGAGGAGATTCGATCAGCGCTTTCTAAAATGGGGCCTACAAAAGCACCAGGTGATGATGCTTTCTCGACTTTATTTTATCAAAAATGTTGGCATATCATTGGGGAAGATGTCACAACCTTTTGTCTACAACTTTTGAAGGGAGGTATGGATGTTAGTTTGATTAACACTTCTAATATTGTGTTAATTCCTAAAATTTTCAATCCTTCCAATATTACTCATTTTCGGCCCATTAGCTTATGCAACGTGATTTATAAACTGATGGCAGAGGTTATAGCGAATCGCTTTAGAGAAGAGTTAGATAAATGCATTGATGTTGTACAGGGCACTTTTGTGCCAAGGAGGTTACTTTTAGACAATGTTTTGTTGGCCTGTGAAATTTTACATACCTTAAAACAAAAGAAGGTGGGAAAAATGGGTTTATGGCGGTGAAACTGGACATGAGTAAAGCGTATGATAGGGTCGGACGGAGTTTTGTAAAGGGAATGATAGAGCGAATGGGTTTTGATCCAGGCTGGGTTGAATCTCTTATGAAATGTGTGTCCACAATTTCTTATTCAGTGGTCTTTAATGGTCATGTCAGAGAAAATTTTCAACCAACTAGAGAACTAAGATAGGGTGATCCTTTGAGCCCGTGTCTATTTTTAATATGTAGAGAGGGCTTATCCAATCTTATGTGACTTGCAATGAAGGAAGGTTTATTGAGAAGGGTTAAGGCCAGTAGAAGTGGTCCGTAAGTCTCACATTTTCTATTTGCAGATAATTGTATCTTGTTTGGGGAGGCAACTAATAGAGGAGCTCATTTATTGAAGTGAATTTTACACGAGTATGGAAACTGCTCAGGTCAATGTGTCAATTATGACAAATCTACAGTCTTTTTCAGTACTAATACGCAGGAGGAGGAAAGAAGAATGGTTGCTAGTGTACTTGGTGTGCCCAATTCAAATGACCCAGAACGTTATCTCGGTCTTCCTAACATGGTGGGTAGAAGGAACAAATCGTCTTTCTAAACTTTAAAGGATAGATTTAAGCAGCGAATTGATAATTGGAGTATTAGGCATTTATCTCAAGGTGTGAACGAGGTGTTCATAAAGACTACACTTCAGTCCATACCGACCTATACAATGGCTTGTTTTTTACTACCTAAGTCTTTCTGTACTGACCTGGAAAGTATTATTGCAAATTTCTGGTGGAAGAAAGGTCGTGCCAAGAGGGGTATTCACTAGTGTATTTGTATGGATCTAAGCACCTTAAAAGAAAATAATGGTTTGGAGTTCCAAAATCTTGATCAATTTAATGTTACATTATTAGCAAAGCAAGGCTGACGTCTTGATAATTTTCCAAATTCTTTGTTAGCTAGAGTTATAAAAGCCAAATACTATTCAAATTTGAATTTTGTCAACGAACAGTTCGGGAATTTACCTTCACTTACCTAGAAGAGTGTTTGGGCAGCAAAGGGTCTTCTGAAGAGTGGATTGTGTTAGAGGGTCGGTATGGGGGATCAAATATTTGTTTGTGATGATCTGTGGATATCGGGAGTCGATGTAGATAGATTAAGAAACATTACCAACAATGAAGACATCAAGTTAGTTTGAGGTTTAATTGATACCACAAATAGAACTTGGAAGGTTGACATAATTGCTAATACTTTTAATATGGACATTGCACGGAAAATACTACAGATTCCTTTAGTGGAAGCAGCATATGATGATTTCCAAGTTTGGAGAAGAGAACCTTCAGGCAAATTCTCAGTTAGAAGCGCCTATAAACTATTACAATAAGCTAATTTGGGTCCTAGTAATAAATTTAATATAGACCGAGATCAAGGATTTTTACAAGAAACTATGGAATTTACATCTTCCTTCAAAAATTACAATCACTGTATGGAGAGTCTCTTGGAACTATATCCCTACTATAATTAATCTCAGGTACAAAAGAGTGGCAGTGAACGTTTCTTGTCCCTATTATCGTAATTCTAAAGAGGACAGCAATCACAGTTTTTGACATTTCCCTACAACAATAGAGGTATGGCAAAACTTAAATCTTTCTTGGATTTTTAATTACACGATTCAAAGTATATGGGAGTGGCTTACTTGGGTATTCAGTGTGGGTACTAGTAAATAGTGTCGACTCTTTTGCTGCGGATTATGGTCAATCTAGATATCAAGAAATCAATTAATACATGAAGGAAAAATCATGACAGGAAGGGATATCTCGAAACGAATCCAAAGTTATCTTATAGAGTTGGATGGTCTAGAGGAGAGGACACTTACTTTAAGGGTCTGTTTGATAGGGGAAAATATTTTCCGGAATTGATTTTCCACATTTTCTAGTGTTTGTTTGTTGGAAAATATTTTCCTCATGTAAAATCAATTACAAACATGGGAAAAAAGAAGCCTTTAGTTTTGGAAAATGTCTTACCGTTTCTAATTCGGCAAGACATTTTCACGAAAATTTTCCTTTCCCTTCCCCTTCCCCTTCCCCTATCCTTGACAGCTGATCTTCTGCTTGCCATCAGCTAACACCGATTCTTAACACCAGACACCGGCATTCATTAAGTCTGGGAATTCTGCCTGAATCAGGAACTTCGGAAGAGCTTTCTAAGGTGGAAATGGCTCATCAGAGTTTTCGGGATAACCGTTTCCATAAAAAACACAGTTCTGATCTTCTCATGAGAATTTAGGTTAATCTGGGTGCTGAAATTGGGATTTGGGGTTTTTTGTTAATTAGTTGTTCATATAATTTGTTTTCCAATTTTGGAAGAATTGGTTCTCTGCTGTTGGGATTTCCATATAGTTCTCTTTAGTCTTTCCATTGCAGAGAAATTTTATTTTTATGATTGATTTCCATATAGTTTTATGTTTGTTAAGTGTTATTACTTGAGTGAAAGCATATATTCACTTATCTGATTTTAATCAAATATTAGCTAGTAAATTGTAGGTAAAATTGTGCATCCCTACATCTAAAATGGATTTTTCATAAGATTGATTTTCGAGTTTCTTTATTGTTTTTAATTTATGAGACCACATTAGCACCCGCAAATTTGTTTATTTGTTGTTTTTTTTCCATTTGGAATACTTCAAGAAAACTGTCAAAAATGTTGGAGAACCAATGAGTCATCTAGAATCCATTACTTCCTCTGCGGTATTTACCTTAGATGCTTCCTCGTTTTAACTTTCTGTTTCTGTCTTTCCATGCAATACAGTCAGAACAAGGTATTATAGTAAAAACTGAATAGTTCCCTCAGAGACAAGTTGATTCATCAAAGGATTCTCTATCCTATCTTTTGCCATGTAATTGATTTATGGTCCTTGTAGGATAAGAAAATGGTAAGAAATCCAACCAAATACAAATTTGGAAGGTGTAAATTCCACACTTGTGCCTTCTATGAGAATTCTTGTAATTTGGATAAGCTATTTTAGGGTCAATCTATTAGGAATATGTTTACAAAGTTATGGTATTGCCTTCTAATTTTCTGACTAAAGCATTTGGATGTCAAAATTTTAAGCCCCTTAATTGAATTTAATGTACCACAGGTATGTGTAGCTATCAAAGTCAAAGCCCCTACAATTATTTGCTTCACTTCATTTGGAAGAGCTGCAAGGTTACATTTATTATTTTGCGTCCACTTTTTTTGGTTGTGTGTGTGAGAGAAAGAGTCTATATCAGTGCCTGTAGTTTGTGTTTTTATAATTAATGCAAATACTTATGGTCGGTGGTTTCTTACATGGTTATTGCACATTGATCATCCTGCATGGCATGCAAACATTATGCTTATACTTCTTTCTTTGCTAATTGTTGCTAAATGTAACTTTATACGTTTTGGTACTAGTGCAGGCTGATTGCAAAGTACAGGCCAACAATGCCTGTGATATCTATTGTCATTCCTTGGCTAACAAATCAACTACGCTGGACTTTCTCTGGTGCTTTTGAGGTATGCTACTGACGATATTTTTCAGGTTCCCTATGAGTATGAGTCTGTTTCATGGATGTGAGAAGCTTGAATTACATTTTGAATGGATGCGTTAATACCTATACAATCATCAGGCAAGCAATGTGCACTGTGTGTGTTTAAGATTTTATGATTTCCACTTGTTGAGTAGATATTATGTTATGAACTAATTATGACATAATTATGTTATTATTGTCTGCTAGCTCTCTGGAATGTTTCTCACATCAGTTGAGCTTGTTCTAAGCAAGCATAGTGCTATCTGGATGAAAGGAAAACCAACCCACTTAAGTCAACTGCCTTTTACTAACTATTCGATGTCAGTTGGCATTGTCATTACCATATAAACAAATGAAGAAAATTGCTCTATTCTGCGAGTTGTTTGTTTTCTTGCAGAATAGAGATGGTGGTTGGGGTCTTCACATTGAAGGTCCAAGCACCATGTTTGGTACTGTGTTAAATTATGTTAGCTTGAGGCTGCTTGGTGAAGGTGCTGAAGGTGGAGAAAGGGCAATTGAGAAAACACGTGAGTGGATCCTAGAACATGGTTCCTTTCAAAAGTTTGTTAGTAAATAGTCTCCCTTTTACAGGTCTTATATCTGTTCCAAAGGTTCTACATTATTCTACTCTAGACAATAATTTTGTATAATTCTGTAGGAAGAATGTGGTGTCATTGTCGAATGGTGTATCTGCCAATGTCGTTTTTGTATGGGAAGAAGTTTGTGGGTCCTATCACACCCACAATTCTATCCTAGAACATAGCTAATTGCATGCATATGGTTATGTATTTTTTGAATGCATACATATATACATATTTATGTCTGTAAATGTGTGCATTGGGATAAATTTTATCGGAGATAGCTTTGTGTTACAATGTAGATTGGTTGGCTAAGGAATTTGTTATACTTGAGAGTGGCTGAAATTTGATAATGATGCTATCTGTGTTGTTTGTAATACAGCAAAAAAATTGCTTTTATGCTGAGTGTAATTTCATCAGGAGATCACTACAATTGATTCACTACTAACTAGTAAATTTCGGAAGTAGTTTGCAATGCTTTTATATTTTAATAATTGAGTATTATTATATATTTAATTTGATTTATTTATTTATAAATAAATCATTGCAATATATGTAAAAACATTTTAAAATATAAAAATTTATTAATATATATTAATATATGTAAAAACAACTTTTCCGGAAAATATTTTCAGGAAATTTACCAAACAACAGAAAATATTTTACACAGATTCAATCAAACACCAGAAAATATTTTCCAGTAAATCATTTTACAGAAAAGTAAAACATTTTTCAGAAATCATTTTACGGAAAATATTTTACTGTCAATCAAACGGACCCTAAGTGTTGATACAGGACACATACGACCCGAAAGAAATATGAGGGTGACAATTTACTTTGATGCAGCCTTCGACAAACGGTCCTCCAGATCGACTTCGGGACTGGTAGTTCCAAACTTCATGGGCGAGATTTTGGCCTCGAAAATAGTCATGCATAGCGCAATATCATCTCTGTTTGCAGCAAAAGCACTTGCAGGATTACAAACCATTCAATTAGGAATCTCAATGGGTTTAACTCATTAGCAATTGTGGAGGATTCAAGAATGGTAATAAAGAAATGCCAATCTACAGATCTAGATAAATCAGTTATTGGGGCACTCATCAGAGACATTCAAAGCAAAAAGGTTCATTTTTAAGAGATTGATTTCCAGTTCGTTCATAGATTGGAGAATGAATGTGCCCATACTCTTGCACATGAAGCGTTGCACATGAAGCGTTGAAAAGGGGAAAAGGATAGTACCTAATCGGAGCTGTATCAGACTACGTTTGTTGTGAACTGGAAAAAAGGTGGCTGAGACATACGGATTGAGGTAGTTTCATGGAAGACCTACAGAGAAAATAGATAACAAAAGAAAGAAAGTTTTTTAGAAACTGTTGTCGTTTGAAATGCTAGGATAGTGATGTGAAGAGACAACAGATTTTAAGAGTACAACTGTTGATGTTGACTGGATTAGGGATTAGGTTTCATTTTCTTTATTTTATTTTGTTTTATGGGCCATTTTCAGTTGATGCAATTTTGGGCCTGCTCTTTCCATTTAGTTTTGATTATTTTTCTTTTAAGATTAAATCCAGTGATTATGGGAACTATTTTAATGTTATTTTTTGGTCTTTTTTATGCTTTAATAAATATCCAGTCGATTTACTCAAAAAAACCATTTTATAATTTTTTTACCAAAATGTGTGAAAAAATGATAAATAAATACAAAATATTACTTATCACTTAAAATATTTTCAATTTATTTTTATTTCTTTTGAAATTATATTATCTTTTAAAGCTTTATATTTAAGATTTGACATTGCTAAAAATAATGGGGTATTGTATAAGAAAAGACCCCTTTCCAACATTATTTACAAAAATGGGCCACTTAAAACATTATTTATTGGAATGGTCCAGAAAATGTAAAACGCGTCCACCTAGGAGCATTTTCAGGGGAAATCACAGAAAAGCATGCTGACGTGGGCGAGCTTTACCCGGTGTCAGCAAAAGTGCGCTGACGAGGGCACGCTCTACACCGTGTTTTTCCCCTAACGGTCACCTCCAACGATCATTTAAAAATTTGATCATTGGGCCCAATGGTCAGGAAAAAAAATTATCAACCCCCCACCTATTTTTTTCACACAAAATTTCTCCCAAATTATAATTCTTCCAAATTTATCTCTAGATTTCACGAAAAAATCTCTCAAAGCTCTCTAAATTTTTAATTTTATTCTAAATTATTATTATTTTTTTATAATGTCTAAGAATTTGATCGTGTTAGCAATGGCCCGACAATTAATTCGTCTCAATGATAGACATATCTCCGTCAACCAAATAAAAATAGTAGGGGTTAATTTTAATTTTTTAATATTATTTAATATTTTTATTTCATTTTTAATTTAATTAATATTTTTTATATTTTTTATAACAGTCGATAGAACGAGGATTACAATGTTTTATTCATAATATGTCTGGTCCTCCATCACCGTTGATTGAAAATTACTTGAGAGAAGCAAGGTTTTAGCACATGGCCAATATAGGCTAAGGGTGCAAGTTGGACCCAAAATTCATCAACACTTTCGTGGAAAGGTGGAGACTTAAGATGCACACATTTCATCTTTCATGCTAGGAGTGTACCATCACTTTGGAGGACGTGCAGTTACATTTGGGGTCACGGTGGATGGGTTCGTACTCACCGGGTCCACTCAATCTACTAATTGGGGAGTCATATGCTACAATATTTTGGGTGCGATTTCAGATATTATTTACGGAGGTTAACTCGATATGAGCTAGTTATGAGACATATTTTCGGAGCTGGGGGATGATTCAACTGAAGTAGAAAGAGTACAATATGCTCAAGCATACATCCTTTAGATCCTCTAAGGTTATCTGATATCGAACAAGTCACGAAACCTCGTTAATCTAAGGTGGCTGCTGAAACTCGTCGATTTTAGAGCAGTTGACAAACTCAATTATGGGTCTATCATGTTGTCGACATTGTACCCAGAGATGTGTCGGGCGAGGCAACCAAATAAAATCAAAATTAGATGTTGACTCTCACTCCTACAATTATGGGCTCGGTTTCGTTTTCCATTATTACGTCCTCAAGTGAACCACGCGTTCCTTTTAGAACAAAATTGATGCATTCGGTCAGGTTTGAGGTCATCTGACCATATCGTAGGCCGGTGTCGTATGATTGTGTCCACTGATTGAAAGGTATGTTATAAAGGTAGTTTGTGCCTTAATCGTTAATTGACCACAAAATCGCCATCTCATGAAAATGGTCCTTATTGAGCTCGTACCTAGTAAATATAAGTGGATAGCGATACCTACATACCACTATTCCATTCAGAACAAATTGAATATTACAAACCAAATAATATTGGTGGCGATTAAATACCCATGTTGGTCACTTGTTGTCATTCAGTGGTAAACTGATATTGCCCATAGTTGTTGGACACAACGTGCCTTAGACAATACCGATAGTGTGTACGATCCCAGAGCCTTCTCTGCCACTCAATTGCGGCTAGTATTCTAGTGTCTCGATCTAATATAACACAGATATCAAGTTGGGGGCAGACATGCCTCCTCAACCTAGAAAGAAAGAAATCTCATTCGTTACCTAACTCCCCCAGTGTTATTGAAAACGCAATTGGAAGGGTCCTTCCATCACCATCCTGTGTCACAGCTAGTAATAGTCGATGGTTATATCTACCATACATAAAGGTACCATCTATTTGCACCAAGGGCTTGCAGTACTGAAATGCATCCTAGCATTGCTTAAAGCACCAAAATAGACACTTAAACATTTGGCATCCACGAAGCAAGCAGTCGTTGTAGTACGCAGGAACCGTTTCAAGGTATGTTACGCAACCTAGAACGTACCTCTCTAGCACCTGACCCCACTGCCACACCTCATTGTATAAAGCATCCCACCCACTTTGCATCTTCTCCAATGCCTTCTACTTAGCTATCTAGGCCTTGCAGTAAGAAGGCGTGTACTTGAATTGGCTACAATTATTGGTAATTAAGACTGACACAATAGTCCTGGGATCTGCTTTCACCATCGATAGTATTAAGCCTGCTATTATCTCTAAATCTAGCTTGGGATGATCTTGTGAAACACCTGTCAACCCATGAGTACGTTAAATAATGCAACATTAAATAATAATAGTAATATTCAAAAACCTTAAGCACCTAGTGATATTGTACCGGCAACACACATATAGGGACCTTTGAACTTCTTTATCTCTCATAACCCTGTCCACTTCTTAACCGAAGCCATGATTTTCTATGACCATGTATCGTCTTGCACTGCACACTTGGCCTCGAACTTCTCAGATTCGGATTTAACTACGTGGTAGTTAACCCCGTTCATAATGCTATATTACTTCAATGCACCGAGAAAACCATCCTTACTGGAAAACTCCTTGTATGCAGTTGAGGCATCCTAATAGACTGGTAGACTTGAACATTGTTCCTACATGACCCGATCAATTCGATCAGGCACTCGCCATCTATTTTCATTGTTCAACTCTTTGAAAACACAAAAAAAATCCATTTTTCAGCTCTTTTACAACATGAAAAAACTAAGAGCTCTACCCTCCCTCTCTATCTATCCATGGGACTGAAGGGCAGAGGCCTTTTGTGTTCCCTCCAGTCAAGAATTGGGGCCTCATAATCACTAGCCAATATGCTTTCCCATTTCTAGCACTCCTTTTTTCGTTCATGGATCGATATTCTGGTGTCTTAGGCGTAGAGGAACAACACCAATCCATCTCGAACTTGGTAGTTAAACTCTACTGTGGTGACGATATTGCAAGAGACGTCCTACAGTAAAATAGCTCGACGCCAAGATGATAAAAAGCTTAACACCTCTCATTCTTATTACTTTTTCAATATGAAAAAGTAATAAGAATGAAAAATGAAAAGGTCATCTTATTCAAAATCCCAATTATGAAATCCCCTCTCTCCCACTTCACACTTAGAAACGCACCGTTCTTATAGGGAGAAAGGTAATTTTACATCTTCTTAACCCAAATGGTTGGGGAGAGGAAAGGTTCCTTTTTTTTAGGGTACTCTTGGGAACAGATCCAATGGAGACAAGGTGGGGCCTATAGCTCAGAAGATTAGAGCACATGGCTACGAACCACAATGTCGGGAGTTCGAATCCTTCCTCGCCCACAACCAGCCCAAAAGGGAAGGACCTTTCCCTCTAGGGGTAGGAAAATCATGATCGGGATAGCAAACCCAAAGCTATGAAACTTGGACGTGAGTCTTTTGCCAAAATAGAGTGGCCTTTTATTTATCATTTATCGTATATTTACTTTTCTATTTTATATTTATATATAGTATTACCGGCCAAAATAAAATAAAATAAGCATTTTTTTTGTTTTACACCCCGTAACTCTTCCTCAACCAGGCTTGGGCAGAATAGCAAAGTAAGTACAAATATTAGTTGCATAGAAAAAATCCGCTCCTTGTCATTAAATTAATGTGTTTGCTCGTGGTAATTGTGGCCTCTCGAGAGAATCGATGACTGCATCTTTGAGGCATTTTCTAGTACTAGTCCATCTGAGAATTCTTAATTGGCTGGTTGTAAATAGCCCCGGGACTATGGAACAAAGGATTATCCCGGAAACCTACACCGATGTATTGACGATGATTCTCAAATATCGTAGAATAGAATATGATACGATGAGATAGAATGCAATAGAAACAAAGATACGGGGAGCGGGTTACCTACTCTTAACGGTCAAAGCGAACCCTTTCATTCTGACATTCTGAATTCTTTAATTCGGAATGAATCAAGTCTTCTCAAGTAGGATTCGAACTTACGACCAATCAGTTAACAGTCGACCGCTATACCGCTAAGCTACTGAGGAACAACGGGAGATTAGATCTCATAGAGTTAACTTGTGTTACCACTCCTCCTGTGTGGTAGATCTAAAAACTCCAACGTCTCATCTGTTGATAGATCGAAATTATGCATGTAGGCTAGAGACGAGTACGCTGTGAATCGTGAATATTCTTCTTCTTCATCTGAACCCCCTTCACCGTCTTCAGGTTCAGTTGGAACAGGCTCCGATTCAGAAAATAATACAACTTCTGTACCATCGGGACCAGACTCTCGGGGTGGATCTACATCGGACTCATCATCCGACCTACCAACATCTACAACGTAGGAGGTCCCCTCATCGGTGGATGTCTTAGGGAGTACATCTTTCCTTCTCGTGTACGTTTCATAACGTCCCCAATCAGATGTGGCTTGCCAACCACTAAAATTTGATGTCATTCCTCTTTAAGTATTTCCAGCGTTGAACATCGACCCACCGAGGGGCATGTCTCATCCACTAATGGAGTGTCGTGCAAAGGCCGTTTATTCCGTCCTGCCATAAAAAATGGATGTTCCGTGTTCTGCCTCCCACTAATAGAGTGTCGGGCAGGGGTCGTGTATTCCTCTCATACAGTAGTAGATGTTGAAGTCGCAAGTGCTTCATTTGGCAATGAAAATTCCACATATAACTCAAGATAGGGTGATCCACTAGCAATGTGAGTCTACACTATCGCCTCCAAGCTAGGAGCACCTTTAACATTAAATGAGTCATATGTCACGGGATCAGCCAAAGTACAAAATCGATACTTAATAGATGAAACTCTCATTGGCATTGTTCTGAAGACTTTGCACCTAATTATTTTATGAAGTTCTGTCAATTCTATGTTCTGGTAAAAAAACTAGTCGCGCTGTGTTATCCGATAAAAAAACAACGTAGTTCTCGATGTCATAGACCTCACCGTCATAGTAAATAATAGCACTAATACGTTCACTCACTTTCAACCATATTATCTGTCGAAAGAAATTCAAAACAAAAAACATTATGCAAAAATATAATTATTTGTATAAATATTAATACAATAAATCAACTTATACCTTCTCAACTTCTTCAATTTCTATTCTTCTAAACTTCTTCAACTTCTCTTGTTGTAACTTATGCAACAAGAGAATGAAATTTGGCTCATTTATAGCCTAAGGGATAGTGGGATGCACTGTCACCAGCACTACTGAAAAGAGCATCCAACTAGGAGCTTTTTCAGTATTTTTGCTGATAGTGCATCCTGTTTGAAGCATTTTTCAACCCCAACTATCAGATTTCCCGGGAATTCCAGGATATTATTTTAGAACCATCTTCTCAAATTTATTTTTTCAAAATCAACTGTACAAAAAAAATTGTCCAGCTGAAAGCTTTTTCTGTACAATTATTGACTGTACAAAAAAAACAAAATCCATCTCGTCAAAATAATTTTTTTAGAACACATCACGTCAAATTTATTTCTTCAGAACACATCACGTCAAATTTATTTTTTCATATCCCATCTTGTCAAATTTATTTCTTCCGGAACAATACTTACCAATTAAAAAATTAAACTCTAAAATAATAGACCCTAAACTCTAATTAATATTTTTAAATCATAAATTCTAATTTATTTTTTTCAAAAATCCTAAATCTTAACCCTAAGCCCTAATATACAAATAACCAAGAAACCCTAATCAAACACAGGGTAAAGCGCACCCACGTCAGCGCGCTTTTGCTGACACGCCACGCCAGCACGCTTTTGTGCGATTTCCCCTGAAAATGCTCCTACGTGAATGCTTTTTATATTTTTTGGACCATTCCAGTAAACAATGTTTTAAGTGGCCTATTTTCGTAAATAATGTTGGAAATAGACCTTTTCTTGTACAATACCCAAAATAATGTGAAATAGTTTAAAAGAATAAAGATAAAAAATGAAAAATAAAAATTTTATAATTTATTTTTTATATTTATCAATCAGTCCATACTTAATTTTAAGTAATATACTAAACAAGTTTTATAATTTAAATTCAGTACTTAATTTTTCAACATTTTTTTTAATTTATCAAACAATACCTTAGTGTTTTTAAATTTAATTCTCAGGTAAATAGGTAACATTATAATGACACATAAGCTGATCGAATTAAAACTCAATCAATTTTTAACTTGATTGTTTTAAGTTATACAAAAAATTGAATAATTTAATCCTTATTGTATTTTTATAAAGATCGGATCTTGATTTTTTTTTAATGTAACTTTAAAACATTTAAAATTAAAGTGGTTTAAATTTTACCTCTTTACATTAAAATTAAGTATACAAAAATTAAATTATTCAATTTTATAACAATAAAAATTACTTTTCAGCGTACAATAAAGATGATTTTAGGTACATTACCGGTGCAAAATAAAAAATTCCACAAGCAATGTTAAAATAGTTCTTAAATTTTAAAATATACTTTTAACACACATTTATCGTGATCCTAATTTATTATGAAATTTTTAATTTCCACCGACAATATACCCAGTAATAATTCTAATACAATAACTAATTAGATAATTTAACCTCAATTTTAAAATACTTAGAGATATAAACTCAAAATTATAAATAAACTTTGATTCAATATGTACTATCATACATATACTTTAATTTAGTACAATTGTATACCTGAAATTTTAACTTTAATTCAATTTTAACATTATATTAAATTAAAAAAATTGAATGAGTAAACTCAAATTATTTTCACATATATAATGGTTTTTTAAATAATTTAAATTATTTCCATGCCGCTACAATGATAAAAGGTTATAACATGTATATTTTATGTATATGAAAAAAAAGTTTAAATTTACTCATTTTTTAATTTAATAAAATGTTATATTAATAATTTTCACCTAACATAATGAATAATAGTGTGATATAATTAACGATATTGGTAAAATATGAAATTTGATATAAAATTAAATTTTTGGTATAAATAATTGTATCAAATTAAAATTTTATATTATTTTGGTACTTTTCATATTCGTTTTATAGTCCATATTCGGGATTCATGGTTGCCCTCCCAACAATGTCATCTCCGAGGTTCAAATCCATTTCTTCCCTCTGGAGTATAATAATCCTTGCCACTACACCCAACACTTGTTAAATTAAAATTTATATATAACATTATACATTAGATTCAAATTTGTATAGAACTTTGAGGGTTTTTTTATAATGTTATTATATATTTTATTATTTATTAACATATGTTTTGGGGAAACTTAATTCTCAAAATATGTTTTTTAGGGATACTTTGACACCTACAAGTGTTGAGTTTGGTGTGCATGATAATGCACCAATTTATTCGTGTTGTATTGGAATCAAACTAATATAGTGATATGACTATGGCACCTTAACACCAATAGGTTGAATGAATAAAAGAAACATTGGATCCTAGACCAATGCATCATCGCCCCATTCCCCCATTTCTAACGTCTGTTTCAAATGTTGGGGAAGAAATCGAACTATACCATCGATTGCCCCCATCAAAGATATATGATGTATAGGATGCAAGGGTTGATGTGTGTACATGCTACTCAAACGAAATAGTTGTGTAAACTCCAAATTCATCAATGTTATTTCCATCACCGAAGTAAAAAATTATGAAGAATGAATGTTTGCATGACAAGGTCTTTGCCAACATGGGACCCAGTGGGATAATAAGTCGAATGGGCAGAAGGGTCGAACTACTACATCGATGGCTCTAGGTCCAGTTGGGGAGGTTGGGTTGCTCAAGAATGACCTTGTTAATGTCCTCTCCGATGGCTTGATAATATGTCATTCTTGTACTTTTAGATATTACTTCGACAGATAGAACCGCCCATGGCCTAACTAACTGAACCATTGCATATATGACCTTGAGCTTGGAAATTACTATCCTAGATAAGTTCCCCAATTATGCACAACTCAACTTGTTAGCTTTAGAGATGAACTCACTCTACATGCTCCATCAGCCAAACTTTATCTTGCCTCTTCAGATTTATCATCTAAAGTTAATTGAGGTTTTGGGCATCCCTTAGAATGTCTTGAACGAACCCGAACTGGCATTTCACCCAATCAGGGTGCTAGAACTCCAAGATGAATAACGCATACCACTCAAAATAGTCTCTAGTATGCTAGAAAACACCACCTAGTTTAGGTATGGAATTCAATTTGTAACATCCCATTTTCAATTGTGTCGAAAACAATGGTTTCGGGACAACAATTTTGACGAGTAAATTATTATTTTATTTTTCTATTTTTTTAATTCCTACGGGATTATATTAAGGTTGTGTAAATGTTTCGTTAAGAAATTTTGGAGTTTAAATAGTTATTTAGGTAAAAAAGACTAAATCGTAACAAGTGTAAAAATTGAATTCTATTAGTTAAAAGGGCTAAATGGCTATGGAAAGGAAATCTAATGGACTAAGATAGCAATTATACCATTTAAAGAGTTAGTGGATAGTTATGGACAAGGTTTTATTAAAAATTTTGATTAGTAATAAGGGTAAAATGATAAAATGGTAAATAAGCATAAAATCAAATAAGCTAAAAATCATCATCTTTCTCATTATTGTTTTCTTCAAAACTGAATTTTCATGGAAGCTTAGCTAGGGTTTTGTTCAACTTTATTCTCCCTTGCATGGTATGTTTTCAAGCTCCGTTTTTAATTATTTTTATGTTTTTGAATTCATTTTAGCTTAATCTAGCTAGCCTGGGGGTTAATTTGCAAAACTGTTAAAGATTGAAGGGCTTGCCATGAATTTTTTTGAATGGGTTTTGAATTTATTTGATGGATTAGTAATCTTGGTTTTTAAATAAACATGTTTGTTAAATGGTTTTTGATGAATTTTGAATTAAGCATTAAATTGTTAAAAGTATAAATCTATGGGTTTAGTTGTGAAATGTTGGTAATAATGGGTTGTTTCAAGGTTCCTTGTAACATTGTTTAAATTTCATTTTTGGTTAAAATGGTTAAATTTCAAGTTATATAAGCTTAAGGACTAAATTGTGAAAAGTTAATATATTATGGGCAATTTTGTAATTTTTTATAAATATGAATTATGGATTAAATTGAATTCTAGAAATACTTAATTGGATGAAACTATTGTTTTAGATCATGAGTGTGTTGACGATCGTGGAAAAGAAAAGATTACTGAGTAGTTCCTGTGCTTTTGCGATTACTGCAACCAGTCTTGTAAGTTCATTTTACGTATATGTATGGTTATATTCAATTTCTTGTTAATGATTTAATCTTTTAGTTCTAATTTGTATTGTTATTTAAATGTTGAATCGTACTGTATATTCAAATGGAGTGTTAATCGGGCTTAGTGCCTAGCAGGCTTGATGCTAGTGTAGTAAATGTTAACGTCCCTTAAAAATTTGATAATTGATAGTAAATGAGTTGACTTATCGAACTTACTAAACTTCTTTATGCTTATTCATTGAATTTGATTTTGTAGGACTCTTAGAATCATAGCATCGATTAGATCAACTTGGAAGCTCACACGTTATCATCTATACATTGGTAGTCATTTTGTGCTTGTTTTGATGTTGGTTAAAAGTGTCATGTAATAAGAAGATTTTTGTAGTACTATGATATTTTGTGTTGAAATTAGATGTTATAAATGGTCACTTTGATGTTTGTATGATAGGTTTGATATTTTGGTGTTTATGCTTGTAAATATGATAAGTGATGCATCTATATAATATTTGAAATAGTTGGAATTATGATTGTGTTGGTGTTTAGGTTAGTTGATGGAAATAGGTTATAAATGTGTGATTTTACAATAATGTTTGATACAATTGTGGTGCCTTTGAATGGCATATTGGTTAGATGAATTAGGATGTTTAAAATGGCATGTTTAGGTGTGTTTGAATGAGGTTTAGATCCTTTGAATGTACTCCCAAATGGTATGGATGGTTAGGTATGAAATTGGCTTGAAATAGCTTGAATTTAGGGTTAAATTATGGATCACACGGGTTGTCACACGGCCGTGTGACACACGCGGCCTGGTGCCACGGTCGTGTGTCATTTGAAATTTCTTAGTGTTTCAAGTCAGTGAGTTACATGGCCTAGCACACGGGCGTGTGTGGCAACTTAGAGAGATACACGGCCGTGTGACCCCTATTTTCCAATTTTTGCAACTTTTTCTTCCAAATCTTCTATTTTGTTTCAAATTAGTCCCAAATTGCTTCTAAGCTATTTTTAGGGTCTCGAAGGCTCGATTCAGAGACCAAATGCACATGTTTGATTGTATTTTAATGTGATTTACTTAAGTAATATTTAATTATTGAATTGAGATGTATTAAGGTTAAATATTTTCTGATGGTACGGTAATGCTCCCTAACCCTAATCCAGCGACGAAAACGAGTTAGGGGTGTTACACAAATAAACTACACAAATAAAAAATATGTTTATTTTTCACTAACATGTATGCCAAATTTCATTGAATGTGAATGCAACATCAACATACCTCTTCACCGACTTGTTGATTTATTTCTCAATGCATTCATGTCAAGTCATTCCTATAGCTTGTGTGCAATCCAATAACAAATATTAAGTATTGGTAATAAAATGCAATTTAAGATTTATTAAACAATTTTATAATTTTACCTTCGATAAAAAGGGAACTCTCACAGCTTATGTAACACCCTATACTCGGTCCGGTCATTGTCCCAAGCTATAAGGTATTACAGCTATAAAAATTTAACACAATTCATATTTTAAATAAAACATAACCAGAATAATTCATCAATAATAATTTCCATGCTTTTCAAACAATTTGGGACCTAAATCGATCTTATGGAACATTTAAAACAAATCGGGATCAAATCTGGATTAAATTGAAAATTTTATAAAATTTTAAGTGAAAAGTGAAAACAAGGGTCACACGGCCGTATGGCTAGGCCGCGTGAAAGAAGTTAGCCTGTGTGGCTACCTCACATGCCCGTGTGACTACCTCCACACGCCCGTGTGCTCAAACAGTGTAACTAACTATACCCATGTATCTCAAGGTCACACAATTGTGTCCCCAAGCCGTGTAACTAATTGTGCCCTTTTGAACCAACCTGCAATGGAAAACAATGGGACACACAGTCGTGCGAGTAGGCCGTGTGTGTCTTATGGCCGTGTGACAGCCCATGTCCCAAGTAATGTGTACCTAAAAATGGCTTAAAAATCAAGGCAACTTTTACATATTACTTGGGTAACAAACCAAACCTAAAACCAAACATTTATATACCTTCAAATGCACTCAAACAAGTTTAAAACATAGAATAACATACAACCTAAGTGCCAAACCAATGTGCCCTTATTGACACCCCAAGTCAAAAATTAAACCAAAACACCTTACCCGAAGGGTCAAATTTACAATATATATATCAACTTTACACATAAAGGCATTTACAACCAAAATACCAAAACATTTCCAAACTTAACATGACAACATCCTATATATATGCCTTTATAACTGGGCCAAAATTAACAAATAACTACCGATTAAGGTGTCAGATAGTGTGATCTCCAACGAGTTCCAATCAAAAACAAAAGTCCGACAACCTAAAAAGACATACAACCAAACAAAGTAAGCTTTAATATAGCTTAGTAAGTTCGTAAAACAAACATCACATACCATTCTTTTACTTAATTGTAAAACATACAAAGTATAAAACTAACAAATCTTGCCAATATACCATCGTTTCAACCTTCCGAAACACTTAAACTTAAAAAATTCTTATCATGAATATACCGCATGATAAACAATCATAAACCAAGATATCATTTCTAATCTCATTTTAGGTAATCAAAAAGGATAACACTCATTCAAGTTAACTTTAGAACTTTTACCGACTCATGATGTTGCTCACACATGCTTCAAAGAATTTACAACATATGCAGAATCCCAAGCCATCGATATGGTATTTATCACCGATACATAGTACTTGCTAAATGAACATCAACTCAAGGCCTGATAATTAAACACTAGCTCACAGCTGGCTAGATAAATCAGCAGCTCAAAGCCTACTAGTAAGCACTGGCTCAAAGCCTGTTAAATAATCATCGGCTCAAAGCTTGCTAAAAAATCACCAGCTCAAAGCTTGCTAAATAATCACATAATCACTATATCTATTTATTATTTATTTTCTAATCATTCAATGGATAATAACAACGTTAAATCTAATTATAATAAAGCATGTAATAGGTAAAAAAATATTATAAACATAGATATAGTGACACGAACTTACCAGAACACGGTAGCTAACGATATGCGATGACAATTACTCGACAACTTTTCCTTTCTCCAGTTTATCAATAGACTGGTCAATTTTTTGATCTAAATATAACAAATTAATTCAATTAACCAAATTAAACATCTTAAAACACTTACATTTATGCAATTAACCATTCAATGACATTTTACATTTTTACCCTAAACTTTTACCTTTTATTTAGTCCTTATGCCAAAACTTACAAAATTTCCAAAATAGCCTAAAAACATTAGTGTCGAATTCCTTATAACCCCTCTACAGCCCCTAAACATTTGAATATTAGCAAATAAACCATGCCACTTTCGAAACTATAACTATTAAGTCATTATACTCAAAACTAGTTAAAATTACTATACAAATATTCTTATTTAGCAACCAACCATAATAATCTATCAACTAATTTCAAAACACATTCAATTTTTTCATGGAAAGTCCCTAAATTTTTAACAATTTTATGAATTGACCCCCGGGCTAGCTAGGTTAAGCTAATACGAACTCAAAAACATAAAAATTACTAAAAAGGGAATCAAAAATTGCTTACTTGCATGAACAAGAGTGACTGAAACTTCTTTAGCTTTTCAATGGTGATTTTCGACTATGGAAATTATAATGGAAGAAGATGATAGTTTTAATTCTTTTATTTTTCTTATAATAATATTTATTTACTATTTTACCCTTAAATTTTTATATTAAAAACTAACAATTTAAAAGTCGAAACCATCCATTTATTACACTAAAGGTGATTAAAATTTAAACCCTTCAAGTCACTAATTCATAATAATTTAACACCTTTATCTAATAAGCATAAACTTTTGTTACTTTTATGATTTAATCCTTTTTACTTAATTAACCATTTAAACCTTAAAATTTCTTAATGAATATTTATTAACTCTCTTGTCAAAATTATGGTCCTGAAACCATTATTTTCGACACCATTCAAAACAAGTTGTTACAATTTAGAAGGGATAGGCACTAGTCACGACATATGTATCCATGTCCATGTCTACAGGAGAAAGCAGCAACCATTGACTTAGTCTATCGGTTCACAAACTACCTTGGTAAGCACCCAATAGAGATACGCCAGAGAAGAAAAAAACCCAAATTGAATCTACTTGCCACCTTAAAACCCTTGAACAACCAGAGAAACATGGTATGGATCTTGTTACCCAATCTTGTCTGGAAAAACATTCATTTAACCATCCAAAGTATATCCAAGCTCCGATATACCTATTCATCTCAATTGCATTGGATTTTGGTAGAGGAGTCGATTCTACAAGTTTTTCTAACCATGTGTACTTCAGCTGACACCCATCTAAATGCTTCACATAGCACCCAACAACCAACGACACTCATCCTTGGAATCAATGCCTCTAGGTTCGATCATTTCCCCCTTGTTAATTGGAAGGGTAGTTATTAAAGTGAAACCTTCGGCATAATGGTTACTTCCTTGCATGGAAAATGGAATGTAAATGTTTTCATCCTCCAGCTTTCCACTAAGACGAAAACCAAGTCTAGAATGACATGGAACCTTTCTTTCCTAGATGCCACTAGCAAACCAACAGTCGTCAAATGTTCTTCGATACAAGGGTCAGGCTCTTGGAAGTGTAAATTGTGTCGAACATAGAGAGTTTGATTTATCGATTGTTAAAAGTATCATAGAAGCATACTTAAAATTCAAAGAATCTTATAAATATTACCACAATGATTAAAAAAAAGATTGAGTTGGAGATTTTACCATATTAAGAGCATAATTGAAAATGTGGCCAATTATTTTTTTCTAAAAAAATATGTAAATGAAAGAAAATTTTAGGTAGAGTTGATGAGTTAGTGAGCTTGAGAGTTGGGGAAGTTTTGGAGTAGGAGGGAAGGAAGATAAAGGTTTGTATTTATAGAGTGGAAGTCGACAACCATGGGAGTCGACTTCTATTATATTAAGTGGGATAGGTTGGGTGAACGGCCCCAAAATGAAACTCAACACTTATGGGTATCAAGATCTTCTACATGCACTTTACATGTATTGGCCCTTGACATGCATGACACGTATTATTTTGATGATTTGACACAACACCAAACTTCACTCGTGAAGGTTAAAATATCCCTAAAAAAAGTTTTTAAAAATTAAGTTCTCAACAAAATATATCAATAAATAATAAAATATCTAATAACATTTAAAAACACCATAATTTTGAGATTTTCTCAAATGTCTTTTATCCATCTTTTATACTAAAGGCTAGTTCTCCATTGCTATTGTGATAGAAAAATTGCTTTTAGAAAAAAATGATGTGAAAAAGTGTGGTTTGTTATTTCAAAAATTGTGGTGAGAAATTAAAATACTTATTTTAGAATGATATTAAGAAATACAAATAATTTAATTTAATATAATGTTACATGAAATATAAATTTTAAATATTTGTAAATAATTAATATAAAATAATCTAAATATTTAATTATCTTTTAAATACTTAGTATAAATAATAATATTACAATAATTTTAGTTCAAAATACAAAAATAAAAAAACACTTCAAATCTACGACGAAAGCTTCTTCGAGGCCTAAATCAATCTATCAGAGTGGCCCTTCGACGGTTGTGCCAACTTTAATGCGGAAATTAATCTGCACGTGCAAATATAGAATTAACGGCTATTTGATGACTTGGATTCGACTAAATTACCAATAAATACCGAAATTTTTTAAAAATTACCAAATTAGGCCTTTTTTAAAAAGAATTACGGGAATAGACCTATTTTACGAAAACATTTCCAACTGGAAGCGTTTTCAAGTGAAATTCAAAAAAAAAATGTCCAGCTGTAAGCGTTTTTAGGTGATTTACAAAAAAAAAATTCCAACTGGTAGCGTTTTCAGTCACATCAACACTAAAAGTGGCAACACCAATTTTTTTATTTTCTTTTTTTATTATTTCCTTTAGGAACAAGCTGCAAATGGATTATAAGTCTATATATACTCATATCTCATATCTCACATCGCTTAAGAAAATAAGGAAAATGAGACTTAGAGTTTATATAAATACTTATTTTGTAAATTTTATTTTCACATTAATAAGTGACATCAAAAAATAAAAATAAAAATATTGGTACTGCCACTTTTAATGCTGATATGATAGAAAACATTTTTAGCTGAAACGTTTTTTTTTTCAAATTACCTAAAAACACTTACAAGTATACGCATTTTTTTGAATTTCAAATGTTTTTGTAAATCAGACTATTCTCACAATTCTTCTAAAAAATGATCTAATGTGATAGTTTTAAAAAAAATTCGACATTTATTGATAATTTAGTGCTTAGATCCCATCTTCTCGGGAAAAAGGGTGCAGACTGAACCACGTAGCGTTTGGATTAGGTTTTAGAAAGCAAAAATGACATTGATTTTCTTTAAAAAAAAATCTGAAAACGTCTCCACTTCAATATATCATTATCCAAAGCAGTTAACCTCTAAAAGGAGCTGAATAAAAAAAAAAGCTACAATTATATTTTATATATTGGTAAAGTTGAAGTCATAGGAAGCTTCTCAGATATTTTTTATTACGTTAACATCCAAATACTTTTTATAATTAAAAATGATTAAATATCTTTATTTTACCAAATAAAAAATATTAATAATATCGTTAAAAAACAAATTTTAATAAGATTATATTTTTTCATGTTTTTAGTAAAATAATATTATGATACGATTTTAAGTTTTAAACTTTTAATTTCATCATTTTGTTATTTAATTTTAATATGTAATTTTTATTAAATTTGTTCACCCAACTAGTAAATATATATTGTGCAATTATTTAAATCGTTGATGTCACGAATAAATCAAGCACCAACTCAATTAAAAAAATTACGAAAATATTCTTTTATATTTAAAATAAATTATATTATTTAAAAAAATTGCATATGATGCAATGAGACTTGAACCCATTACATTTGGGTCGATAAAATTTAAAATTTATCACTAAACGAAAACTTTATCTTGAAATATCAACTCAAGAGTAATGATACACCATGATAAATAATTGTAGTATATTTCATATTTTTAATCCCATAAATTTACATTTAATGTAATTATTAATGGATTTAAAAGAAGAGTTTTTCTAAATACAGTCGTATCCATAATAGATTTTTTTGCTCAACTTAAAAGTAATAATATATGTATAGATATTGGGATGCAGAAACAGTTAAACCCTCCCCACTGAGTTGAATGTAGTCCAACAATCATGATTTTTATTCAACGAGTAAGTAAAAGTACAACACACACACAATATCCCATATCCACAAATGCCAAATCTCTTTAGTTGAAGCGTTTCACTTTCAAGAAAACCAGAAAATTATCTCTTTTTTCCCCCTTCTTTAAATCCATCTAGACTCGACTCAGCTCATTTTTCCATTTCAACAACCTTCTAGGGCTTTTCCCTACTCTTTAAATCTCACCAAAATCCCCACTACAAGCTAACAATACCCTCTTACTCCTAGTACTATACATATATATTCAACTTCAACTGCTCTTTTTCACTGTAAAAGCTCTATATCCCAATACCTTATTGAACTTTGAGAATTGAAGGCGATGGTGGACTCAGACACTGAGTCGGGAGGAGGTCCAAACAACGCATCCAACGCAGATCTTTCTTCCCCGAAAGAGCAAGACAGGTTCTTGCCAATCGCTAACGTTAGCAGGATCATGAAAAAGGCTTTGCCCGCCAACGCCAAGATTTCCAAGGAAGCTAAAGAGACCGTCCAGGAATGCGTGTCGGAGTTCATCAGTTTCATCACCGGGGAAGCCTCCGATAAGTGTCAAAAGGAGAAGCGGAAGACCATCAACGGTGACGATCTGCTGTGGGCCATGACTACCTTAGGTTTCGAAGATTACGTCGAGCCTTTGAAGGTTTACTTGCAGAGGTTTAGGGAGATGGAAGGGGAGAAGACCGCCGTAGCACGTGATAAAGACGCGCCTCTTGCTGGAGGCGTCGGTGCTGCTGCTCCTGCTGGTTCTAGTGGGATGTATGGGATGATGGTACACCAGCAGCATCAAGGCCATGTGTATGGTTCTGGTGGGTTTCATCAGATGGGCCAGGGCCCAAGGTAGAGTTTCTTCATGACTCACACGTGTATGGTTGTTATTAATTTGATAAAAGAAAATCTGGTTTGGTTTCGGTTCGGCATACTGGGTTGGGCCGGGGATAAGACCTTGCTAATTTATTATTGGGACACGTGCACGGTTGTGATAGCTTGTATGTTTGAGGAGAAGGTAGTGTCTGCTTTCACTTTTCACACCCTTGATTTGAGGTTTAGTACTAGCTTGTATCTACAAAATTGGAGTGATGTTAAGCCTTTAAGAATTAGGGTTTTGAATTTAGGGTTTACTTACTATAAAAAGGAAATAATTAAAAAATTATGTGTTGAATAATAATTCGGGGATTTTCTTATTTTGTTAAATGATAATCGATAGAATCATATTCCTCAAATTTTATTTGTTTTACTAGATTTTACTTTTTTTTTATTGGAAAAAATAGTTATTATAAAGGAAAAATATACTCTTTTTTTGTAAATTGTTGAATAAAAATTTATTTTCAATATATTTAATTTTATAAACATTGTAATATTTTTAATTACATTCAAATTGGTGTGACTTGCATTGACTTTAATTAAATGCATTATTTGTCACAACACTAGTGACTAGTTAACAATTAAATGTTCTATTTGAAGTATAACTTATATAATTATAGGTAAAATACTATAAAATGTATAATTGCAAAATTCGCCTTTAATATTTCTAGTATTTTTTACTTTCTCCCTTGTTTATTTTCTCATTCTTACCCACAATGTTGTAAAAAATTTTAAATAATCAATCAATTAACTTTCAACGATTTTATTTAATGTCGCATGACACATTAGTTGATGATGGTTAATGTGGTATAACATATACATCTCATTGATGATGTGTCATTTTTGGGTTGGGATTAAAATTTTTTTTTTAAATATTATAGAAATTATTAAAACCATATAAAAATTAGCTTGTTATATAAAAAAAATCTTGAAAATAATCCAAAAATCAATTGTGCCCTCAATTGAAATCAATACTTAATTGAGACCTCCATTGAATCCTTGATTCTATACTTTATATGAAAGTCCCTTAACCTCGTTAGTTTCACCACATGAAATTAAGAGTGAAACTTTTATTTGGAGATAAACTAAATTTTTTATCTTCTCTTCATTTGTTCTATTGAGTACTTTCTTTTTTATTCATTCGGTTATAGCATTGCATTTTGAAAATATGTTTTTTTTTTAAATTTATTGAGCGGTTGACTATTTTCGAATAAATCTTTGAAGTGTCGTTCACTGGGTAGTCAATCGGTAGCCTCCTAACTTTATGAATCAAGTTCATCGAGCAATCGCTCACGACACATCGGTTCTCGACAAAGTATGGGAAACAAAAACCTCTACAATAGAACAATACCTTCAATTGTTGGAAGGATTGATTGGTTACTCAAAACACATTCAATTTTTTCATGGCAAGTCCCTAAATTTTTAACAATTTTACGAATTGGCCCCAGGCTGGCTAGGTTAAGCTAATACGAACTCAAAAATTACTAAAAAGAGAATCAAAAATTGCTTACTTGCATGAACAAGAGTGACCAAAACTTCTTTAGCTTTTCAATGGTGATTTTCGACTATGGAAATTATAATGGAAGAAGATGATAGTTTTAATTCTTTTATTTTTCTCATAATAATACTTATTTACTATTTTACCCTTAAATTTTTATATTAAAAACTAACAATTTAAAAGTCAAAACCATCCATTTATTACACTAAAGGTGATTAACATTTAAACCCTTCAACTCACTAATTCATAATAATCTAACACCTTTATCTAATAAGCATAAACTTTTGTTACTTTTATGATTTAATCTTTTTTACTTAATTAACCATTTAAACCTTAAAATTTCTTAATGAAAATTTAACATGACACTAATAAATACTTGTAAATATTAATTTAATAATATTTATTGACTCTCTTGTCAAAATTATGGTCCTGAAACCATTGTTTCTAACACCATTAAAAACAAGTTGTTACAATTTAGAAGGGATAGACACTAGTCACGACATATGTATCCATGTCCATGTCTCCAGGAGAAAGCAGCAATCATTGACTAAGTCTATTGGTTCACAAACTACCTTGGTAAGCACCCAATAGAGATACGCCAGAGAAGAAAAAAAACCCAAATTGAATCTACTTGCCACCTTAAAACCCTTGAACAACCAGAGAAACATGGTATGGATCTTGTTACCCAATCTTGTCTGGAAAGAACATTCATTTAACCATCCAAAGTATCCAAGCTCCGACATACCTATTCATCTCAATTGCATTGGCTTTTGGTAGAGGAGTTGCTTCTACAAGCTTTTGTAACCATGTGTACTTCAGCTGACACCCATCTAAATGCTTCACCAGCTTCTTTTATAAAAATATTTTATTCTTAAATCTAACTATTTTTTTATATACAATTTTCGTTCAATACTGCCTATGACCATTAGGGAGTGAGGTAGTCAACCATGCCTCCAAATGAAATGAAATACATCCTCTGGCAAATCTACCACAATAATCAAAGATGGTGCTGGTTGGTTGCATAGTCTCCTTTGTTAGTGGGTGGACCGAGGTTCACCATTTCATAGCTAGAGTTAGTGTGCCTGCAAATTCCTCGGTCAACTACCACAGTTTGCCACACTAGATATGCCAATTCATCATCTTATATCATGTTTTTATATTTTTTATGTTATAATTGTGTTTAACCTATTTTAATTTTGATTTAATATTTGATGTGTAATAGGCTAATTTAGCCCGGGCTCATAAAAAAATAATAAACCCAAAATAATAAAACAAAGTCTAAAATTATATCATTTGGCCCGATCGGGATGACCCATTACTTGAAAAGGTTGAAGGTCTATTTACAAGCTTGATGCATATGGAAACATAATTTTCAAGGATATGCAATCTTAGATATGATATGTAATCTTAGATATGATATGCAATCTTAGAAGATATGATTTTGTAATCTTAGAGATTTAATTTGTAGATACCTTTTAATCTTAGTCGTTGATGTAATTAATCTATACCGTTGGATTTGGGGAGGCTCAACTATAAATAGATGCATCTCCCTTCATTGTAAAGGACGGAAGTGGGGAGTAATAATAATTCTTAAGAGTATTTACACAAATTTCTCTCTCTCTCTTGCGTTCTTATTTTGTTGATTTGTGTATAATTTATTTATTGATTTGTATATTGTTGATTTCAAATCTTTTTTTCCCTTATTATTCATTTTCAAATTCATTATTTTCAAATTTGTTTACATTTTATTTGGCCTTGTATATATTTTTTTATACTCTTTGTTTTAAATTCATTGGTCTTTGATTATTGATGCTATTTAATCCTCTATTTGTTATTTTAATTTTTTTATTATTAAATTAATTATTTTAATATTATTAATACTATTATGTGGCATCATTAATCTTGTATCATTATTATTATTATTATTTTTATTTTTATTCATGCGCATGCATCGTTTTTATGTAATATATATTGTTTTATATATAGTATACGTATGCTTATATATATTTTATACATATGTTTTTATTTTTATTTTACTTCCTAACTTTTATATACATATATATACTTTTATATTTAGTTTCAATTTTTTTTACTTTTGTATATATGTACATGTATGTATTTATATATTTTTCTAATGAATATTTATATATATATACGCACATGTCTATGTTTTTATTTGCTTAAATACAAACTTATATTTTCAACACATATGTTAATATATATATATATGTGTATATTTATATATTTTTCTTTATTATCATAAATGCATTATATATATTTTGTTATAAATTCTATAGTCCAAAATTTTATATGTAAACCCATGTGTATGTCTTTTATTCTTTATAATTTCATGTATATATTTTGTACCTTTTTTTTCTCTTTATATTTTTTGTTTATTTCCTTCATTTGCTTATTGATTTATGTTTTCATTTATATTTTGTTCATTTGATACTTTACATGTCGTTTTTTTATGTACATTAATTTCGTTTATTTCTATGTCATTGTTATATTTATTATTTTATTTTACACTTAATTTAGCATTACATCATTTGTTTACTCGATTTTAAAATTTTCAAAATTGAGATAATACTCGTATTTAGGATTTTCAAGGAAATTGAGCCCTAACGTATTGGGTTCCAATTTTCTTCGTTAAATCTAACAATCGAGAATTGCTCATTAATCAAAAAACAAAATGAAAAGCTTGTTGTCGGGAATTTAATATGTTGTATCCTAACGTATTGGATGTGACGTATTGATTTCTCGAGACAAAGATTTTTTTAAAAAATAATAACAAAGGAAATATTCCAAGTTTAGGATTTTGAGAAATTGTGCCCTAACGTATTGGGCCCCGATTTCTTTATAAATCTTAAACAAATGAATATTCTTTTAAATTTTATTACACGAGTATTTTGGACTAATTCATTTTTGAGGAATTAGAATGTCATGCCTGTAACAGCCCAATTTTCAGTAGTGTCAGAATAGTGATTTGAGATCACTAAATCCAATGAAAAAGTTAGAAAATTTTATTAATTAATAATTATAAGTTAAGCGTGATTTTAGAAATATTTTTGAATGAGTGAATTTTATGATTTAAAAGAAATTATTAGGTAAATTGGGTCAAAAATGAAGTATCGAGACCTCGATATTATAAACTGAGCCGTAAATATTTTTATAAATATTTACGGAGTGTCATTAGGGTAGTATTAAAGTTTCGTTAAGAAATTTTAATGTTCCAATGGTTAATTGATTAAAAAAGACTAAATTGCAATAAGGGTAAAAGATTAATTATAGATTAAAGAAAAGTTAAAAGAACTAAATAGGTAAATATGCCAAGTCCCATAAATGAGGCGGCATATGCATGATAAAATCTGAGATTTTTTTTGAAGTATATTATTATTTTATTATATTGTAAATTATATTATATTATTATATTATTATATTTTAAATAAATAAATTGTTGACAAATGTATGGTGTATATGATGAAATGTGGAAAATAGAATACATATATTAGTAATTATTACACATTTACTTATTATTTAAGTAAATAATTTTATATTATTATTTTATTGTTATTATATTAAACTAATGAAATAAAAGATAGAAAAGAGAATAGAAACAGAATAGCATGGACGAAACAGAGAAGGAAAGAAGGAAAGAAAGAAAAGAAAGAAAGAAAAGAGAAAATTGAGGTTTTGAGGTTGTAAGCTCATTTGGTAAGTCAATTTAATCCATTTTCTCTTAGTTTTGATGTTTTAGGAATCCTAGAGATAAATACTACTTGATTTATGTTGATATTTTGAAATTTAGTAGATTATTAGATGTTATTCATGTTGAATAAATTGAAGTGTTAGGGGTTAAATTGATTTAATTTCAAGTTAGAAGTTAGTAAAGGATTTAATTGTAAAATAAAGTGTAAGTTTTGAAAAGTAGGGACTAAATTGAAAGAATCTCGAAATTAGGGATTTATGGTGAAATTGAAGAGCTAAATTGAGTTTGTAGTAAGAATTAAGAAAGAATATGGAGTTAGAATGGGAAAATAAAATTAGTATTGATAAGGGATTAAATTGGAATTTGGGTAAAGTTTAGGTATAAAAGGAAATATTTTAATGAAATTGTGTATTAATTATTTTTAATTGTTTAATTACGTAGCTAATGTCGTGCAAGAGTTATTGTCCGAGAAAGGAAAGGAGAAGGTGAACAAGGAGTGACTCGAGCGAAATTTCGGTTAGTATTACCATAATTCGAATTTAATTATTAATTGTTATATTTTAATTAAAATGCATGCAGATAAGTAAAATTAGGTAAGCAATAGAAATGATAATAGTGATTTGGATTGAATGAAATTGAATTGAATGAAGAAAATACGTGAGTATTTGAAATGCATATTGATTGAAAAATAATTAGTGATTTGAGTTTGATTGGAAAATGAATTAAAATATAAATTGAATAAAAGTGAATTAAATTATGATTATGTGTGAATATGTGAATTGTGAATTGATATGTGAATTGGAAATCGAGATATGAGATTTGAAGATATGTGAATATGTGAATTGTGTATTGATTGAAAAGTGGTTTGAATTGAATCGAAGTATGATTGTATGCGAATATTTGAAATATGTATTGGTATTGAATTGTATATTGATTTGAAAGTGGGAAATGAATCTGAGTTGAATTGTGATTGAATCGAAAGTGAATTTGAAATAAAAAAAAGATTTTAATACCCTATTAACTAGTCGGGCTGAGTCGGATATAGTTGGCATGCCATAGGATTGGAAGTGTTCAGGGATACTTCGACCTTGAGTCGATGAGACACTGGGTGTCATATTGTTACTTTAGATAGATTCGATGAGGTACCGGGTACCAACTTACTTCAGCTTGGCCGATGAGACACTGGGTGTCACTTTATTGCTTCGAACTATCCGATGAGGCACTGGGTGCCATTCTGGTGTGTTTGGTTGGATCCGTGTATCCGCCAAAGTCCGAGTCAAGTTAATAGGGGTAAATGAATAATTTTGATAATATAAATTTTATTGAATGATCTTGAATATGAATCGAAATGAGATATTAAATTGAGATATGGAAATGAAATGTATGAACCAAGGGTTCAAGAAATAGTTAACGATATAGTTCATGAAATGATTTTGGTAGTATGAGATGATGTAAAAATATAAGTAAAGAAAAGCAAATTGAATTAGCTATTGTTGAGAAATGAGAAGTGAAAATAAAATGATTCGAAATAGTGGAATTATATATGAATTTAATTGAATACAAGTTATTGAAATTTATTTATGGATTTTAATATATTAAATGTTTATTAAATGATTAAAAGTTTAAATTGAATATAAATAGAAATGATAATGAATGAGTTGATAAATTGATTGAATTTGTATGAATTGAAATGAGTTATTAGAATGAGATGTTGAAAAATCCAATAAAATTGAGATAGTGAAATAAGGTATGAATACAATTAAATACAAGATTGAAATATTGCTTATTGTTATTAATTATCAAGTTGTTTTAAAGTACGAGACAATTAACGAATAATTATAGACATAAATTAAATGTATATAATTTATCGATTAATGTTATAAATTTGAATTATGGTAATACCACTGAGTATTCCCATGCTCAGCGTACGGTTGTTTCCGTGCGCAGGTTAGTAGAAAACCAGTGTCGCTCCAGCATCCAAAGTAATCCCGACTTCAGAGAAACTTTAGTGATGTACCTTTCTTTTGATAACGTGGCATGTACCTAAGTAATGTTTATACCTAAGTGATGTATAGGGATTAGTCATTTTGAATGTTTGTATCTATGATATTGCTAAAGGAAGATGTGTGAGTATGTGATAATGTTTGGCTTTTATAATGGTTAAGTACGAATATGTTTGGTAATATGTATATTTAGATGATAAATCATGCATGGAAATCATGAAAGAGTAAAAGTTTGCAAAGAAACAGATTTCAAACAGCTACAATGATGTTACTTTGAAAAATCACCTAGGATAGTATAAAATGAATTAGAGGGTGAATGATATATGAAATTAAAGCTTGTTGAGTCTATTTTCATGGAAAAATATCGGTTTAACAAAAGGATTTTATATTTTAAGATATTTGAATTTTCGTGACACAGGGTCAGAACAGTTTTTGGTGTCCCCTATTTTGAGTTTAGAAAATTATTAAAAATTGTCCAAAAATATTTATGAGTTTTATTTTACATGATTAGATTTCTTATTGAGTCTATTTTCTGTAGAAACAAGTAATAACTTCATATGAAAATCCTACAATGAGAAAATTTATTTTTAGTAACAAGAGGTCAGGACAGATAAGTGGTGAAACAAGGGAGACTTTATCTAATAAACTGTATTAATTGGCTGAACCAAAAATTCTAAAAATTTTATGGTAAGAAGATATATAAGTCTAGTTTCAAGAAAAATGTACAGAATTAAATTTCGAGTCCCGTAGCTCGAGTTATAATTAATTTAGTAACTGCTGCACAATTAGACAGGTTTGCTATAAATAGTGAAATAAATTTTCAAACAAGTTTTTATACTCCAAGTTAGTACGATAAGTTAAGTAACGCCTCGTGCTCGACTCCGGCAACGGTCTGTGTTATAGTGCCCTAATGCATTGGGTGTGACATTTTCTTTCTCCGAAATGATAAGTCTTAATAAGTAACGTTTTTTAAGTTTTTATTAAGGATCATATTTTTTAATTTTCGACATTAAGACACTAATTAATTAACTAGGTACCAATTTTGGGCGTTACGAGGGTGCTAATCCTTCCTCGTACGTAACTGACTCCCGGATCCATTTTTCTAAAACTCGTAGACCAAAGCTATTTTTTAGGTGATCCAATCACACCTCAATAAAAGATTGGTGGCGACTCCCAATTTTTGTTTTTTTTAAGTCGACAACTTGTTTTTTTTCGAAAAATGAAAATGGTTTCGACAGCTTGGTGACTCCACTGGGGACTTTTTTTAAAAATAAGAGTCGAGCCACAAAGTTGATTAATTTTTGTCTTATGGTCGAGAAAATATTTTTTTTTAAAAAAATCATGAGATCCTTTTGCATTCATTATTTTCTTGCTTAATTGATCTTTGCATTATACATTACATGAGTTGAATGATTTTACCCTTTTAAGTGGGAGTGAGAAACTATTCCTTCGTGAGGTTTTCACCTCCGTATAGGATGGTGGATCGCTTTTGGAATACATCGGTACCTATGCCTTCGTGAGATTATCATCTCCGTATAGTCATAGGGAAAATGTGTTCCCCTGAATCGAACTTGATCTATATGAGCTTATAATGGGTGAAGATCGAGGAATCTGCTGGTTCGGGTACCTTACTTTAGAAATCAAACCACATATAGTGAACCTTAAGAACTTTCCCTAGGTAGAGCTATGCCAAACCCCTAGTGGTCACCCGAATAGGTTTTCTATTTATTCTTGCTTTAGCTTTGTACTAACCTGTTTTCTTTTTGATTGTGATTGCATTACATTTTCATCATAAAAAAGAGGTGCTGATTCACGTTCAGTTGCTAAATAGAGAGCTTTTCATAAGAAAATGAATTTCTTGATAAAGTGGATGACAATATGGTTGTCCGAATATGGTCCAAGAAAACATGATAAGAGAAGGATGATAGTTTAATGGAGGACTACATGACTATGGTTCCATTGCCCAAGGATTCAAGATGACAAAGATTATTCGAGAGCAGCTGAACTTTCTTAAAGAGAAGCCAACGAGCATCATGCGGATGAGTAATCAACGAGTTGCGACCCGAGTCGAGCAAAAAGGAGATAGAAGAGACGTCCTTTTTAAAGAGTTTGTGAGATTTATCTTATCGCTCGAATGAAGAAGAGGATCGAATGTTTCTGCCTATGAGGGTAAGGCCGTATAAATATCTATTTTTTGTAAAGAGATTTGTTTTCTAGTAAAGTTTTCTAAATGGAATTGAATCAGAATCAACGTCTCTTTATGCATTCGTTGCATGCATTTGCATCACATGACATCATACACATTAAAGTCCACTAAACGAGCTTAATCGATTAAAATAATTACTCAGTTAACCTGGAAACCAACCAACCTACCAAACACCGCTACGGTACTCGATCAAAAACAAAAGACATGGACCAAAGGATGGAAAGGCTAGAACAGTTCCAAAAAGAAATGTAAGATTAGCTTCAGCAACAAATGAAGGAGTAGCTTGAAAAGATTCAACAAAATATGTTGGACAAAATGATGGAATTTCAGGGGAATATGATGGCTAAGTTGACTCAGTTGCTGACTGGAGGAATTGATAAAGGAAAAAACTTTGTGCTTAATGTTGAAGAATGAGACAGTGAGGGACCTGTTTATCCCCCAGGCTTTACCCCTCAGCATGTTGAAGTGTATCCGTGCAAATTTTCTGTCACCATCAAGCCCCAGCAGTTTCAGGCCGGTGCTATAACACCAATAAATTTTCAAGCAGGATCAGGCTCTAACCCCGGAGACAATCTTGTTAATCCTGCTATCTCTGACTTCGACGAAACAGCTGAAAAAGAGAAAATGAACGATGAACTGCCAAAACAGCTAGAAGAAAAGTATAAATGGCTGGAAGGGAAATTTAGAGCAATGGAAAGTGCTGAGAGCTACTATGGGATTGATGCTAAAGAATTAAGCTTGGTTCCGGATTTAGTACTCCCTTACAAATTCAAAATACCCGAGTTTGAGAAGTATAATGGAACTAGTAGTCCCGAAGCCCATATTATTATGTTTTGTAGGCGGATGACTGGGTATGTTAGTAATGACTAGTTGCTGATACATTGTTTCCAGGATAGCCTCACAGGGGCAGCGTCCAAGTGGTACAATCAATTGAGTCGTACCAAGATTAATTCATGGAGAGATTTAGCACAGGCATTCATAAAGCAGTACAATCATGTAACTGACATGGTACCTGATAGAATCACTCTACAAAACATGGAAAAGAAGCCCGGTGAAAGTTTTAGGCAATACGTACATAGGTGGAGGGAGGTCGCCATCTAAGTTCAGCCACCACTCATGGAAAGGGAAATGACAATGCTATTCATAAATACATTGAAAGCTCGGTTCATCACACATATGTTAGAGAGTGCCACAAAAATATTTTCTGAGATAATCATGAATGGTAAAATGATTGAAAACGTCATAAGGAGCATAAAGATTGATGCTGGAGGAAATAATAGAAGGCAAGCCTCAAAAGAAAAAGAAAATAAAGTGAACAGTGTGAATACGTACAGTAAATCGATTGCTAATCAGTAGGGTTCATCAAGACAAGAATCATGTGTGAAGCAAGGTACTGAAAAACTCCAGTTCACGCCAATTCCAATGTCGTACAATGAGCTGTATCAAAGCTTATTTGATGCGCATGTTGTTTCTCCTTTACATGTGAAGCCTCCACAGCCTCCGTATCCCAAATGGTACGACACAAGTTCACAATGTGATTGTCATGCGGGAATTACGGGACACTCAATAGAGAATTGCATTACCTTCAAAAGGCTAGTTGAAAAATTCATCAACATGGGTATTGTCAAGTTGGATGGCTCATTTAATGCAGAAAATTCGCTACCCAATCATGATTGACAATGGGATGAATGAAATATATGAGGAGATGTTGGGAAGTGTTCACATCAATGACATATAGGGAGACACAAATGAAAGGGGGACCTTGTTAGATATTCGCAGTTATAAATCTGGGAGTGTTCTAAGTAATCGAACTGCAGAAGAAATTCCTGTAATTTTTAGAGCTTATTTAGAGTAATGTTCAAAACATTTTTGTTGTTTTTAGCCTAAAAATGATAGAAATTCTTTTGTGAAATAGGCTCATGTCTGAACGTCATTATTCTAATAAAATACATCTTTGCATTCATTTTTGAGCCAATATTTTTTCATTTTTTTTGAAATAATTATTCTTTCATTCTTTTGGATTTTCTTCCACATTATTCTTTCATTCATAATTATATTGTACAAATAGTTATTCATAAATACATTCTTTTGTATATTCTTTTATATTGGGTCTCCATATATCAATAACATGAGTGACGCTGCTACAGGCTTAGAATTTCCTTTTGAGCGAGGCATGTGTTTAGAGGGATTTCATGACTTTGAAGATGACATAGATTGTAGCCTATTTTCAGACTTGTTAAGGATGGTAGAACAAGTCGAGAAACGGATCTTACCCTACAAAGAATCATTGGGATACATGACTTCTCCTTATATGGGGCATGAAGGTCATTTGGTCGATCTCGCCAAAAGAGTCTGACGATCATTGATTCATCTTTGTGATCGTCAGTTACTTTACTAAATGAATGGAAGCTACTTCATATTCCAATGTCACAAAGTCGGCAGTTAGCAAATTCGTGAAAAATCATATGTCAGTATGGAACGCCAAAAGAATCATATCTGACAATGTACTAAATTTGAACAACAGCATAATATCAAAAGTTTGCAGTCTATTCACGATTAATGCCATATCGCCCAAAAAAAAAGATGGCACAAATAAAAACTCTACCGAGGTAATGCCTTTCTCTTGGGCCCATCGCGGTTTGCCTATTGAATAAAAAATTATTTCTGAGTTTTTAAATCCAATTTTGATTAAAGAGGAATGTTCAAAATTGTCCATCATGGTCAAATGCGTTAAAAGTAAATGATGCAAGTTCACAAAAAAAGTCCGTCCTAGAGAATTCCTTGAGAGGGACCTGGTATTAAAGAAGATCCTTCCCATACAAAAAAAACTTCATCCCAAGTTGGGAAGGACCTTATGTGGAAGGCCTTATTTGGAAAAGCATCGATTTTGATCAAAAAGGATAACAAGGGCATGCCTAATCCTATGAGTTCAGATTCAATCAAAAATATTTCAAAATATAAAAAAAAAGAAAAAAAGAGAGAGAGAGAAAAGAAGAAAGAAAATGGAGAGGCCAAGGTGAAAACTCGCAAAGGGCGCCTTGAGATCAAAGGGGATTTGAGTTGAAAACTCGAAAAGGGCGGCTCAAATATTGATCAGAATGAGACATGAGGTGATCAGAGCAGTTTAAATTTTGATCAGATTGGGGCATATGATGATCTTGAATCAACAGGAAAGGGTAGACAACATCTTGGGACATCGATAGAGTACTGTAGATCTCCTAAACACATGTCAAACTCAGAAAGTTTGTATAGAGAAGTTCAAGCTGCGATATCTGGGGCATCCAATTTTTATATTGAATTTTCTATTCTTGGAATACTTCATTCTTTTCCAAGATACACATTCCCAATCAATTTCTTTGTTATCCTTATTTACTATTTTTTGATAATCTATTCCTTTCGAGCTATGCTCAGAACCAATTGTATTTTTATCCATTGTTATACCCTTTTTGCAAGCATGTTGCATTAGAATAATGATTAATAGACCAATAAAACTTTCACAAGAGAAGTTTGACATATTACTCTAGAAGTTTCTAAATAATACAGGAACCTGAAACAGGACTATTGTTTAGGACGCACCATGTTTAAAGGTTGGAAATCTGAAAAGGAAAAGTCTAAGTTAGGACTTTCTCTTTGGATTTTGTTGTTAAAAACATTAATTGAACAAAATGACAAAGCTTAAATAAATAAGTAAGCAATGATCACCAAACAGTAGGAAGAGGTTTCCTCGGAGAAGAAAGCCTTCATTTATGCACGAGCCTTTGGTACGATACCCTGGGAATGGTGTAAGGGACCAGTGAGATTTAGATCCTGTATCATTGAATGTGATAGGAGAGGATCGAGAAAAAGTCATATATTCCTACCTTGGGGTTACAGTGGGAGAATGATGGTACAAATTTTGTGCCCCAATGGATTGAATTTTGAGGTTTACAGTGGGGGGTAACCTAACTAAATGTTTCTTCAGAAAAGCCAGCCGAACAAGAAGGCGTTGTAACACATCAGTGTTAAAGCCTTAATAAACTTCGAGCAATGACAACTTAAGTGAAATCATTCTCGGAAAAAAAATTATTAAAACATTATGCATTCGTGCAAACACCATTCACACATGTCTAGTTAGGAGCATTTGATTCATTTTATGCCATCCTAATCATTAGGCATAATTAGGTTCATTATACAAGTCATGTTCCCTAGAGAGCAGATAACAGATCTTGCCTTCCTGCACCGACAGCGAAGCAGATCGAAGACACTAGCCTTGCCTCCCTGGGTTGTAGTGAAGCAGGTTAAAATAGCAGATCTTGTCTTTCTGCACCGACAGCGAAGCAGATCGATGACCCCAGCCTTATCTCCCTGGACAGCAGTGGAATAGGTTGAAGATTTTAAGTCCTATCTCCCTGGTCAACAGTGGAATAGGTTGAAGATTGTGAATCCTATCTCCCTGAACAACAGTGGAGTAGGTTGAAAATAGCAGATCTTGCTTTCCTGTATTGGCAGTGAAGCAGATCGAAGACATCAGTCTTATCGCCTTGACGTTGCAATGGAAAAGATTGAAGCCACAACGGTGAATCTTATTTCCCTGGCGTTGTAGCGGAGCAGATTGAAGCCACGACGGTGAATCTTAACTCCTTGGCGTTAAGGTTTGGATTAGTTAAAGTGGAGCGGATTGAAGCTGTGGGCAGCGAATCCTATCTCTTTGGCATTACAGTAGAGCAGTTTGAAACCACGACGGTGAATCTTACTCCGCTGGCGGTGTAGTGGAATAGATTGAAGCTATGACGGCGAATCTTGTTTCCCCAACATTGCAATTTAAAAGACTGAAGATGGCGAATCTTATCTCCCTGAAGTTGCAGTGGAGTAGATTAAAGCCAATAATCCTATCTCCCTGAAGTTGCAGTGGAGCGGATTAAAATCACAGATCTTATCTCTCTAAAGTTGCAGTGGAGCAGACTAAGTAAGCAAGCCTTATCCTCCTGAAGTTGTAGTGAGGCAGACTGAAGATGGCGAATCTTATCTCTCTAAAGTTACAGTGGAGCAGATTAAAGCCAATAATCCTATCTCCCTGAAATTGCAGTGGAGTGAATTAAAATCACAGATCTTATCTCTCTGAAGTTGAAGAGAGCAGATCGCATCGGGCCTTATCTCCCTGAAGTTGCAGTGGAGTAGGTTGAAGCACCAGTTCTTATACCTCTGAAGATGCAGTAGGAAGGAATGAGGCTATTTGAAGAAGAAGAAGAACGCTAAAGTCTAGTACGACCAGGCAAAATTGGCCATTTCTAAAATCTTTGCTCCGTTCTCGTTACACGATAATGAGCAAAGAGGGGCAGCTGTAATAGGCCAATTTAGCCCGGGCTCATAAAAAAATAATAAACCCAAAATAATAAAATAAAGTCCAAAATTATATCATTTGGCCCGATCGGGATGGCCCATTACTTGAAAAGTTTGAAGGTCTATTTACAAGCTTGATGCATATGGAAACATAATCTTCAAGGATATGCAATCTTAGATATGATATGTAATCTTAGATATGATATGCAATCTTAGAAGATATGATTTTGTAATCTTAGAGATTTAATTTGTAGATACCTTTTAATCTTAGTCGTTGATGTAATTAATCTATACCGTTGGATTTGGGGAGGCTCAACTATAAATAGATGCATCTCCCTTCATTGTAAAGGACGGAAGTGGGGAGTAATAATAATTCTTAAGAGTATTTACACAAATTTCTCTCTCTCTCTCTTGCGTTCTTATTTTGTTGATTTGTGTATAATTTATTTATTGATTTGTTTATTGTTGATTTCAAATCTTTTTTCCCTTATTATTCATTTTCAAATTCATTATTTTCAAATTTGTTTACATTTTATTTGGCCTTGTATATATTTTTTATACTCTTTGTTTTAAATTCATTGGTCTTTGATTATTGATGCTATTTAATCCTCTATTTGTTATTTTAGTTTTTTATTATTAAATTAATTATTTTAATATTATTAATACTATTATGTGGCATCATTAATCTTGTATCATTATTATTATTATTATTATTATTATTATTATTATTATTTTTATTCATGCGTATGCATCGTTTTTATGTAATATATATTGTTTTATATATAGTATACGTATGCTTATATATATTTTATACATATGTTTTTGTTTTTATTTTACTTCCTAACTTTTATATACATATATATACTTTTATATTTAGTTTCAATTTTTTTTTACTTTTGTATATATGTACATGTATGTATTTATATATTTTTCTAATGAATATTTATATATATATATATACGCACATGTCTATGTTTTTTATTTGCTTAAATACAAACTTATATTTTCAACACATATGTTATAATATATATGTGTATATTTATATATTTTTCTTTATTATCATAAATGCATTATATATATTTTGTTATAAATTCTATAGTCCAAAATTTTATATGTAAACTCATGTGTATGTCTTTTATTCTTTATAATTTCATGTATATATTTTGTACCTTTTTTTTCTCTTTATATTTTTTGTTTATTTCCTTCATTTGCTTATTGATTTATGTTTTCATTTATATTTTGTTCATTTGATACTTTACATGTCGTTTTTTTTATGTACATTAATTTCGTTTATTTCTATGTCATTGTTATATTTATTATTTTATTTTACACTTAATTTAGCATTACATCATTTGTTTACTCGATTTTAAAATTTTCAAAATTGAGATAATACTCGTATTTAGGATTTTCAAGGAAATTGAGCCCTAACGTATTGGGTTCCAATTTTCTTCGTTAAATCTAACAATCGAGAATTGCTCATTAATCAAAAAATAAAATGAAAAGCTTGTTGTCGGGAATTTAATATGTTGTATCCTAACGTATTGGATGTGACGTATTGATTTCTCGAGACAAAGATTTTTTTTAAAAAATAATAACAAAGGAAATATTCCAAGTTTAGGATTTTGAGAAATTGTGCCCTAACGTATTGGGCCCCGATTTCTTTATAAATCTTAAACAAATGAATATTCTTTTAAATTTTATTACACGAGTATTTTGGACTAATTCATTTTCGAGGAATTAGAATGTCGTGCCCTAACACATTGGGTGTGACATTTTCTTTCTCCGAAATGATAAGAGTCTTAATAAGTAATTTTTTTAAGTTTTTATTAAGGATCATATTTTTAAATTTTCAACATTAAGACACTAATTAATTAACTAGGTACCAATTTTGGGCGTTACGAGGGTGTTAATCATTCCTCGTACGTAACCGACTCCTGAATCCATTTTTCTAAAACTCGTAGACCAAAACTATTTTTTAGGTGATCCAATCACACCTCAATAAAAGATTGGTGGCGACTCTCAATTTTTGTTTTTTTAAAGTCGACAACTTGTTTTTGTTTTTTTCAAAAAATAAAAAATGGTTTCGACTTGATGTATTGAAAATATATAATTACATGTATTTTTATTATATCAGATAATAAAACATCTAAAATTTTTGAAAATAAATCTATTTATTTTTATTTTAGATGATTAATTCACTAATAATATGTTTAATCATGCATGATAAATACACCAAATATTTACTCTTTAAATTTATATAATTTGTATTATATAACTTTTATACATATATATTTATATTACATTCATATCTTATAATTGTTTAGATATTTCAAGCACAGGAGAGTATGGAATATAGATTATGGCCGAAATTCATAATTTTTATCTTTCATGTTTATTTTATGACTTATGTTTGGAATTCGTGGTTGCCTTCACCAGCAATGTTATTTTCAAAGTTCGAGCTTGCATTTTCTCCTTACAAATGTAACGTGTCTTTTCATCACACCAAAAAAAATACGTGATTGACATTTTTTTTTAAAAAAGGCGACTGCATAGTTTTCATGTCATTGATACATAATTTTGGTAATTTTTTTAACATGAACCCCAAACCCTAAATCCTAAACTCTAACCTTAAATCTCGAATCCAAAATGTCAGAGTTTAGGGTTTAAGGTTTAGATTTAAAGTTTAGGGTTCAGGGTTCAAATTTAAAAAAAATTACCAAAATTATGTATCAATGCTATAGGGAAAAATTACTAAAATGTAATCAAATAATTAGACCATTTTACTAAAAAAGGCTTTCTACTTTATTTACAAAAATGGGCCACTTTAAACTTAATTTACTGGAATAGGCCAAAAAAACCCAAAACGCGCCTACGTGAAAGCATTTTAAGGAGAAATTTCAGAAAAGCATGTTGGTAAGGAAGCACTTTACCCCTTGTCAGCAAAAACGCGTTGATGTGGGCGCACTTTTGCCCGTTCTCGGACTAAATTTTCAAAAAATATCATATTTTTAAATATTATAAAAATAGACCAAATTTTTGAAACTTTATGAGAATAAGCCTTTATAAAGACCCAAAGTGGCAACACCAATTTTTTTTTATTCTAAGATGTCACCAATTAATATGAAAAAAAACTTACAAAGTAGATCTTTATATAGACCCAAAATCTCATTTCCCTTGTTTTCTCAAGGAATGTGAGATATGATATATGTGTATATATAGACTCATGAATAGGTTTGCAGCTTGTTCCTAAACAATGTGAGATTCCTTCCTCTTTTAACTAACAACATAATATTAAAGCCTACACTATATTTTATATTTTTTTACTTCTAGAGTTTAAATTTTTTTACAAAAAGCTAACATTTGTTGCATTATAAATAAAACTTTTAAACTCTATAAGTAAAAAATATATAAAATATAAAATGAGTATGGTAAAATATTAGAAAAGTTACTAATAGTTGAGTGATCATTTTGTAAGTTTTTATAATTCGATAGCCAAAAAATCATAGTTAAGTGACTACTAATGTAATTTAATCTAGATATAAAAATATGAAAAATAATTATTACATTTTATGTATATTATATATTTCTATAAAAAAACTTATTTAACATAATTAATTATCTATCTAGTCAAAATACATCTGAAATAAATTTATCAGCATTCATTAGGGGATGAAAATTAAATTAAAATTAGGATTAAAAAATTAATGAGTATAGTAAAATATTAAAAATAAAAAAAATATTTAAAAAAGATATATCAATTTTTTTAAAATTACAAAAAAATATACTATTTGAGTACCAAATACTCACCATTTATTTATTAATCAAACATTCATAATATAATATAAAATAAATAATAAAAATTAAAAATATAACTTCTAAATTTAAATAATAGAAAATTATTTTAAGAATTAGAATTGCATGGATATTGACTTCAAACATTTAAATATGTACAATTTATTCTTTTTTTAATAGTCCTTTTGTATATGCTAACAATTCTAAAATGCACAAGATTAAAGATTTCAAAAGATAATTTTATAATATGAGAAAATATTAACAAAATATAAAAAAATAGAAATTGTTTTGTAAAAAATTTATAAAATACAGTGTAGCCTTTAATCTTATGTTGTTAGTTAAAAGAGAAAGGAATCCCACATTGTCTAAGACCAAGTTGCAAACCTATTCATGACTCTATATATACACATATCTCGCATCCCATATTGCTTAAGAAAATAAGGGAAATGAGACTTTGAGTCTATATAAAGATATATTTTATAAGTTTTATTTCCATATTAAATGATGACACTTTTTAAAAAAATGGTGTTTTTTCATTTTGGGTCTTTATAAAGGCTTATTCTCGTAAATTTTCAAAAAATTGGTCTATTTTTAAAATTACCTTTTTTTTTTAAATTTAGTCTGCGAACGGGCAAAAGTGTGTCAATGTCAACATATTTTTGTTGAAACAAGGTAAAGCACATCCTCGTCAGTGCGCTTTTTTGAAATTTCCCCTTAAGACACTTCCATGTAAGCGTGTTTTGGGTTTTTTGGCCCATTCAATAAATAAAATTTACAGTGGCCCATTTTTGTAAATAAGGTGGGAAATGGGCTTACTTTTGGTAAAATAGTGATGTCTTTTGAGGAAACTAGTATTTTGAGGTAATGTGAATTGCACGAAAATATCATTATATATTAATTTCATTTTTAAAATTTTAATATTAAAAAATTTTAAACATCTTCTATTTTAAATATATTGTTTTTATATGTAATTAAATAGTTTTTTAAAGGAAGTAAATAGTTCAAATGGTAATAAAAATGTAATTGAAGATAAGTACATAGTATAATTTAATTTTTTTATTAAATTTCAAGTCATTTAAATTTTTTACTTAATTATTTTAATATGACAATAAAATATACGAAATGCAATTTTTTCTAGTTTGAATAAAGTTAGAAAAACAACTCTATCTTTATAGTTCATATAAATATTTTAAAAATAATTTGAGCATTAAATAAGAGTTTATTTAATTTGCAACTGTGCATCAATGATAGATAAATTTGATTATAATTTTGATATATTAAATATTACCAAATTAAATATTAATATTTAAATTTAAAGTCAAATTTTTATTTTCTAGTTTTTATATTAAACTATTTTTAAAATATATTTTCTAATTAAAATTAAAATTATAAATATATATTAATTAAAAATAAATAAAACTAAAACTAATAAAAACATACCATTGTAATTTGAAGCTTGTACATTAAACAATGTAATGATAAGTTTTCGTGAGAACCATTTTCAAAAAATTAACCTTCATTTTCAGTAAGATCTCCACAAATACTTCTAACATACTAATCTTAGGAATCTCCAATCTTTTCCTCCTCCATTTTTTTTTCTTTTTTTGTGATTGTTACTTGATTAAAAATGCTTTAAGTGTTGACTGTTGTTTATAGTGTTAAATATTAATATTAATTTATATATAATTATATTTATTAAGTGATAATTAGAATCTAATAATATATTTTTATATTTTTCATATTAGTTGATATAATTTCAGATATTATTATAATTAATTTATATATATTATTAATTGGTACATGATTTTTTTAATAGTCATAGTTTCAATTACAGGTGTTCATAGGTTAAGTTAAATCTAGGCATGTTATTAGCACACTTTATATTTACTCAAGTTTGAACCAATTTGACTCAAAATATGAGTCTAATTTTTTACTCAAGCTCGTTTATATTTATAAATGACTAATCTAAGCTCATTTTAGACTTGCCTATTTTTTTAAATTTTTTTAAAAAAACCTTTTACATAAATTTTAATTGAATGTTTAATAATTTTATATATTTTTTCCTTTCATTAAAATTGTACATATGGGTATCTTGGCATTTTCCTAATGTTTACATTATAGTATTATGTATTACTAAAGATTTAATTTTTATGTGTAATAAATTACATTTTATATAAAAAATAATATAATACATTGCAAACTTAAAAAAAGGGTCAGATCGAACTTGGACATTAAATATTTAAGCTCAAGCTCGACTCACATTTTAAATTGGCCTAATTTTTTTTGCCCAAGTCCTTTCTTCGGGCCTAATATTTTTACTCAAACTATTCCAAATTTTAAGCAAGCTTTCGGGCTTAAGTGGGTAACAACTTATCCGGTCTAAGTCTCACAACTTAAGCAATCTAGTATTAGCAAAGTTCTACGAAGCACTTTGCCACGAAGATACCAACCTTATCTGGTCTAAGTCTCGCAACTTAGGCGGTCTTTGCCAGAGTAGTCTCCCAAACCGGACCTGTAACACCCCTAACCCGAATCCGTTGCTAAAACAAGGTTACGGAGCATTACCGGAGCTTACAAAACAAACGAATAGAAATTTCAAACATTTTAAAACATATCAATATTCATATCAAAAACCAATCAAAATCATTCATATTGTCCCATATACAAGTCCTCGAGGCCCAAAATACGTGCTAGAAACAAGTCGGGACTAAATCAGAAACTCAGAGAATTTTTCAAAAAATAGTAAAAATTTTCAAAACTGTAGGGGTCACACGGCTGTGTGGCCAGGCCGTGTGGGCATTGGAAATGGGGACACACGGCTGTGTCCCAGCCTATGTCTGCACCCGTGTAACTCGCTGACTTGGGCCACACGGCCAAGCCACACACCTATATGCCAGGCCATGTACCCTTCGATGTAACCCCACACGCCCGTGTGCCAGGCCGTGTAATAGCCTAACTTGCAACCCTTTGAAAGCTACAGGGGACACACAGTCGTGTCACCTAGCCATGTCACACACGACTGAGACACACGGCTGTGTCTCTGCCCGTGTGGATGAAAATAGGCCATTTGACAAGTAATTTTTCTCACCCAATTTGTCATATACCTACACACAACATTGCACATACTCACAAGCCATAACAAGGCATCCAAATCAAGCATAAACAAGACATGTACATATGGCATAATTTCATACAACCAATATGTCCTTAGGCACCTCAAATAACAATATGCAAGCATGTATAACCATGTATTCAATTTAACCAAATAATCAACTAACTAGCATGCACATTTGCATCAATTCATACCATATAGTCTACTTACCAAAACATAACCACTTGGTACCAAAATGCCATACTATAATTAGCATCAAAAGTCATTTAAGCTATTCAAACAAGATACCAATTCTTAACAAGTCACAAGTCATATATTACGCATAATCATCTATCATCATTCAACCATATTAAAACATTCATCAACCATTTTAAGGCTACTTGTATACATGCCAAAATATGCCAAAACACAAGCCAGATCAAATGGTCATATTCACAACAAAACATATAGGTCAACATTAGCCAAAATAACCTATACATGCCATTATAACCGAAATTAAACATCTGAAAGTACCAAAAGAGCCAATGTATAGTGTGATATAGCTTCGACAAGCTACCAACCCGAACGAGCTTTCGACTCATTATAAAACACGAAAAATAACACAGTAAACATTTAAGCTTAGTAAGTTTGTATAACTTAGAATTTAACTTACCATTTGATCAAGTAATAGGTAAGTAACAAAGCATATCCCAACACATTTTGGCCAAATGCCTAAGCACATATACACCAACCAATATTAGCCATGTAAATACATATATGAACCAATACTCATGAATGAGCTCAACAATTAATCAAGTTCCATATACATGTATCATCCAATTCATATATCTATATATCATGTAACATCATTTCCAAATAGTTCATGTATATACCTGTAATAGTTCGTATCGAACTCACATCGTTTCATAACAGAACAATACCCATTGAACCATTTAGAATACCGTTGGATACTCAGGATAGCTCACACACAAAGTGCTAGCTCATATAACTGTAATTTGTCAATTCATGTACATGTATGCTCATACGACCTGTGAATCGGTATGCTCATTTGAGCTGAAGATCGGTATGCTCTCACGAGCTATGAATCGGTATGCTCTCACGAGCTATAAATCGTTAACACTAATCACAGGTCATTTGTATCCTATGGATTTTTAAGGTTCAAACAGGGCTCGGTAATCGTCGTATGTTGTTGGATATGCACTCGGTAATTATATATAACAAATCATAACATTTATAAAATTTAATTAAAAATATATAAACACAATTTAATTACACGAACTTACCTCGACGAGTATTCATAGATACGGATGCGATTAATCTGAGACTTTCTCTTTGCCCCGATCTAACTCCGTACGAGGTCTAACTTGATCTGTACGGATAAATTTAACTCAATCTAACATATAATTCATTCAATTTAATCCAAAACATATTTTATAAAATTACCATTTTGCCCCTATACTTTTAATTTTTTACAATTTAGTCCCTAAGCTCGAAAAATAAAATTCATGTAATTTTATCCTTACCCAAGCCTATCGGATTATTCTACATACTTATAACAACCCATATATTTTATAAATTCACAAATTATACCATGTAAAATTTCTATTTTTCAATTTAATCTTTATTTGACATTTTTACCAAAAATCACTTAACAAAAGTTGTTTATCTATCAATAACTATCCTTTTTCTAACATCAAACAACAAAAGCAACCAATATTCATTCATGGAAAAACTCAAATCCTTTGACAGTTTTACAAGTTAGTCCCTGGGCTAGCTAGGTTAAGCTACAACGATCCCAAAAAAACATAGAAATCATTAAAAACGGGACAAAAATCACTTACATGCTTGCACTTGTACTAGACGAATGTAAAAAGCTCTAATAATGGTGTTTTTTCCTTCAAGAACCGGTGGAGAAGATGAATGCATGAAGAAAATGTTTTGTTTTCTTTAATTTTAACCTTTATTTACCTAATTACCAAAATAACCTTAATAATTATTCAAAATTTCAATAATACCAAGCCATGTACATCCACTATCAACATGAATGATCTAATTACCACATAAGGACTCATACTTTAAGGTTCTATAGCTATTTAATACCTTTAGCTACTAGAACACAACTTTTGCACTTTATGCGATTTAGCACTTTTCATCTAATTGAGCATGTAATTGGTAAAATTTGTTAACAAAATTTTTATACGATATTTCTATCATGTTGTAGGCTATAAACTAATAATAAAATAAATTTTTTGACTTCGAATTTGTGGTCCCAAAATCATTGTTCTGGTTTTACTGAAAACGAGCTGTTACAAGACCAACTCGCCAACGAGGATGTGACATCTCATAACCAATGTTGGCTTGTTTGTTACCTCTGGTGGAATCTTAATGGTGAATACATATTGGCAAATACTCTGAAAGAAGACCCTTTTTTTCAAGTATATCCATATACAAGACGCTTTCACATATTCCTCTTATCTTCGCATCTTGGCGGGGCCTTTTATCTGTAGCTTGCCAGTGCTCCCATATGCGTCATAACCATTATGACGAGCTTTTCATCGCTTGAGTCATATAGTGGTTTCACATGTATGCCCTAACGAGCTTCCAAGTTTACTGTCATGTCGGACTTCCTTTTGCCATAAGGGCAAACCTATCCTCCACTAGATCATGCCATGGCTAGCCATGGACTTTCGACTCCAAAGAGTCAATAAACCATTTTCATGGTGTCGCTCTGTAGAACCAGTAGATCATTTCCATGATGTCGCTCCGTAGAGCCAGTAAACCATTTATCCACCCAAACCTCCTCAAATCCCCCTTGTTAATTCGAACACCTAAGTATTCACCCACGAGGCAGGGTCATTTAATATTTCAATGACTCCAATTCTCATTCAATCTGTCTATTCCTCCATTACGCCAATTTTTCTACCTTCAACTAACCCACCAAATAATTCCCTCCGTACTCCACATTTTATAAACATACATTACACGCACAATATTATGTTCACTATTACAACATGGAATGTGCCACATATCAATTTATCGATACACATTCATATCATACATTCAGAGAATATACTTTCAAACATTCATATAGTTGCATAACCATATGCATGTATAACATTTCCCGTCAGCAACGGTCATATATAGCCAAAGAGCTCAAACTGAACTTAGTGCAGAACATACAAACAGCACAGCAACCAAAACAACACCCAAATAGTGGAGTATAAAAACTCACTTGCTGTCTTTCCTCCCTACCAGCTTAGCTTTTCCAACAACCAGAGTTTCCTCCATCTTGGTTAGTTAAACATGACAACTAAATAAACCAATTAAATCGAAGGCATTCATGCTTTAAAATCCAGAAACTAGTAGAAACCTTACAATTTTACAAAAAAAACCCCAACTTCTCTTTTTTTTTTCAAATCCATAAGTACAGCTTACCAGTTCATCAGATTCACATCTTTTCAGACTCAATCCTCATGTTCATTACTACATGCAGAGCTTTCCTTGAACTTTCTCTTCTTCAAAACAACCAAATAAGAAGATGAAGTAGAGAAGATAATGAAACAGAATTGAGAAAAATTTCCCCCTAGAATAACACTTCTCAGTTATATATTATCTTACATGCATGGTCACCTAAAAACCCCATCAAAACCAGCGATCGACATCATTATCTTTCCAGCTCAAGAACCAACCAGTTCCAACATAACTGAACCATAATTAAAACCCAACTATTTTCCCTTCAACAACTAAAATTTTCAGATTTTATAACAGAGGCTGCCAAACCTACGGTTTCTTTCAATTAACTCCTGAATCTTTTCTAAATTTTGGACCTCTATTGAAAACCGGGTGTGACATTAAAAATTCTAATATTGACTCATAATAAATCTATTTACAAAAACTAAAGAAATATTAAACCTAAAATTTGTAATTAAACATCTAATATTAAAGCAAACCTAATTCCAAAATTAACATAAAAAAAACCTAAAAGCTTAAAACTTAAAAATTCTAAAATTAAAGTTAAACGAGCCTAAAATATTAAGAAATTAATATTCTAAAACACGGAAAAACCTAAAATGTAATATCTATAAATCACTAACAAAATTAAATCCAAAAACTTTTGAAATCTAAATTTTAAACTAAAATTAAATTAAACCTAATAAAAACTTAACATCTAAATTCTAAAACAAATATATCTAATGAATATCCATAACCGAAAATCTAATTAAATCTATTAAAAACCTAACATCTAAATCTTAGGGCCATCCATAACCTATTTTCTAAACTAAAACCTATTAAAACCTAATACTAATCATCATCTAAAGAGAATCCAAATTCAATACCAAACTCTTATTAAATCTAAATTCTAAAACAAATTAAATCTAAATTTTAGACAAGAGTGTTTCTATTAGTGAAATCAATTGAAGTTCTAATCCAAGGAAAATAGTAAAAATTAAAAAACAAGAAGTAAAAAATGGAGAAACAACAAATAATAAAAAGAAATATCACAAAAGAATTATGCAAAATTAATGATCTCAATTATTCAACTAAATATGAATGAAAAATATTTGCAAGTAGAATTAAAATAAAATTGAATGATCCAAATAAAGAAAAATAAAATGTAATTTAATTACTAAAAATTTATTCCTTTTAAAAAAAAGTCTAAAATATTTATTTCAAATTCAATATGAAGTAAATTAGAATTCAACTAAGTTAAAAAAAATAGGTTGTATTTTAAAAATAAAATAATGTGAAAGCAAGGAGCTTAATAGATAATTTCCTTGCCAGAATTTCAAATTTTGAATTAAATTAAAATGCAATGGAAGCAATGTTGCAATTACAAAAGGATGAGGTCCTTATAATATAAAGGGAAAAAAACAAAAGGACCTAGACTCAATTTGAGTTGCAAACAAACTTGTCATTGACTGAACTTAAAAATAAAATGGATTAGACTCAATTTAGGATTTGAATTGATTTTAAAATTGACTTGGGCTTGATTTGGACAAACAAAACAAACAGGCCTCAACATTAGGCCTGACGAAAATAAAAAAATCCAAAATTTTAATTATTTTATTTTATTTAAAATGAAATAAAGGTTTTGTTTAATTTTCTAAGAATAAAAAATAGAATGACAGATTCTATAGCACGATAGTTTGGGTTTCTGGTTAGTTTTTTCGGTTTTCCAAGCCTCTAGGAAAAAGAGGGTAAAGTCTTGGTTCGGCAATTTGTTTAGTGGTTATGGCAGCAGTTTTGGCGAAGTTGTCCAAAAGAGGATGGGAAAGTTAACGAGTGGTATATCAATTCCGGTGAGAGGGAGGAGAAAATTGGGTGAAGGGCCAACAAGCTACAAGAGGATGGGTTACAGGATAAGCCTAGTAGTTAAGCGCCGCGGTGGGTCGAGTGGACTTCAAATAGCTAAGGATGTTGCCATTGGATCAATGAATGGATACGGACTGGATGCTATTGCCTTGGAGCAGAATGAGGGAAGATTGGGGGTGATCAAAGGGTGGTGAGCTTGCTGGAATCGAGGTTTCTCATTATTCATTTGTCATAGGAGACTTGTGGTATCAACAGAGCTTTGTACGTATCAATGTAAAAATGTCAGTTTGCACGAGGGGCAACTCAAACAGCGGCGGGATGCACATCAATCTTCCCTTTGACAAGATGCTCGTCAGCGAAGGGGACCCCTGTCGTTATCTTCTTGTAGAAGACAAACGACAAAAAGTGTCCACGGAGGTGATGTGGTGGATGGGTCAGGGCTGAGGGTGATGGTGGCAGGAGACAGAGGATTGGAATGGATCTCACCAGTCAGGGTGCTTACCATCAACTTGTTTTCTGCCAGTTGCTTCTACCACAATCTGCAACTAGCAATGGATGTGGGCAAAGGTGAACTTGGAAACTTTTCAGTTTCTTGGTATTCTAGTTTTCAAACACGGAAAGCTCAAGTGCATCCAGAAGCTATGTTTTTCTTTTGATGTTTTCTTTTCAAGTCTTAAGGATTGTATTTTATTTGGTTATTTTTTCTTTTTTATTCCCATTTGTAAAATGTTGTTATCTTCCTTTAATAAAAATATCCAGAGTTTGTTTTAAAAAAAAAACAATAGATTTTGATTTTTCTGGAATCATGTTAGTATAGTTATTGTAGCTCAGACTTTCAAGTTCCTTTTCCTGGAAAACTCACTATATTGGTAATGATTAGAAAGTGACCTCTATATATAATGGAGAAACTCATATTGGAGGTGAATTTGAGTAGGTGTAATTTCTTTTCATCCTATCAACCCAACTCAATTGTTTTAGTATTTTCATTCCCAATCATACTCATACCTTAACTATACCTTCCTTACATCACACTTGTTTTTTCTTTTAAATGATAATATAATTATTAAATTTTAATTTTAATTTCTCTATATTTTTAGACTATATAACAATTAACGGTTAAATTTCAATTTTACTTCCTACAATTTTGAGATATAATCTCTATACTTCAATTTTGAAATAATTTGGCACCTCAACTCAATTTAAATACTTTATTTCAATTAAAATATTTTTGTGAATTTTTAAGAATCGTTAATATTGTTAAATTTCTCTATTAAATTTAAGTCTATTACAATGTCATTTTCTTACATGGATACCAAGTAAGCATTTTTCTTAAAATTTCAAAATATCACACTAACGAATTTAACAAAAGAATTTTAGCAATATTAACAAACAGACCTACTCCTAAAATTTAAAATATGAAGACTAAATTTCAAATTATGAATAATATGAGAACTTAAAAGCATATTGTAACTTTAAAATTTTTACTCTATAATTTAATCAAAAAATAAATATTTAACCCAACGCAAAGCCTAGATGAGACCCATACTAGGGTATATATAAAATTAATCATTTTATTTGCTTCATTTTTCATTTAACCTTCTTGTTTATTATTGTCATATGTGCTAGATGAGAATATAGCAAACTAGACATTGAAACTTAAAAATGTAAAGTTGACACAAATCAATTCGAGCTAGGCCAGTTATTCACCAACCACATAAAATTTTAAGACTAATCTAAGAAAATTCTTTAAAAATTAAAATTTGGTCTTGTGACCGAAATATGGGTTTTGAGAGTACAGCCAAGTGTAGGGAAGATTAGAGCACCCCTACCACGCCTACATAAAAAAATCCTACAAAGTTTGATGACGAATTTAAAAGTTTCAAATTTGACTTCAAATTAATTTAATATTAAAAATCTAATTAAACTTAATAATTTAAAAATCTAATCTTAACTTCAAAGAAATAATTAAAATTAAAATCTAAAAAAAAACTAATTTAAAATCAAATCTAAAATCTAATTTAGTCTTAAAAATTTTAAACATAAAAATCTAAAACAAATTTGAACTTAAATCTAATTAAAATTAAAAATGTGAAATCTAATTTAATTTTAAAGTTTAAACTTAAAATCTAAGTAAATCTAAAAAATCTAATTGAATTTAAAAAATCTAACTAAAACTTAAAATCTAATAGAAGTTAAAAAAAATCTAAAATAAATGTAGAGAGGATCTAAAATTGAAATTAAATGTTAGGTAGCTCATAAAAGAATGAGATTTTGGGCAAAAGACTTTGAAAAGAATTAAAATTATTTGAATTTAAAACAAATAATAAGTGGATATCCACCTCATTTTATATCGATATTTCAAAAATTAATTTAAACAAAACCCAACTTTTTAAATTTTAAGAGAAAAATTCAATCCAGCCTCGATTTTAAATTTAAATTCATAACAGTATATTAATTTTTATAATTATTTTACTTTTAGAATTTTATCAAAAGTATGAAAATTTTTACAACTTTTTATGTATTTTTTATAGAGTAAAGGTTCAATTTTAACTTGCCATATCAACTAACTGCAAAAATTGACAGAAGGTAATGCAACAATACTGATTTTTAAATAAAAATTTTAATTAAATAGGACACCCTTAAATTATGTTTTTTTTTAATTTTAATTAAGTATTTAAATTGACTTTCACCAAATTAGGTATTTAAACTTTATTTTGTTATTAAAATTTGCCCTTCATTAAAAAAACATGTCAATTAATAATTTTTACCACGCCTTTATTTCATTAAAATATAATTAAATAACAAGTTTATTTTAATATTAAATAAAAAAAATACCTCCTCTCACCATTCCCCTAACCCATTGCGAATACACACACGATATTTTTAAGCCATAGCTTTACACTGCTCGATAGCGAACTCATTAATGCAAAGACGAGATTAATTATCTACTTAGAGTCAGTTTAGTATTGCTTCTAAAAAGCACTTTTGAGATAAAATTATTACTAAACAATATGTTTTTCAGTTTTTCAAAAGTACTTTTCAAACAAAAAAAATGTTTTGCAAAAGCATTTTTTTAACCAAAAGCAGAAATAATAAATTTTAACTTTTACTCAAAAGTATTTTTTAACTCAAAAGCACTTATTTTAACTTTTGCTCAAAAGTGTTTTTTAACTCAAAAGCACTTATGAGAAATAATGTTAAACTAAGCCTTATTCAGCTTCACCACTGGTTATAAAACCTTCAACTAACACTTCTCTTGACTCCAACCAAGACTAATTCTATAGGTGCATTGATGTGGCCGAACTAGAGGTGCTCATGGGTCAGGCGGCCCAACCCGGCCCGCCCGAAATATGAGAGGGTTCGGGTAAAAATATAGCATCAAATAAGTAGAATTCCATCTCACACACACATCTTGACGTAACTTTTTGGTCACATTCAAATGAAAACTTTTGTCGGCCACATCATAAAATCTTTTCCTACGAATTCCCGACTTTTTTATGTACCTAATTCCATTTCGAATCTTACCAACAACATCATCAACAAGTTCCAAACCAGCTTTAACTATAAGATTCAATATATTTTTAATGTTTGACAAGTAACACTATAATACATTAAGACATCAACATTTAATGTGTTACAAATTAGATGTATATTTATAACAGTATATTAAAAGTTAAAACATTATATTAAAACAATATATTTATAACAGTATATTAAAACAATATATTAAAAAAGTATATTTATAATAGTATATTAAAACAGTATTGTTGAAACCATTTTTTTATTTGAAAATAGGGATCGAACTTTTTTTTTAAAATGGAGTCGTCACCGATCTTTATTGGAGGTGTGATCGGCTCACCTTGAAAATGATTTTGATCTGCGAAATTTTAAGAAAATAAGTTCGGGAGTCGATTACGTACAAGGAAGGGTTAGCACCCTCGTAACGCCCAAAATTGGTACCAAATTGATTGTTTAATGTCTTAGTGTCGAAACTTGAAAAGATTTTTTAAATACGACCCCACGAAATAAAACCTAAACAATTGAATCGGATGATAAAACGAACCATTTCAAAGAAAATAACCGCCACACTCAGTGAGTTAGAGTGCAACCGTTCAATTTTTGAAGTTAGATTTTTTAATTTTAAAAATTCATATGTTTTAAGAAGGATATTTGGTTATTTAAGCCAATCACGAAATTAGAATCCAATAAGTTAGGGTTCAATTTCTTGAGATTTCTAAACACCAAATATGACCTTTATTTTAAAATCGAGATAACAAAATGTCATATTCAGTAATTTAGGATCCAACATCTTGAAATCTCAAAAGTTTTATTTTGAAATTATATGGTTTTAACAAAATAAGTACTTGGCCATCTAAATTCATCGAAAAGAATTGAAACCCAATAAATTAGGGCATAATCCAATAGAGAACAATGAACACCAAACCTTTCTTTTGAAAATTGTGAAATCAAATGATTGTAGTGCTTTAATAAAATACAATTTTTTTTACAAATGAAACATGATTGAGTAGCAATACATAATGTAAAAGATACAATTCGTAATCAAAATACATATTGAGGAATAATAAACAAAGGATGAATTCAAACAAAAATAGCTACCACAATTTTTATCATATTATGCAAATATCAATCCTAATTGTCAAATATCAAATGAATTAAATACAACAACATTTATTAATAACAACCTTTTTAAGTTGAAATATTTACGCATGAACTCAAAATGAACTTGAAACAAAAGAATAATCATATGGAATAATAATATGTAAAATAAATTTGAAACAAGTAATACATTTATTAATTTACCTTAAATAACACATAAAAAATAACCATGTAAAAGTCTTAATACATATATAATAAAAAATAATCACCTAGATAGGTTTTGAAAGAAGTAAATTATATATAAATAAAATTGACTTAAAATACATATATAGATATAAAAATACTTGAAATTTATAAACATGATAATATCAAACATCAAAACAATAATATATATTTTCTAAAGAAAAATAATTTAATAACACATATAATGGCATTTAAAAATATTATATTAAATTATTTAAGTTATAACACAAAATAAATCATTAAAATATGTACAAAGTATGTCAAATTCTTATAAAATATCTATATATATTAAAAGATGATGAAACATATAATAATATAGAATTTAAAAATAAAAGTAATAAATTTTAAAACGATAAATTCGAAACATGTTAATAATAATTTGAAATAATAATAATATATCACATTTTAAAATTATACTAATAATAAGTTTAAAGAGCATGTCAAACTAAATATTAAAATATGCTATGAATAAAGATATTAAAATAAGTACTAAATTCGATTTAAAACTATACTATTAAAAATCAAGTTAAAGTTAAGACATGATTTAAAATATAAAGAAGGAATAATAATAATAATAATAATAATAATAATAATAATAATAATAGGATTAAAAACTGATTTTGGAATTCAAATAAAAATAAAAATAAAACATTACAAATATAAATAAAAAGGAAAAATAAAGATAAACTAAATTGTTAATCGACTTGAAAAATGAGAGACTAAAATTGCAATTAACCGCAAAATCTAAACATTCAAAACCACCCGTAGAAAACGGTGCCGTTTATCAGAGGATTAAAATGAAAACTAAATCAAATGTATAGCACAAATTAAGAAAATTGAAGAAAATCAAATTGCAATTACGCCAAACACAGAGGGACCGATTGTGCAAAAAGACCAACTAACGAAAGTGCGCGGATCCTGCCCTCGGGTCGGGTCACCGCGCGGGTCACAGGCCTTTAAACGGTGTCGTTTCTTTCGTTAAATAAAAACAAAAATAAACCCTAAAATTAGCAGCCAATTTAATTTTTTTAAAAGAAACCTAAAAAAACTAATAATATCTACCCCCCAACACCGCTTCAGCATCGGAGCCCCCAACCACTTGGTTCCGATCGGAACCAACGAGGGATTCGACGGTGGACTTAACCAGGTACGAGTTCCGACTCCCTCTCTTCCTTTTTTATTCTATATATATGCTTCTATGTATATGGTTAATAGCAAAACAGAAAAAGAAAGAAAAGCAATCGGAAAAGAAAATAGAACTGAATCGAAAAAAAGAAAAAGGAAAACCTTTTCTTTTGTATTGATTTCGTTTTTTGATACAGTATGAGTGGGTCTCTCCCCTTTTGAAACTATTTGCAATCAATTTATATACCGAAAGAAAAATATTAAATAAAAAACAAAATCTGTCATGTGCTATTTTTTTCTTCTTTTTTTGTTTCTTTGTGTGCTGCGTTGTCCTTGTTTCATTTGCAGGTACAGTCGTACGGAGGCGCGTGGCGTGGAGGCATGGTGTGTGACAGTGGCGCGCATACGAGGGCAGAGGCTGATTGCGGCTTGATGGCTTGCTGGAGCGATGGCTGATATCTTAGAAACCCTAGGGTTTCTATTTGTTTTGGTTTTGGGCTAGGGGTATTCGGGCTAGGGTTGTATTTGGATTTGATTTTAGGCTAGTAATTTGGGTTTAGGTTTGGGCCGTGTTGATTTGGTCTGTATGATTTTGGGCTTGTAACTATGGACTGATGTTTTTTGTAAATGGACTTTCAATATTTTTTTACTTTTATGTTGGTTTTATTTATTTTTTAGTGGGCCCGGGTCAAATTTGGGCATTACAGTTGCCCCTCTTTGCTCGTTTTCGTGTAATGGGAATAGAGCAAAGACTTTAAATGGCCAATTTTGCCCGGTCGTGCTAGATCTTGGTGCTCTTCCTCTTCAAGTAGCCTCATTCCATCCTACTGCATCTTCAGAGGTATAGGAATTGGTGCCTTGATCCACTCCACCGCAACATCAGGGAGATAGGATTACTGTCTTCAATCTGTTTAACTGTAATGTCGGGGAAATAAGATTCGCCGTCGTGGCTTCAATCTGTTCCACTACACCGTCAAAGAAGTAAGATTTGCCGTTATGGCTTCAATCTATTGCAATGTCAGGGAAATGAGATTTGCCGTCGTAGCTTTAATCTGTTCCACTGCACTGCCAAGAACGTAAGATTCGTTATCGTGGCTTCAATCTATTTAACTGCAATGTCAGAGAAGTAAGATTCGTTGTTGTGGCTTTAATCTGTTCCAATGCACTGCCTGGGAAGTAAGATTTGCCGTCTTCAGTATGCCCCACTACAACTTCAAAGGGATAAGACTTGCTTTCTCAATCTGCTCAGCTGCAACCTCAGGGAGATAAGACCTGATGTGATCTACTCTGCTGCAACTTCAGAGAGATAAGATCTATTGTTTTAATCCGCTCCACTGCAACTTCAGGGAGATAGGATTACAGGCTTCAATCTGCTCCACTGTAAACTCAGGGAGATAAGATTCACCATCTTCAGTCTGTCCCACTACAACTTCAGGGGGATAAGACTTGCTTTCTCAATCTGCTCCGCTGCAACCTCAGGGAGATAAGACCTGATGTGATCTACTCTACTGCAACCTCAGAGAGATAAGATCAATTGTTTTTAATCCGCTCCACTATAACTTCAGGAAGATAGGATTACGGGCTTCAATCTGCTCCACTGCAAACTCAGGGAGATAAGATTCACCATCTTCGATCCGCTCCACTACTGCTTAGGAAGATAAGATCTGTAATTCTTCGGTCTGCTTCGCTGCAACTCTAGGGAGATAAGACCTGATGCGATCTACTCTACTGCAACCTCAGAGAGATAAGATCTGTTATTTTAATCCACTCCACTGCAACTTCAGGGAGATAGGATTAGTGGCTTCAATGTACTCTACTGTATCCTCAGGGAGGTAAAATCTGTCATCTTCGATCTGCTCCACTACTGCTTATGGAGATAAGATCTGATATTCTTCGGTCTACTCCACTACAACTTCAGAGAGATAAGATCTATTATTTTAATCTGCTCCACTGTAACTTCAAAGAGATAGGATTACTGGCTTCAATCTGCTCCACTACTGCTTAGGGAGATAAGATCTGACATCTTCGTTCTGCTCCACTACTACTTAGGGAGATAAGATCTGTAATTTTTTTCAACCTATTCCACTGCTACTCAGGGAGACAAGGCTAGGGTCTTCGATCTGCTCCACTAATACTCAGGGAGATAAGATCTGTAATCTTTAACCTGCTCCACTGCAACCGAGGGAGGCAAGGCTTTGTTTTCGATCTGCTTCGCTGTCAAAGCAGGAAGGCAAGATCTGCTATCTTCACTGATCTTTAACTTCAATAAATTTCCCCAGTGGAGTCGCCAAGCTGTCGAAACCATTTTTAAATTTGAAAAAAGGGGATCGACTTTGAAAATGAAAATGGGAGTCGCCACCGATCTTTTATTGAGGTGCAATCAGATCACCTTGAAAATAATTTTAGGTCTACGAATTTTGAGAAAACAGGTTCGGGAGTCGGTTACGCACGAAGAAGGGTTAGCACCCTCGTGACGCCCAAAATTGGTACCAAATTGATTGTTTATTATCTTAGAGCAGAAATTTTGAAAAGATTTTAAAAATACAATCCTTTTAAATTTTAAATTTGAATAAACCAAATTGAGCAGCAAGATGTACTCATTTTGCAGAAATAAATTGCTACACTCAGTGAGTTAGGGTGTAACAATTCAATCTTCGAAATTAGATTTGTTCCCTTCTTAAGTTAGGGTGTAAGAATGATATTTGATTATTTAAGTTAATCGAGAAATCCAAATCCAGTAAGTCAGGGTTCAATTTCTCGAAATTCTTAAACAACAAATATTGCTTTTATTTCGAAATCGAGATAACGAAATGTTGTATCCAATAAGTTAGGATCAAACATTTGGAAATCTTAAAAACTTTATTCAATAATTGTATGGTTTTAATAAAATGGGTACTTGATTATCTAAATTCATCGAGAAGAATCGAAGCTCAGTAAGTTAGGGCACGATTCTCTCGAGAACCTATGAATGCCAAGCCTTTTTAAGGATTATGGAACAAAACGATCATGAAGTTTTAATAAAATTCGACTCTTACACAAGGAACATGATTGAATAATAATACATATAATGTAAAAGACAAATAGCAATTTAAACTTAAACTAGAAGCAATTAAACGAATAATAGGCAAACACAAACATTGATTTTAATCATATTATACAAAAAACCATATTAAAAATTAAGCAATCCATAAGTTCATAATCAATTAAAAGCAAACAAAATCGAAACAAAAAAATAAAAAAATAAAAAAAACAGTGATAACAATAAATAATACAAATATTTAATACAATTTGGTAAGGGAATAAAAATTAAATAAAAGGTTTGAATAAATTTTAATGAAAGATTTTAAAAAAACACAAAGAAATAAAAAAAATGAAGTAAAATAAAAGTGAATAACTTGAAATCAATATCTACATTCTAATTTATGGAAGTAAAACTTAGTAGAAATAATCGCATATACCTAGTAATAATATATATAAAAGTTAAATAAATAGAATAAAATAACAAATTTAAAAGGGATAAGGTTTTCATACATAAGAAAAATATCATTTGAAAATAATAATATATTATTATATATACGTACGTATACTAAGAAAAAGAAGAAAAAAGGTTATATTACATACGCATATATGTAAATATAGAGTACTATTATTATAAATTAACTTTATATATATAAGAAAAACAAATATATAATAATATAATAATACAATAATGAGAATAAGTATGATAATAAAAATAACAAAAAAATTCTTAATAAAAAAAACTAAATAACAAGAAGGATTAAGTCACAAGCAGAATCGAATCAACAGGGAAGAAATAAAATTAAACTAAAGTGGAGGTCCATACTGCAACACGCGAATTACATGGGGGGCCGATTGGGAAATATCCCGCTTCCCCAAAACGCAACGTTGCAAGCTGGGTTGAACTGAAATAAAAGCAGAGTACAGGGCTAAATCAGAAAGAAAGAAGACAACCGATTCAAAAATACCAGAAAAGGGATGGACTGGTCGCGCAAATATCCCTCCCTATGCCAGAACAAGTGGATCTAGCCGCGTCTGGGTCAGGTCATCGGGCCACGGCCTAAAACGGCACCGTTTCAGAGCCATTGAATCAGGCCCTAATGGTGACGTTCCATGATCCCCCCATTTAAGCCAACATTAAAGCTCCATTAGTCTAAACAGAAAAGAAAAAAAACCTAAAAAAATCTAATCTCCTTTCATTCATAAGTCGCGCTGCCTCAACCCTCCTTTCATCCAGTCCAAGCTCCGATTACAGCGGAGTGAACCGGGATCCGGCGTTTCCACCTCTAGGGTGAGTCTCTCCTCTCCTCTTTTCTACTTTCTTCTTACAATAATCACAAAAATGAAGACGAATATAAAAAAAGAAACAGGAAATATCACTGAAAAATTAAAGAGGGATCACCTTTTGAACTATTTTCTTTTCGATTTCTCTGAATATTTTTTTGTATACAATATGCGTGTGTGATTTTTTTGTCTGTGTGTCCATTACAAAGGCACAAAGGCCTTGCCTTTTTGTTTTATAGGCTGAAAGAAAAATAAATAAAAAGAATACAATTTTTCCATTTTCTCTGCTGCGTTTTCTTCCCATTTGCAAGTACAGCACGCGGGGCTGGGGACGTGGCATGTATGGAGGCGAAGGCACATGTGTACGGAGGCTTGTCACGTGCGGAGAGCTTGGTTATGGTGCCTGAATCCTTTAGGGTTTCCATGTGTCGTTTTGTGTTTTGGGCTGATTTGGGTCATTGGGTGTTTAGGCTAGTGGGCCGAATTGGGCTGGTAGTTTGGGCCATTGTAATTAGGTTGTTTTTGGACTATTATTTTATTTGGTTTTTTGAGCTATTGGGCCAATGTAAATGGACTTTAATAAATTTATTCTTTACTCTTATTGGGCCGGGCAAATTGGGTATTACAGCTGCCCCTTTTTGCTCGTTGTCATGTAACGGGAACGGAGCAAAGACTTTAAAATCGCCAATTTTGTCCGGCCATGCTGGGTCTTGGTGTTCTTCTTTTCAAGTAATCTCATTCCATCTTGCTGCATCTTCAGAGGTATAGGAATCGTTTCGATGCATTCCACCACAACGTCGAGGAGATAAGATTTGTAACTTATAGTTTCTTAAAGAATAAATTTTGCTATATTTGGTCTGCCCTACTGCAACTCAGGGAGATAAAACTTGTAACTTCAACTTGTTTTGCTGCAACTTTAAAGAAAATTCTGATGCGACCTACTCTACTGCAACTTTAGAGAGATAAGGTTTATCATTTTAATCCACTCCACTGCAACTTCAAGGAGATAAGGTTTATCATTTTAATCCACTCCACTGCAACTTCAGGGAGATAGGATTAGTTTCTTCTGTCTTCTCCACTACAACTTCAGGAAGATAAAACTTGATGTGATCTGCTCTACTACAACTTCAGAGAGATAAGATCTATGGTTTTAAATCCGCTCCACTGCAACTTCAGAGAGATAGGATTGACTTTTTTTCTGCTCCACTACAACTTCAGGGAGATAAGACTTGATGTGATCTGCTCTTTTGCAACTTAAGAGAGATAAGATCTGTGGTTTTAAATTCGCTCCACTGCAACTTCAGGGAGATAGGATTTACTTTTTCAATTTGTTCTTTGGGGAACATGACCTATAAAATTTCTTACATGGCCTATTTATGTCTAGTGATTAGGATGTTATGATCGAAATGAATCAACATCTCCTAACCAAATGTGCATGCATGAATGCAAAAATGTCATGAAAATGATATCTTAATATTTGAGTTGTTATTGCCCGTTGTTCATTAAGGCCTCATTACCAACACGTCAAAACGTTATCTTATTTGCCTGGTAACACCCATATCTTACTTAATCGGATTGCCCCCACTATAATCTTCAAGGTTCAATCCACTGTAACCTTTGGGACAAAAAATTTGAATTATCCTCTCCCCACTGTAATTTAGGAGTATAAGATCAGACTCTTTCTCAATCCTCTCCTACTGCAATTCAAGGATACAAAATGTGAGTCTCTTTGGCCTTACACTATTATTAGGGTGTCGTACCAAATGTTTATACACAATTGTAGAACTTTCCTCTCCAAGAAAAACTCTTGTCATCCGGTGATCATTGCTTGTTTGTTCATCAAAGCTTTATCACCAACACCGCATCTCGTCATCTTGTTAAACAAATGTTTTGACAACAAAATTAGAAGAGATAGTCTTGATTTAGGTCTTTCCATTTTAGATATTTCAACGTTTAAACTTGGTGTGTTCTAAACAATAGTCCTATTTCAGGTTACTGTATTATTTAGAAACTTCTAGAGTAATATGCAAAACTTCCCTTGTGAAAATTTTATTAGTCCATTAATCGTTATTCTAATGCAACACGCTTGCGGAAATAACAAAACAATAGATAAAATAGTATTGAATTGAGAGCATAACTCGACATGAATACATTATCAAGGATATTGACTAAAAAAAAGAATTGACTCGTATCTTTATAAAGAATGAAGTATTTCAAGAAAAAGTAATAGTATGAAAACTAGGTGCCCTAGATATCGCAACTTAAACTTCTCTGTACAAACTTTCTGAAGATCATTCTAAGTTTGACATGTGTTTAGGAGATCTATAGTCGATGCCCCAAGATGTCACGCACCCTTTCCTGCTGATTCAAGTATATCAAGCTCACCGCATGCCCCCTTTTGATCAACATTTGAGCCGCCCTTTTCAAGTTTTCAACTCAAATCCCCTTCGATCCCAAGGTGCCCTTTGCGGGTTTTCACCTCAGCCTCTCCATCTTTTTTTTAGGCGAAGTATTTCTTAACCGAATCTGAGTTTACAGGATTTGGCAGATTTTTACCATCCATTTCACTCAAAATCAAAGCTCCTCCGGAAAAGACCTTCTTTACAACATAAGGACATTCCCAATTTGGCATCAATTTCCCTCAAAAATCCTTTTGTAGAGGAAGGATCTTTTTTAGCATCAAATCCCCTTTATGAAATTCTCTAGGACAAACCTTTTTGTTATAAGCCCGCATCATTCGTTTCTGGTACATCTGACCGTGGTGAGTAGATCTTAACCTCCTTTCTTCTATTAGGTTCAACTGATCATATCGAGATTAGACCCATTCGGCTTCATCTACCTGCAGTTCAGATAACACCCGTAGAGAAGAGATCTCAACTTCAACGGGTAATACTGCCTCTATCTCGTAAACTAGAGAATAAGGTGTTACCCCGGTAGAAGTCCTAACAGATGTTCGATAGGCGAGGAGAGCAAGTGATAACTTCTCATGCCAATCCTTGTAAGTTTCAGTCATCTTCCCCATAATTTTTTTAATGTTTTTGTTGCCCGCTTCCATTGCACCATTCATTTTTGGGCGATACGGCGACGAGTTATGATGTCTGATCTTAAATCGGTTGCAAACCTCTGCTATTGTGCTATTGTTCAAATTCAACACATTATCGGATATGATTCTCTCAGGCATTCCATATCGAAAAATGATCTCCTTTTTCAAGAATTTGCTAACTGTCAAATTCGTGACATTTGCGTATGAAGCAACTTCCACCCACTTGGTAAACTAATCAATGACCACAAAGATGAAGCGATGCCCATTAGAAGCCTTTGGTGATATTGGCCCAATAACATCCATACCCCACATGGAGAACGGCCATGGAGAAGTCATAATGTGAAGAGGTGAAGGAGGTGCATGTATTTTGTTTGCGTAGATCTGGCATTTATGGCAATTCTTGGCATAATTGATGCAATCTCTTTCCATGGTGGACTAGTAGTACTCGAACCTCATGATCTGTCTGGCCATTGTGAAACCATTGGCGTGCGTTTCGTAGATACCCTCATGGACTTCTTCCAAAATTCTCTTGGCCTCGACAGCATCCACGTATCTCAATAGTACTTGATCCTTTTCTTTCTTATATAAAATCTCTCCATCTAAGACGTAGTCAATGGTGAGCCTCCTCAACGTCCTATTATCGTTCTCTATTGCTTGATCAGGGTACCCACGATTCTTCACATACCGTAGTACACCTTGGTACCAAGAATGATCATCATTTTCCCCTTCCTCAATACTGTAGGAGTGAGCCGGGGTCTCATAAATGCTGATTTGAATAGGCTTCATGTCTTCTAGTTTGTTCACCTGGATCATAGAGGCTAGGGTAGCCAAAGCATCAGTCATCTGATTTTCTTCTCGCGGGAGATAACAAAAGGTAATATTGTCAAACTCCTCGATCAACTCCAGAGCCAATCTCCTGTAGCAAATTAATTTTGGGTCTCTGTTTCCCATTCCCCCTTGAGTTGGTATATCACCAATGCCGAATCTCCATATACCTCTAGTACTTTAATTTTTCGCTCCATGGCGGCCCGTATACCCATAATGCAAGCTTCATACTCGGCCATGTTATTAGTGCAATTAAAACCCAACTTACTGGTAAAATGATAATGATCTCTGTTAAGAGATACAAGGACTGCCTCAATCCCATTACCTACAGCATTTGATGCTTCGTCGAAGTTTAGCCTCCAAGGATGATTTTCTTGAGAATCCTCTTTAGCAGTTGCCACGTTCATCAAGTCCTTATTCGGGAAATCGAAGTCTAAAGGCTCATAATCTTCTAGAGCTCTACTAGCCAAAAAATCTACTATCGCACTCCCTGTTACAGCCTTTTGATTTACGTATACTATATCAAATTCAGAGAGTAAAATCTACCATCTGGCCATCCTTCCATTCAACACGGCTGACTCCATCATATATTTTAAAGGGTCTAACTTTGAAATTAGCCACGTCGTATGGTAGAGCATATACTGCCTTAATCTCCGTGTTGTCCAAATTAGGGCACAACATAATTTTTCAATAGAAAAATATCTCATTCCACAATCAGTACATCCCACGGAGTGGTCAAACACTGTCAAATACAGGATCAGCGGTTTATCTGGACTAGGAGGTGACAGTACTAGGGTATTGGATAAATACTACTTCACTTTGTCCAAAGCTATCTGACAATCTTCATCCCACACACTTGGGTTATGCTTCTTAAGGAGACGAAATATAGGGTCACACTTCTCTGTTAATTGTGAAATGAACCGTGCTATATAATTTAGTCTCCCTAAAAACCCCCTAACTTCTTTTTGCGTACGCGGAGGAGGTAATTCTTGAATAGATTTGACTTTATCCGGGTCTATTTCGACCCCTTTTTCACTGACTACAAACCCCAAAAGCTTTCCTAATGTAGCCCCAAATATACATTTGGCCGAGTTGAGTTTGAGTTGGAACTTTCTTAACCTTAAGAAAAACTTTCTTAGGACTTGCATGTGTTCTTCTTCCGTCTGGGATTTTGGAATCATGTCGTCAACATATACTTCAATTTCCTTATGTATCATATCATGGGAGAGGGTCACCATGGCTCTCTGGTACGTGGCTCCCGCATTTTTCAACCCAAATGGCATTACCTTATAACAGAAAGTTCCCCATAGAATTATGAATGTGGTTTTCCTCATATCCTCACGATGCATCTTGATCTGCTTGTGCCCCGAAAAACCATCCATGAAGGAAAATAGTGAGTGCCCTGCCGTGTTGTCCACCAGGGTGTAGATGTGAGGCAAGGGAAAATTATCTTTTGGGCTAGCCTTATTTAGATCTCTATAATCTACACACATTCATACCTTCCCATCTTTCTTAGGGACGGGTACAATGTTGGCCACCCATTCTGAGTATTTGACTACTTGTAGGAACCCCGCGTCAAACTGCTTTTGCACTTCCTCCTTTATTTTGAGTACAACATCAGGCCTCATTCTCCGGAGTTTTTGCTGAACTGGCTTGCAACCCTCTTTTATAGGAAGCCAGTGTACTACAATGTCAGTATTTAGCTCAGGCATATCCTGGTATGACCATACGAAGACATCTCTGAACTCTCGAAGTAACTCGATGAAATCTCGCTTCGTTTCCTCGATTATGCACGTTCCTATTTTTACTACTTTTCCCTCCTCTAGGGTCACAATCTCCACTATTTCCTTATGAGGTAGGATCTGCTTCTCCTCATGTTCTACCATCCTCAACAAGTCTGGAGATAAGTTACAATCTATGTCATCTTCAGAGTCCTGAGATCCCTCTAAATACATGTCTCGTTCAAAAGGATTTTTCGCGTCCCTAGCAGAGTCACTCACATCGTTGATATCTGGGGACCTGTTATAGGTACCAAGGAATATACAAATGGAACATGAATTTTAAGAATATTTATTTATATGGCATGAATTAATGAAAGAATGATCAGGAAATAAACGAAAGAATCCAAGATGATTATTGGAAAGAATCTTAAAAAATAATTGCAAAGCTGTATTTCATTAGAATAACGATATTCGAACATATGCCTGTTTCACAAAGAATTTCCTATTGTCTCTAGGCTAAAACAACAAGTATGTTCTGAATATTACTCTGAGAAAGCTCTAAAAACTTCAGGTATTTCTTCTTCAGTCCAATTGTTTAGAACACTCCCAGGTTCATAAGGACGGATATCTAACAGAAGCCCCTCTTCGCTCGTGTCTTCATGTAAGGCCTTGATATGCATATTTCCCAACATTTTACAATGCTTTCTTCTTTGGACATTCTTCGCTCAGGATAAATAAACCCCCCAATACAAAGGTCTTAGATATGTGGGGAAAAGTCATAGGCTCCCACCTGACTTCTTTTCCACTCAAACGTGTCCTTCTTCTCTCTTGCCACTTTTCTATTTCCTTCTTCTTTTGTTTCATATCTGGTCTGTAGCCCAGGCCAAAGCGATCAAACTTGTCCTTCAGTACTGGTATCTCAATTCTTCCTTGCAGATGCCTTCACAAACCACTTCCTGGCAAGGCTCTCATTCCTACCATCAACTGCAGACCCATCTTCGTGGTCTTGGATATTCTTGGTACCGGAATTCTATCTCTCTTGGTAATAAATGTTGTGTTCACAAACTCTAAGGACCAAAATAACATTCTAGTGCCTCATCATCGGTCTCCACATATGGTGCATTATTAGTTACTGTCGTGATGATATCTTCTTCAGCACTTATCGTCACCAATCGACCTTCTAACACTAACTTCAACTTCTGATGAAGTGATGATGGCACAGCCCCTGCCGAGTGTATCCAAGGTCTTCCCAACAAACAGTTATAGGAAGGTTTGATATCCATTACCAAGAAGTTTACCTCAGAAGTGCTTGAGCCAATTATCAGCGGTATCTCAATTCTTCCCATAACCCCCCTTAAAGTTCTATCAAATGCCCTCACTATATTTTGACATGCCTTCATATGTGAGCTATCCATAGGTAGTCTATTTAGGGTGGACAGGACAATACATTCAATGCAGACCCATTATCAATCAAAACTCTCGGCAACATATACCCTTTACAACGGGTGGTAATGTGCAAAGCTTTAATTGAGCCCCTACCTCCAGAAGGTATTTCATCATTATTGAAGAAGATAAAATTGTCAGCACTTATATTGTTGACCAATTGATCCAACTTATTGACTGAAATGTCATTAGCTACATACGTCTCATTCAATACTTTCATCAACGCACTTCGATGTGCCTCTGAACTCAAGAGCAAAGCTAACATCGATATACGCGCTGATTGTTTATGCAATTGCTCCACAACACTGTACTCACTGTGTTTCAGAAATTTTAAGAATTCCTTAGCTTCTTCTTCTTTTATTGGCTCATTGATCAACGGTTCAGGCTCGATTGCTTTTTCTCTCTTTTGCTTTTCTGTCGAAGCTCCTTCTTTCGTTGATCTGCTCGAGGGTTTATCAAGTCGTAGTGCTTCCCACTACGCGTATGAAAATCTATACCCTGATCTTTTTCGGTAATACCAGTTGAAATCTCCTTTTCTGGGATGGTTGTGCTACACTCATATTTCCATGGGACTTTCTTGCTATCCTTGTAAGAGAAAGTTGTAGGTTTTTGAATGATGACCTTTGGTGTCACTTTAACCCTAGCTTCATTATTCTTAGGGCACGAGATGATGACCACAGGATGATTTATTTTTGGGATTCTCATTGCTGAGTCCGACGCGCATATGCTTCTTCTTTCCTCTGCTTCTTCGTATAACTCCATCTCCTTGTTATCTATCATGTTTGGACCAGAGCTCTGAATTCTTCATATCTTTGGATTTCCTGTCCAGTTTCATGATGGAATTCACAATAATTCTCAGTCTCCCAACCTTTCTCAAAACCCGAAATGACTAACACCCTTCTTGCCATTTCTTTCCAGACCCATTTCAACGGAGTTTTCACTTCAGTAACGTTGGTCTTGCTTCTTTCTCCTCTATTTTCACTCATTATATTCACTCCTTTATCAATATGATTGGGTAGCGGATTTTCTATGCTAAGTGAGTCATCAAGCTTGACAACACCCATGCTAATGAGTCTTTCAACTAGCTTCTTGAAGGCAGTACAGTTTTCTATTGAGTGCCCTGTGATTCCCGCATGGTAGTCACAGTGTGTACTCGCATCATACCATTTAGCATACGGGGTTGTAAAGGGTTTAAGTAATAAGGAGAAACAACATGTGCATTGAATAAACTCTGATACAGCTCATTATATGACATCGGAATTGGCGTGAACTAGAGTTTCTCAATACCTTGTCTTACACCAGCTTCTCGTCTTGCTGAACCTTGTTGACTAGCAACCATCTTTCTTGGCTGGTTCATCGTAATTGACTTGTTGTACGTATTCACGTTGTTTACTTTATTTTTCTTTCTTCTCGAGGCTGACCTTTTGTTACTCTCTCCTGCTTCTATTTTCCCATTTCTTATGGCATTCTCAATCATTTCGCCATCCATTACTATATCTGAGAAGCTCTTGTTGCACTTCCTAGCATGTGCGTGATGAACGGGGCCTTTAAGGTATTGATAAAGAGCATCGTAGTTTCTCTTTCTAGGAGCGGCAGCTGGACTTGGATAGCAACTTCCCTCCATCTTTGTGCGTACTCCCTGAAGCTCTCACTCGGTTTTTTCTCCATGTTTTGCAATGTAATTCTATTGAGGTCATATCCGTTACATGATTGTACTGTTTCATGAATGCCTCTACTAGGTCCCTCCATAAACCAATATTGGTACGACTCAATTGATTGTACCATTTAGATGCTGCCCCTACCAAACTGTCTTGGAAGCAGTGTATTAGCAGTTGATCATTGTTAACGTAGCTAGTCATCCTTCTACAGAACATGGTGATGTGGGCTTCGGGGCAGCTAGTTCCATTGTATTTTTCAAATTTAGGAATTTTAAATTTATAAGAAAGTACTAAGTCTGGGACTAAGCTTAGATCTTTAGTGTCGATTCCTTGATTACTATCAGCGCTTTCCAAGGCTTTGAATTTTTCCTCTAACCATTTATACCTATCTTCCCACTGTTTTGGCAATTTCGCGTTCGCCTTTCCTTCTTCAGCTGCTTCATCAAAATCGGGAATGATAGGATTAATTGGGTTATCTCCCGGGCTTAAACTTGATCTTCCCTGGAAAATCATGGGGATCGTGACACTAGTTTGTAATTGTTGCGGCCTAATTGTGACAGACGGTCTTCTTGGGTATATTTCAGCTTGGTTTTGTACATTTGGTGGAGCAAAACCCGGAGGATATAACAAATCCTCATTACCTTTTCCAAGATTGGCCATAGGGCCCTTTCACTTATCTACTCCTCCCGTCAATAGATGGGTCAATTCAGCCATCACATTTTTTTGAGCTTTGATCAATTTTTCCATCATGTCTTCCTGGATTTTATCTAGCCGCTCTTGCATTTACACTTGTAACCGTTCTTGCATATCCTTTTGCATTTGCTCCAGTTTCTCTAATCTTTGGTCCATCTCCTTAGTTTTCCGACGACTACCGTATTTATGCTTAATTGGTGAGCTTTTGTCGGTTTCCAGATTAACTGTAATGATTTTAACCGATTAGGGTCTTTCGGTGGACTTTAATGCATATGATGCAATGTAATGCAATGCATAAATGCAAAAAAGGCGTCGATTCTAATTCAATTCCATTTAGAAAGCTTCATTTAGAAAATAAAATTCTTTACATAAAGTAGATTACATATACAGTTTTGCCCTAATGCTTAGAACTTTAATTTTTTTAAATAGCGAAGCAAGCTCTTTTCCCTGATCTGATTCCAACTCGTATTTTACACTCAGGGTGTCAACTTGTACTGCCAAGATCAGCAAGTAATCAGCTACCTCTCGAATCTAGGCCACGGCTTCTCTCATAATGTGATCTCTATCTCTAACTTGGCTCTGATAAAAGTGAAGCTGCTCTTTCTGACGTTCTTCATTAGCTTCAAAAAAATTCAACCCGCATCTCATAGTCTTGTAATGTCCCCTCTAATTCTTCCACTCTTTTCTTTATCTCCTGAATCTTGCTCAAACTCACTCTTAGCTCCACCACGGTATTACGAGTTCGGTAACGATGAAGCGACCATTCAAGTTCGGTTATTCTTGCCTTTAATTCATCTGTTTCATTCCGGCTTTCTAACAGATTCCTCTCTAAGGCCTCATTTTGCAATTGATTCTCTTGGCATTTCTTTTCCCATCTATCAGCCTTGCCCTTTTCTTCCCCAATCTCTTGTCGCCACTGCTCTGAAGTCTTCCCTAGCCCAGCGGTTCTCATTGATAAAAGCAACCTCTTATAATCCGTTTTTAAGCTATTCAGGTCTTCCTCGGCTTTACTCTTTCCCTTTCCTAATTTTTCAACCTCTAACTTTTGAACATCAGCATCTAACCTCAAATGCATCTTTTCTTCTTCCAACTGTCCTATCTTTTTTTCAAGCTCCCGATTTCTTCTTTCGAAGTCTTACTTTATAATTTCTAATTCTGACGGGATTACTCGCAAGTACTCTTCCATTGGTCGAGCATCTTCTGACTTTGATTCCAGAACATTATCATTAATTCTCTTGTTCCACCACTCACTGTACTCAGGAGTCGTCATTGAGCCCACAGCTAGCATTTTCATCCTACGAGCCTGATTCCAAGCTTGAGAAATTTCCTTTACCTTTTTCTTATAATTATCTCCTCGATACGAGAATTCACACTGTACTAACCCATGTGTCGCCGGTACAAATTGCCTTAAACTGTATTGCCTTAGTACAAGAAAAGGTGCATATCCAACGGCTCCCCAAATTCCAAGCAAAGGAACCCGGTCAAAGCTCCCACATCAGTAGAGAATTCTATCAGGAATCAACCAAGGAGCCCTCCATTCGATATTCTCTTCCTGGAGGTTTTGGAAAAGTGCTATCCAATTTTCCCCTGATATATTATCTCTTCTTGGTGTGGCTACTAACTCTTTCAGCGGGGAATACGTTTCGGAGAAAACTCGATATGAAATCCTATCCAACTTCCAAAAATAACTATGAAACCAAACTAACAACAACTGTGCACATCCTATAAATCTGCCCTCGCCAACTCATCTGCATGCATTCAAAGATCTAAACGTCTCGGCCAAGATTGCAGGAACAGGCGTGACCCCTTTATCAAGCTGATCAAAAAGATCCGAGACCACCTCATCAACATACCCTAATGCCCTAGGGAAAATCACCAACCTGTAGATACTCAAGGCAAACACATCGACCTTCTTTTTCCCATCTGGATATGCTAAAATCAAGTCTCGTAAATTCTTCTATGGAATACATTTACACTCATTTTTCTGCTTGATCCTGGCCGTAATCCACTGCTCGCTCATTCCTATAATGTTCATTAATTTCTTCCAGAAAGCTGGGACATATGAGGCTCTAGAATAAGCTTTATCGACCTGAAACCTCGGGCAACGTAGTAGAGCTGTATATTCTTCCACTGTGGGCACTAAATCGACATTCCCAAAGGTAAAACAACTATATGCAGGGTTCCAATATTGAGCAAGGGCCCGGAATAACTGTTCATCCACCTCAACATCGAATAAGTATAGCAAATCCCCATAATTAGAGTAGAACAACTGCTTAATCTCATCATTCCACTGATCTCATATCTCTTTCAACTCCTGAAGGTTGTTCTGCGTCACGCTGATACGGGTAGTCCCATAATTCTGACGTGTACCCCTGGGCTAGACTATCTCCCTTCGTTAATTGTGTTCCTTCTAACCATATACGGACAACGGCATTGTCCTCCACCTTATCAAGAAAGTCGTTCTCCATGAAAAACTTCCTAATTTAGCAATCGAACTTGAATCGACACTCTTTCGAATATGAAATGACATGCAAACATAGCAATAAAACACCATAAGTCAGTATAACATATAAACAAAATTCGTAGCAAATACGAGAAAGCCAAACATTTATACGGGCAATCTCTAGGGTTTGGAGGAGTTCTACCTAGTTGGGCTCCTAGGTTGTCTATATGCGGTTTGGTTCTAATAGTTGAGGTACCCGAACTAGCAGATTCCTCAATCCTCACCCATTATAGGCTCATATAGACTGAGTTCAGTTCAGGAGAATACATTTCTCTATGGTTGCACGGAGATGAAGATCTCATGAAGACATAGGTGCAGATGTATCCGAAAAGTGATCCACTATCCTGCACGGAGGTGAAAACCTCACGAAGGAGTAGCTTCTCACTCCCACTTAAAAGGGGTAAGACTAAACAGTCTTTATGCAATATGATGCCAATGTATAAAACAATAATCATACAAACAAATTCAAAGAGAGGATCGTAATTTTTCAAATCAATTTTTCAATTTTTGACAATAAGACAAAAAATAATCAATTTTACTGCTTGACTCTCTAAATGGTCCCCAGCGGAGTCACCAAGCTGTCAAAACCATTTTTAAATTTGAAAAAAGGGGATCGACTTTTAAAATGAAAATGGGAGTCGCCACCGATTTTTTATTGAGGTATGATCGGATCACCTTGAAAATAATTTTAGGTCTGCGAATTTTGAGAAAACAGGTTCGGGAGTCGATTACGCACGAGGAAGGGTTAGCACCCTCGTGACACCCAAAATTTGTACCAAATTGATTGTTTATTGTCTTAGAGCAGAAATTTTGAAAAGATTTTAAAAATACAATCCTTTTAAATTTTAAATTTGAATAAACCAAATTGAGCAGCAAGATGTACTCATTTTGCAGAAATAAATTGCTACACTCAGTGAGTTAGGGTGTAACAATTCAATCTTCGAAATTAGATTTGTTCCCTTCATAAGAAAATCATGTGTTCTAAGAAGGATATTTGATTATTTAAGTTAATCGAGAAATCCAAATCCAGTAATTTAATGTTCAATTTCTCGAAATTCTTAAACAACAAACATTGCCTTTATTTCGAAATCGAGATAACGAAATATTGTATCCAATAAGTTAGGATCAAACATTAGGAAATCTTAAGAACTTTATTCAATAATTGTATGGTTTTAATAAAATGGGCACTTGATTATATAAATTCATCGAGAAGAATCGAGGCTCAGTAAGTTAGGACACGATTCTCTCGAGAACCTATGAACGCCAAGCCTTTTGAAGGATTATGGAACAAAACGATCATGAAGCTTTAATAAAATTCGACGCTTACAAAAGGAACATGATTGAATAACGATACATATAATGTAAAAGACAAATAACAATTTTAAACTTAAACTACAAGCAATTAAACGAATAATAGGCAAACACAAACATTGATTTTAATCATATTATACAAACAACCATATTAAAAATTAAGCAATCCATAAGTTCATAATCAATTAAAAGCAAACAAAATCGAAACAAAAAAATAAAAATAAATAAAAAACAGTGATAACAATAAATAATACAAATATTTAATACAATTTGGTAAGGGAATAAAAATTAAATAAAAGGTTTGAATAAATTTTAATGAAAGATTTTAAAAAACACAAAGAAATAAAAAAAATGAAGTAAAATAAAAGTGAATAACTTGAAATCAATATCTACATTCTAATTTATGTAAGTAAAACTTAGTAGAAATAATCGCATATACCTAGTAATAATATATATAAAAGTTAAATAAATAGAATAAAATAACAAATTTAAAAGGGATAAGGTTTTCATACATAAGAAAAATATCATTTGAAAATGATAATAAATTATATATATACCTACGTATACTAAGAAAAAGAAGAAAAAAGGTTATATTACATACGCATATATGTAAATATAGAGTACTATTATTATAAATTAACTTTATATATATAAGAAAAACAAATATATAATAATATAATAATACAATAATGAAAATAAGTATGATAATAAAAATAACAATAAATTTCTTAATAAAAAAACTAAATAACAAGAAGGATTATGTAAAAAGCAGAATCAAATCAACAGGGAAGAAATAAAATTAAACTAAAGTGGAGGTCCATACTGCAACACGCGAATTACACGGGGGGCCGATTGGGAAATATCCCGCTTCCCCAAAACGTAGCGTTGCAAGCTGGGCTAAACTGAAATAAAAGCAGAGTACGGGGCTAAATCAGAAAGAAAGAAGACCACTGATTCAAAAATACAAGAAAAGGGATGGATTGGTCGCGCAAATATCCCTCCCTACGCCAGAACACGAGGATCTAGCAGCGTCTGGGTCGGGTCATCAGGTCGCGGCCTAAAACGGTACCATTTCAGAGCCATTGAATCAGGCCCTAACGGTGACGTTCCATGATCCCCCCATTTAAGCCAACATTAAAGCTCCATTAGTCTAAACAGAAAAGAAAAAAAAACCTAAAAAAAATCTAATCTCCTTTCATTCATAAGTCACGCCGCCTTAGCCCTCCTTTCATCCGGTCCAAGCTCCGATTACGGCAGAGTGAACCAGGATCCGGCATTCCCACCTCTAAGGTGAGTCTCTCTTCTCCTCTTTTCTACTTTCTTCTTACAATAATCACAAAAATGAAGACGAATATAAAAAAAGAAACAGGAAATATCACTGAAAAATCAAAGAGGGATCACCTTTTGAACTATTTTCTTTTCGATTTCTCTGAATATTTTTTTGTATACAATATGCATGTGTGATTTTTTTGTCTGTGTGTCCATTACAAAGGCACAAAGGCCTTGCCTTTTTGTTTTATAGGCTGAAAGAAAAATAAATAAAAAGAATACAATTTTTCCATTTTCTCTGTTGCATTTTCTTTCCATTTGCAAGTACGGCGTGCGGGGCTGGGGACGTGGCATGTACGGGGGCGAAGGCGCATGTGTACGGAGGCTCATCATGTGTACGGAGGCTCATCATGTGTACGGATCCTTCAGGGTTTCCATGTGCCGTTTTGTGTTTTGGGCTGATTTGGGTCATTGGGTGTTTAGGCTAGTGGGCCGAATTGGGCTGGTAGTTTGGGCCATTGTAATTGGGTTGTTTTTGGACTGTTATTTTATTTGGTTTTTGAGCTATTGGGCCAATGTAAATGGACTTTAATAAATTTTGTCTTTACTCTTATTGGGCCGGGCAAATTGGGTATTACAAGTATATTACAAATTTTATAACAGTATATTAAAACAGTATATTACATTAAAATTTATTGTTTTAATAAAAAAATTAACAATATTCATTATTTAGTTAATAACATTATAAAAATATAAGCACCAATTTATGTTAAAAATAAAGTATAGAAACTAAAATTTAATCATTTTGGTAAAAGGATATAAAGATTAAAGTTTAGTTGTAACTTGTAAGCATAATAGAGGGATAAAATGATATTCGACCATTTTCATATAAAAATAAATACATATTACATAATAGTATAATACCGAACTCATATATTGCACGAGATAATAAACTAGTTATTTAACTATGCTAGCCTTGTGATACAAGATCAAACTTGTCACATGTCTTTAAGTAATACTAAAAAAATACACATCATTTACGAAAAGATTTGAGTTTGATTGTTTCGAAGGAAAGGGTGCGATAACAATAGAGGTGCTCATGGGCCAGGCGGCCCGGCCCGACGGCCTGCCCTAAATTTGGGAGGGTTTGGGTAAAAATATAGGTCCGAAATATGGGCTCAGGCAGAAAAAGAAGCCCGTTTAGATATAGGTCGAGCCTCGGGCAAAATTTTTTTGGCCCGGGTCCGGCTCGGCCCGGATATAAATAATATATATTTTTTAATTTATTATTACATTTACATTTTACATTTTACATTTCCCATTTCCCATTTCCCATTTCCCCTCCCCATTTCCTCGACCCCGTTAAACTTCAGATAGAAATCCCTAACCCCTTCCCTCCTCCCTTATTTTCCCCAAATCGAAAACCCACCTCTAGTCCTCCACCGATCCACCATCCCACCTCCGGTGCCCGGTCCTCCACCACTCCACCTTCACTCCACGACACTAGGTGGCGTTGTTGTTCTCTTCACTTCGATTCTTCTGCAACTTCCGACCCAAACCCTTCAAATCAACAAGTTCAAGGTAACATGCTTCGATTCTTCTTCACTTTAGTTTTCATTTCAATTGAAATTTTCGAGATTTACATTTTAATCATGTACTTAAGATAAGGCTGCTCTTTATTTCTAAGTTTAGTGATGGTGACATGCTTCGATTTTTAATATACTGTTGCCATGTTGTCTTTGAACTTTGAAGTCATTTACTAGAGCTTTTCTGTAAAAATTGGGCTCACCCGAAGTATGAAACTCAACTTTAGACTTAGATTATTATTCCATTCAGTAGCTTCAAAAGACAAAATGGACGTAGCTACTTACATAATAAGCAGGCCTTTGACCTTCCATTTCTTGATAAAATCTTTTTTGGGTGTGGCCTTCACTTTCTTCTGACTTCTGAGCTGCCTTCACTTAACATCAGTTGATTTAATAGGCTTTTCTACTTTTCTTTTCTTTTCTTTTCTTGTTTATGCCATTATTAACTTAATACCATTGAATATTGATGCCTGGTTTTCACTTGTTATTTTTCCTTTGGATCAACAAACTGATGATCACAGTAGTAGACGTAGAGTTCAAATCTTTGATTCTGTACATGTTCTTTTTATTGAGATCTCAACACATGTCTCAGTTCTTTTGAGCTGTCAAAAAATTACAAAATATGTGGCTTAAACCAACACTTCCAAAAAAGAAAGAGACATTGTTTTAAATTCTCTTATTAGGTACAAGACTTATACTAAACATAAGGAGCCTATCTACATTTATATCCATATGTTCTTTCTTCTTGTATGAAAACAGACCAAACAAGTTTTAATGAACATAAGAGAAATAAGACTTTGATAATGAAATGATTTTGATACGTCTAAGAACATGTTCACTAATGGTCCAAAAAAACAAACAACCAACCCTCTGTAGCAGTCATGACAATCCCAGCACCAGCTCTTTGAAAAATCGAGTCTTTTATTGCAGCAAAGATCGTTTAACTGGCATTCACATGGGTCTAATTTTGTCTTGTCTCCTATCCTATGGAACACCAATCCGACAGCAAGAGAAATGAGAGCTACATTATATCTTCTAGGGGCGTAGATGCTGACAACTCTTTGCTCATTCCATTATTACTTCACTTCTTGCAGTAGTAACATTTCCCATTGTATTTTGTACATTTTATTCATAATTTTAATCTCATGTTTTTTTGTTTTTGCTTTGTATTATTGCAGAAACAAGCTATTGAGGCAGAAAAACAACAGGTCCAGTCAGGTTGCTATCACTTAAAGGTTGCTATCACACCCTTTCCTTCGAAACAATCAAACACAGATCTTTTCGTAAATGATGTGTGTTTTTTTTAGTATTACTTAAAGACATGTGACAAGTTTGATCTTGTATCACAAGGCTAGCATAGTTAAATAACTAGTTTATTATCTCGTGCAATATATGAGTTCGGTATTATACTATTATGTAATATGTATTTATTTTTATATGAAAATGGTCGAATATCATTTTATCCCTCTATTATGCTTACAAGTTACAACTAAACTTTAATCTTTATATCCTTTTACCAAAATGATTAAATTTTAGTTTCTATACTTTTTTTTTAACATAAATTGGTGCTTATATTTTTATAATGTTATTAACTAAATAATTAATATTGTTAATTTTTTGATTAAAACAATAATTTTTAATGTAATATACTATTTTAATATACTGTTATAAAATTTGTAATATACCGTTTTAATATACTATTATAAATATACTTTTTTAATATATTGTTTTAATATAATGTTTTAACTTTAATATACTGTTATAAATATACATTTAATTTGTAACACATTAAATGTTGATGTCTTAATGTATTATAGTGTTACTTGTCAAACATTAAAAATATATTGAATCTTATAGTTAAAGCTGGTTTGGAACTTGCTGATGATGTTGTTGGTAAGATTCGAAATGGAATTAGGTACATAAAAAAGTCGGGAATTCATAGGAAAAGATTTTATGATGTGGTCGACAAAAGTTTTCATTTGAATGTGACCAAAAAGTTGCGTCAAGATGTGTGTGTGTGATGGAATTCTATTTATTTGATGCTTGAATCTTCTCTTTACTATAAAGATGTGCTAGATTATTGGGGCCAACGGGATAAAGATTATCAAATGTTTGTACTTTCTAACGAGGAGTGGAGAAATGTTGTTATTTTTTGCAAATTTTTGAAAGTCTTTTATGATGTGACTTGTATTTTTTCTGGTTCTAATTATCCAATGGCCAATCTTTATTTTAGAGGGGTTTGGAAGGTTCACAAGGTTTTGCTTGATACAGTTAAAGGTCCGTATTCGTTTTTAACTACAATGGTTAAGCAAATGCAAGAGAAATTTAATAAGTATTGGGCTGAGTATTCGTTGATATTGTCATGTGTTGCAATTTTAGATTCTCGTTAGAAGTTGAATTATGTGCAGTATTGCTTTAATACAATCTATGGTATTCATGCTTCAGATTTTGTTGAGACCATTCTTTGCAATCTTAGACTCTTGTTTGATGAGTATGTTAAGAAATCCAAATCCACGTCTTCCTCTTTGGCTGGGAGTTCTAATGTTTCGGATAAAAATCCTGTTGATTCTAGTTTGGATGGACACAATGATAATTGTGATGATTTTGTGAGATATTTTGATGAGAGTGATGATTATAAACGGTATTTAAATGAATCTAGCACTAAGAGTGAGAAGTCACAGTTAGACATTTATTTGGAAGAACCGGAGTTTGAGTTGAATAGTGAAATAGATGTTTTAGATTATTGGAGCAAAAGTTCAGTTCGATACAATGAGCTTTCATTATTGGCTCGTGATCTTTTGGCAATTCCAATATCGACTGTAGCTTCTGAATCGGCTTTTAGTATGGGTAAGAAAGTTATCACACCTTTGAGGAGTTCACTTAAGCCAAAAACGGTTCAAGCCGTTGTTTGCTCGGATGATTGGATGCGAACTAAGAGATTTTCAGCAGGTAATTATTATTCTCGTTTTATTGTTCAATTTTTTTCTTATTTTTTCATCAATTTGATTATCTAATTATTTATTCTTATTTCATGTTAGAAATTGGTTGCAAAAAGGACGATGACGACGATGACGGCGATGAGGATGATGATGTTTCTTCGGTAGCTTTTTAAGATACTTTCTTTCTAAATGTTTAAAATTTAATTTAGCTTATAATTTATATTTTGTTATGAAATTAAATATGTTGATGGATTAATGTATGAATATTATGGTTTGTTGCTTAATTTTCCAAAGTCATTTTGGACTTTGGAGGTATGTGTACTTGTGGGGTTTAACTTATGTTTTCTTATCTCAAAGATAGTTTGAAGAAAAATTAGAGATTTAGTAAATGATAAAATTCAAATTGATTTAATATGATTTAAAAGCAATGATATTATGCATAGATAATATTTAAATTAATTATGTTATTATGTTATTAATTTAAATTAATTAAATTTAACAGTTTTTTGCAGCTTAAAACTTAAAAGCAATAACAAAATATTTAAATTAATTATGTTATTATGCAATATGCATAGATAATATGCTGCTTATTGCCCAATGATAATATGCTGCTAGTCCTTATTACTTGTATAATCATTTTTATTTTTATTCTTTTTTTTTAAGAATTGATTGTTACGTCACAAATGTGTAATTATATACAATTAAATAGCATTTAAATTCAATTAGTTGGTAATTTTTTAAACACCTCTAGTGGACATGAAGTTCATTATTTATTAAGAATCAAAACTTAGAGTGTATTGGTGTAATGCTACATCAATTCTAACATAAATTTTATAGATAACATGATGAAAGCTATTATTTTTTTTCATTATATACAAAAAAAATATATAATTTGATATTTGATATAATTTTAATAACAATTAGTTTTAACTTTTAAGTAAAAAAATAAAATAAAAAAATAAAAACGGGTCGGGTCGGGCTGAGCCCGGGCCTAGTAAGTGGGCTAAAATTTTTTGGGCCCGGACCGGCCCATGAGCACCTCTAGTACCAACTCTAATAATGGAATTAAAGTTTAGGTACCTATTGACTAGAAATGTCCATGACCTGTTCTAAAATATTTTTGGTCAACCTGCCCAAAGGCTCATTTTACTATTATAAATTAAAAATATATTTTTTAGTTTTTATTTATATTTTTACACTTAAAATTTAATTTAAAAATATTTTTATTATTTAAATTTAATTATTGATTCAAAATGCACAAATCTTTGTCCAAATAGAATTGGGCCTATCAGGTACTTGAACAAAATCAATAGTTTAAGAGCATGTTGTTTAATTAAGGCTAAAAAATTATAAAAATTTAATATCGTAAAAACTAAAATTTAAATATAAATATAAATAGAAGGTTCAACTATTTAAACCAAAATTTGGCAGAAGAAAATCAAGTCAAACAAATATTAATAGATCATGGGATCACATGTTTTTAACTAGATAAACTATTTGCACTAAATTCAAGCAGTAGGTAGCTAAAGTTTAAGAACATTTTCTTTTCTTTTCTTGGCTGCCTTCATTTTCCCACTCACAATTATCCCAAAGAGAAATATATTCACTTTTTATTTGTATTTTGTGTTATGTTTAATGGTGTAGTAGTTACTTACATTTATTTTTTTAATCCTGAGGTTAAGTGTTTGATCTCTATTAATTAAAATAGAACATATTTTGTGACTAATTATTTACTTTTTTGAAGAGTATATGCATTGACAAATTTAATCATGTTCACCCTAATTTCGACCATAAAAAATTATTATAAAAATAAAATACATGATAAATTAATTACAAATATTATATTTACTTATGTAAATTTATTCAATTTTTAAAACCCAATTTTTTAAATATCTTTAGAAAGATATTGACAAATTATCTAATTTCTTTTTCCTTCTAAGTAGATATTCCTCTTCACCGAGACCTTACAAATCCTTTCCTTCCTCTTTTACTCTCTGGACTTTGCTTCTATTCTGCAACTTCTCCACTTTACATCCAAAAACAACTTCAAAGCAAGATGCTTTTATTCAATCCCATCACTTCACTATCAGTTCCTCTAACCTTATCTCCAAAAATCCATTACTCCCCTTCCCTTTCCTCTCTCAAAAAACACCCCTCTTTTCTCACCAACAAAAACCATAACCCAACAAGAAGAAAGCTTCTGATAGTGCAAGCTAAAGGTGAGGACTCAGCTGATGGCCCTGACAGGTTGATTTCAGCAATATGTTATTTTTATCCTTTCTTTGATGGTATACAGTATGGGAAGTATGTTATAACACAGTTCACTCCCATCCAAGTGCTGATTCAACCTCTTTTCCCAGCCATTAAGGTGTTCAAAAGCTTCCCCTTGAATGGGTTTTTAGTGTTTTTGACTTTGTACTTTGTGGTTGTTAGGAACCCCAATTTTAGTAGGTATGTGAGGTTCAACACTATGCAGGCGATTGTGCTTGATGTTTTGTTGATATTCCCGGATCTGTTGGAGAGGAGTTTCAATCCAAAAGAAGGGTTGGGTTTGGATTTGGTGATGAGCTTTGATAGCACTGTCTTCTTGTACCTCCTGGTTTCTCTCATTTACGCTTCCTCTTCTTGCTTGTTTGGCCAGTTGCCAAGGTTGCCTATTGTTGCTGAAGCTGCTGATAGACAGGTTCTTTGATGCCATTTAACCTATTTGCTGTTCAGATTGAGATTTTTTTCCCCTAGTGTTGGGAAATTTGGCATCTTGATTTGCTGCTTGTCCGGAAGAAACAGAAGAAGATATATACAATTATTCACTATTGTTTCATGTTTTGTTTGAATCAGAAGATTAATTTGCTAAGGTTGTTTACTGGTTAGTTGAATTGTAGATTGTTAAATTGGGCATAGTAATTTATTAAATTATGATCAAAATATTTCATTTTTATCAACTTTTTTTTTTGTTTAAATATCTTTTACTTTAAATTTTCCGTCTGATTAAATAATAACCTAAAGCAAAGTCTGTATTTAATTTTGATCTACATTTTTTTTTTTGTAAATAATATAAAAATGTTGGCTCTGCCGTTGAAGAGTGTAGTTATTGTAGGTGTTATTTCTAATGTCGTTGGGAGTGTTGTAACATTATTAGTTATACTTTGGGACACAATTGTAAAAGGGAAAAGTATGTGATTAATTATGTAAAACTTTTTTTCCAACTCTTAAATAAGAGGATATGCACGCTTCAACATATTTCATCTAACGTCTGCTTACATTGACAATAATATCGATGCAATTAGATTAGCATATTTTTGTTTTGATCACCCAAGTTCAAAACAATTTCTATTTTAATCACCAATGTTACCGGATTTGATATTTTGGTCATTCCATTAAATCATTAATGAAATTTTGTCTAGGCCTCCCTTGAGAAAAAATTCCTAAGCCCGAGCCTGGTTCGGCCCGGCCTATTTTTTTAATAAACACTAAAAATTTATTTTAAAAATAAAAAAAAAGTATTTTAAAAATATTTTAAAATTAAAAAAATAAAAAGTATATATATTTATTATATTTAGGCCAGGCTGGGCCCGGGTCAAAAAAGTGGTGCTCGAGACCCGGCCCATTTTCTAAATGGGCCTCTTTTTTTGCCCAAACTCATATTTCGTGCCTATATTTTTGCCCGAACCCTCTCATATTTCGGGCAGACCGTCAGGCTGGGCCGCCCGGCCCATGAGCACCTATTTGTTGAGGTAGTCTTTTTTATTGACATAATAACATATTTAGCCCTCCAATATTTATATAATCTATCAATTTGATCCTAATTTTTTAAAAAATTTAATAAATTTAACTCTCAACTTTAAACATTCTATCTATTTAGTCCTTCCTATAAAAACATTCAAAACAGTTGAGTAACAACCTCACTCGAGGTTTTCTTTTGAAGAGATTTGGATTGTTAATCTTCTCATGAATTGGATATGTACAATAGCTGAAAAAGCTTGACTACAACTCTGCCTGACCCGATTTACGAACACCTTAATTATACTTTATCTTTATTATTGATAGAATTCAAACACATTTTTACAATTAATTTAATCTTATCACTACAATAATTAATACAACCAAGAATGCTATTTTTAATGTTAGTTTAATTACAGTTAATGGGCCGGGTCAGAAAATAAGACTATTGGGCGGGTCCAACTTTTATTTTATTTCCACCTCCTTCAGAACAGTTGGCCCAATAGACATATAGTCGTCAATAGTTGCTGAATTAGAGCTTATATTTTGATTTTGTACGACATTAATTTAGTTGTGGATGATTAAAATCGCATTTCATATATAAAGCAAATTATATAATTATAAATTTTTATTTTTATAAAAAAAACATATGTGAACCCAAGACCCAATAAATCTTATATCTTTAAGTTCATCATTCAAATCAAAACTTAATTTAATTTTTAAATAAAACTTTAATAAAGATATTGAATCAATTTTTTAATTGACATCATCTCAAGATTTAATTGTAATAGGCCAATTTTGCCCTGGCCCATATACCTTACAAAAACTAATAAAACAGTCTATTTACAAATAAAATAAATCCAAACCCAATTAGCCCAAATACAAAAAAACCCTAATGGCCAAATATTAAACATTTTTCAGCAGCAAAAAGGGAAGGAAAACCCTAGCCGCCGCCCTAACTGCAGCCAAGTCCTCCTCCGCGCATGCGCCTCATCCATGACCTCCGTACCTGCGAAAAAAGCGGATCCAAATAGCAAGCAAATCGCAAATAGGATAACAGAAAAATGGGATAACATGCGAGATTTTTGGGATTCATTTTGTATTTTCGGCTATAAAAAGAGCTGATTGATTCATTATAGAAAGAAAAAAAGGAGTTTGAAACAGATTCAAAGAGGTGCCTTCTTTTTCTTATTTTCCAAACAATAAAATAATATTAAATAAATAAAAACCTTACCTCTTCGATTGGTTTTCCCTACCGCCGAATGTCGCCGGCCTCCGAATACCCGAACCCATATGGGTTTTGATGAGGGTTTAAAAGGGGAGACGAAGGCCGTTGTTTCTTTTTGCATATCGTTTTTTTCTTGAAATAAGATTTGAAGTTTTTTTTTTCAAAAGAGTGAAAGAGTGTTTAAAAAGAGTTGAAAAGACCCCTTTTTGCACACCTACGGCGGACTTACAGCGGAGCCGCGACAGAGCCATGGTGGAGGCATGCCTAAGCTGGCCGAAATCTGGTCTGAAATCCAGAGAAAAATGAAAGATAGAAGTTTCTTTTAAAAAGGGTGGCTGCTAAATGAATTTTAGGTTAAAACTTTATTATTTATAACAATGCCCATACGACGTCTTTTTGGACCTGAGATTCAGACGCCAAAACGACGTCGTTTTACCTCTGGTCCAATTGCCCGACCCAATCCGCCCGAAGGATCCGCATGTTTTTCATTAATGGTCTTATTGCGGTTTTGGCCCTTCCGTTTTTTAATGTTTTTGCAATTGAGTTCCTTTTATTTTTAATTTTTACCTTATAGTTTATTTCGATTGCATTTTAGTTCCTTTTTGAACGACGCTGTTTTGGAGAAGGAAAATTTTCCCATTTAGTCCCTTCTTGTTATTCTTGCGTCCAACTTGGCCCTTTATCTTTCTTTTATTTTCGATTTCACCCCTAAAATTTGTTTAGCCTCCAATTTTAGTCCTTATTTTATTTTCTTTAAACATTTTTGCATTTTTTATTTTATTTTCTTTACTTTTTATTGTATTTATCTGTTTATTTATGTTTGGCCCTAAATTTCATTTTATATCTAAATTGACCGCTTTTTTTATTTTTAACTTTTTATTTGTTCCTTATAATTGTTATTCATGTTTATCATCATCTTTACTATTATTCTATTACTCGTATTAGTATCGTTTTCACTATCTTTATTATTGTTTGTGTTATTATTATTTATTATTACCGTTGTTATTATTATTTTTGTCATTTTTATCAGTATTATTATTTCATTTAATTAATTAATGCCATTGTTTATTCATTATTTTCGTTATATTATTGTTTCATTCACACGTGTCATCATTTTATTATCATGCCATGAGCCTTAATTTATTTTTATATTTTGCTACAAAATCGTGTTACATTAATCTTTCCTCGATGCATAAAATCTTGTTTTTTAATAAATAACATTTCGTATTTTGAGATTCACAAAGTCGTACCCCAACTTACGGGGTTCCGGTTTTCTCAAAAAATTTGAATAAATTAACGTTTTTAAAAAATAAAATTTTAAATATTCTCGGGAATTTAAGACATTGTGTCCTAACTTACGGGGCGTAATTCTTTTTCCCGATTAACGTAACATATGCCTCCTTTTTTTTCAAAAATTTTCAATTAAATAATATTTTATTTTTAAAATCTTTTTTAATTCTCGACACTAATACATTAATTAATCACCTAGGTACCAATTTTGGGCGTTACGAGGGTGCTAACCTTTCATCGTGCGTAACCGACTCCCGAACCTGTTTTCTCAAATTTCGCAGACCAAAATAGTTTTCAAGGTGAGCCGATCACACCTCAATAAATGATCGGTGGCGACTCCAATTTTCATATTTTTTTAAGTCAACATCATATTTTTGTTTTCAAAAAGTGGTTTCGACAGCTTGGCGACTCTACTGGGGACCTATTAGAGAGTCGAGCCGTAAATTGATTAATTTTTGTCTTTTGATCGAGAAATCAAAATTTGTTTTAAAATCACGATTTCCCCTTATGCATTATTTTCATGATTTTGATCATAATATGTTTGTGTGGTTGGTCCAAATATGTTAATGTGCATTTGCATTTTGCATTGCATAGGTTGGTCAATTTTACCTCTCTAAGTGGGAGCGAGAAACTAGTCCTTCGTGAGGTTTTCGCCTCCGTGCAGGATAGTGGACTGCTTTCGGGATACATCCGTACCTATGTCTTTGTGAGATTTTCATCTCCATGCCGCCATAGGGAAATGTATTCCCCTGAACTAAACTCAGTCCATATGAGTCTGTAATGGGTGAGGATCAAGAAATCTGCTGGTTCGGGTACCTTTGCTCTAGAAGCCAAACCTCATATAGTGAACCTTAGGAACTCACCCTAGGTAGAACTACATTGAACCCTAGTAGATACCCGAATATGTGTTTTATTATTACTTGATTGCATTGGATTCTACGTTTATACCTGATACTAACTTGTTGTGTTTTGTTTTGGCTGCATAACATTTTGACTACATGGCATTTCATCATAGAAAAAAGGTGTTGATTCACGTTTGGTTGCTAAATAGAGAGTTTGTCATGGAAAACAGATTTCTTGATAAAGTGGAAGTCAATACGGTTGTCCAAATATAGTCCAAGAAAACGTGATGCGAGAACTATAACAAGAGGAGTATAGGACCTTGCTACGTTGCCTGAAGATTCAAGTTAGCAAAGATTATTCAAAAGTTGTCAAACATCCCAACCTTTTTAAAGAAGGTCATGAGCATGAGTGAGCAAGGAGTTGCGACCTGAATCAAGCAAAATGAGCTAGTAGATGTCTATTGGAAAATTCGCGAGATGTATCTTAATATCCGGATGATCGAGGGCGAAGCCGTATATGTATCCGCTTTATGTAAAGAGATCTGTTTTTCTAGTAAAGTTGTTCTAGTAAAGAATTGAACCAGAGTCAACGTCTCTTTTTGCATTCATTTCATGCATTTGCACTACATTATATCATATGCATTAAAGACTATTAAAATATTCTAATTGATTAAAATAATTCCTCAGTTAACCTGAAAACCAACCGACCAACCAAACATCGTTACGGTACTTGAGTAAAGACTAGAGAAATGGAGGTTGGAACGATTGGAGCAAATGAAAATACAGATGCAAGAGCAATTGAATAAATTTCAACAAGATATTAGAGATCAACTGCTAGAATTCCAAATAAACATGATGAGCCAGTTAACTCAGTTATTGGGTAAATGGTTAGCAAAAGGGAAAAGCCCAGCGGTTCACTTTAGGGATGATAATGAAGACCATGCCTATTCCCCTAATTTTACCCCGATAAGTGTTCAGATCCAGCCAGACCCACATTCACAAGGGGCACTCTTTACTATCAGGCCCCAAAAATATTAGGCTGGTACATCAGCGCCAACGAATTACTCGACAGGCCCAGGTTCTAATCTAAGAGGTAATCTAACCAATCCTGTTGCCCTTGATGATCCAGCAGAAATAAAACAGGTGAGAATAAAACACCTAGATACTGTAAAATCCCCAAGGAAGAAGGGGAATAAAGTGGATAATGCAAGTAGGTACAATAGGGGCTACTCAAAACCAATCACTGTGGGGCAGCCAAAGACAAAAACCACCAGCCATCAAGGCTCTTTAAAGCAAGAACCTTACATGAGTACAAATATAGGAAGGCTTCAGTTCACGCCTATACCGATGTCGTATAAAGAGCTATATCAAGGCTTATTTGATGTACATGTGGTATCCTCTTTCTACTTAAAACCCATGCAGCCCCCATTTCCTAAAGGATACGACGCAAACACCCAGTGTGAATACCATGCAGGCATTACGGGACACTCGATAGAAAATTGCATCGCATTCAAAAAGATGGTTGAAAGACTCATCAATATAGGTATTGTCAAATTTGATGAGGCCACCAGTGCAAAAAATCCGCTACCCAATCACATTGATAATGGGATGAATACGATATATGAAGAAGAGTTGGAAAGTGTTTATATCAATGCCGTATATGAAGACACACTTGAAAAGGGACCTTGTTAGATATCCACCCTTATAAACTTGGGACCATCTAAATAATCGGATTGTAGAAGAAATCTCTATAGCGTCTAGGGCTTACTTAGAGTAATGTTCAGAACACATTTGTTGCTTTTAGCCTAGAGGCAATAAAAATAGGCTCATGTCTGAACGTCGTTATTCTAATAAAATACATCTTTGCATTTATTTTTGAGCCAATGTTTTTTCATTCTTTTCGAATAATTATGCTTTCATTCTTTTGGATTTCCTTCCACATCATTCTTTTATTCGTTCATAATCATATTGTACAAATAATTATTCATAAATTCATACATTCTTTTATATATTCTTTGGTACTTACTATAGGTCCCCAGATATCAATGACATGAGTGACGCTGCTACAGACTCAAAATTTCTTTTTGAGCGAGGCATGTGTTTAGAGGGATCTCATGACTTTGAAAATGACATAAATTATATCCTATCTCCGAACTTGTTGAAGATGGTAGAGTAGGAAGGGAATTTTACCTCCTGATAAGACAATGGAAATTGTGACCTTAAGGGAACGTGTATAACCGAAGAAGCAAAGTAAGACCTTGTTAAGTTACTTCAAGAGTTCAAGGATTTCTTCGCATGGTCATATTAGGATATTCCCGGATCAAACACTGATATTGTAATCTGAACAACAGCACGATATCAGAAATTTGCAGTATGTTTAAGATTAACATGATGAACGATGTAGTGAAAATTCTTTGCCGAGGCAACACCTTTCTTTTTGACTTATCATAGCTTTTCTCATTGAAGTCGAGTTGCTATCTCTCCACATTCTTTTACCCTAATTGAAGAGGAAGATCCAAAGTTTTCCGTCATAGTCAAATACACCAAAAACAAATTTCGCCCAGAAAGCACTATGAAGGAAGCCTGATACCAAATAAGATCATTCGCATACAAAATGAAAGTGGATGAGAAGGAACTTTTATGAAATATTTTATTTGGAAAAGCATTGATTCTGATCGAAAGGGATAACAAGGACTTGTCTAATCCTATGAGTTTCAAAAAAAATAAAAAAATCAAAAGGAAAGAAAAGGAAAAAGAAAAAGAAAACAAAAAAGAGAGGACAAGGCGAAAACCCGCAAAAGGCTTTTTGTGACCAAAGGTGGATTTGAATTGAAAACCCGAAAAGGGCGACTCAAATTTTGAGCAAAATGGGGCATGGACGTCAATATCACTAAAGGCTTCTAATAGGCATCGCCCAATTTTTGAGGTTATCAACTCCTTCATCAAACGGGTAGAGGCTACTTCATACGACAATGCCATCATGTGCCTATATAAAATTCCAAAGAAGATGATATCAGAAAATGCGTTGAACTTGAATCATAGCACGATGCTAAGGTCTGTAATCAATTTAAAATTAGACACCGCGATTCATCACTGTATCGCCCAGAAATGGATATTAAGGATGACTGAGACTTACAAGGGCTGGCATGAGAAATTACCATTTGCCCTCTTTGCTTGTCGAACATCTATTAAGACTTCCACCGGGGCAGCATCTTTATCTTTGGCTTGTGGGATGGAGGTAATTTTACCCAGTGAAATAGAAATCCCTTCTCTCCGGGTATTAGTTGAGCTAAAGATTGAAGAACCAGAATGGATCTAATCGCGATGTGATCAGTTGAACCTGATAAAAGGAAAAAGCTAAGTGCTATTCATCAGGGTCAGATGTACCAGAAACGAATGATGTGAGCCTATAACAAGCAGGTTCGTCCCAGAGAATTCCATGAGGGAGGCCTAGTATTGGAAAAGATCCTTCGTGTACAAAAGGATTTTATAGGAGAATAGATGTCGAATTTGGAAGGTCCATATGTTGTAAAGAAGGCACTTTCTAGGGAACTTTAATCTTGAGTGAGATGGATGGTAAAAAAAACTTGTCAAACCCTGTAAACTCAAATTCGGTCTAGAAATATTTAACCTGAAGAAGGAGAAGGGACTAAAGTGAAAACCTACGAAGGGCGCTTTGATTCCAAAAAATAAAAAAATAAACCAAAAATAAGGAAAAGAAAAGAAAATGGAGAGGCCAATGTGAAAACCCGCAAAGGGCGCCTTAAGACCAATGGGGATTTGAGTTGAAAACTTGAAAAGAGCAGCTTAAATATTGATCAAAATGGGGTACGAGGTAATCAGAGCAACTCAAATTTTGATCAAATTAGGGCATGTGGTGATACCTTAATTAGCAGGAAAGGGTAGGCGACATCTTGGGGCATCGATAGAGTATTACAGATCTCATAAACACATGTTAAACTCAGAATGGTCTTCAGAAAGTTCGTACAGAGAAGTTCAAATTGTAATATCTGGGGCACTAAGTCTTCATACTATTTATACTGAATTTGTTGTTTTTGGAATACTTCATTCTTTTTCAAGATACATCTTCCTAATTAATTTTTCTTTTATTCTCAATATTCTTGATAATTTATTTCATTGCAAGCTATGCTCTCAAATCAATTTTATTTTATCCACCATTTTATTCTTTTTTGAAAGCATGTTGCATTAGAATAACGATTAATGGACTAATAAAACTTTCACAAGGGAAGTTTTGCATATTACTTTAGAAGTTTCTAAATAATACGGGAACCTGAAACAGGACTATTATTTAGAACGCACCAAGTTTAAAGGTTGAAAATTTGATAATGAAGAGTCTAAATTAAGACTATCTCTTTGGATTTTGTTGTTAAAAGCAGTGATTGAACAAAATGATAGGATGTTAGGCCGGTGATAAGGCTTCAATGAACAAGCGAGCAATGATCATTAAGCAATAAGAAGAGGTTTCCTTGAAGAAGAAAATTCTTCATTTGTGCATGAGTATTTGGTATGACACCCTGTGAATGGTGTAAAAGACCAAAGAGTTTCACATTTTATATCCTTGAATTGCGATATGAGAGGATTGAGATAAAGCTAGATCTTTTTACCCTTGAGTTACAGCGGGAGAAAGTTGGTACAAATTTTGCATCCTAGTGGATTGAACTTAGAGATTTACAGTGAAGGCAATCTAACTAAGTGTTTCTTTAGAAAAGCCAGTCGAGCAAGAAAGCGTTATAGCACGTCAGTGATAAAACCTTAATAAACGGTGAGTAATTACAATCTAAACGGAATCACTCTCAAAAAATAAAATTATGCATTCATTCATACACGTTTAGTTAGGAGCATTTGATTCATTCTAATCATGACATCTTAATCACTAGGCATAATTAGACTCATAAAATAAATTATACAGGTCATGCTAGAGAATAGATCGGTGAAACCACAAAGCCTTATCTCCCTGAGCAGCAGTGTAGTAGGTTGAAAATAGCAAATCTTGTCTTCTTGTATTGGCAGCGAAGTTGATCGAAGATACCAACCTTATCTCCTTGAGCAGCAGTGAAGTAGGTCGAAAATAGTAGATCTTGTCTTCCTGTACTGGCAACGAAGTAGATCGAAGATAGCAGACCTTGTCTTCCTGTATTGGCAGCGAAGTAGATCGAAGATGGTAGATCTTGTCTTTCTGTACTGGCAGTAAAGTATATCGAAGATAGCAGATCTTGTCTCCCTGTACTGGCAAAAAAGTAGATCGAAGATAGCAGATTTTGTCTTCTTGTATTGGTAGCGAAGTAGATCGAAGATGAAAGATCTTGTCTTTCTGTACTGGCAGTAAAGTAGGTCGAAGATAGCAAATTTTATCTTCCTATACTGGCAGCGAAGTAGATCAAAGATAGCAGATCTTGTCTTCCTGTACTAGCAGCGAAGTAGATCGAAGATAACATATCTTGTCTTTCTATACTGGCAGCGAAGTAGATCGAAGATAGCAGATCTTGTCTTCATGTATCGTCAGCGAAGTAGATTGAAGATAGCAGATCTTGTCTTCATGTATCGTCAGCGAAGTAGATCGAAGTCACAAGCCTTGTCTCCTTGAGCAGCAGTGGAGTAAGTTAAAAAAATAGCAGATCTTGTCTTCCTATATTGGCAGCGAAGTAGATCGAAGGTAGCAGATCTTGTTTTCCTGTATCGGGAGTGAAGTAGATCGAAGATAGCATATCTTGTCTTTCTGTACTGGTAGCGAAGTAGATCGAAGACGGCGAATCTTATCTTCCCAAGGTAGTAGGGAAGCATATTTAAGTCACCAATCCTATCTCCCTGAGTAGTAGTGGAATAGGTTGAAGATTGCAGATCTTGTCTCCCTAAGCAGTAGTGGAGCAGATCGAAGATGGTAAATCTTATCTTCCCAAGGTAGTAGGGAAGCAGATTTAAGTCACCAGTCCTATCTCCCTGGGCAGCAGTGGAGTAGGTTGAAGATTATAGACCCTATCTCCCTAAGCAGTAGTGGAGCAGATTGAAGGCAGCAAATCATATCTTTCCAAGGTAGTAGAGAAATAGATTTAAGCCATCAATCCCTTCTCCCTGAGCAGCAATGGAGTAGGTTGAAGATTGTAGATCTTGTATCCCTAAGCAGTAGTAGAGCAGATCGAAGGCAGCGAATCCTATCTCCTTGGTGTTACAATAGAACAGATTAAAGCTAAAGGTAGCGAATCTTGTTTCCATGGCGTTGCAGTGGAGCAAAGCAAAAACGGTGAATCTTATCTTCCCTAGTTGCAGTAGAACAAGTTGAAATTACAAGTCTCATCTCATTGGGTTTACAGTGGAGCAGACTGAAGATAGCAAATGTTTCTTCAAAGAGCTAATAATCCTATCACCCTGACATTACAGTGGGGTAAATTGAAGCACTAATTCCTATAACTCTGAAGATACAGTAGGAAGGAATGATGCTATTTGAAGAAGAAGAGCGCCAAGATCTAGCACGGCCAGGCAAAATTTGTCATTTCTAAAGTCTTTGCTCTGTTCCCATTACACGGTAACGAGCAAAGAGGGGCAGCTGTAATAGGCCAATTTTGGCCTGGCCCATATACCTTACAAAAACCAATAAAACATTCTATTTACAAATAAAATAAATCCAAACCCAATTAGCCCAAATACAAAAAAAACCCTAGTGGCCCAATATGGCCCAAAAATTAAACATTTTTCAGCAGCAAAAAGGGAAGGAAAACCCTAGTCGCCGCCGCCCTAACTGCAGCCAAGTCCTCCTCCGCGCGTGCGCCTCATCCATGGCCTCCGTACCTGCGAAAAAAGCGGATCCAAATAGCAAGCAAATCGCAAATAGGATAACAGAAAAATGGGATAACAGGCGAGATTTTCGGGATTCATTTTGTATTTTCGGCTATAAAAAGAGCCGATTGATTCATTATAGAAAGAAAAAAGGAGTTTGAAATAGATTCAAAGAGGTGCCTTCTTTTTCTTATTTTCAAAATAATAAAATAATATTAAATAAATAAAAACCTTACCTCTTCGATTGGTTTTCCCTATCGCCGAATGTCGCCGGCCTCCAAATACCCGAACCCAAACCCATATGGGTTTTGATGAGGGTTTAAAAGGGGAGACGAAGGCCGTTGTTTCTTTTTGCGTATCGTTTTTTGCTTGAAATAAGATTTGAAAGTTTTTTTTTCAAAAGGGTGAAAGAGTGTTTAAAAAGAGTCGAAAAGACCCCTTTTTGCACACCTCCGGCCACCGCATACGGTGGACTTACAGCGGAGCCGCGACAAAGCCATGGTGGAGGCATGCCTAAGCTGGCAGAAATCTGGTCTGAAATCCAAAGAAAAATAAAAGAAAGAAGTTTCTTTTAAAAAGGGTGGCTGCTAAATGAATTTTAGGTTAAAACTTTATTATTTATAACAATGCCCATACGACGTCGTTTTGGGCCTGAGATTCAGACGCCAAAATGACGTCGCTTTACCTCTGGTCCAATTGCCCTACCCAATCCGCCCGAAGGATCCGCGTGTTTTTTCATTAATGGTCTTATTGCGGTTTTGGCCCTTCTGTTTTTTAATGTTTTTGCAATTGAGTTCCTTTTATTTTTAATTTTTACCTTATAGTTTATTTCGATTGCATTTTAGTTCCTTTTTGAACGACGCCATTTTGGAGAAGGAAAATTTTCCCATTTAGTCCCTTCTTGTTATTCTTGCGTTCAACTTGGTCCTTTATCTTTCCTTTATTTTCGATTTCACCCCTAAAATTTGTTTAGCCTCCAATTTTAGTCCTTATTTTATTTTCTTTAAACATTTTTGCATTATTTTATTTTATTTTCTTTACTTTTTATTGTATTTATCTGTTTATTTATGTTTGGCCCTGAATTTCATTTTATATCTAAATTGACCGCTTTTTTTATTTTTAACTTTTTATTTGTTCCTTATAATTGTTATTCATGTTTATCATCATCTTTACTATTATTCTATTACTCGTATTAGTATCGTTTTCACTATCTTTATTATTGTTTGTGTTATTATTATTTATTATTACCGTTGTTATTATTATTTTTGTCATTTTTATCAGTATTATTATTTCATTTAATTAATTAATGCCATTGTTTATTCATTATTTTCGTTATATTATTGTTTCATTCACACGTGTCATCATTTTATTATCATGCCATGAGCCTTAATTTATTTTTATATTTTGCTACAAAATCGTGTTACATTAATCTTTCCTCGATGCATAAAATCTTGTTTTTTAATAAATAACATTTCGTATTTTGAGATTCACAAAGTCGTACCCCAACTTACGGGGTTCCGATTTTCTCGATAAATTTGAATAAATTAACGTTTTTAAAACATAAAATTTTAAATATTCTCGGGAATTTAAGACATTGTGTCCTAACTTACGGGGCGTAATTCTTTTTCCCGATTAACGTAACATATGCCTCCTTTTTTTTCAAAAGATTTCAATTAAATAATATTTTATTTTTAAAATATTTTTTAATTCTCGACACTAAGACATTAATTAATCAACTAGGTACCAATTTTGGGCGTTACGAGGGTGCTAACCCTTCCTCGTGCGTAACCGACTCCCGAACTTGTTTTCTCAAATTTCACAGACCAAAATCGTTTTCAAGGTAAGTCGATCACACCTCAATAAAGGATCGGTGGCGACTCCAGTTTTCATTTTTTTTAAGTCAACATCATATATTTGTTTTCAAAAAGTGGTTTTGACATTAATTATTGAATAACATGGGTTTTTACCCTTATTTTTTTGTAAAAAATAGCTTAACATAATATTTGGTGCTTAAAAGTAACACTTTTTCTTAATTTGATATCTGAACTTGATATTTTTTTCTTAATTTGGTGTCTAAACTTGTTAAATATTATACAATTTACCCCCAAATACTAACGGTGTTAAAAAATTCATGTTATGCTACAAAAGGATTGTTAGTATTAGAGAAAATTTGAGTTCAAAAATTATGCATTAAGTTATGCTTAACGATTAATATTGAATAACAAAACAATAATTTTAAAAACTCAAAATAAAAGAAATTTATTATTTTAAATTAAGAAAAGTGTCAAGTTCAGATATCAAATAAAGAATATGTATCAAGTTCAAGTATCAAAATTACCAAATATTTATATATTCATAAATACCAAATAAAAGAAATGTGAAGTTGAAGTAGGAAGGGTTATATTAAATAAAAAAATATAAATATATAATGAAATTATAGATTGATTTTAGCAGCGTTACATGTGTTCTACTCCAAAAACCCATTAGCCGTACAAAATTTTGTAGGCCATACCATGACGTGGTCTGCTTACTAGATTTGTTTAATTTGAATACACCATATCCATATACGTATGTAGTCATTTTCTACAATAGAAATAAATTTTATATTACCAAAAATTTGGGTGTGTATTTCTACCTATCATGTTGAAATTAGACATACCCCAGTTTTCAATATAAATTAGTTTGACACAAAACATGGTTTAAAGACAAGATTACCCACCCTCCATTTCTTTTCATTTTATGGATTCCTCTTTTATTCCATCCAATTCCAAACCAATTTATATTAATATCTTATACACCTCCATCCATCTATACTCGAAGAGCCAACCGAATGGAAAGATTTGAGTAAAAATATAAATCCAAGAAAATGGACTTGAATAATAAAAAATGAACCGAATCTCAAGTAGGATTTTTAACCCCAAACCCGACTTGAATCACATATCTATATTTTCTTTTTTTTTCCCTCTATTTAACCGAATCTACAGAAATTAAAAGCGTTTTGAAAGGTGAGACAGTCAAGTTAAAAAATTTATTTGATGGTGGTGTTTAGTTAATTAGCAAGTAGCATAATAGTAGTATTATGTATGTTTAGTAGAAATCATATAGCTTTTGGTTGGGTGTTTTTTTATACAAAAAAGAGATTAACTCTGGTCAATATAAAATGAGATTATACTACATTAAGAAGATTATCGTGAAGAGATTGAAGGATTTCATCTAGGGGTTGCATGAATATTGTGACGAACCTGGAAACCTTAATCCTGGTGAGACTTAATGAAATTTGCACTAGCAAATTGCTTGTTGTAGTATGAGTGAGTTATTTGGGTTTTTTTAAGTATAATTTTTTTAATGTATTTTTAATTTGCTGAGAAATATTTATTTTAATGTTTTGAATGCATTTGATGTATTTTTAAAAAAATATATTTTTATATAAAAAACAATCTAAAAATATTAATACAGGTGGGTCAGGTTAGGTTGAAGTTTATCATTTTTAATCTAGATCAAGCTTGGGTAGAAACTTAAGTCTATTTTTTAAGCCAAGTCTATCCCGAGCCTAAAATTATGCATACACTTATATTAATTCAATATGAAAATAAATGTATATATAATTAAATTAAATTAAAATTTTATATATAAAATCACACAAAATCAAAATTTATATATAACCTTTAAAAAAATTCAACTTGTAATATGTAAAAAAAGTGATTATATTCAGTGGGGTTTATTATGGATTTAAGATATAATAGTATTTTTTTAATCGTGTGATGTAAAATTAAACAAATCTTTTATTTTAGGAATTGGTTGTAAAGGAGAGCATGAAGACAAGGAGAATCATAACCGTCAAATGTTTATCGCGTTCTGGAACCTTTTTTGTCGGTGGGATTTCGCTAACGTCACAAGGCCCATCACGTGGCACCCTCTCATTGATTCACTCCCGTCCTGGCTGGTTTTTTGGGGCACGCAGCATAGGTCCCACCACATGTAATGAAACTTAACTCAAGCTAACCACGACTCATGACCATTTTGATCCTTCGCCGACACTGTCAAGTGGGCACATGTTCCTTCAATCTGACGGTGGTCATTTACCCAACCCTAAACAATTACATTGATTGGTTGAAGATAATTACATAAACTTTGAGATAGAATTCTTTAAATGAATATCATATGTGGTATGTGAATTAATCTGTGCCTAAACGAAGATAATAAAAGACAAAAAAGATGGTTGATAATATTCTATGCTTGCAAAATGGTCAATGGTGTGTGCATTTGAGTCAGCATAAATGAAAATAAAATGCCTTGATTTGTGAGGAAGAGATGCTAATAGCACATGACCTGTTTCCTTATGCTTCTTTACTCAATCCCAAAATTTGCATTTCATTTTTTCATTCCCCAAGTGTTTGCACGTTTTTGTTTGCTTTAACGTCAAGCACTTGTTTCCATCCTCTATAAACTATTGCTTCCCATCATTTCCTTAATGCTTTTGGGAAGCTCAAAACTCTACTCTACTTTTGGACCTAATAATCATAGACCATCCTCTCAACACACTATCTTCTGCTTCTAACTTAATCATTCATACTCACTTTTATTTTTAAAACTTTGATTTAAATAAAATAGACTTAATGATCAATTTGATCACATATTTTGTCAAAATGGCATTAATTGTATTTTTTAATCTTTTTTTATCATCAAATTTTGTTCTTTTTTTTCAATGCTTTTTCTAACAAATTTAATGAATAAATTCAATGTTTCAATCTTTCTTTTGTTTAAAAAAGTTTTAATCTTTCATACCTTTGTTTACTGAGAAGTTTTTCTTCTGAATTAATTTTTTTTAAATAATTACATTTATTTTTTTAAAACCAAGAGTTATCTTTTAATTTAATGTATTATTTATTTATTTTATTATTTTTCATATGTAATTATCTTATTAGGTTATCTAAGTAATAAATTACATCTCATTAAAAATATTCTACATCATCCCCATTAATTTTTTAACAGTATTTTCATTAAATCTATTAAAAAATACATATTGAAAAAAAGAACAAAAGTTGATGGCAAAAAAAGACTAAGAAATACAATTAGAGCCATTTTGACAAAATATACAAACATTAGTAGCCAAATCTATCATTAACCCAATAAAATATAAAGCATATACTAAATTGATTTTTCAATTTCAAAATATTATATTTGAGTTTTTGAATAATTTAAATTTGAACTAATATTTAAAATTCAAATGAAGTATTAGGCTAAAAAAGAAGAAGAAATGATGATATCCCTAAAATTGTAAGCTTACCATCCGCCATTTCCTTTGGAATCACCAACACATCTATTTTTATTACTTGTAGTTAAGATTTAGATTTATAAGTTAAAAGATTTAAGATTTTTAGAATTTAGGAGTGATTTGAGTTTAGTATCAACATATTTATTTCTATAATGGGAATTGACCAAATCTACAGCTAGTGGTTCCATTGTAATTTAATGAAAACCCTAAACCCACAATGCATTACTTTTTCTCTGGTTGAGCTTAACTTTTAAGTGACAGCCACAATACAACAATCTCTACACCAAAACCTTGCCCTCCTTTGTCCCTTTTCCCTCGCTACCAAAACCACAAGCAGAGTGGCTCACTAAGTAAATTAATCATATTCCAAGCCCTTCCCCCCCCCTCCCCCCCTTCAAAGTTCTCACCTTTCTCCCCCTACAAAAACTCTTGTTCAGTTCGTTTCATCAAAACCAAAAAAGGAACCAATCCCCCCCCCATTGAGGTAAGCAAAGCCAACACACGGCACAGCAGCACAATGCAGCGAAGACACCCCCTTCTTCTTCTTCTCATTTTCTCAGTTTTTCTCAACTTCCAAACATCAAATGGCCATAACATCACACGTTTACTCGCCAAGCACCCTTCTTTATCCACCTTCAACCATTACCTCACTCTCACCCATTTGGCTCAAGAGATCAACCGCCGCACTACCATCACTGTTCTCGCCTTAGACAACGCCGCCATGTCCTCTCTCTTGAATAAAAACCCTTCCATTTACACCATGAAGAACATCCTTTCCCTCCATGTTCTTCTTGACTACTTCGGTGCCAAGAAGCTTCACCAGATAACCAATGGCACCGCACTCGCCGCTACTATGTTCCAAGCCACTGGGGTCGCCCCTGGGGTTTCCGGCTTTGTTAACATAACCGATTTTAAAGGTGGAAAAGTTGGTTTTGGAGCTGAAGACAATGGTGGGGATTTAGATTCTTTCTTTGTTAAATCTGTTGAGGAACTGCCTTATAATATATCTGTGATTCAGATCAGCAAGGCTTTGCCTTCTGCTATAGCTGAGGCTCCCACTCCAGGGCCGAGTGAGCTGAATATTACTGGGATTATGTCAGCACATGGATGTAAAGTGTTTGCTGATACCCTTTTAGCCAATCCTGAAGCCATGGGAACATATGAGGTAAGCTCAAAATCTGTGTTTTTCATTTTGTAAATATTTGATCTTTGAGGCTGATTAGTGATAATTAAGGGAAGAATGTGAGGGAAAGGTGAAAGAAATAAATGGGGGTAGAGGAAAAGGGTGGAAACAGTTCATTTCTGGCCATTTGATTGTGTGATGATGGAGTTGTTGAAAGAAATAGTGTAAAGTATATTGAAGAAAGTTATAATAGTGGCATTAGATACTGTTTACCCTTTTATTGGCCAAATCTTCGTTTTCATAAGTCAAGGATTTGTTTCGGAGTCAGTAGGTGATTTTCAATCTAAAAGTATGATAATGACACCTTGAGATTTTTTAAAATGTGTGTGTGTGTGTTTTTTGCATGTGAATTTCTAGATAAACAAACACAGATCTGGGTTTGTGTTGGGATGCCAAATGTTGAATTTGCATTAAAGTTTTGTTATTCGGATTTAAGTGAGTGTCTAATAAGAATAGGTGTGTTCGCATTCTATACAAATATATTCCATTATTTAAGAAAAGAAAAGAATCTAATTCATTTAAGTGTTTAGACTTAAACAAAGCAGATTTTATACTACCCCACATGAGAAAATTTACATAATATAGTTGGATTGATATTATGGTAAATCCAAGTAAGAAAAACATGCAGTAAATGCATGTGGCAGGTGGTTGGACTTGGAAGGCATCGATACAAATAGTAGGTTAGAAGCTCGTAGTAATGGCATAACAAATAGCAAGCTACTGTTTTGCTTTTTACTCGGACTCGGGTGTGTTTGGACTTTGGAGGGTGGTATCAGCAATTGATATTTCACCTCAAAGGGGAAAAATTGATCTGAATGAATTGGATTGTAGTAGAAGATTATTGACATTTTATTTTGTTTCTTACTTCATTTTCTTCTTTGAAAATTTTGAAGGGTAAAGCAATGTTTAACAAAGAAAATGTGATGATGGTGACTTGTAGGATAATCTGAATGGAGGATTGACTGTGTTCTGCCCACTGGATGATGCATTTAAAGCCTTTTTACCAAAGTACAAGAACTTGACTGCTTCAGGGAAAGAATCATTCCTTGAGTTCTTTGGTGTGCCTGTTTACCAGTCTTTATCCATGTTGAAATCCAACAATGGTCTCATGAACACATTAGCTACCGATGGTGCTAGCAAGTTCGACTTCACCGTCCAAAATGATGGCGAACAGGTGACACTAAAGACCAAGATCAACACCGTCAAAATAACCGGGACTTTACTCGACGAACAACCTGTGGCGATTTATACAATCGACAAGGTCTTGATGCCTAGAGAATTGTTCAAGGCAGCCCCTACTCCTGCCCCGGCACCAGCCCCAGAGGAAGCAGCGGATGCACCAAAAGCATCCAAATCAAAATCTAAGTCAAAGTCAAAGTCAGCCCTAACACCAGAATCTGATGCACCAGCAGATTCACCGGATGATGATCCAGCTGATCAGACAGCAGACGATAATGCTGCATCGAGTTTTAAAGGTGGAAGGTTTGTTGCTGTTGGATTGAGCTTCTTGGTAGTGTTTTTGTTGCTCTAAGTTTTCTAGTTTCTTTTTTTGTTTGTTTCATTTTCAGTTTAATTTATATAGATACTGGAGAATAAGTAAAGGCTTCAGTGTGGTTATATTTTTTTATATTGTCTTTTTTTTTTCCTTCTTTTAATTGTGATTATGTTGTTTTTCTCTTGGATAGATAAAGGAAAGGTTTGTGATTTTCTTTTTCTTTTTTGCTTGTAAGTTTGATTATTGATGAAAAGGCAAATGCTATAGATATTGTAATAGACAAAGTTGTGGTTATAAGTTGATTTAAAGGCAATTTAATAAATTATTTAAGATCCATTTTGATGAACGCTCAAAAATCGAGTAGAATTCTAAGAGAAGAAAAGAACAGAGAGAGAAGAGAGGATAGGAAGAAATTTGTTTTCTCTATTCATGAATTTGAAAATTCATAACCGTTTCTGGAGTCGAGCACGAGGCATTACTTGGCTTATCTTACCAGTTCGGAGCATAAAAACTAGGTTTGAAAATTTATTTCATTATTCGCAGCAAATCTGTCTAGTCGCGCAGCAGTTACTAAATTAATTATAACTTGAGCTAAAGAACTCGAAATTTAATCCCGTAAATTTTCCCTGAAACTAGACTCATATATCTACTCACCATAAAATTTTTTAGAATTTTTTTGTTCAGCAAATTAGTACAGTTTATTAGTTAAAGTCTCCCCTGTGTCACCACCAGACTGCCCTGACCTCTAGTCACTAAAAATAAGTTTTCTCACTATAGGATTTTCATATGAAGTTCTTACTTGTTTCTATAGAAAATAGACTCATTAAGGAATCTAAGCATGTAAATTTCAACTCATAACCATTTTTGTACAATTTGTAATTATTTTCTAAACTCAGATTAGGGGACTCCAAAAACAGTTCTGACCCTATCTTACTAAAATTCACATATCTTAAAATATAAATTTCTTTTTCCTACACCGTTATTTTTCCATGAAAATAGACTCAACAAGCTTTAATTCCATATATCATTCACCCTCTAATTCATTTTATACTATCTTGGGTGATTTTTCAAATTCACGTCACTGTGCTGCCTGAATTCTGTTTCTTTGCAAAATTTTATCCTTTTATGATTTCCATGCATAATTTATCACCTAATCTTTCATAACAACAAACACCTTCATCCTTAATCATTTTAATAACCATACATCATCAACTACTTACACATCACTCATTATTCATATTATACCAAAAGTAGCTAAGTTTCTATACATGCCATACACAAAACAAAACGTCTAATTATACCGAGTTATTTCTTTGATAGTGTGATCGGCCTCCGACGTTTCCTTCGATCCCCGAGTGGCTAGATAAGTACTATAAGAAGAAGAAAATAAAGAGATTAAGCACTAGGCTTAGTAAGCTTACAAGCAAATAAATCACAACATTCAACATAATGGATAATTATGCATAATATCATCTAACATCATAAATTTCTTTACTTCTCAATTTCTATCTTCTTCTTTATTCCCTTACCTTCTTTCTTACCTGACCTTTCCGTTTTCATAAATATAATCTACTTTTCCTTTGCTGTTAATTCACTGTAATTTAACTCGTACCCTGACCCGTTGAACCACTCAGAATACTAAGGATACTAGGGTCGTTCCTGTCTATCAATATCCTGCCAATGCCATGTCTTTAACATGGACTTACATGAATTATTCCTGTCTCCAATGCCATATATAATATGGACTTACATGGCTCAATCCTGTCTCCAAAGCCATATTTCTAATATGGACTTACATGGCTCATTTCTGTTCTGTCCTGTCAACCCTAATATCCTAACATTCCTAGGGTTCAACCGGAGCTTTCTAACACTTTTCCTCTGTCACTTCACCTTAAATTCGACTTTAAATATTTTCATAACATAAATATATAAATGCTGGAAATTGACAATAATAATGTAAAATAAAAGAATATTGCATTTATTTACTGTAAACTTACCTTGATACAAAATGTGACTAAACTTTACAATTTAGTCCTTTACTTTTTCTTTTCCCCGATCTACTCCCGAATTTCGTTCTTCTTGATCTATAATAGCAAATTTAACTTATTTAATATTCAAATTTATTAAAACAGTCCTTGACCCAAACTTTTGCAAAATTATATTTTTACCCCTAAACTTTCACATATTTGCACTTTTGCCCCAAGGCTCGTAAATTAAACTTCATCCTATTTTCTTATGTTTTATGACATGCTGATCATTTTTCCCTTCTATGGCAATATCAAAATCACACTCTAACATATACTTATGAATATTGGTATTTTTTTCCAATTTAAGCCCTATCAATTCAAAACTTATATTTTATTTTACAAATCAATCTTTTACTAACTTCTAACTTAAAATTCAATCATTTTAACCTCTAGTTCATCAATTAATTTAACATAACTCATGTCTAACAATCTACTAACTTTCAAAATATCAACATAAATCAAGTAGTATTATCTCTAGGATTCCAAAAACTCAAAAAATATAAGAAAAAGACTTAATTTGACTTACCAATTGAGCTTGGAACCTTAAAACCTTAAATTTCCCTTTTTCTTTTTCTTTCTTTCTTTCTTTCTTTCCTTCCTTCTCTGCCCGTTTTGCTCTCTGTTTCTTTCTCTGTTTCGTCTCTTCTATTCTGTTTCTTTTCTTTCTTTTTTTTCTATTCTTTCTTTTGTTTTATGTATATATATAATATAATATAATATATTAATAATAATATAATATAAAAACATAATCATTACTATAATATAATATTTTTTTAACACATAAAAATCTCAGATTTTTATACTTATGCCGCCTCAACTTTGGAAAAAGGCATAATTGCCTATTTGGTCCTTTTAACTTTTCTTTAATCTTTAATTAAACTTTTATCCCTATTGCAATTTAATCCTTTTTCATAATTAACTATCGAAACATTAAAATTTCTTAACGAAACTTTAATATTATCCTATTGACACTCCGTAAATATTTATAAAAATATTTACGGCTCAGTTTATAATATCGAGGTCTCGATACCTCGTTTTCGACCCAATTTACCTAATAATTTCTTTTAAATCACAAAATTCACTAATTCAAAAATATTTCTAACTTCTTCATCGAATTTAGTGATCTCAAATCACTGTTCTGACACTACTGAAAATTGGGCTGTTACAAATCAAGCAGTTATTCTACCGTGAATATGGTGATTTACCTTATTTACTTGATGTCAAAATGGATAAGAAGTTATTCCGAGCTCTTACACAATATTAGAATCTTGCCTATAGCTACTTCACTTTTGGGAAGGTAGACTTGGCACCCACCGTAAAAGAGTACAAACCTCTACTCTGTTGCCTGATGATCCAAGTCGACAAAGTTTATTCTAGAGCCGCCAACATCCTAACTTTCTTAAAGAGACTAATGAACATAACTGGGATGAGCGAGCAATAGGTCTAAGCCTGAATTAAACAAAAAGAGGATAGTAAATGCATCTCTTGGAAAAGTCTGTAGGATTTGATCTTGGTACATCCAAATGCGAGGAAAAGAGTCAACGTTTTCGCCTTGAGTATTTATAGGTTAGTCATCTTTTCCAAAGCACTAGGGCACGTCGATGATGCAGTTTCAGATCTATTTAACCAGCTTGACAAAAAGGTCACACCCGTCCCGATAATTTTAGTTGAAACTTTCAGATCTTTAAGTGCATGCCGGAAAGCGGGTGAAGGAAGATTTATCGGGTGTGCACAACTCTTGCTAGCCTAGTTCCACAGCCACTTTTAGAAGGTAGACAAAGTCTTTTATCGAGTGTTCTCCGAGGACTACTCTTGGTCGAAAGAATTCATAGCTATCCTAAGACGAGACAACATTTCTGAAAAAAAAGTGGATGGCAATTCTCCAGAATCACCAAGACGAAGACGTTGAATGGAAGGCCTATTGGATGATCTTTGATGAGATTTTGTATCAATGTGGAGACTTTGATTGAGTCCCTCTACTTGGGATATGGAGAGTTGTTGGATATGCCCCTATACTTGTATCAAGACAGTATAGGTCGAGACAGTTTATACCGACAACGCAAGGGCTGGCTCAATGTGAGTTTGCATACAAAGGTAATAATTACAAAAAGAAAGGTCGTGAAATATCGAACGCCTAGAACCAAACTCACAAAATGAAAAGATTTGTCGTGAATCCCATAACGACCCCCGAATATGACTGGTGGTAGGGTAAATAAATCAATGACAATGTCCCTCATCAAGTCAAGAAAGTACTCGTCCGATAAAATAACACTTACAAGTGATCTTGTCTGAGTTAGAGATCGTAAAGCAAGACTTCAAAAAGAAGAGTTTAGCGTTGGGAAAAAGGATAGGAAAATTGGAAGAAGAAAAGATTCAGCTAGGATTAGATGTTAACATCCAAAAGTTGGAAGCTAAGAAAACAAAAAAAAGAAAAAAAACAAGGTTCAGGAAGACTTAAACAACTTAAAAACGAATTATAAGAAACTGTGTTTGTCAATAAGTACCGTCGGGTTGGGTAAAACATTGAAACAATGGCAGCAGAAAATCCAAGAAGAAAATATTAGAGCTGATCAGTGGGAAAAGAAATTCCAAGATGCTCGAGTTCGAGAAGATGCTCTAAAAAGGGATTTGTTAGAAAGCCGAAATGAAAAGGTTAGATTGAGAGCCCGGGTAGCAAAATTAGAAAGGTCACTGCATCAATATTATAGTCATAACTCCGTGATTGAGTTGAAAGCAAGTCTAACTAAGATTGAAGAGTTGAAGGGAAAGATAGAAGAGCTCGAGGCCACACTGCAAAATTGTGAACTTCGAGTTGAGCTTCTTGAAACAAACAATGAACATTGGAAAGAGCAACTCTGACGCTCTCAAGGTTAGATCAGGGATAGAGACCATATCATAGGCGAAGCTTTAACTCAAGTACGAGAAATAGCTCACAATTTGCAAACCCTAGCGGTTTAAGCTGACATGCTGAGCTTGAGATACAAATCAAAATCAGATCGAGGCCGAGAATTAGCTTGGTTTTTTAAGAAAGTTAAGGCTTTTAGTATTACGGCAATGTCGTGTATATAAAATGTATTCGTTTTATGTAAAGAAATTTATTTTCTAGTAAATTTGTTCTAATAGAATTAAATCAAAATCAATACCCCATTTTGCATTCATTTTTCATTCATTAGTATTAGATTTCATCATATGCATCAAATTTCATAAAAAAAACCCTAATAATCGGAATTATGGTAGTTACCCTAGAAACCAATAAAAATTTGCCAACCAAATATCGTTACGGTACCCGCGGTAAAACTAAAGTCATAGATCAAAGGTTAGAGAGACTAGAACAAATTCAAAAAGACATGCAAGATCAGTTGCAAGCGCAGCTGTAGGACCAATTAGCTAAGGTACAACAAGACACGAAGGATCAAATACAAGTGTCCTAACGAAGCATAATAAACCAGTTGACCCAGTTACTGGCCAGAGGGATTGAAAAAGGGAAGAGTACTGTAATTAACTCTAGGGATGATAATGAAGACTCGACATACCCCCTAGGCTTTACCCTAGTGAATGTGTAAGCCCAACCGGATACATATCCATAAAGAGTACTCGTTACCATAAGACTACAATAATACCAGGCCGGTACCTCAAGACCGATGAATTACCCAACTAGTTCAAGTTCTAATCTCGGAGATAATCCGACCAACCCTGTTGTTTCAGATTTAGATGACATGGTAGAAATGGATAGAGCACGAGCAAAATTTCCAAAATAGTTAAAAGATCGATGCAAGTGGTTGGAGAAGAAATTCAGAGCTATAGAGAATGTTGACTACCTTTACGTGGTCGATGCCAAGGAATTGAGTTTAATCCCAAATCTAGTGCTCCCACCAAAATTCAAAACTTCAGAATTCAAAGAATACAATGGGACTAGTTGTCCTGAAGCCCATATCATAATGTTCTGTTGAAGAATAACGGGATATGTCAATAATGACCAATTGTTAATCCATTACTTCCAGGATAGTTTGATTGGGTTGGCTGTCAAATGGTACAATCAGCTAGGTCATGCCAAAATTAATTTATGGAAAGACTTGGCACAGATTTTTATGAAACAATACAACCATGTGACTGACATGACACCCGATAAAATTATACTGCAAAACATGGAGAAAAAGTAAAGTGAAAGCTTTAGGCAATATGCTCAAAGATGGAGAAAGGTGGCTAAGGTGGCAACACAAGTTCAACCACCTCTTTTAGAAAGGGAGGCGATAATGCTTTTCATAAACACTTTGAAAGCTCCGTTTATTAACAATATACTAGGTAGTGTTATCAAGAGCTTCTCAGATATAGTAATGTCTGGAGAAATAGTTAAGAATGTAGTAAGGAGTGGGAAAATAGACGCGGGGAAAAACGCTAAAAGGTTTGCCCCGAGAAAGAAATAAAATGAAGTAAACACCGCGAGTGTGTATAGTAAGAGTTATTTAAAACCGGTTATTGTAGGCCAACAAAAGACCATGACAACTAACCATGAAAGACCTTCGGGGGAAGAATCTAACTCAATGCCAAACATGAAAAAACTCCAATTCAAACATATCCCAATGACATATAGAGAATTATATTAAAATTTGTTTAATGTGCATGTAGTATCCTCATTTTATTTAAAACATATGCAATCTTCGTTCCCAAAATGGTATGATGCGAATGCTCAATACGAGTACCACGTTGGAATAATTTGACACTCAATTGAGAACTGCACTTCAAGAAGTTGATCGAGAGGTTCATCAAGATGGGGATTGTAAGGTTCGATGATCCCTCAAGACCTAATATGGCAGAAAATCTGTTACTTAGTCATTCTGACCAAAGGGTAAACGCGATAATCGAGAGTTGAGGTAAATGGACCAAAACCGTTATTGCGGAGGTAAAAACCCCACTAAAATAGGTTTGGCAAAAATTGATAAATGTGAGATTAATCATTTAAGGTTCAGAGGAGATGCCCAAATGAGTGCGGAGCTACTATGAGTTCCACGTTAAAGAAGGTAATGAGATCCAAAAGTGCACTGAACTCAGAGCTCTAGTGCAAAGTCTGATGGATAACAAAGAATTGGAATTCTTTGAAGATGTCAAGGGCTCGGAAGGTGATGTTTACGCCTCAGATGAAAGATCAATGGAGAAAGTTCACAAGGTCAACCACCTAGTGGTGATTATTTCCCTGCCGAGAAGCAATGAAGTGGGAGCACAAGCTTTTCCCTACAATGATAGCAAAAGGGTTTCATGAAATTATGATTGCAACGTGATGATCCCGGGAGAGGAGAACCTGGTTGGCATTTTTTAAGGGAACCAAGATATTGGTTTCTTCACGCGTAGTGGGAGGCGTTATGACCTTGTAAGTGCAAACCGAACTCATTAAGGAAAAAACTCTAGCAGTTGAGTATAAGAAAGAAAAAACGGCTAGACTTGAATCACCTGTCAATGAGCTAGTAACTGAGAACGAAGCTAAAGAATTCTTGAAGGTCTTGAAACATAGCGAGTATAGTCTTGTAGAACAACTACACAAACAACCAGCTCGTATATCAGTATTAACCTTGCTCTTGAGCTCAGAGACACATCGTAACGCATTGATGAAAGTGTTTAATGAAACTTATGTCGCTAATAATATCTCTGTAAACAAGTTAGATTGTTTGGTCAATAATATAAGTGCCGAAAATTTCATCTTCTTTAATGATAATAAAATACTTCTAGGGGGCATGGGATCCACAAAGGTTCTACACATCACTACCCGCTGCAAAGGATATACATTGCCAGGAGTGTTAGTTGACAATGGATTTGTGTTGAATGTCTTGCCTCTATCCACGCTAAATAGATTGCCAGTGGATAGCTCTCACATGAAGACGTTTCATAATATAGTGAGAGCATTCGATGGTATAGAAAGGAATGTGATAGGGAGTATTGAAATGCCAGTCTTAATTGGTCTGAACACATATGAGGTAGACTTTTGGTAATGGATATCAAACTTTCCTATAATTACTTGTTGGGTAGGCCCTGGATTCATTCGGCTGGGGCAGTGCCATCGTTACTGCACCAAAAACTGAAATTGGTAACAAAGGGTCGACTGGTAATGATAAAGACTGAAGAGGATATCACTGTATCCATAACTAGTGACGCATCATCCATAGGAGCAGATGAAAAGGTAATAGAATGTTCTTTTCTATCACTAAAATTTGTTAATGCAACTTTTAATTGTTGAAAGAACCAAGATCTGAATACATAGGATGATAGGTCTGTAGTTGACGGTTAGGAAATAAGTCTTGCTGGAAAATGACTTAGAAAATACCTTCAAAGAAGAGTTGAGGCACCAATGCTGATGGACAAACAAGACCGTTTTTGCTTAGGGTATAAGCTAGATGAGAGACAGAAGAAGAAGGAACTGGAAAAGAAGTAAAAAAGAAGAAGATCACGACTAAGTGGGGGGAGAGGTCAAATTAGAACCAATGATCTTTCCCCATATATCTAAAATATTTTTGTCAGGGGAAATCATTTATCCCAAACAAAAAATGGTAGAAAAAGAGGGTCCGTTAACCAAAACTACGAAAGAAATGTTGGGAAACTTGAGCATCAATGCCATATCCGAAGAAAGAATTGGGGAAGAAAACCTATCAGAAATTTGTCCTTATATATCTTGAAGTGTTCTGAACAATTGGACTGCGGAAGAGATCCCTCTAATTTTTAGAACTAATTTAGAGTAGTGTTCAAAACACACTTATTGCTCTAAGCCTAAGAGTAATAGGAATCCTTTTGTGAAAAAGGCATATATCCACTATTTTTATTTTAATAAAATAATACATCATTGTGTCTCATTTGGCAAATATTCTTCTATTTTTTCATTTCATTCATACTCATACCACACAAATAATTATTTTTAGATTCATTTGTTTTTTGGGTCTTCTTTTATTCCTATAACTGGTCTCCGGATAATAGAGTCTCCTTTTAAACAGGATATGTGTCAAAAGGAACCTCAAGACTTTAAAGATGATCGAGATTATAACTTATCTCCTGATTTGTTAAAGATGGTAGAACATGATGAGAAACAGATCCTACCTCACAAAGAGTTGGTAGAAATAGTGAGCTTAGGAGACAAATAAAAAAAGAATGAGGTGACGATCGGAGCTTGCATCACTACAGAGATAAAGCGGGACCTCATTGAGTTACTCCAAGAATTCAAAGATGTCTTTGCATGGCTGTATCAAGACATGTTTGATCTAAATACTAATATCGTAGTACATTGGCTTCTTATAAAGGAAGAATACAAGTCAGTTCAACAGAAACTCCGAAGTATGAGGCCCGACATTCTGTTGAAAATTAAAGAAGAGGTTAATAAATAATTCGATGTTGGTTTCCTATAAGTGGTTAAATACTCGGAGTGGGTAGCCAATATGATCCATATCCCTAAGAAAGATGAGAAAGTACGAATGTGTGTAGACTACAGAGATTTAAACAAAGCCAACCAGAAGGATAATTTCCCGTTGCCTCACATTGATACCTTAGTGGACAACATGACAAATTATTCACTGTTCTACTTCATGGATGGTTTCTCTGGATACAACCAGATAAAGATGGATCCTGAAGACATGGAAAAGACCACATTCGTAACCATGTAGGGAATATTTTGCTATAAAGTGATGTCATTCGGACTGAAAAATACGAGAGCGACGTATCAAAGAGTCATGATAACTCTGTTTCATGATATGATGCACAAAAAAATTAAGGTTTATGTCGATGATATGATCGTAAAATCCCAAACAGAAAAGGATTATGTACAAGTCATGAGGAAATTATTTTTGAGGTAGAGAAAATTCTAGCTAAAGCTGAATCCAGCAAAATGTACCTTCGGGGCCACGTCAGGAAAACTGCTAGGATTTTTAGTCAGCGGGAAAGGGATTGAGATTGACCCGGATAAAGTCAAGCCTATATAAGAGTTGCCTTTAACGCACTCTCAAAAGGAGGTCCAGGGTTTCTTAGGGAGATTAAATTACATCTCCCGATTTATTTCTAAACTAACCGAGAAATGCGACCCCATATTCTGTCTCTTTAAGAAACATAATCCAGGTGTATGGGGTGAGGAATGCCAAAAGACCTTTGACAAGGTCAAACATTACTTATCTAATGCCTTAGTGTTGATGCCACCTAGCCCAGATAAGTCACTGATATTATACTTGGCAATATTTGAAAATTCTATAGGATGCATGCTTGACCAACGTGATGAGTCAAGAAGGAAAGAAAGAGTTATATATTACCTCAGTAAGAAATTTACTGAATGTAATACAAGATACTCGCCAATTGATAAGTTGTGTTGCGCCTTAATCTAGACAACCCTGAGACTAAGACAATACATGTTGTATCATAAAACTTGGCTCATCTCAAAAATGGATTCTTTAAAGTACATGATGGAGTCAACTGCATTGAATGGAAGAATGGCTCGATGAAAAATTTTGCTCTCCGAATTTGATATAACCTATGTAATCCAAAAGACAGTAAAAGGGGGTGCAATAGCAGACTTTCTAGTTAGCAGAGCTCTAGAGGATTACGAGTCTTTAAATTTTAATTTCCCAAATGAGGATATGATGTATGTTATGACCACTGAAAAAGGTGGTCTAGAAGAACATCCCTGGAAACTAAATTTTGACAGGGACTCAAACATCTTGGGTAACGGAATTGAGGTAGTCCTGGTATGCCCGGAAGGATATCATTATCCTTTTACTAGCAAACTTGATTTTGATTGCACAAACAGCATGGCAGAATACGAAGCATGCATCATGGGTATTCGTACAGCCATAGAACGCAAGATCAATATACTAGAGGTATATGAGATTCTACACTAGTGATCTATCAACTCAAAGGCAAATTGGGAGACGAGAGATCTCAAGTTTATCGATTATAAAAGGCTGGTCCTTAAGTTAATTAAGGAGTTTGAGGACATAGCCTTCTGCTACCTCCTGCGAGATAAAAATCAAGTGGCCGATGCCTTGCCTACCTTAGCTTCCATGGTCAAAGTAAACAAATAAGAGGATATAAAACCTATCCAGATGAGTATTTATGAAACTCTGACCCATTGTTACAACATCGAGAAAAAAGAAAAAAAATGACACCCTTGGTACCACGACATACTATAATATATAAAGAACCGTGAATACCCTGAGCAGGCAACCGAAAATGATAAAAGGACGCTAAGAAGGCTAGACAATGAGTCTATCCTAGATGGGGAGATCTTATACAAAAGAAGAAAGGATCAGGTGCTACTAAGATGTGTAAACGTTGTTGAGGCCAATAAAATCTTGGAAGAAGTCCATGAGGGTGTTTGCTGGACACATGCTAATGATTTTATAATGGTCAGGCAAATTATGAGATTCGGATGTTATTAGTCCACCATGGAAGGGGATTGTATCAATTATGCCAAGAAATGTCATAAATGTCAAATTTATGGAGACAAAATTCATGTGTTTCATTCACCTCTTCATGTTATGACTTCTTTATGGCATTTCTCTATGTGGGGCATGGATGTCATTGGGCCAATCTCGCCAAAAGCTTCCAATGGGTATCAATTTATTTTTGTGGTCATCGACTACTTCATCAAGTGGGTAGAAGCCGCTTCTTATGCCAATGTCACAAAATTGGCAGTTTGTAAGTTCTTGAAAAAGGAGATCATATGTCGATATGGAATGCTAGAAAGAATCATATCTGACAATGTATTGAATTTGAACAACAACACAATATCGAAAGTCTACAGTCAATTCAAGATCAAACATCACAACTCGTCACCATATCGCCCAAAAATGAACGGTGCAGTTGAGGTAGCCAATAAGAACATTAAGAAGATTGTGGGGAAAATGACTGAGACTTATAAAGATTGGCATGAGAAGTTACCATTTGCAATTTATGCTTATCAAACGTTTGTTAGAACTTCTACTGGGGTACCGCCTTTCTCATTGGTTTATAGAATGGAGGCGGTTTTGCCTATTGAAGTCGAGATTCCTTCTCTCAGAGTTATATTAGGGCTGAAGTTAGATGAAGCAGAATGGACTCAATCTCGATATGATCAGTTGAACTTGATCGAAGAAAAGAGGCTAAAAGTTATCTGTTATGGTCAGATATACTAAAAACGAATTATGCGAGCTTATGACAAAAAGGTTCATCCTAGAGAATTCCATGAGGGGGACTTGGTATTGAAAAAGAACCTGCCCAAACAAAAAGACTTCAGAGAAAAATGGATGTCGAACTGGGAATGACCTTATGTGGTAAAGAAAGCCTTTTCTAGAGGAGCATTTATTCTCACCGAGATGGATGGCAAAAACTTGCCCAATCCCGTGAATTCGAATTCAGTTAAGAAATATTTTACCTAAAAAAAAAAGAGGCCAATGCGAAAACTCGCAAAGGGAGCCTTGAGACCAAAGAGGTTTTGAGTTGAAAACTTGAGAAAGGGCACCTCAAATTTAGATCAAAGATTGAGCATGTGGTAGTCGTGTCTTCTCAGAAGGAGAAACTTTACATCTTGGGGCATTAACAAAGTATTCTAAACCTCTCAGACACATGTCAAGTTTAAAATGGTCCTCAAGAAGTTTGTGCAGAGAAGCTCATGCTGCGATATTTAGGGCACCTAATTTTATTTTACTCACTTTATGTTTTAGCAATATTTGCTATTTTAACTAATCTTTTCATTTCCAGCTTTGCTCCCAATAAATTTCAATCTTGTCCATTGTTACGACCTTTTTTCAAGCATTTTTACATTGAAATAACGGTTAATGGACTAAAAATATTCAAGTAAAAGGATTTCTGCATATTACTTTGAAAGGTTTCTAAATAATACAAGGACCTGAAACATGACCACTAGTTAGAACTAACCAGATCTAAGGGTTACTGGAAACAGATAGTCTAAATTGTGATTACTTCTTCGAGTTTTCTGTCAAAGATACCATATCTGAACAAGAAGGCATGGTAACACATCAGTGATGAAAACTTGACGAACAACGAGTAATGTCAACCTAAGCACTAAAAAGGGGATCATTCTCGAAAATGACATTCTGCATTCATACAAATATTATTCATATACATCTAGTTAGAAACATTTGATTCATTTTGATCATAACATCCTAATCGCTTGGCATAAATATAGGCCTATGAAATGGATTCCACATGTAATGTTTCCTGGAGAACTTTGTAACAAATCAGTGAAACCAAAAATCTTATACCCCTGAAGTTGTAATAGGTCGGATTGAAGTCACCATAGCGAATCCTAACTCCCTGAAGTTGCAGTGGAGCAGATAGAAGCGACAAATCCTATACTTCTGAAGTTGCAGTGGGTCAGATTGAAGCCACCATAGCAAATCTTATCTCCCTGAAGTTGCAGTGGAACATATTGAAGCGACAAATCCTATACTTCTGAAGTTACAGTGGGTTAGATTGAAGCCACCATAGAAAATCTTATCTCCCTGAAGTTGCAGTAGAGCAGATGAAAGCTACAAATCTTATCTCCCAGAAGTTGCAGTGGAGCAGATTGAAGCTGCAAATCTTATCTCCCTGAAGTTGCAGTGGAGCATATTGAAGCGACAAATCCTATACCTCTAAAGTTGCAGTGGGTTGGATTGAAGTCACCATAACAAATTTTATCTCCTTAAAGTTGCAGTGGAGCAAATGAAAGCTACAAATCTTATCTCCTTGAAGTTGCAGTAGAGTAGATTGAAGCTACAAATCTTATCTCCCTGAAGAGTAGATTGAAGCTACAAATCTTATCTCCCTGAAGTTGTAGTGGAGCAGATTGAAGTGACAAATCCTATACCTCTAAAGTTGTAGTTGGTCAGATTAAATCTACCATAGCGAGTCTTATTTCCCCAAAGTTATAATGGAGTAATATGAAGCTACAACTACAGATCCTATACCCTTGAAGTTGTAGTAGGTTGGATTGAATTTATTATAGTGAATCTTGTCTCCCTGAAGTTGTAGTGGAACAAGATGAAGCTACAACTCTTATATCCCAGAAGTTACAGTGGATCAGATTGAAACTAAAATTTCTATACCACTGAGGTTATAGTGGGTTAGAATGAAGCAACAACGATAAATCTTATCTCATTGAACTTACAATAGAGCAAGATAAAGCCATGATACTAAATATTGCCTTCCTGAAGTTATAACGAAGCAGATGCAATAAAGTATAGTAACCAATGGATGGAAAGAATGAGCTACTTGAGAAAAAGTAGCACCAAAAAAGTTGAGATTCAACAAGACCAAACAAAATTGGCCCTTCTTAAAGTATTTGCTCCATTCCCGTTACACAACAATGAGCAAAGAGGGGCAGCTGTAATAGCCCAATTTTTCCCGGCCCAATACAGATAAATAAACCCAAACAAAAACAAAAACAAAATAAATAAAACCCAATTTACCTTAACCAAAATTACAAACCCAAACCCAATGTTACACAAGCCCAAGCCCACAACCTAAACTTTTTCAGAAAATAAAAAAATTCCTAGATTCCCTATGCGTCGCTGCTCCTGGCCATCGTTTCACCGAAATGGAAAGGGTGCAACTTCCATTGTCGTTGACTACCATCGCGACCTGCAAAGAAGAAAGAAAAAGACAAAAAACTAAAGCTGAAAAACAAAAAACAAATACAAATATTTGTAATCAATCGACTATAAAAAGCCAAATAAACAGATTGTAATAAAGGAGGAAGAAGAGCAAAAAGATATAAAAAATTTCAGTTCTTAAAAAATATATTTTTTTATATCATATACATATAATAAATAATAAATAAAATACGAGTCGTTTTTTTACCTTTGCCGCCGCCGATGTCCCCTCTGGCTTAAAAGGTCGTCAAATCCTTGGGGATTTACCGAAAGGTCGCGTCGGCGGAGGACCAGGAACCGAAAGGTCCTTTTTGAATTTTCGAATTTTCACCAAATTTTAGGGATTTCGACCCTAAATCTGAGTTCCCTGTGAAACGGAGATAAAAAAAACTTTTTTTTTACAACTCCGGCCACCAGAGGCGACAGCCGCTGTCGCCGGTGACCAGTGGCCATGGCGAAGCGCCAACGACCCTGTGACCGAATACAGGGAGAGCTTTAGAGAAAAAAGAGAAAGGAAATTTTTTTTAAAACTGCATAAAAATGATTTTTTAAAAAATATTTTTAACTTAAATAGGGTTACCTAAACGACGTTGTTTCGTCGTGGCCCTAAACACCCTAAACAGTGTCGTTTTGGGGTTGACTCGATGACTCGACCCGAATTCCCTTAAGATCTTCGTGTTTTTAAAAAGGAGGGTCTAATTGCTGCTTTGGCCCTTTCGCTTTTTTGCTATTTTTCAATTTCATCCTACAACTTATTATTTTTACTTCTATATTCACCCTTTTATTTTACTCTTGTGCAATTTGGTCCCCCTAACCCATTGATGATCCCTCTAGGAATGACACGTGAAAATAAGGTTGGGATAAGTGTCCTCTGAGTCCATGTATTTTCCATTTTCTTTTAATTTAGTCCTCTATGTTCTATTTTCTTGTAATTTAGACTTTAAATTTTGTTATGTTTTCAATTTAATCCTTCGCATCCCCTTTCTTTGTTTATTTAGCAATTCATGCTTTAAATTTCATTTAATTTCCAATTTGATCCCTCATTTATTTAATTTTGTCTTTTCATTTACTATATCTTTTATTTTAACATTTAAAATTTATGTTATTTATATTCCTTTTTAATGTACTTTTTATTTTATCATTATTATTATAATGATCATGACACGATTATCACTATTATTACTATAAATTGATGTATTTTTATTATCATTATAGTTGCATTATTATTCGCTAGCATAGCATTTTTATTTGTTTCTCTTTATTCATTTATTTATTTACTATTCTAATATCATTTTATTTTACCCATCACTATTTTGCTTTATTTTGATAATTACCATACCATCATGTTAAAATATATTTATTTATTTTTTACACTATGCCTAAATAAATTAAATGTATATCATTTTAAAAGTTACCTTTGGTTTATCTAACATATAGAAAAAACTTAAAACCGAGACAATATTCATTATTTTGGAAATTCGAGGAGTTGTGCTCCTAACTTACGGAGTATGGCATCTTCCTAAAACTGAAGTAATCGAATATCCTATTTAAAATAACGAAAAGCAAGATTTAGGTAACAATCAAATGACAATTATTCTGGTTTTCGAGAATTCAAGACATCGTATCCTAACTCACGGGGCATGATCTTTCTTCTCGATTAACTCGAAATAAGGCTTTTTCCATTAAATTTAATTCAGTTAAGTATTATCTTAATCAAATAACATTATGCAAAGAGGGATCTAAGATATCAAGTAATCAATTAGGTACCAATTTTGGACGTTATGAGATTGCTAATCCTTCCTCATACGTAACCAACTCCCAAACCTATTTCCTGAATTTTGTAAGACCGAAAATAATTTTAGTAAATCTAACATTTTATTAAAATGATAAAGTTTTGAGGTGATTCAATAACATCTAATTAAAAAGAATTGGTGGCAACTCCATTTTCATTTTAAAATAAAAATTTCGATGTCAAAAAAAGGATTTCGACAATACGTATTGAGTAAATCAAATTATAGAATAAATAAGACTAAGAACTTTTTGCCACCACTGCTTTTTTTTTTATTATCAGAAAGAGATAAAGAGAGGATGGAGAAAAAGGGGTCAATAAATAGGTAAAAAAACTAATAGAGTTTCCTAGTAAACTCAGTCGTATATAATCGACCTAGTTTTGCTCTTCAGGGTTATTCACAGACCTTGACTTGTCCAGGTCCTGACTGTTCAAATAAAGGAAAGATGAATGATTGCCGAAAATCGATACAGTAGGCCGAGGAGAAAACCCAGTATAGCCTCTGTCTACCTTTGCTAAGCATAATTCATTAACGTATCGGAAAAGCTCATGCTTCTGGGCAAAAGGCTGAGCTGCATATTCTTCAAATGGCATCCACTGTGAAAAAAATAAAAGGGGCAAACATATCAAAAGAAAGACTAGCAAATGCAAGCATGAAAATCCTTCCTTCTTCGTTGTTATGCAAAGTTCATGAAAATTCACATTAAGATAGCAGCAACGACTAAAATAGTAAATAAGAGGAGGCATGTTGTGTACAGGAGTATAGTATCTTTTCTTTTCAGTCAGGAGGGGTTGGGCGGTCAACGCTAGGTCACAAAGTTTACGTCGAAAAGGAAATGTTTGCACCGGTAGAGACTTATCTCATCTAAAGCTAATATTTTTGGCACGTAAAATATTAAGGAAGAGACTTAATTGCAGTTTGGCTTAATCTTGTACCACTAAACATTGTAGAAAATTAGTGGTAGGCCAAATGTATATCAGGTCAGTGAAACGCGATGGGATCCTAAGATGCTTGTACATGCTCTTAATTCAGGACAAATTACTCAATGGAATAAATAACATGCAACAATATGAGTCGTACCTGGGCTGCCTCAATTTCCAGCTCTTGCTTCTGTATGTCAAAGGATAGTGGATGCAACATGCATATGAAAAATAGATCTGACTTCTCGAAAAAAGACTTGTGTGTTTGCCTGAATTCAAGAAAAGGATGTCAAAACAAATAATTCACTAAAGCTTGGGGTTTGGTAGGGTACATAAGCTGATATAAATATGGGAAAATCAATGTTAACAAAGTGTGAAGCACAATTGAAAATCTTAAAGACATGATTATCGATTGTCCATAACATGGGAGGCATTCTTGTCTTCTTGAGTTTAAGTGATATTTTCACAAAAGTCAGTGACCATAACATATGCTCATCAAAATACCTACATATACTCCTTATACACTTCTGAAAATCCATCCAATTTTACACAACCTGGTATATCTGTAACTATTATCTCATCCAAAAAATTTTATAATTGTCCTTTTAGATTTACAACCATGTTCATAAACCATTGGCCAATTCTAACAGGACTAACTCAAAAAACAGTAACAATATCAAGGGCGCATTTTATTGTTAGATTTTTATATGCCTTTCAACTAATCACGGGTTAGGGATCAATGAAATCCACATATGAAAGAGTGGAAACTTTTTCTTTACTTTTTCAAGCAATTACATTAATAAAAAGACCTGCGCCTTTTTGGTTTTATCAACCACTAGGATGTCGAACTGTTTTGAACAGGCATGGAGCTTTGAGGAAGCATGGCATGATTACTAACATATTTGATGTAAGCTATGGATATAAAACTGAAATTATTGAGATATAATTGAGTGGCTTAAAAGCAAAAGACTCATGCAAACATCATACCTGAATCCTAGGACCTCCACGAACTCTGTGTCAATCTGAAAATGGAAAAATCAGTGGTTTTCATAAGGCCATTAGAACTCTTGTTTAATACTTGATGTAAGAATAAACATTTATGCATACTCATCACTTACTCCTGTCTCTTCTTTTACTTCTCTCATTGCTGCCACAAAAATTTCCTCGCCCTGTTTGCACAAAGTTCATTGAATATTTGACAGAAACGCTAATTTTTATATAATGTGAAACATGACAGAACACTGGAACATACCTCTTCAACAACCCCAGTAGGAATTTTCCATATGCCTGTTCCTTGAAGAAGACCACTCTTTTCCTGAACTACGAGCACCTATCAGCCAAGAAGATGCATATTAAGAAGCAACTACGAAAGAGAGTTGTTTGATTAATCCAAAAACAAACGTGAAACCTATAGATATCACCACTTATAACAAGAGTACACTTGAGAAGAAGGCTAGATTGTGTGGTTACACTCATATAGATAAGAAAAACTGCAGAATTAACATGTGAATCTGAGGATAGAAACTCCACGTAGAAGTGAGCACGAACCCACTGCATCAGGTCCATAGTAATTTATTGGGTTGAAAATTGCATCTGTCTATTTGGTATCATAGTAAAAATTGATGCCTTAAGAGTTTGAATATTCAAAGAGGTAAGCTTTTGGATCTATGGAACTGTTGGAATGCAAAAACAAGGTTCCAATCCATTGCTTGTAATGGATAAATATAATGTATTAGAAAATGTCCTCTAGAATACATCAGTCAGCAGTCTAACCACACAACAGATTCCAATAGACCAGGTGAAACTTATTATAACCAAAAAAAAAAGGAAAAAAAAAAAAGAGCAGGACTGACCAAAGGGAACAAACCAATTAACAAGCTCTACATTAGCAGAATAAATAATCAATTAATCATTTGCATAAAAGCTGAAACACAATGAAGTTAAGGGAGTACCTCTCTTTTATCATTCAAGATAATTGCACCAACACCTACTCGGTGTGTTGCATTTCCAGGGATAGTGCTAGGGGTCTTAGGAATCCAGAACACGAGCATGAGGTAACTTGGCTCAGCATGGTGGTATCTGAACCCCTCCTATAATCAATTTAATGTGTTTCAAAACAACTCGACTGTCAAAATACTATAATTATCAACAATAAGATATACAAAGGGTTACATAATATTATCAACAATATCAAACTTCACTATCAAAGTGAAGATAAAACATATATTCAAAGTTTTGCTCTACAATTTAGGACTAGGCAATGGAATATTATTAGCATAGACTACCTTCACTGCAGTTTCGACTAGATGTATGAGTCCAATAGGCAATTTAATCCAAACTCCCTTTTTACCCTGCACAGTAAACTCCAAATGTAATGAATATAAACCAAAATGGTAAAACATGAAAGTTACAGCCCTTAAATCAATTTTCAAGAAGATGATGAATAACTTGATTATGCAACTAAGAATCCTAACAATTAAAGTAAAGATTTGGTCATTTTATTCACATCACAATCACCAAAAAACACCAATTGATCACTTAGATGACTGATTTAGCATAAATCAAATTTCCTCCTTGTTATTTCACAAAGATCCCCCCACATACAGAATAAGACTTTGGCCCTGGATGAACACTCATCATTAGAAGTCAGCTTAATCACCTCAAGACAAGACTTATCTCCTATTCATTTCCATTTTACAAAATGTAATAAATAAGGAGAACTTGCACTGTTACACATATCAATTCCATTTTTCGATTCAAGCAATCATCTGAACAAACTTCCAAGGGACACTAAGCAAATCCAATAAGAAAATATCCATCTCAAATTTAACCTGTTGCTTCCACTGCAACATGGAAGCTCTGAGCATGGTAAGAAAGGTTTCAGTGTCCATATGCTCCTTCATTTCTATAATGACACCTCCATGGTCATCATTGATAACAGGAAGCAATTCATCATGCCAAACTCCATTTCTGCACACCGGTCTTCCAACTACCTCCGATAGATCCGCTGAGAACGGCATCTGTTTCTGCCATCAATAAATATCAAATTCTCAAAGCCAATTTTAGTGGTACCAAAATAAAGGGAAAAAAAAGGTAAAGAATTTACAAGTAGACATACGTATGTACTTGCACAAGTAAAAACCTTATTTGCTTATATAATATTCAACTTGTTACTTAGAAATTGACTTTTCTATTTCTACATTACCAGATATTTGTTAGAAAGAAAAGTGTTGGGTCAAATGAAACATTTGTTTTTCTAAATTAATTTTTCCTGGTACATTATCAAAAAGAGCTTTCCATGGGCGACTGAGCTTAGCTTGACTGAGTCTGAGTCCCACCTAAGATTTCAAATCTTTTCTTTTTTAATACATTTCCTAAACAACCCATAAATCCTCCCAAACCACAAACTAATTAAATTTCAAGATACACGCTCGAATCCACGACTTTGAGTTGTTGTAACAACAACAGTACAGTTGAGTGCCAATTTATCTTCACTCATCCTGAAATAGTATTATCTCAATAAAATTTATATTTTATAGTTATGTGATCTTATTTTTTTGGAAAAAATAAAATAAAACAACGTAAATCACTTTCCATCTCATCCAAACCAAAAACTAAAAGACAACTTCAGATTTTTAAATTGTCAGAAAAATTATTTTTAAAATCAATATTAAAAAATCAATCGATTTTTTTCTTTTTCGAGTAACACAAACAACAAAAAAGGAACTTTAGTTTTTGAAATATGTCAATATATATATAATTTCTAAGAAGCAATTTTCGCATAACAAATGGAATTAAATTACTGAACACTTAACTGAGCTAGAATAAAGACTATTTTTGGCTAACCAATAAAATAGTAGTTTTTAGGAAAAAAAAAACAAAAACAAAAAAGGCTGTATAGGAGTAGTAGTTTCACTGCTGGGATTCAAATCCAAATCTGCAGAACCTAAGTTAATAGACGTTTAAACCAATCCTGAAGAAGAAAAGAAAGGGTAATGCGAAAACCCTGTTTGGCTTGGCTCCATAATTTCATAAATTTATAATTCAGGAAAAGAAAAGAACAGAAAAAGGAAAGAATATAAGCATACTTTTCTAAGTATAAGAAAATTAAATTAACGGTTCGGAAAACCAGAAAATGAAAGAAAACTTGTAATATTCAAGCATTAAGCAACAAAATTAGTCCTCAAATTCAAAAATCATCCAAAACTAGACCGTAATGAACACGGAAATGCATAAACATAAACACCAAAAAGCTATCACCAAAAATTCAAAATCAATGTAAGCTTTATCACCTGCTAAACAACAAACAATCAAAGCCCAAAAATCGTAGAGTTTTGAAGCTAATAGCCACTGTGGTAACTGCTAAGCAGTGATTAAATAAATAATAATTTAAAAAAAAGATTCAAATACTGATTTTGATTTTATTTGTATATAGAAAATGGAGAGGAAATGAATGGAACAGAATCTAAGCCGAGGGAGACGTTTGAAGAAAGGCTTTAGCCCGTTGCTATATATATATAGATATATATGTAGTAGTTGGGCTTTGGGCTTGGGAACTATTTTTATTCACTTTATGGTGCCGTGAAGTGGATGCCGGCGGATATCCACTCGATCTTTCAGCCAATAAAAACTTTTCTATAAGTTGTGTGGGCCCCCAGTGTATTCATTCGTTAGGTACGGAGAGGGACTAGTGGGAGCTACGAGACGCAACTTAAATTCTAAAAGGCTCTATGTAACTACATTTTTTTTCAAAAGCTTACAAGTACATGTTGAATTACAAGTAATATATCATTTTTTTTAATTTTAAATTAGTAAAGGTAAAATTATACTTTGGCCCTCTAAAATTATAAAAATTTAATTTAATCTTTTAAAAATTATAAATATATAAACTATAAAAAATTAAAATTTTATTCAACCCCATAAAAAATTGTTCTAACTTCATCTCTGGAATTAATAATAATTAAAATTAACTATTATAAATTATAATCCAACGAACATTTGAAATATATTTAGAGTCAAATCAGAACAATTTTAAATGTAATTATATATGATTGGATTGAAGCTAAAATAAATGTGAAGGCAACTTATATATGATTTTTGTGGGAATATTATTAGATTATTTTCCTATTTGGGTTGGCAACTTTATGAGAAATTAACCAAACCAAAATGCTAGCATTTTACATGTTCAATAGACACCAACAAAATTTTGAGGTACCAATGGTTTTTTATTTTTATATTTTAATATGTTTATATAAAAGTTTGTAATAATATATATTTTTGAAAAATTTTAAGATTCTTTTACAATTTTTAAAATTTTTAAAATAATTTGTTATTTTTTATATTTATTTTTATAATTTTTACGATTTTTTATATGATTAGTTCGTCGATTAATTCTAATGGTCAAACTTAATAAAAAAAAGTGTTAATAAATATGATTAACAATAAAAATTAAATTAATTTTAATATAAAACACATAAAACATTTTCTTATAATACATAATAATTAAAAATTAATATTTATTTTATAAATAAATATTCAAAAAGTTTTAGTTAAACGTATTTACTCATGATTTTAGTTTAACTTTAAATTTTATAACATTATTTTTTAAATTCAAACAATTTTAAGTTCACGGGTTGATTAATTGTATTTATTGAATAATCTATTAGAATATATTCATTTAATTTTAATTAATATACAAAAATATTTTGTTAATTAACTTTTTTAAGATTTAATTGTGTCCCATTATTTCAGTTTAATATTTTGTGTTGACATCTAATGAAAATATGAAGCATTTATATATTTTTTGAATTTTGAATAAATTTAAGATTTTCTCATCAATTATTCTAAATTTATTTTTATGATGATAATTATTAAGTTTAATTTTAATTAGATAATCAATAGTTTAAAATTTAGATAAATACTTAATTAAATAAAATTATGTTACCTTTAAAATTATCTCCTTTATATTTTAACAATAATTATTTTTAACTTTCAATAATCATAAATTTATTAAAATTATAATTTAAAATTTTATAATTTCTGTGGTAGCAACTTAAACACACTTATAAGTAGCTCACATACTTTGCAACCAAAATTACAATTTTAAGTATGACTTAAAGTATCAAAGTCTTATAAATAACTTTCATTGTGTCTCTTCCACCATACTTGTTGTTAGGCGAAACTTTCACTTTTTCAGTATGAGTTTTTTGCAAGTGCTGAACAAATCTGAGTTGAGAAGTCTTTTTCAACAAGTAGAGGTGGATAAATTAAATGCTCTAATCGGTCAGACTCCATATAGTCTATGTAACACCCCTTACTCGAGACCGTCGTCGGAATCGAGTACGAGATGTTATACAATTTAACTTACCAATTCGGAGTATAAAAAGTTGCTTTTAAAATTAAATTCACTGTTTACAACAAAACTGTCCACCTGCGCAACTGTCACTAATTTAATTATAACTCAAGTTACGAAACTCAAAATTTAAATCCGTAAATTTTCCCTGAAACTAGACTCATATTCCTACTTACCATAAAATTTTCATAATTTTTGACTGAGCCAATTAGTACAGTTTATTTATTAAAGTATCCCCTGTTTCACAGCTCGACAGATCTACCCTCTTGCCACTAAAAATCAATTATCTCTTTGTACAGAATTCATATAAGGTTACTGTTTATTTATTTTGAAAATAGACTCACTAAGGAATCTAGACATATAAATTATGACCTATAATTATTTCTTTACAATTTATAATTATTTTCCAAAATCAGAACAGGGGACTTCAAAAACCATTCTGACCCTGTCTCACTAAAATTCAAATATCTCAAAATAAAGAATTCCTTTGCCTACACCGTTTCTTTCATATAAAAATAGACTTGATAAGCTTTAATTCTATATATAATTCACTCTCTAATTCCATTTCTACTATTTATGGTCATTTTTCACATTCACGTCACTGCTGCTGTCAAAGAAACTGCTTCTTTGAATTAGTTACCATTTTAACATATATAACACCAAAACATATTCTTTAATAGCTACTTCAATAGCTAATATTAGCCATATCATTTGAACATGCTCAAAATGATCAAGACTCTATACATGCCATAGTTTAAACATTTTGAAAAGCACATAATACCGAGATGATTATGATAGTGTGATACGAGCTCCGACGATCCCTAATTCGATCAAGTTCAAATCACTATAAAACAAAGGAAAAGAAGAAAGGTGTAAGCTACTAATAGCTTAGTAAGTTACATGTAAACAATAATTACTCATTTAATAATTAACACTTTTAACATATAACTAATCAAAACATTTCTTAGCAATTTCAATCACTTATACATGCACAATCTTACCAATTCACTTGCATATACATTTTCACACTTAACCTTTATCACTATGCTCATTCTTTTCAAATGTACCTGCATACACACTTCATTTCATATTCACTTTAACTCATTATTAATCCCATTGAACACTCGGAACATACACAGATACGTAGAGATTTAGCACATAAGTGCAACACTGATATGTAGCCGAAGCTATCACTGTTACGTAGCCGAAGCTACCACTGAAACGTAGCCGAAGCTACCACTGATCAATAACACTGGAAATGTCCACGGGCCTGCTCACACAAGCTGTCAGGTGTCTCCAACACATGCTAGATCACCCAGCACCCGGGACTCACTGTAACACTGTAACACTGATCTCTAGTGACATGTCACTCGTATCCACTTCTATTCCTAAGTTCAACCGAGAATTTACACTTAACACTTTATTTTCAACACTTTAACACTTGAATAATTCATGAACAATTTTCCTTCCACACTCAATATTAATTCACATATCAAATATAATTCACAATTTATAAAAATATAACTATTATTTACACGTAACTTACCTCGGATGCAAAACGACTATTTTTGTAATTTAGTCGATAACTTTCTCTTTTCTCCGATCACTTGCACTATTTCTTCTTTCTTGATCTATATTAACACAATTTAATACATTTTATCAACATTTCATTCAAATACAATTCATACACAATATTTTGGCAAATTTACATTTTTCCCCAAAACTTTTCAAAAATTCCACTTTTGTCCCAAATCTCGTAAACATAAAATTCACTAAATTTTTAAATTTCAAACTTCACTAAATCATATTTCATGCTCATAACAGCCCTCAATTTCACAAAATCACAACTTTATGCACACTTTACCATCTTTCACAATTTAGCCCTTTTTCAACATTTTCATCAAAATTCATCTGGTAAAACTTGTAATTAACACTTCAAACATTCATTATCTAACATCACTAATCAATTTACAATTATATCATGAATGGATCAATTTTTAAACTTTAATTTCATTTAAATTAAATAGTAGAAACATGAAATTCTAGCATCAATAAGCATAAAAATACGAAAATAATTAAAAACAGGGCAAGAAATCACTTACAATTGAGTTTAGAAAAATCAAGAACCCTAGCTATGGTAACATGAAAATTTCGGCAGCAAGCTTCAACTTTTTAAGAAGATGAACACTTGTTTTCATCTTTATTTTGTCTTTTATTCAATTTGGACAAAAATGCCCTTGACCCATTACTTAGATATTTTTCTAGAAATACCCTTTTGTGTCCATAACACTAATTTATGGTCTAATTGACACATAAACACTTCCAATTTCATGCAATAATTCAATTAAGTCATTTAATCACTAATTAGACACACTTTGCATTTTTCTCGATTTAGTCCTAAAAATTCAATTAGACACTAAATCATTAAAATTTTCTATCCACATTTTCACACAATATTTCAATCAATCAGTAACTAATAAAAATTTATAAAATAAAACTATTTCACTTTAGATTTGTGGTTACGAAACCACTATTCTGATTAGGCCCTATTTCGGGCTATCACAGTCTAAGATTTTTAAGCTTTTAAAAGTAGATTTGATGATAATTTCTTCTTTAGGTTTTTTTTTCTTTTCCAGTTGGGAATAATCTAAACAACACTTTATTATTTTTTTCTATTATTTGTTTGAAACTTTGTACTCTCCTTTTCAAAAGAAGTACACTTTTTTTTATTTTAAAGAGAGAAAAATACTCATTTTAAATGAAAATAAATTATTTTAAATTTTAAATATATATATTGGTTACATATTTTTAAAATAAAATTTCATCACCCCTTTTAGAATATTTTAAGAAAAATATAATTTTCACAAAATAAAAAAAATTATTATTTTAAAAATAAATGGTAAGGAAAATATACAAAAAGATTAAAATACATTGAAAAATAATAAATTAATAAATTAAATTAACAAAAAAGTAACAATTAAATAAAAAAGTTGGTTTCATTATATGTCATCTTGAATGAACTTTTTATTTTAATTGTATTCCATTATATGATTTCTGTTAGGATCGTCCCGATTAAGCAACGAACAAGTAAAAATAGTAGAAGAAATTGAGAAGATGAACACACAAATTTAACGTGGAAAAACCCCTCAAAAGAGGATAAAAAACCACGGGCAAAGATAAATTTACTATAATGGCAAAAGAATGAAGAGTACAAAAGATGGAGATAAAAACTAAACCCCGAAAACCCGAAAAACAAAGAACCCTCAAACGTAAACACAAAATTCTCTGAATGTGTTATGAGTTCTAATCTAATGGGTGTCTCTTAATTCTAAGATTGTAAAGGAGCCTATTTATAGGCTAAATTAGTAAGTCAAATAAACTATACTAATAAATGCTAAATATATTATACTAATAAATACTAAATCTTCTAGAAAGAAAATATATTTTTGTTTAACTTGACTTGCAAGCAATCTCTTAGAATTTTGGTCACACAATTCTAACAATCTCCACCTTGACACGAATTCTTTCAATGCCATCTTTGCCAAAACCCGCCACGGGCCTATCTTGAACTATGCAGGGAATTAACTGAGTCGAATCTATGCTTAGAAGCTGGAAGACTTCTAGCCTTCGACTTGTGCACTGCCAAATCAAAACTAACCCGGGTCTGATTTTCACGAATACAGTGCCCTAACTTTTCAAAACCTGCATCCAAAAGAGAACCTCTCTTCAACGAAACGGTCATACCTTTTTCCCTCCTATGACCAAGTTGTCTCCGCTTCAAATGAGTTGACTTTGACTCCGTAATGGATGAGGGACGTCCGATTTCACCGGTCACTGTAGAACCTTCCAGAATATAAAGACTGCCGGTTCTTTTACCTTTTAACAAAACGAGAGCTCCACGAGATACTTTAATGTTGCTCGACTCGATGTTGATTCTGCATCCTTTCAAGTCTAAAATACTCAAGGAGATGAGATTCTTTCGTAAATTAGGTACATACCTGACATCAGAGAGTGTCCTAATCGTCCCATCGTGTATCCTAATTTTAACAGTACCAATACCGATTATTTTACTAGATGAATCGTTTCCCATGTGCACAACTCCACCTTCAACTGAACTGTATGTGGAGAACCATTCTCTATTGGGACACATGTGGAAAGAACATCCTGAATCTAGGATCTACTCAGACGTAAGCTTGGAGTTATCGCTCGTTGACACTAACAAGAAATCATCACCGCCTTCATCGACCAAATTAGCACCAGCTACATCTTCCTCGTTACTCTCAGCAGCTCTTTTATTTCGCAGTTTATAACAATCTGCTTTGACGTGACCTAACTTTTTGCAATAGCGACACCTTTTGTCTCGTTTCTTTGATGCTACCAAAACGGAAGCTTGTCTATCTGCTTTGCTATTCAAATCAAACTCATTGTCGAGTTTGTCTCTACTCAACAAATGACCCTTCACATCTTTGAACGAGAGTTTGTCTTTGCCATAAATCAGGGTCTCCCTAAAAGACTTGTATGAAGAGGGTAAAGAGCACAATAATAGCATAGCTTGATCTTCATCGTCAATATGAACCTCAACGTTCTTTAAATCATTTAAAAGAGTAATGAATTGACTGATGTGATCTTTAAGAAGCTCACCTTCGTTCATGCGAAACGTAAATAGACGTTGTTTCAACACTAAACGGTTAGCCAGAGACTTAGTCGCATAAAGAGTTTCTAACCTTTTCCACAAGGCGAATGAGGTCTTCTCCATCAATACCTCCTGCAATACTGTATTCGCGAGGCACAACTGGATTGCAGACAAGGCCTTTTCATCAAGCTCTTCCCATTCTGTTTGATTTAGATTCTCAGGCTTTTTCCCTGTAACAACCTTTTTCAAGCCATTTTGAACTAGAATTGCCATCATCCGAACTTGCCACAGATTGAAATTTGTCTCACCATCGAACTTCTCAATTTCAAACCTTGTTGCTGCCATCTCTGACCGGGCTGATCTATGAAAGTTAAACTAGCTCTGATACCACTTGTTAGGATCGTCCCGATTAAGCAACGAACAAGTAAAAATAGTAGAAGAAATTGAGAAGATGAACACACAAATTTAACGTGGAAAAACCCCTCAAAAGAGGATAAAAAACCACGGGCAAAGATAAATTTACTATAATGGCAAAAGAATGAAGAGTACAAAAGATGGAGATAAAAACTAAACCCCGAAAACCCGAAAACAAAGAACCCTCAAACGTAAACACAAAATTCTCTGAATGTGTTATGAGTTCTAATCTAATGGGTGTCTCTTAATTCTAAGATTGTAAAGGAGCCTATTTATAGGCTAAATTAGTAAGTCAAATAAACTATACTAATAAATGCTAAATATATTATACTAATAAATACTAAATCTTCTAGAAAGAAAATATATTTTTGTTTAACTTGACTTGCAAGCAATCTCTTAGAATTTGGGTTACACAATTCTAACAATTTCTTTTACTAATATAAAAATTCTTAAATACTTATATTGAATATATATTTTTTTAAGTTAAATTGTGAAACAAATTAAAAATAATAATGCTATTATGTTATAATTTATGCTAATTAGATTTTTTTATCAAGATTTTAAGGATTATTTATAGGAATGAGATTTTGGAAAAAAAATTTAAAAACCTTTTTTGAAAAAACTTTTTTAAAACATTTATTATAAATATATTTTATAAATAACAAAATAATGGATTCCAAAAACGTTTTTCATCTATGTTTTATCTAGGAAATAAAATAATTTAAGTTTTATTCAATATCATATTTAATTAATATATATATAAAAGAAAATTTAAAGTGATTTAATTTTATTTATAATATCAACAAAAAATAAATCTATACAAAAGTATTTTATAATTAAATACATTTTAATTGATACATAGAAATAAACTGGTGTATTTTCAAGTAAGAGAAGAAAAGAAATTTGTGGCTACAAGTAAAATAGATGAAAATAACTATAAGAATGGATGTTAAACCAAAACTAAAAACACATTCAACTTAAATCTGAATAGGAATCTTAAACTCGTATGAAATTCAAGTGTTTGAATCATTATGGGGCTGTGAAATGACTTTGAAAAAGAGTTGACCAAAGCAATTTGGGAATAATTATAAAATTGTTGGTTGCACTACCCCTCCTCTCTAGAAGATTTCAACAAAATTGCAAATTGAATGATGATATTCCATTTTTTTATTTCTAAAATATGAATTTGGATGTCAATACAACTAAAGATAACATGTAAACCCTTAAGTTTCCATAATATGTAAATACAATATTTAAAATTTCGCAAATTATTCATACCCAATTCCAAATAATCTCATCTCTAAAACAATTAAAACTCAATTTAGTAATCAATTGAAACATCTAATCGACCATAAAACAACGACATATCATGTGATGTGGCAGCTAAGTGAAAAAAATGATGATGTGTCATTAGATGTGGAGGATTTAACTGATTTTTCTAATTATTTAATTAATTTTTAGAAATTATTAAAAATTATCAAAATTTTATTTAAAAAGACTAAATTTTTTTAAAATTATATAAACTTTATAAAAGGAGTAGTGTTTTTTTTTAAATTTTTTTATAATGTTTAGTAACTTTTTTATCTTTTATATATATTTTTTAAAAATTTTATAATATTTCAATAATTTCTAAAAGAAAATTAATAGTTTTTTAATAAAAATTACTACTATTCTTATTAACTTCCTTCACATCATCTCTTCTAACCAAAACTATTGCTTATCACTCACATTAAGCCATCAAATACTAAATTCATTCTCTCTAGCCTCTTACTTGACATCATATACAAGTCCGATCATCATTGCACTTCAAGCTGCCCCTATTTTTTATCATTGAAACCAAAGGCTCCAAATCTTTAAAATAACAAAAAAAACTATATATTTTATACTTCTTAATTTTTATAACTTTTTTATATTTTTTAGTAGTTTTTATTTTTAAAAGTTTCCATAATTTATAAAAAAAATTATCATATTTTCACTTTTCATATTTATTAATATATATTAATAGTATTTTATATTTTTATGTTTTTTAATTTGTTAGAATATTTTAGTAATTTTTAAGTTCAAATAATTAAAAATTAAAAGATTAATTAAGTCTTTCATGTTAATATTTTTTTATGTCAAATACCACAACAATCACCACATCATCATCTTTTTACATTAATTGTCACGTCAACCACCACATCATTTAACAACTCCTCACGAGTTTCTAGGAAAACTATATTTTTAAGGCTATATTGATTGTTAACTTTCTATTAAAGGCTTATTGATACTAGAAATCCTATCACACGCGTATGCATGTGAAAATCACAGATTTAGAATGTAAATGTGTATTTAAAACTAACATACATTAAATAATGAAATGTATGACTTGAAACTAATTAATCATAATAATATATGAAATATATACGATATTAAAATAAAAAAATAAATTGTGAGTAAAATATAATTTAAACACATAATACATAAGATAAACAATACTAAATGCACTACAATTATTTACTATGATTTTTCTCAATAATTGAGATTTAGTATTTAGTTGACTTGTGATATTAACTCAATTGATAATATATACAACTAATAGAGATAATAACTTGTGCGTATTAAAATAAAAATGTATAAAATACATTAATATATTATTAATTTAATTGCTATGAGTTCAAATCTCATTATATACATATTTTAATTAGTTTTTGTTAAAATGAAAAGATTAAAATACTCTCAAATAATTGTCTTATTTTAATTACAAAAAAAATATTTCTGTAATTTTTTAATCGAATTGGTGACCCAATTGAGAAGGATGAATTTAAATATTTTTAAAGAAAATTTCTTAACACTTAAGTTGTATATTCCTTAAAAAACCATAGAAGTGGTGTATGAAAAAAAGAATAAACTACAGATTGAAATTCAAAGTCAAGAAAATGTGATATTGTATGGAGAAAGCCGTCTATTTTCGCATTCAAGACGTAGATTAGTAGACTACGGATTATTGTGATCAACATGTCAGCAACTTTTAGAAAGTCGGCAAGCACGCGATGTTACGTGGTACTAGAATTTTGTGCATTTATTATATAGATGAAAATATTTTTTTTTATTTTATTCGTTTAATAAAAGTTTATTTTGGTCTATTCATGTATAGCTCTGGAATTAAAAAAAAATTAGTGGGTGATCGTATCAAATTTGTTAATGTATGTGTGCATGGTCAAATATTATTCTATATATGTAACTAATTAGGAATGTTCATAATAATTAATAAATCACAGTTACGTGCATACATTAGTTAGTGACAAAAAATACAGGCCATGTTAAGATAATAAATCAGTTAGAGTGAAGTTACAGTATAGCTGGGTTGTTAGCTAATTTGTTAAGAGGAGTTAGTCTATAAATACTCCAGATGAGCCTTCTGTAAAATCAAGTTAGAAATCAAGATTTTCAAATAGAAACTTACACATTAAACTCTGCATTTCTTCAGGCCATAAAAAGCCATCATAATTAGCAAAAATCAGAAATGGAGAGCATAGAAGGCCAGTTTCCATATCCGCGGCACCAACATTGCAAAATTCTTCACTTGGTTAGTCTATTTTTAATTAAAGTTTTCAAGTATTGAATTTTTATGCTAAATTGGTCACAGAATTGGCAGGTGAGGCATGGACAGGCTTTGCACAATGTCGAAGGAGATAAGAATCCAGAAGCTTTGTTGTCTCCCAATCTATTTGATGCACAACTCACCCCATTAGGATTGAAACAGGTTTCATTATAATAAAAAATGCCTCAAACATAAATAAATAAAAATCATAATAACTTAATGGCTTTGTTTCTTTTAACAGGTTGCTAAATTGCGAAATGAGGTTCATGCCAGTGGCCTATTTAATAGGATTGAGTTAGTTGTCACTTCCCCTTTATCAAGGTACTTTTTCATTTCTACTAAACCATAATATCCAAATTTCATGGCGAGAGCTAGAGTTGTGACCATGAAACAAGGATACTGTGAGAATGCAGAGCGATGGAGACTGCTAGCGGATGTTTTGGAAGGGAGGGAGAGAATGCAGTGTCCTCCTCAACTCCTAAAATCATGGCAGTTGAGCTTTGTCGAGATCGCTTAGTAAGTTGAATTTTTTGTATTCTTTATTTAAATTATTTTGTTTTTTATAGGATTTGAAAGTGAATGCTAATTGAGACTGATGCAGGGAGTTCGTCCATGTGACATGAGGAGAAAGATGAGCGATTGTCGCTCGCGTTTCCCTTGGATCGATTTTTCAATGGCAAGTATACATACTTACTTTTAACAATTAGGCTTAATTAATGCATCACATTCTCATTTCATTTGCTTTAATTTGGTCAGATGGATGTTGAAGACGATAATCTTTGGAATCCAGAGCTTCGGGAGTCTGAGGAAGAACTTGCTAAAAGAGTAATCAAGTTGTTGAATTGGTAAGTCGGAAGTTTTTAAAAATGATTATATGAACCAACTGAATTAAATCTCGAATTTATGTTATATTAATTGATAGGGTATGGAAAAGGCCATAGAAAGAGATTGTAGTAGTAAGCCATGGATTAGTTCTTCAACATATACTCATAAATTTACTTGCAAATTCCGACTTTAATCCAACTCTAACACCAGCGTTGTGCAAACGGTGAGGCCCCCTTGCTTAGTTTCACTAAATCTTTTATTACTATTATTATTTTTATATCTACTTTTGCTTCATCACAATTGAGTTAACCTGATGTTTGATTTCAGTTTTGACAATTGTGAGCTTCGTTCAGTTGTATTGGATACAAGGTCAGTTTTGTTTTCTTTTGTAAACTTGATGTTTGGTTTGAAGATCGAAAGTGAAGCATGGTTTGAAAATTTGCAGCAAAATAGAAAGGGAACGGTGGGCATGGCTTTGCAGTGATGACAAAGCAAAGGATGTGTTAAAGCAATGTGGTCATCATTCAATTGACGTTGCTACTTGTATATACCTAAAGTCGTCGCTTGTTGCGTAGAGTAGAGGGTGCTCTCTTAACTCTTTCACTGCAATTTTCTACTTTTGTAGCAGAATGTCAACATTCTTTACTTTATTATAATTACACATAATTCCCACCAATCTCCTAATATTTATTAAAGATTTACATAAAAATCAAATTGTTATAATTAACTTTTTTTATTGATTTAATCCAAGCTCAGATGAATTAATAACCAATAAATGATTTTGCATATTTCTTTTTCTGGAACAATTAATTGGCCAAAATGAATTGAGCTCAAATTAACGGAGTATTGGAAGCTAAAATTCATGATATAATTGCTCTTTGTGGACCATTTTAATTTGAAAAATTGAAGCCTGAGAAGTTAACTTCCCACTCACCTCATCAATGGACACTGTTGGAATGTATTCTTTGCTTCTTTTCAACATCTTTGAAAAACCATGATTTGCTTACCTTATCATGTGAATACAACCATAGCATTAACAATCTTTAATTTTAAAAATTAGGGTTTAAAATGCTTCATAATTTCATGTGAAATGTAAAAGTAATTGAAAGAAAAACCAGAAGAAGAACAAATCATTTTCTAAAAAATGTACCAATCTAAAACTCTGTTGTAGAAATTCATGAATTGTTGTTATTCTAATTACATTAAAATTTATAATTAATTTAATTATCTAATGGACTCAAGAGATGGGGAAGATACTCAAATTCCTCTAAAACTTTATCATTATGTAATTATTTCAATTTGTACCTCTTTTTAGGACTATAATATACTTTACTATCACACTCAATTTTATCACTAAAATGATTAATAATTAATAAGGATGTAATTACTAGTTTTCTTATCAACGTGGATATTCTTCAAACTTTTTAAAAAATAAAGGGATAATATAATTTTTAGCCCCTAAACTTATAACTAGATCTATTTTGGTACCTTTCTTCTTGTCCACATTGGTCTTTGAACTTGGCAACTAAATTCATTTTGGTCCATAAACTTGGATTTTGTCAAGATCTGAGGATAGATTAGTGTTATTAGAATAGGATCAAATCAGATGGGCTGAGAACTGATTAATATAACAATTCAGACAAAGGGGTTGAACAAAGTTGAATGGGTTTAATAAAAGAAGTACTTGTTTTAGATTTTTAATTAATTATTATTAGTTCGACGGTCGAACAGCTTGAGCTGGCATTGATGATTTGACCTATTCAACTATCGGTCTGGTTATTAAAATATATATAAATTTTTAGATGATGATGTGACACAATCTCATAGTTCCACGTTATCAAACTTTTATATTTTTCAAGTTTAAGGACCAAAATAGACGTAATTGTCAAATTCAAATGTGAAAATGGATATACTAAAATAACTTAAAAAATTTAAATTATTCCAAAATAAAAGTATTGTTGAAAAAACTTGAGAGGAATTTAAAAAATGGGGAAGTTAAATTTGGAAAACATCCAAAAGAAGAAATGCCAGCTAATGGGCATTTATAAATGAGTAGCTATCATCCAAATTATAGGCATTGTTGAAAAAAATGGAAGAATATTCCAAAATTATTTGGACCCTTTTATCTAATTATTGGAAATAGAAAGGCCCAAAAATAGGGCCTGAAAGTCACATACAACTGTTTCCCATTTACCTATATTTCCTCACAGTTCACGATATAATAATATATGTTGGTGACTTTTTTCCCCACAAAAATTATTAGTTTTTTTTAATTTTGAAATAACGAGATTTAATTAAATGTTTTTATCGTGAATAACATTTATGTTGATTTTTAATTGATTAACATAATTATATTTTTAAATTTAATATAAAATATGTTAATAAATTCAAGGTTTTGCATTATTCGATTTTATTTATTCAAATTTATTTTGACTTAAATTTCATTCTATAAGAATTATTTTGGTCTATATTATACTCATAATGATTACTTTTTGAAATTGAAAATTAATATATATATTTTGAATGAATATTATTATACTTAACCTCCCTTTACCAAAAAAAAAAGAGGTTAAATTAATAATTAAAAAATAATAAGTTTACAAACAAGGGTTAATTGGAATTTATTGAAAGAAATGTTGTATTACTCAAATACGCTTATTATAATAGCTACTTTCTAACATAACAAAGAATTTATACAGAACTAAGAAAAAGAACAAAAGTGTCTACGTAATTGGAATATGTTTATTTTTCAATGAAAAAGGAAAATTTTTTTTCATCAATTAAACGGAATATTTTTATACATAAAATTATCTGGTAATATCAATAATTGCTATCAAAAGATTTCTTTTTAAAAAGAAAATAAAGTAATAAAAATGAAAGGAATGAAAAAGAAGAGGGGCATAAGTGTTATTTCAACTTTTAATGGGATTCTTTCTTTCTCCTGTATGCAGCTGAAGCAAGTTCCAAATTTGGCTTTTGAGTTGGGGTTTCCTTAAAAGAAGCAAAAGAAATTAAACTCCCCCTTATGCAAATTTAGAGAAGAAAAAGTAGAGTTATAGAGAGAGAGAGAGTCCCTCTTTTCTCTCTCTTTTCCCTTCTTTTTGATCCCAAGAAACACTTTCCATACACAGGGAAACTGCTGTTTTCTTCTTTCAGAGAGAGAGAGAAAGAGTTGCCACCATGTCTCTTGGCTATGCAGAGAAGCTCTCATTCATAGAAGATGTGGGTCAAGTTGGAATGACTGAGTTCTTTGACTCTGCTCATGTTTTACAAGATAAAGTAAGGGTTTTTCTTCCCTTTTTAACTTGTTTCTTATTGCTACCTATGATTTTTATGTCTGCTTTTATCATAATACCCATTAATGGCACTTAGGTTTTTATTTTGGTTGGTGAAATGTTGCGAAGGTTGTGTTTTTGAATGATCCTGATATCAAGGTTTTTGGCATTTAGGGTGGCAAGACTAGGGGTTTATTGGGTTTGATCTCAAACTTGTTACCTTGCACTACTTGTTATGCGTGAATTAGAACACATTTAAGTGGAAACTACTGGACCAATGGAAGGCGCTTAAAGGCTCAATTAGTGTTCAGTTTGATAAATGCTTTAGACATGCATGCAAAGTTTTGATTGTTATTTAGTTTAATGGCAATGTCATTTCATTATCATGCAGTATAGATTATGGAACTCGTCAGCAGGCATTGTGCTGCAAGCTAATTGATAAGATTTCTTAATGTATTTACCTCCTTTGCTAATATGAGTTTTAACTTTTGAAATGGCAGATTGAACAACTTGCAAAATTGATAGAAAAGGTTTGAACCTATGCCGACTAACTCTTATTACTGCTGCATATAATTTATGGGATTGGTTTATGCCAATCAGCCTCTTCAAACTTTTGTTTTTACTTGCAGAGTAGACATCTAGTGGTGTTTACAGGTGCAGGAATATCAACTTCTTGTGGCATACCTGATTTTCGAGGCCCCAAAGGAATATGGACATTGCAGGTGAAGACATGAGATTTATTCTTGGTAGACAACTAGGCGTTTGTTGAATTTCTTGTTCTTGTTAAAGAATACTTTGTTTAGCACACTCTCAACTTCTGCCCCTGGAGCTCTGTTCCAGGGATTTGAAACAGTTCCCTTGAGTTATGTTGGTTTTCTGAAGAAATCTCCTCTGATTTTGAAGAAAAATATATTCTACTGAAACGGATTTCTTGTGTTCATGGCAAAAGATTATGAAAATAAACAGATTTAATGTGTAGATAAAGTTCCATTTAGCTGGTTGTTTAACCTTCCTAAATTGTTGATATGTTACGGTGTTTGACAAGAAACAAGTATTCACTTGAAAAACTATCAAATTTAAAGCATGCACTTGTGATCTACCTTCTTGATGATATCTTCTATTTTCATTTATCTACTGCAGCGTGAAGGTAAGCCCTTGCCTGAAGCATCCCTACCTTTTCACCGTGCAATGCCAAGCATGACCCATATGGCTCTGGTTGGATTGGAGAAGGCTGGCATTTTGAAGTTTGTTATTAGTCAGGTACGGCTTGGTTATGTTATTACTTTAGTGCATGTAAGATACGTTTGTTGTAGAACTTTTGTTTGAATATGGTTAAATAGGGCTATTCTAGTTTCTTATTTACACTCTTAAAATCCATTTCAAAATTTTGGGGCTAGTTAGTTTTTTTTATCTTGAGCTTGCACCTAATAACAAAGTTGAGAATTAAAGTTAATTTTCTTGTTGTCAGCTGTGACTGTAATAACCCAAATCCTGATTCTTTGTGTACTTTTTGGCTCTGTCTAATAACTCAAAGCTGTTGTCCACAATATGCTTAATTCTGGGTTTCTAGACTGCCTTTTGATCCTCAAATGTGCTATCATGCCTATCATTTATCCCTGTAACAGTCTTGTTGACTTGATCTTTTACTTCTTGTCCCCTCTACTTTTTACTAGAATGTTGATGGTCTCCATCTTCGATCTGGAATACCAAGGGAGAAGCTTGCCGAGCTGCATGGGAACTCGTTTATGGAAACTTGTCCCTCATGTGGTGCTGAGTAAGAAACATATATATTTTTTTATCAGAAACCAAGAATGCAACTTGTAGGCCTTTTTCTCTGACAATTCTTCATTATACTTTACAGATTTTATTTTACTTATGTTTGTGAGTTTGTTTTACCCATAAAAGCAGTCTCATCTCCCCTAGTTGCCTTTTTCTTTTATTTGAAAGTTTGTCTTCCATTTATAGAATCTTATGTTGTCATAAAACCTTTGTAGGTATTACCGAGATTTTGAGTTGGAAACTATTGGATTGAAGGAGACATCACGACGTTGTTCTGATGAGAAATGTGGAGCAAAACTTAGGGATACAGTTCTTGACTGGGAGGTATGCCTACTTTTTCCTTGATGAACTTGAATTAGGCATTATATGATATTTTTGGCATCTTAGCATTCCAAACTAGTGCCCTTGCTTTCCTTCTATTAGAATTGGAAGGTAAGAAGAAAGCATATTCTATAAGCAAAATTAGACCTACTTATTTCATTTTGCTCTCTAAACTATGATTTATGTTTCAGAATAATGAAAAGAAAATGGAATAAGTGCCAAACTTTCTGACATCTTTGAATTTTGTAGTTCCATCTGTGACCCCTGAAGTATACTAACAAATCTAGTGTCCTGCCTTGGTTCTTTACATTATTCTCCAATAATATGTTCAATGTCTTACATATTCGGATACATTTTATAGTCAACATATTAGAATAATTTGGAGCATGGCATTGGTTAGTATAGTTTATATACTTGTCAAAAACAGTGTAACAGTTGTTCCTCCATTCTAGAGGATGGCTTATGGTAATATGCTCATCTAAAAGGGTGGATTGATATATACAAAAGATAGAAATTGTTTAATCTGATCAGTGATATAATATGCTGGCCAAGAAACCAGATTCATTGTTGGATACGTTTGTTTTATGATTTCCTTTTGTTTAAATATGTTGCTGAGAATTTTTACTTTGTTTGATACTCCTTCCCCCAATCTGCAGGATGCACTGCCGCCAAAGGAGATGAATCTAGCAGAGAAGCACTGTAGAATGGGTGATTTGGTGCTTTGTTTGGGGACAAGGTATTTTCTATGATCCTTTTTGTTCTTGAATTATATATGGGTTCTATGGAAATATGCTGTTATGCCTTGACATCAACCATTCTCATTGGTTTTATTTGAGGAACTTAGTTCCTTGATGGGCATTTACAAGATTCTAACAATACGTTTTTGTAAGCACCGTTAGCAGACAACCTTTTTTCATAATTTGAAGTTTGTTTGGATAACTCAGATTGAGCTTCAGATAGTTTCATCTTGGAAGGTTTTGCTACATAAAATTGCATATGCAGGAATAAAGTTTACAGAAGTGTTAATGTTCTGAAAAGGGTCCTTTGCAGGAATAAAATTGCATATTCGTATTTTCTGAAATCAATTTATCCATATGAATGAATTTGTTAATCTTGAATAAATCATTTCAAGTGTCTTAGGAATTACAAAATATACTTTTCTAGTAATTAGAAATTCATGTAGATAATCTCAATGAAGTTTAGATCCAAGTTGTATTACTTGGATAGGGAGCCTCAACAGACATGCAGTCTTCAATGAGTTTACTGTCAGATGAAGGATAGGGAAGTTGGAAAATGACTAGTCCTATGTTACATGTCAAGTGTCAAGTGTCAAGTTTGTGGTGTCTATGTTACATGTTGAGTATCAAGTTTGTGGATCCCAATTCCTGAACATAGAAGATATTTCCGCCGTGCAGCATAGCTCTTTGTCAACCAGGGAATTTTATGTATAGTTTAATATATCCTTTGTTTTGTTTTGTTTTGTTTTGTTTTGGTTCTTGGTCATGGGCATAATAACTATTCCATACAGTTTGCAGATCACTCCTGCATGCAATCTGCCTTTGAAATCTCTTCGTGGTGGGGGGAAGATTGTTATTGTGAACCTTCAGGTATTCTGTCTTTTCTCTGAGTATTTGCAGAAATCTTTAAAAAGTTTGAATTTATATCTTTTTTCTCTTACTCAAATCAAGGTAGAAACTGAAACTGAACTGAAACTGTATGGCTGATGCATGAGGAATATGCTTTATCAGATGCATCATGATCCCTGATGTTTGAGATGTGAAGTTCCTTTAACCATGAAGCTTTGTATACTAAGTGTAATGGTGAAACGGGGTCCTAAAGGCTTGCAAATTATCAATACCGAGTTCTATTTTGCATGAAAGCTTCTTAGTGAGCTCTGTGATAGAAGATCTTACAGTTGTAGCCTTTTTTTAAAATTGATATTTCTAAGGCCTTATGCGAAAATCCTACTGCAATCTGTAAACATCATGATCCCTGATGTTTGAGATGTGAAGATCCCTTAACCATGAAGCTTTATATACTAAGTGTAATGGTGAAACGGGCTCCTAAAGGCTTGCAAATTATCAATACAGAGTTCTATTTTGCATGAAAGCTTCTTAGTGAGCTTTGTGATAAAAGATCTTATGGTTGTAGCCTTTTTTTAAAATTGATATTTCTAAGGCCTCATGCGAAAATCCTACTGCAATTTGTAAACTTCTAATAAGTATTGATTGAAGGGAAAGAAAATGTCATGAGGATGAAGCATGAAAAGTAGGCGTGAATAGATAACTTTCTTTACCGTTCACTTTGCTGTTGGTTTGATATGGGCAAAGGTTGCTATCAAGTTTTTGATAATGTCTCTTATTAACCTTTGCAGAAAACTCCAAAGGACAAGAAAGCAAGTTTGGTGATCCATGGTTTTGTAGATAAGGTATCATAAGATCCTTAATGTACCGTTTATTTATCATGTCCCAATTTTTTAGCTAAGTTTGGGTGCTTATTAAGCCTGCTAGTTTACTATTGTCTATGTTTTAACTCGAAAAAGAACAGGTCATTGCAGGAGTCATGGAACTTCTTAATATGAAGATTCCTCCATATATCCGAATTGATCTCTTCCAGACTATTCTATCACAATCCCTAAGTTCTGGTAACATTCTCGATAAAGTGTCCTAAATTCAGTTATTTATACAAATTACAGGGAGAATTTGTGTTGCTATGTGTTTATGCCATAATCATCCCTTCAACAAGAAACGATGCGTCTTTTAGGTCACTGACTTAATATGAAAATACATATGGTGCAATAGATAAAGCTTGGGGTTTGGTACTCTTCCCTGCCGGAAATCCCTTTTCATAGAGCTGTATGGCTTTGATTAGTCTGCTTTTTAGTTTTCAATCTTTAAAACAGTTTGGTACTTTGGTTAAATTCTTCTCTATAAAAATGTGTTTATTCTTTTAGGATGAATGCCTTCTAACCATTGTCTATAATGTGACGGTAAGCATATACTCTAAACTAATAAGTTGTTATGCATCGTCTGTGGCCAAGACGAAGTAGGCCACCTATGCTTGTATCATAAGAATATTGCCAAGTACTTATCTTGTAATATTACTTGTTTGAGGCTTTCTTTTTGTCGCTCCGTGACATGGTTTGTTCATTGACATTGCAGATAAAAAATTTGTCAACTGGACCATCCGCATAGCAAGTGTTCATGGACTAAGTGCTCCATTGCCATTCATTAAGTCCGTTGAGGTGAAGTTAGATTTTTGCACCAGCCTTCTCATGTTTGTATTCTTTGGCAGCATCTGTAGTCATAGGCTTTCTATCATCTGCTAGCAAACTAGTGTACCATGGGCTCTCATAATACTTTGATTTTCTGCTCTCTAAGTTGTTAAGAGAAAACCTACATAATAAAAGCAAGGTCAAGTCTTGTTAATCATACAGTCAACATGAGGTGGGAAGTAGCCGGGATTAGGCAATTACAAGTCTTTTTCTATGAGATATTATTGGCTAATTTTTTTTTTCTTGCCCTATTCTTTTGCTATGCCTGTTCTCCAGGTTTCTTTCTCGAACAATCAAAATTACAAAGAAGCTACTCTAGATACACAGCCATTTCTACTGAAAAGGTAACCATATCAAGTATTGCCGTGAGAAAGCATTTTTACTTGTATGTTATATGGACTCAATTGTCAGTGTTGGATACAGCTGTGTTCGAGGCTAACCTATTTTCCTAAGTTTTTCCATATATTTGGAGGGGCTTTGGATGGCCATATCTCCATGCTCATGTCCAAATATATGTCGAATGTATGGGTAATTCAAGAAAAATGATAAGTCCAAGAGCAACTTAGTTTTTGCTAGTAAACTTTCCATTATGTTGTCTAATCTTATCTACTTGAGGCTTTTTTAAGAACTCTTATACATCAAGTCAGATTTGTGTTTATGATCTTTTGCTCTTTACAACAATGCTTGAGTTCATCAAATTAGCTCGTACTCGTTTAATTCGTTCTAACATGGGATCCATAAAATGAACATCAAGTATTTAACATAGTCTTATGTTATCGATGCAGCGGTTATACGTTCTGGGCTGTGTAATATACAAACATATCTCTTTGATTCTTTGTCATGACATGTTCGTTAATGTGTTTTAGGAGAACTGTTCTAACTGAAACATTTGAGATATTCTTGAACCTCAAGTTTAGTGATGGATGCGGTTGCCTTAACACTCGAATTGAAATTCCTTTTAATTTTCAGGTGCGCAGCTATTTTTATTGCTTATTTATGCTAATAATTTCAACTCTGGGTTCTGACGGATTTGTAACTTTGTACTGTGCAGGATTCAATCGAAGGTTTTAAACTTGACAAGAATGCCACATTGGAAAAGATGAGAGATGCAGCAATTGAAGATTCGAAATGCGGGCAGAATGCAGTGGTGGAGAGGAAAACCATATTAGTCCCGAAAAGTGAGACCACAGTTCATGCAATTGTTACAAATGTTAAAGCATTTGACTACCAATTAAGCAATGGTGATATGAAGCCAATGAAAGAAGGTTTGAATGGTTTGAAAACAACTCGGAAGCAGCGATCCAAAGGGCGCAAGCGAAAAACGAGACTGTAGAGACTAGAGAGACAAAAGTGTTGGTATATGAGGTAAAATTGGATTAGATGGAGTGTGTTATATATATGTATATGGGACTGAGTGAATTTTGATAGGTATTAGCACTCGGGTCTCTAAAAGCCGGCATGGTTAGTGTAACATCATCACCCAGTTTTACAGGGACAAGATTTTGGATATTATCTCAAACGTTTTAAGGCCTGACTCAATGTATTTCCCACATTAACTTATGGCGTAAATTTTAAGCACAATCCCTATATTATTCTATAGCCATAGATACAGCCCTCAATCTTTACCATTTTGGTTAATTTAGCCTGTAACATTTCCCTTTTATTTCTTCTTCAATTCTATTTAGATTTTACCAGAAAACAATATCACATTTTTTTCTTCTTTAATCTTACTAGGTTAATATTTTACTATACCTTTCGACTCTATCATTTAATTGTTTAAAGCACCATTTTCCAAATCTAATAAAATTCGTCAAATTTTTTTATTAAATTTTCCTCATAATAAAATTGAAGAAAAAAAATATGAGATTCCTCCCAGAATTGAAGAGAAAAAGGACGAAAAATAAACCTATAATTTGCCCTAGACGAAACAAAGAGTTTGATGAATTCGTGGTGAAATCAGGTTTCACCAGGTTTAGTAAGAGGGAATGGTTTAAATACGAAAAAATTTGAAATCAATTTAGATTATTGTTATAATTGATGCGGTTTTGATGTTGAAGAAGAGGATGAGTTCAATGTTTCAAATTTTATTAATAAGAAATTTAAGTGGATATACTTTATTTGGTCTATATATAATCTTTTACCCTTTTTTATATATATATATTTTATGTTTCTAATAATTTTTTAAAATTTAAAACTTATATATATATGAATTTTTAGATTTTTTTATAGATTTTATATGGTTTTTTTAACTGTTTTAAACTTTAAATTTTTAGGCTATGATATTAAAGTTTTATGTCATTATATCTCATATGATAACAATTTATAGGACTCTAAAAACTCACATTTTAATTGTGCCTATAGATTTAATTTTGATAATAAACAAATTTAGATTTTAAAGTATTTATAAGGATTGAGATTTGAAAATAGAAATTGTACAATATTCTGCTCATTTTCATTTTTATATTCATATGTTTTTATGATTAAATATAAATATTTTTATTAGGGTAAATTCCATAAATGATCACCTGATTATTAGAAACTTTCTTGTTAGGTCATTCGATTTAAAAAAGGCATTTGACTAATCTTTTTATTTTTATTTAGTCCAAAACTGTTAAATACTTGATTGTTGGCTGATGTGGCTGTTAAGTTAATGAATTGTTTTTTTTTAACATTTATTTTTAGAGAAATGTTTGTATGAAACAAATGCGTCACATTAAATAATTGGTAAGGGATACAGGATGATGTGGCATATCTGTTTCATACAAATCTTTCCCTAAAAATAAATTTAAAAAAACAAACAATTCATTAACTTCACAGCCATGTCAGCTGTTAAGTATTTCACTGTTTTGGATTTGAAAACATAAAATAGTAAGTCAGGTGATCATTTTGTAACTTTTTAAAATTGAGTGACCTAATAAAAAAGTTTCTAATAATCGGGTAACTATTTATGTGGATTACCCTTTTCATTATTAAATAAATTTTGGGTTGTCCTTGTAAAGAAGAAAAGGAACCTCATCCAAGTTTTATACAAATTATTTTGTAATGTTGATGAATTTTTAAGGTGTAGTAACTTATTTGACCCTTGACTTTACAAAAAAAATTATTTTAGCCTTTCATTTAAATTTTCATTTCTTTTATTCCTTAAACTTGCGTTAGTTGTCAAATCACTCTAAATTAGATGTAATAGTTAACCTTTTTTAAACTTTTGCTAGTGTGGCATACACGTGGATTGCCATACCGTTGTCATATCAATAATTAACTAATTTAAAAAAAAAATTTACTGAAACAATATAAAATTATAAAAAAAGGTTTTTTTTAATATTCTAATTTTTAAAAACTAACTAATTGTTAATGTACCACGTGACAATCCATATGTATGCCATATCAACAAAGTTAAAAATATTAAATTTTCTATCTATCATTGAGTGGTTTGACAAACAATACAAGTTTAAGAGTTAAAAAAGGTAAAAAATAAATGGAGGGCTAAAATATTTTTTATATATAAAATTGGAAAGCGAAATAAATTACGCTAATTTTTAATTTTATCAATTAAGACCTATGTGTGTGTCAATTTCATTGTTAAACTTGTAATTTTATAAATCAGGGATTAACAGTTTGACGTTAAATCAATTTCGTGTTAACAGCTTCTTATTTTTTTAATAGTAGAATGATATTGATATTAAAAATTTATTATGTTTGAATGAGTTCATATTATGAGTCAACTCGATACTAATTCAATTAAAGAAATTACTAAAATAATCTTATATGTTTCAAATAAATTATATATTAGGAATGTACTTTTGTCTTTTTCTTAGTTTTTAAAAAAACCAATAATTTTTTTATTTATCATTTTAACTAAAATTTTATTTTGATATTTTTATACATTACAATGTTATTATACAAATTGTTTCGCCCATATTGTTGGTATATACTAATAATGTTGTAATTTAAACTAAAATTTTTTATTGTAATTTCATATATATTGTACGCATTATTATTATCAATTTCAAATATTATAATTCATTATTTATTTATATTAAATTTAGATATATACATGTGTTCTTAATATATAATTTTTATGCGTTCAATTTTATTTTTTTATAGTGTCATATGAGGTTTTATGTAGAATAAAGTTATAAATAAACATGAAATATTTTGTAAGGCATGTTTTTAAAATTTTACAGTTAACATAGACTGATATGATAGTGTACATTAATACCCAAACAAAATACAAATAATTAAAAATTTTAAAAATAATGATTAGGAATACTTATATAACAAGTTTGATATACCAAAAATAAGCAGTTTCCCAGGTAAGAAGTCATTACACAAAGGCAATTGAGAGTTGGTGTTTCAATGGAGAAATTTATTTCTTTGCTATAATTATTCTAAATTTATCAATAAAGGTGGGTGCAAAGCGGTTTTAAAAAAATAATATAAAAATACCGAATATAAAATATTATTTTAAATTTGATTTATCATATAAATATTATTAAAAAATAACTTCTTCTTTATGAGTGGCCACCTGGTAATTCCGGTTAGGGGAAGGGCAGGGGCCAATGAGAGAGGGTGGTGTGACCGGCAATGCTGAGTTCCTCGTTAGAAACGCCTGTTCGACATGTGGAGTGTGTTTGTTTCGCACTATAAATTCCCCTAACATAGAATGGTCTAAATGCCCCCATTGAAAGAACACCAACACTACTCCTTTCTTCTTCTCCATTTCTTGTTTTCATAGAGGCAAACTCATGGAACGTGGTGATGGGTTCAATCGTTTTTACAAGCATGCAAAATCAAGTTCAGGTGCACCACCCCAAAGCCTTCAAAATCTTTTATTTATTAAGTAATAATCTACTGCATGCATGAATATATATTGTTTCTGTAAAGAAAATAGTTGGATTTATGATGTACATTTCTTTGCATGCAACGCTGCAAACATAGTATTTCCACCATTGTTTGTGAGGTTAGTCACCTTTTTGACTTGATATGTAACGCTGGCTATATCTCGACTCACTTTTCCTTTTAACTAAAAATATAAAATGTGGGATAACCAAATAAATCATTTTTAATTTTAATTAGAATTTCAGGAATAGCTTGCATGCAACCTTTTCAACGCTCTCCTCAACACATATTTATTCCCATTATCATAAATAAAACAAAGGTTAATAACTCCTTTGTTTGCGTCTTGCTTTAATTTCTTTCACATCATTTCAATTCATACTAATTCTTGCAAGCTTGACAAGCTCTTTATTTTTCATTCTATTCAGTATTTATTGTAATAAATATGAAAATATCCCCTTTTTTTTAAATTTTAAATAATTTATTGGGAAAGAGGAAATCTCAAAATCTGGAGAAAGGGGGAAAAGGCATTGACTTTGGGCTGAGACTCCCAACAAAGAATCTAAACAGTGATAGGTGGGGCCCGTATTTTAAGAAACTATTTTGGGCCCATCCCAAATGGTGGGGCCCAATTAATCGTCCGTGCCTGGAATGAGGCACTTACCTCACTTTCGATTTGGCACGTGTGACGTACACCCCACTAAGGTGGCAGTTTTTCTTCTTTCGTTCATAAATGAAAATTGAAGATATAATTTTTAAGTTGGAGCTTGATTAGATTCTGCTATCCTGATTGATTATAGTTTTGGTTTAAATATGTTTTAGTTTTTAGTCCACGTCATTCAATTTTAGACTTTTACTTCTAATTATTGGGATTCTATTGTTTTAATTATCTTTGTAATTACTTGGTTAACATTTAACCAATTTTTTTTATAAAATTAAAATTTATTTTCTAATTAATAAAAACTAATTATTTTTAAACATTTATTATTATTATTAAGTATTGCATTTATTATTTAGTGAACAATGCTTCACGCTTTCCAAACTTCAGGCTTTTATTTTTATTTTTATTTTTTGTTTAAATTTGTCATTTATTGTTGCTTTGACTTTATGGAATTTTAATGAGGTAAAAAGATGTATGTAAAAATATATTTATAAATAATTAATGTAAAATTTTAATTAATTTTTGGTTGAAATGATGTATTTATGTCTCTTAAGTTATTTTAGATTTAAATTATATTTTTATAGATTTTTACTTTAAATAAAAAATTATTTTTTTCAGTAATTAGATGGGTGTGTGATTAATTAAGTGATTTAATTATAATCTATATTACGGATGGAGGTTGTTTTCAAATTATTATTAGAATTAATATCTTTGTTGCGAGCTATTTTAAATTAATGTCGTTGATGTTTTGCGTGCTCTTAATTAATTAATACCCAGGGATGAGCATCATGCATGGCGATTCTTCAAACTCCAACACCAACACCATCATCAATAACAACGCCGCTAACAATGGCAACGCCGCCAACTCAAACACCATGCCTCCGCCGTGTATGGTACGTGAGCAAGATCAATACATGCCGATAGCCAACGTGATCCGCATCATGCGTCGCATCCTTCCGACGCATGCCAAAATCTCCGACGACGCAAAGGAAACCATCCAGGAATGCGTCTCGGAGTACATAAGCTTCATCACTGGGGAAGCCAACGAACGGTGCCAACGCGAGCAACGCAAGACCATCACTGCGGAGGACGTGCTTTGGGCCATGGGAAAGCTGGGTTTCGACGACTACGTTGAGCCCCTCACCGTATTCTTGAACCGGTACCGGGAAAATGAGAACGAAAGGACTTCGCTGCGCAGCGAGCCGATGTTGAAGCGTGGGATAGACTATGGACCGTCTATGATGATGGCACCTTATGGAGCTGGATTCCATGTGGGACATCAGCAGGGGATTTTCGATGGGGCGACGGCCATGGGAGGGTACATGAGGGATGGTTCGAGTGGTGGTGGTGGTGGACCATCGTCGCAAGCTTCTTTGGGTAATCACTTTGATCCATTTGGTCAGTTCAAATGACGAATAAAAGAGCAAGCAAAATATGAATAAACATATAAACTTGACAAAAGCATTGGTGTGGCATTTGGGGTGATCTTTTCTTGTTGCTTTAATTTAATGTACTCAAACTTGGGTGCATTCATTGGTATGGTTTAACAGAAACTTTGGTTGAGCTATTGCTTTTTCTTCAATTGTCTTTTTTATCATCATCGTATTCACTTTCAGTGTGATGCAGATTTTTTTCTCCTTTAAAGTAAAGACCAACGGTAAAACGGAGCGTTTTGATAAGTGCTTATTTTCTTCCTTTATTAACAAAATTATTGTTTTACCCATTAATATTTGTTTTTCTTTTAATTTTATGTATTATTAGTCTTATGATGCACTCCGAAATAAAAATGATATTAAAATTTATTCAAGTATTTATTTTTATAAAATAATAATTATTAATAATATATAATAAAAATGTAAATAAATTTATTAATAAGGTTATGGTTTGCAATTTTTAAATTGAAAAATAAAATTTTAAGTAATTTTTTATTTTTAAAGTTTTTTTTGAAATTTTAAGAAATAAAACTAAATTGATTGAATGTGTAAAGTTGGGGTTGAATTTGTGAATTTTCTTAGAATTATGATTAAATTGACATAATTTGTAAAGATATTAGAGAGATAATTTCGTTATTATAACAATAAAAAAAGACTACACTAGTGATTTAAGTGACTAAAATATTAAAATTCGATAATATTAGTGACAAATAAAAAATTTTAAACCGACTAAAATAGAACTGTGCTAATAGTAGGGTAACTGTTTTCATGGGTTACCCTTTTTAATTTGTCTACGCTTAATTTAAAGAGATTGGTGGTTGTATTTTAAGGTTAGTTTTAATGTCATCTACTTTTAAGATGTCTAATTTAGTACCTAAGATTTATTTTTGTTTTTCAATATGATATCTAACCTTAACTGTGTTAATTTTTTGATAATGTGTCATGTTGGCGAATAGTATGACGACGCATTGCACTTTGGTAAGAAAGTTTAAGGACTAAAAAAGTTCTTGTAAAATAATTAAAAAAACAATTATGCCCATGATTAAAAAGTGCAATTAATTGAGTTCTTAATCGAAAGTTAACAATCAATTGTGTCCCTACAATATAGATTTCCATCAAAACCCTTGATAGACCGTTAAGTGCTGATGTAGTGACTGATAATGAAAAATAATGATGTGGCGGTTGACGTGTCATTAAATGTGGAAAAATGTTGACATGAGGAATTAATTGTTTTTAATTATTTTAAACGGGTTTAATTGGTTTTTAATTATTTTAGCTTAAAATTATTAAAATATTATAAAATTAAAGAAAACTATAAAAATTATAAAATATTAAAAATGTTAAAAATTATAAAATATTATTATGTTATGAAAAATATGAAAAAGTTATAAAATATTAGAGATTATAGATTTTTTAAATATAAAAATAATGAATAAGTTATAGAAAATTATATAAAAATTAAAATGGAAAAAATTAAAAATATATTTTAGAAGTTATAAAATTTTATAAAATTATAAATATTTAAGAAAATTATATATATATATCTTTTTTTTGTTATTTTGAAGGTTTGAAATTGATTTTAATGGGAAGCTTGAAGTGTGATGATGATCTTACTTGTATAGAGTGTGAAGTAAGAGGCCTGAGAGACAATGAGTTTAGTGTCTTAATGTGAATGATGAATAATAAATTTGGCTAATGAGATGTGATATCAGGAAAGTTGATAATGATATATTGATCTATGATCTCGGACAACATAAAAAGGAAAACAAAAATGAATAGTGATTTTTTATTAAAAATATTTTTAAAATTTGAAATTATAAAACAAATATAAAAAATAAGAAGTTATAAAAAATTCATAAGTTATTAAAAATTACTACTCCTTTTATAAATTTTATATTTTTAATAATTTTTATCAATTAAAAAAATCAATTAAATTTCCATCAATATTTTTTTATATCCAGATGACATGTCAACACCACAATATGAGTTAACAACTCGTTATAATTCTATTCTATCATAGTGAACTAAACTTACCCTTAATGCTTCAATACTAGTATAGAGAAAGATAAAAGAAAGATTCCCCTTCAACAAAATTAAAAACAGGAGAGGAGAATAAATTATTATGGCGACACTAACGACGCCGTATTCTTAACGTGAAATTGACTTGACTCGACGTCGTTTCTTTCAGTTTGAAATACCTACTTTGCCGCTGAACATTCAAGAATTTATCAAATTCACCCCCATGAATTTCAAATTCTAGTAAAGCCCCGCTATCTCTCTCTCAAAGTCAAATCAATAAAAATTCCATTTTCTTTTGGCGTTAAAACGTTTAAATGGAAAATCTAGGCTATTGAGGAAGAAGAAGAAGAAGAAGAAGAAGAAGAAGAAGAAGAGCAATGTCGACGATAGAGAATGTGTTGATTCAGATCTTCGAGAGGAAGAATCGAATAATCGATAACGTAAAGCAGCAAATCCTTCTCTTCGATCACCAACTGGCTTCCAAGTGTCTCATCGATGGCTTCGTTCCTCCGCCTTGGCTCCTCTCCTCTTCTTCCGTCGGTAATCATCTCTTTCAGCTTTACATTTCTCACTTTTTCCCTATCATTTTGATGCTTTGTGAAGTTCATTTTGAATTCATTTCAACTATATCTAAGAGATAGTATGGTTTTGGTTTCTTTGTTAATGCTTCTATTTTATTCCACTTCATTGAAATCCGTGAATTTCTTGTATTTTGTTTTTTTCCCCTTCTGTTTCTTATTCTTGTACATAACCAATTCGAAGTCTTCTTTAGCAATGGCGTCTTGCATTCTTCTTATTTATTGCTTTTCTGATTTTTTTTAAACTTTTTTTTATAATATTCGATTAAGCACTAAATTAGCAATTGTGTCTTGAATTTACCTTTTAATTAATTCGATAATTTTGATTTAGTGATTTATTGTACACAATCGATTTGGAGTGTTCTTTAGCAAGTGCGTCTTGAATTCTTCTTAGTTATTCCTTTTCTATTTTTGCTTTTCAAATTGTAATATTCGATTAAGCATTGATTTAGCAGTACAGTCTTTATTTTACCTTTTTAATTAATTCAATACTTTTGGTTTAATTCTTAGTTCTTTTAAAACTAAAAATGTTGAAGGAATGTTTCATTGACTTCAAGATCTTAATTTTCAAAATTTGCTTCTTCAAAGCTACAAAAGTCCTTTCCATTTTAAATTGTCTGTTTTCATTTCCTTTCTTGCGAAGGCTTCTTTTCATTTGAATTCTTTATTGCATTATGATGTTTGAACTTAATAGCAATCGGTTTAGAATAATTTTCTTAGTATTCTGTTAACAGTTCCTTTTATTGGATTTATAAATGAAAAAAAGTGTCTTCTTTTTAATTGCAGAGTTAAATAAGGATGATCTTATCTCAGGACTCCTACTTCCACATTCACAACATTCCATTCCTTACTGTTCTCTGTATCAACAGCCAGTTGTTACAACCGATAATGTACAATTACCCCATGTTTTATGCTCTGGAGTTGGAGTTGATGCTTCGAATGAAGGCTTAGATAAGTTCCTTTCTGGTAAAACGGATCAGCTGGATCCTAGTGTTACATCTCCTCAAGATTGTAGAGATGAGATGGTCTCAGATCTTTGTCCTGACCCTTGTTTATCACTAGCAAGAATCCAGAGATCTAAGTCTAGGCAACGGGCTTTAGAGCATCGAAACAGTGCAAAAGTGTGCAAAAACGTTGAGAGCTTTGACAAGAATGATAATGCTTGCAATAGTCAAAACAAAGTGTCAAAGATTGCATCTTTAATGTCTGGTCCTGTGGATAAGTTGGAATTGATCAGATCTGGTGATAATGTTGTGAGTTATGAGGTGGAAAAGGAAGAAAGAGGGCAATGCCGGAGCAAGGAAAGAAGTGAATATTTTTACTCTGGCAGAGTCACAAGATCAAGTTCTGTCCAACCTTCCAAGTCCATGGGTGGGCCTTCAGGTGCAGGTAACACTTGTGTTGCTGAGCAGTATGAGGTGGCACCTATGAAATCCATCTGCAAATCAGGACAACATCATGTTTCTCATGAGTTATTGGAACCAAAAGTTGCTGAACCTGTTGATAACACTGAAAGTTGTCTAGTAAAAAATGAAGCAAGAGGTCCATGCTGGAGCCAGGAAAGGGGTGAAGATATTTGCTCCGGTGGTATCACAAGGTCAAGAAGTTCCGTTCATCCTCCAATGTCTGTGAATTGTCCTCCAAGTGCAGGCAAGAACTTTTGTGTTGCAAAGCAGGATGGTATTTTGCTTACAGAATCTATTAACAAATCAAGACTACAGCCTGAAGCTGCTGATGAGTTATTGCAATTTGTCAAACCAGTTGAGAATGTTGTTACTTTTGTAGTGGCGGAGCAAGAAAGAGATCAATACCCAAGCAAGGAAAGGGGTGGAAGTATTTATTCTGGTAGGGTCACAAGATCTAGAAGTTCTGTCCGATCTCCAAAGTCTGTAGATGGGCTTTCCTGTGTAGGCAAAACTTCTGAAGGTGCAACATGTGACGAAAATATGCTTATAGAATGCATCAGCAGATCAAAGGCACAGCCTGATGTTGTTGATAAGTCGTTGGCATTGGTAAAGCCTACTGTTATTTCTGATGAAACATGTGGTTCTAGGAAAGCAAGAGACCACCGAAGCAAGGAAAAGGGCAACAATGTTTATCAAGGTAGATTAACAAGATCCAGAAGTTCTAGGCAATACCAAACAATGGAGAATGATGTTGTAGATCAATATAATGATGGTAGTACCAGGTCAAGATCTAATCATAGTGCAAAGTTGTTTAAACTCGATTCCTCTAATACTCTGGAGAATAAAGTTAGACAATCCAAATCAACAGCTTCCAACCAGTTCCTATATGCAAAGTCATCGGAGAGGTCTGAAGGGGTTGAACTTAGGGAGGTTTCTGGTACTCAAGTAGATTCTTTGCCTTGTATTGATGGTAGTGATCTTGCTGAATTGAATCAATGTGATGCATTTGTTGCTGAAACTGATGCAAATTCTGGTGAGTTAGTTGAGGCTTCAGCTAGTTCTGCCTCTAACTTGGATGGTGGTAACAATCCTTCTCTTATAAAGTCATTGAATAGGTATGAAAGAGTTGAGTTGGAAGTCATAGGAAAAAGTCAACAGTCTTCATCTGCTATTAAGGTGTTGCCCAAGCAACTTGATTTTGATGATTTGGGAGACTGCACTGTGAAGGAAGCTTCTAGTCTTTTATTAAAGAGTGAAAACATGATCAACTCATTGGATAAAAGTTCTCTTACACCAGTTCCTTGTGCAGATAATCTGGATGAAGTAACTTCTGTTCACTACCAAGAAACATACAACTCAACCCATGAAAGGCAGTTGCCAGAGGAGCAAGAAGATTTTAGCAAAGAAGAGAAACTGTCTGAAACAGCTTTTAGCAAGACATCTGGTGGTAGAATTTCCAATTTAAATGTTTTGTCCTCAGTAAAAGGCACACCTGAGGTTTGTACTGATGTTGTAACAAGTACTGGACCTGAAAGCATTGAAATCTCTGAACAGAAAACTTTCATGGAAGACCTTCCAACTACCTCTAAAGTTTGTTATGAAGCTTTGCATAAAAACTTACTACAAGATGGGGCAGGATCTAATATAGATGTTGAGTCAGGGATGGATTATCTCTTTGAGAAGGATAATGGGAAGGTTGAAGAAGCAAAATCTGTAATCATGGTCCGAGAAATTAGTCATCTTAATTTTAATACTGATTTATGTGGTGGTCCTCCTATTTGTAGCCCTCCCCTGCTAAGTGTAGCAGATGCAAGTACCATTGATGCATTTGGACATCCTTGTGCTGCATTATTTGAAGAAACAAAGGGTCGGTCTCTGAAAGAGAAAATGGAGTCCTGTCCTCAAAATCAAGATGAAGTCGCAATGGGAAGATGTATTGCTGGTGACACAGGTTCAGTTCTTGATCAAAAACATGCAAAATCAAGTGACAAGGTTGCAGTTCAGTCCATACGACCAGGTAAACACTCTAGATCCCACGTGGAGGGATCATGGTCTCATAAACGGAGGAAGGTTGATGGTCAACAAAGTAATTCCCTGTCTTTGTCATTAAACTTGATGGTAAAGTACTTTAGGTGATTTACTGGGTTTATTTTCTATGATATAATCCTAAGCATATCTAAATCTCAAAACTTCTTTTATGTCCCAGGAGGAAGATACTATGCAGTTAAACGCTAAGCTCCTAGTTGATGAAGAACAAAATGGGGTATGCTACACAATGTGTGGATCTAAATCTTCTCTAGTTTAATTCATTTCCATAGTAATATCTATTACTTCCCATGTGATAGTGATGTCTTATACCTCTTTTCATACCATAAAAAATGCTTACACTTTCACTAAATTTTATCTAGAAAACAATTGATTAAGCTAAACTTAATTGTTTATTTCAATGTAATACTGCATCTTAAGTGGTTATTCCGAGTGTAAAAAACTCTAGGAGGCAAAGGATTTCACTTGCAATTCCAAGCCATCAGGACGCTAGTTAAGCTTTGACTAGCAATTATATATAATCCCAATAGATGGCTGCCATTGATTTCTCTAGCTTTCTTCTCAATCTCTCTTCTAATTTATCTCAATTTCTCATGTCTTGCAATTTGCTTACATTATTTTGAATTCAGTTATTCAGAAGGTAGCATATTGCTCAGTTGCCCTTTTTTTTTACTTTATTTCATAATTAGCATAATATGTGGAACATGTATTTATAAATTGCACAGGTTACATTCCTACTGGAAATTGAACACTTTAGCTTAGTGAGTGTCTTATTGCTGTGTTGCCAGGGGAAATATAATCGAAAAGAGAGGGGCAGAAGTGAAAACACCCCTTCCAATTTTATGCATAAACAATTTGATGTGGCTTCTGTCTCAAGTTCACCCCTAGCGAACCTTGAAAATTTTGATCAATCAGAGGATGCACCAGGAACAGTATATCCATCCAGCATCATGTTTGGTTCAACAAGGAAATGCACTGCAGATGAGAACCAAATTATATTGAATGTTGGGGATAACTCTGACTTTGCGAATATTGAAAATTTGGCTTGTGATGAAAGGAGCAAGAAAGAAAGCAAATGTCAACTAGGAGAAGATGGTGAGTTTTCAACTTTTCTCATTAGTTCTCCTTGTCGACCACCTACAGATTTTATCAGTGCTGATCAAAGCAGACCAGAACTTGAGGGGTTCATTATTCAGACAGATGATAAACAAATATGTAATGGTGGAGAAGGCATTGGCTTTGAAAAATTGCACCTTTCAAATCCTACAATAGAACGGGCTAGCCTTCTAGAGCAGCTTTGTAAATCTGCTTGCACCCGTACCCCACTGCCCCAATTTCCAACCTCATATAGAATGCACCAAGCAACTGGTCTTTACCAATCTGTTCCTAAAGGACTTCTAGAATGCACGGATCTGAGGAGCACTCTTCCTAAAAATGATGATAGAAAAAGTCACCTTAAAGTTAGCAGTAGTTGCTTTGGTGAGGAAACAAACTGTGCAACTAGTCTTTGCCAATCTGTTCCTAATGGACTTCTAGAATGCATGGATCTGAGAAGTACTTTTCCTGAAAACGGTGATAGTAGTCACCTTAAAATTAGCAGTAGTTGCTTTGGTGAGGAAACAAACCATGCATTTCTTGGAGGATGCTTTTCTGATTGCTTGCCATTGTCTAGTTCTCAACTTATCGGAAATGTGAAGAATCCTTATCTTTCTCCAGTTGGCAAGTTCTGGGATAGAATCATATCAAACTCTGACAGTTCAGAGAAGCGAGGTAGCCTAAAGCTAGAGCTGCCCTGCATTAATGAAGAAAATGAGAACACGGAAGAGGTGGTTGACGCAATTCACTTTCAGGAAGCCACTGCATCGAAACGATTGACTTGCTCTGCCAAAAGGGTACCACTTGCTGAGATTATGGAATGCCCAAATGCTCCATCAGTTTCTGGAGCTGAAATATTTAATGTTAGAGATAGCCTGGACTCTGTGAACACAGCCTACAGCTTCATTGGGACTGAGAATTGTATCAAGCAAAAGGTTGAAAAACAGAATGCCACAAAGAGGAGAGATATAAATAAGTCGAAAGAGAACTGCAGTATAGGACCCGGGATGACTACTACCAAAAGGACAAGTGAATCACTTCGTTATAAGTTCAGTAAGCCAAAATTATCTCAGAAAACCAATCCAAGAAAAGGTGGGACAAGTTTCTCAGAAAAGGAGTTGAAGCTAAATAATATAGTTTCAAATGTAACTTCATTTATTCCTCTTGTTCAGCAAAAACAAGCAGCTTCCATTGCTACTGGTAATCATTCACTCATTTCTTCTGCAGCCATTCTTTTTTTGTCATTATTCCCTAGCATTCTTGAAAATGTATGTTACTATCTTACCTATAGATTATGCTGATGCTTTAAGTTATATGTAATTCCTTATAGGGAAGAGGGATGTTAAAGTGAAGGCTCTGGAGGCTGCTGAAGCTGCAAAGAAACTTGCTGAAAAGAAAGAAAATGATCGCAAGATGAAAAAGGAGGCCCTGAAACTTGAACGAGTGAGGTTGGAGCAAGAAAACTTGAGGCAGTTGGAGCTTGAGAAGAAAAAGAAAGAAGAACGAAAGAAAAAAGAGGCCGATATGGCTGCTAAGAAACGACAGAGGGAAGAAGAAGAAAGATTGGAGAAAGAGAGAAAAAGAAAGCGTATTGAAGAAGCACGGAGGCAGCGATGTGCTCCTGAAGAAAATTTATGTTCAAAGAAAGATGGCAAAGAAAAGAAGTGCCAAGCCCGGGTAAACTTCCTTATGCTGTATAGAAGGTATTTTTTTAAGGACTTTCTTTCTGCAAAATGGCATTAATTGCGAACTTCTGCTGTAGGATGAGAGAGCACAAACAATAAAGGTTCCTAATGGTGAAGCATTGAAACTTGAGAAAATGCAAAGAGTAGGCACAAATGAAGGAAAAATGTCAGCCAGGGAAATTAGCACAGCTGTTTCTTCAACTACTGATACTATAAAAACAAGCACGGCCAGTGAAGATTTTCATGCAAAGGTAAAATTCATTTAGCAGGTTCAGATCTTTAATTTTGGAAATTTGTCTACCCTTAAGCAATTATACTTCTTTGGCTTAAATAAAATGAATTTTAAGGGCCCCTCTTAGTACTACTGCTATATTAAACTGAAAACAATGTCACTTTTTTGTTAACCATCTTTAAAGGCTGTTTGATGGGGCAATGTTAAGGCTTATGAATAGATCACGTGCTTAAGTGTTCTCTCAGTTTACATTGACAGGGTATAATATGTAAAAAGAAAGCAACAACTGCAATGAGATTTTCATATGTCAGTGCAATTTAAGGAGAATTGTTATGATAAGTTTGAGTTCAGCTTTTGCTGCAACAAACTGATGGAAAGGAAATTCAGGATTTGTAATAGGACCTTAAAATGGATTGTTTTGTATCACTTAGACATCTTTTTTGCTGCCTTTGTGAAATCCATAAAGATCAAAGACTAAAAGAGGATTACTGTTCTTTATATGAGGCTTATGTATTTTGCTATATTTTACCAGTTTAACTGAAACCATTTCTTGGATGTTTTTCTACGAATGGTTGTCGAATTTTTAGTTGAGCCTCATGTGTACATTGAATCTTTGTCAGGCAATGAGCACCTTGGATAGAGCAAAAGCGAGTGATAATAATGATGCAGATATAACCATTGAACAATCTTATGATATTTCTCCTTACAAAGGTTCTGATGATGAAGAAGATGACGATGAAAGTGAACCTAACAGAAAATTTGTTCCTCCATGGGCAAGGTATGTGACACAGTTTCATCATTCTAGAAACAAGTATTGAAGTCCATCTTAAGATGTTTTCAGCTCTTTGTTCCAGAAAACTAGTATTTGACTCTTGTGGAATTTTGCAGTAAAAATCACGTGGCCTGGGCTGTCATTTCCCAGCAAAAAGTAGATCCAGAAGCAATATTTCCCCCAGAAAGCTTTTGTAGCATTTCTCAAGGTGCTTATTCATACCAACTGTAAATCCTTGTCCTATGTTGTTTCCTGTCGGACTAACAGTTATTATCCTACATAGTTCTCTTGCCAAGAAAACTCCAGCAACATCGTGCAAGTTAAATTGGATGGTACGGTTTTGAAAACCATAGCATCTTCTGCCAACTAAGTGACATTTCTTGCATGATTGTAAAGGTATACTATCTCTTCATTTTTTCACTGGCATTGGTAATTTTGTAGGCCTAAATTTCATTTATAAAAACCAATCCTCCCTGGATATTTTTCATTCATCAATTGGTGACCGCAGTTTTGTTCGTGGACCTTAATATCCATAAGGCTAAGAATTTAAAGCTTGAAATATGGTTTTTTTTTCCCTGAAATTCTCCCACCATGAATTCTTAGTTTTTATTTATGTGGCAGAGTGAATAGCGAGAGACACCTCGGAAGAGTAAGAAGCAGGTGATTACTGATTAGAGCTGAAAGTTTCCAAAATGTCAATGTTAATGGATGCTGTCTAATCTTTCTTACTGTTTATTGTTTAATGATATAATATCAATATCAAGTCAATAACACAGCCATTGAAGCTACAGACAAAGTAGATCAAAATTACATTTTGTACCAGTTCTCACTCCCTCATCCTCAGGTAACACGCTTAAAAATTTAAGGGATAATTTGTATTAATTTTTTAAATATGATATTGTAATTATCCAAGCATATTTAAAAATTATATGTAGGATCCACTACTAAAGTGTGGGCTTTACGTCATATTTTGATAAACTCTACATACATGACTTTAAATCAGGATCGGTTAATTGTATTACAATTATTCTAAAGTGGGCTGTATGTGATATTTTGATGAATCATTAGATAACTTTTTTTTAGATAACTTTAAATTATGATTGATTAATATAATTATTTTAGGTAATAACTGATATACTTATATTCTAGGGGACTTTGCGAACAGATTTCCTCTATCCCATTTGATGTTTTTTTTAATTAGTGAATTATAATAATAGGATAAAATTTTGAACAACAAACATGATTAGCGCGACTTAAATTTAGATTACACCTAGGATTGTGAACACCCTTAACCATTAAGTCATCATATGAGATTCACCTTCAATTACTTTTTATCACATGTTAATATAAAAAATTATTTATATTCAATTGTTTATAAATAAAAGATGACTTTACATACTAATGTCGGAACATTCAAGTGGCACAAGGAACGCCAAATAAGGAAACTATTTGTATTTACTATAGGATGATCTTTGATATACTTGTTAAATATTTTTCAAATATGATATTTTCCGATCATTATTATGTACCTGCTTTTTAATATTTATTTTTTGGGTCCCATGTTTTGTAATATTTATTTAAGAATTTCCTTGTTAATATAAGCTAACAATTTGTCAAAAGTTTTGCAGACAAAAAAAGCGGGGGGGGGGGGTTTGAAATAACGTAAAACTTGATTAAGTTGTTAGTAGCTGAACAGTGTGTCACGTTGGACCAATTCAACCTCATATTAAATTGGGTCTAGAAGAAGTGGGCATTGTTGGTGGAGAATTTTTCTAATTGTGTAACGGCTATATGACGTGGGCAGCTTTGAATTTGGATTTGGCCATTCAGGGCTAGTGGGGTGAAGGTTTGGATTTGATTGAAACTCATTGACATGAAATGGGTGGCTTGCTTTTGTCAATATTATTGATTTGATTTCTCCGAATTCACATTGTTTTCTTCAGAGTTAGCATCCCACTTTCTATGCTGCCCGTTTGAGTTAGATTCCAAATCCCTAATTTGATATTTTCTTTAATGGACAATTAAATCTTTAGTTAAATTAGGTATTACCTTAACCTCTTCCTTTCCTTCTTTTCTTATCAAGTGTGAGAAAAAGATGACTCAAAAACAAGTATCATTTAGGCTCTATATATTTATTTTCTGGAAAAGTAAATATAGGCTTGAGTTAAGTCCTTGGAATGTCTTTCAAAATCGATAGTGGTTACTTTCCTCAACTACATTTGAGAAAGCAACAACAAAAATACCAAAATGTTAAACCTTTGTAAAAATGAATAAAAACAAAACTTATACATCAGTTTCAAATTTCAAGGTACCTTTGAATCATTTGCCACTAATTGGATACTATAGTTCCAAAATCAATTTTAGGCTGTGTTATCTAATACTTCTTAGATGAATTTTTCATTAAAAAGTGTTTTTCCTTAAAAAGTAATAAAGAACATACGTCAGTGTAGAAATTTTTTTAAATTTATTTTAAGTTTTTTTTAACATTAAAAAAGTAGAAATTTTTAACTTTTTTCAGCCCAAAAGTGCTTTTGGCTGGTATTTTACTTTTTTAACTTTACTATTTCTTCTTCCAAATAGACGTTAGAAGAATTTTTTTAATAAATAATTATTATATTTAAATATTTAAATATTTAACTTTACTATTTCTTCCAAATAATACAATTGTGTTAATATCTAATTATAAATATTTAATTATTATATTTAAATATTTAAGTATAGTTTATATATTCTAATTAAATTTAATAAATAATTAATATTAATTACTTAGAAATATTTAAAATTAATATTATATATTAAAATATTAACAATAAGTTATAATAAATTATTTTTTATATTTTTTCTAACATATCATAATATTAACTAATTTGAACATTATTTAAATACATATTTATTACTTTATAATATCATGTCTAAAATTGACATTTTATTTCTCAAAAGCACTTTTTGACAGCAATACCAAACACTCAATTTTTTCAAAAGCTCTCCTCAAAAATACCTTTTTCACAGCACTTTTTAAAAACATTGCCAAACTAGAGCCCTAAGTAATTGAATCTTAAAAAAAAAATAAAACCCTCTCAAAACGTGAAAAACTAAAATTACTTGTTTTTATATCATCTTCCTGAAATGGCATGTTTCAAAAATTATGTATCAAAATCATACATTCAAAGGGGTTGAGGGTGGTGCATAGGCGGCACCACCTTAGATTCTGACATAATTTAGTTAAAAAAATAGTATTTTAGTAGTGGTGTCAAAGTGATAGGCGGAACCAGTGACCCCTATCTGATAGGCAGCATTGGTGGTGCCTATCTGATAGGCAGCACACCTAGCATTTCCTCCCCCACTCCCTCATTCGGTTCAATTTAAAGTATCAGTTTAAAAAAAATAGCAGAAGAAGAGAGGTGGCACCAATACTTTAAAATTGAGCCGGATGAGAGAGTGGGGAGGGGGAATGCTAGGTGTACCGCCTATCAGATAGGCACCACCAATGTCGCCTATCAGATAGGAACCATACCCCATTATGTCATAATTCAGAGTGGTGCCGCCTATACACCTTTTTTTACCCCTTTAAATATACCATTTTAATACATAATTTTTAGAAGATGCCATTTCAGTATATATATATTTAATGCTATTTAGGTAAAAAACCCTAAGACTTCTAATACACATTTTGTTGCATTATCCTGATTTGTCTCTTTATTTATTTTCCTTGAGCTGCAAATTGGAATTTTAAGGAGAAAGATTTAATTTTGAGCCAAGGAAAGAAACACGTGTAAGGCAAATGTCAACCTCGCATGCATGGCAGCTCCTCACCAGGTCTCAAGCCAAATGGTTCCATGCATACTCAAAGTGTGCCACTTGGGGAAACACTGTTTCGCCTTTAAAACAATTACAAACTTATTTAGTTTTTTAATTGTTTGATTAAATCATGATATTAATTTCTATACTAAAAACTTTGCTCCATTCTTTACATATTTATATATTCATGTTTAAAATTCATTCACAATTTACATGATGGTTCAATAGCAAACTTGTTCATTTAAGCATCAAATTCAGCATTGGAAATCCCATCAATTGTTTATAGTAGGGTCAGAATAAGGGAATCATTCACGTGGTCTGTCTCAGCATAGTTTTACAGACAAGCTCTATTTCTTGTGCATGTTTTGTATTTATACAGATTTGAGTAGAAAAGCTGCAGTAATTTAAGAGTTGATAATATCGTTCAATTTAAAACAAAGTTTTTCATGAAATATCTAATCACCTACCTTAAAAAGGGTCACTTTTGAAACCCCATAAAGAAAAGTACACACACACACATCCAACTCTCAGTGTCATTTCTGTCCAGTTTACTTATGTGATGTTGGTACTTTTTTATTATTATCAAATTTAAATAGATGAATTTTAATTTATGCATGTATGAGTTTTCCTTTTAGATTTGAATTTCATAATATGTGGGATATATTTCGATTATTAGACTGCTTGATTCTTCTGATTGTTGTTACGTGGATGTATTGCATGTAGTCATAGCAGGTTTAAAGAAAAGCGTAGGGACTAAGTTTCAAAATTTAAAAGAGTAAAAGGTGTGAGAGAAGAAATAGACCTTTCTGTCCCTCATTGCCCTTAATCATCTAAAACCATGGCCAAATCCAACTAACCGTTATATTTCCATTATTAAAGTACAAGAAGAAGATATGATTGTTTCAAAAGCCCACAGGCGCCTATTTCCCCCCACTTTTTCTCCATTTCTCATTAAATTCCCTTTGCCAAAAGCTTTAACTTTTTTTATAACTTAGCATCATCAAATTCACAATTACATTCCACTTTGGGAGTCTGGGTATTTGTATTTCTTCCAAACCAAGAATCTGTGATATCAAAACAATGCCACCAAGAAACCTTCTTGTTTTCTTGCTGTTTCTCTTTCCCCTCCTCTTCACCTTCGATTCCCCATTTATAATCTTAGCTGAAAGTACCAGCTTTAATTTCCCATTCTTCACTGTTAGGAACCTCACTCTCCTTGGTGATTCTCATCTTAAAAATGGCGTTATAGGCCTAACCAGGGAGACTGCTGTTCCTTCTTCCAGCTCAGGTACCCTCATCTACAACCACCCAATTCATTTTCTCGATCAAGATTCCAATATCACTGCTTCTTTCTCCACCACTTTCTCTTTTACCATCGACAGTGTCGACCCCACCTCTTTCGGTGATGGTTTAACCTTCTTTCTTTCACCTGATAACCAAACCCTTGGGAGTTCAGGTGGGTATCTTGGTCTTGCTAATTCTTCAGATTTGGCCAAGAACAAGTTTTTAGCCATTGAGTTTGATACCAAACTTGATACTCGGTTCAATGATTCCAATGACAATCATGTCGGTTTGGATGTTAACTCCCTCAATTCAATCAAGGCTACTGATGCATTGTTGCAAGATATCGATTTGAAGAGTGGGAATTTGATCACTGCTTGGATTGTTTACAAGAATGATTTGAGGGTCTTGAATGTTTTCTTGAGTTATTCAACTATAAAGCCTCCAACACCATTGTTGTCTGTGGATATTGATTTGTCTGGATACCTTAAAGGGTACGTGTTTGTTGGGTTTTCAGCATCAACAGAAGGGAGTACGGGCATTCACTCGATTGAGAATTGGAGTTTCAAGACTTTTGGTTTCCTTCCCGTGAGACCAAGATCACATCCTCATAACGTATCCGGTAGTTCAGTCACAGTACCATCAGCTGTTCCTGCATCAAATTCTACCAATAAGCACCACAAGAGGCTTGGTTTAGGACTTGGGATTGCCGGTCCAGCCTTCTTTTTTGTCGTGCTTGCTGTTTTCGGTTATGTATCTGTGAAGAAATGGAAGGATATGAGAATAGAAAAGAATCTGAAAGCAGAGATTTTGGCAGGGCCTAGGGAGTTTAGTTACAAAGAACTGTATGCAGCCACAAGAGGCTTTCACTCAAGTAGAATCATAGGGCGGGGTGCGTTCGGGAATGTTTACAAGGCCATCTTCGCCTCTTCGGGGTGTGTTAGTGCGGTGAAAAGATCAAAACACTCCCGTGAAGGTAAAACCGAGTTCCTTGCTGAATTGTCTATCATAGCTGGTTTGAGGCACAAGAATCTGGTTCAGCTACAAGGTTGGTGTGCTGAGAAAGGTGAATTGTTGCTTGTTTATGAGTTTATGCCTAATGGAAGCCTTGATACTCTGCTTCATCAACACCCTGAGAATGGCTTATTGCTGACATGGTCCCATAGACAAAATATTGCTGTCGGATTGGCCTCTGTCTTAGCTTACCTGCACCAAGAATGTGAACAACAAGTCATTCACAGAGACATAAAGACAAGTAATATAATGCTTGATGGCAACTTTAATCCAAGACTTGGTGATTTCGGATTGGCAAGGCTGATGGATCATGACAAGAGTCCTGTTTCAACACTTACTGCTGGCACCATGGGCTACCTTGCCCCTGAATATCTTCAGTACGGGAAAGCAACCGAGAAAACTGATGTTTTCAGCTACGGTGTCGTTATTCTTGAAGTAGCTTGTGGTAGAAGGCCGATAGAGAGGGAAGTAAACAGCCAGAAAATGGTGAATTTGATTGACTGGGTGTGGGGCTTGCTTGGTGAGGGAAGGATCATTGAAGCAGCTGATAAAAGGTTGAAAGGGGATTTCAATGAGGAAGAAATGAGGAAGTTGTTGCTTGTAGGTTTGAGCTGTGCACACCCTGATAGTGCTGAGAGGCCTTCAATCAGGAGAATCCTTCAGATCCTTAACAATGAGGCGGATCCAATAGCCGTGCCGAAGATGAAACCGAGTCTCACTTTCTCTTGTAGCTTAACTGTTGAGGACATTGTTTCAGATGATGAAGAAAGCAAAATAACTCAAAGCTGATACGAGTTGGATACAAAATTCATTGATTGTTTGATTCTTTCATTTGTGCTTATACCATCATTATAATATTACTTCATTTCAGTGCTCATCTGAGACTAGGAGTTCATTAGTGTGAGTTCAAAAGTACTGCATTGAACTATGTGGTCTCTGCTGTAATCTGAAGATAAATTTACAAAGTTCTGACATGTTCTCTTGCTGTCATCCGCCATTGTTAGCTATCTTTACTGATATAAAACTTGACTCTATTCACACTCACACTGTTATGGGGCTCTCTTTACATTTAAGTCTCCAAATTGAGGACTGACTCGCATATTTGTTCATATGTTGCTGGCAAATACCATAAAAGTAGCCTAAAAACACTATTTAAAGTTACTATATATAGTAGTTTTCAAGGGGAATGGTGAATAGTTATATAATATTTAATACAATGTTAGTACCATAAAGAATCCAACCTGCAACAATCATATGTAGCACATTAAATCATCAACAGGCAAGAGTAAGTTACCCCATCATTTTCCTTAAAACTTCTATTTATAGGTCACTTTCCAGTTCTGATCTCTCTTCATTTATAATGTTTATGCAAACCCACGAAAGCAACCTAAATGTTTCATTTAAAAGCAAAATGATAATGAAACAAGTGGAAGCAAACTTTATTCAAACTAAAGCAAATTTCTGCAGAAGCAGATATCAATATACAAACAAACAGGGAATTAAGGGACTACTCTTGACTCTCAGTATCACTGTCAACCTTCAAACTTCTTTCCCTTGCAGAGGTTTATGTGGTAGAGTTAAGGCAATTTCAGCTGCCCATGTGACAAGGCTCGGCCATTGGATCCATGTTACAGTAAAGTATTTTGGGTATTGATGTTCCATCTAACTGGTTTGAATGATGTTTCCTTGCTGGTGCACCTCCATCCAATCCCTCATCACATCCAACCATCACCAGAAACAAAGATTAAAAAAAGGGGTGTTTAGAATATCTTCGAGTTTCGTGTACTTGGAACTGATAGCATAAAGAATCAATATCAAAGGTGGTGCAATGAATATTTTCTGATGCATTCAAACGAACATAGCATGTAATGCTAGAAATGTAGGACCTTTTTAAGTCTAAAAGGTGATTTTCATTAATCATGGATTGCTTTATCAAGGTTCTAACATGCTTTTGGGGGCTGCTTAAAGCCCATATATAGCCAAATGGGTTTCTTAGTAGAAAGATAAATCTAATTGAGATTCTTCACCAAGGGTACAAAGAAACCCTCTCACATTAATATTTTAGCCTTACTATATATCATATGGGGTCATGTTAGTGGAGCACTCATTAGCTATATACGGACTCTTGTTCTTAATGCATATTCAGACAGAAAATGATGTAATGATCAGAGATAAGGTAAATGTTAATTCTAAATTGGTAGTGAAACTAATATATATATATATTGAATTTTGAGAGGCATTTCAAAATAAACCAACGGTTTATATCATGCAAGAAAGCATCTCAAAAAGCCTTGTTCCATTCCCCTATCTTTCTAGACTTACAACTTTTCAGTTTCTTTTGTTATTATGCTTTCTGTCATGTATTCTCATATGTATGTATGTACGTACGTACGTATGTATGTATGTGCACAGAGATAAGGAACAACATAAAAGAGAAGGGTGAAGAAGAAATTACAGCATGTGATTTGGATGTGAAATTAAGGGATGATATAGCAGGGAATATGATAGAGTACTTAGAGAAATGGTGACAGAAGAAGAGAAAGCACACTCCCAACAAAAGCAAACACTCTTTTTGCAGATCCTGGCTTGTGCTCTCTCTCTTCTGTCAACATATATATATATATATGTCCACCATGCATGCTTTCACCTCATCATCTGCTACACTGTCACATGCATATTTATCATCAGAATCTTAATCAAAACAAGTGAAAAAGAAAATAATTACTACTAACATTAGCTATATAGACTCTTAAAAAACAAACAAACAAATATTAGCTATATAGATTCATGTTATCTTCACATATATATATATATGCATAAAAATATGCATGTGCATATTTGTATTTATATGCATGCAAATTAGTGATCTATTTATATTAATCATAATCACATATCCTTGAATATATATATATATATAAACATACTTCTCAAACAACAAGAGAAGGTGAAAATGTATAAAAATTAGATGAAGAAGGAAAGCAAATAAGACATATAGTTCAACTAACTTGATGGAAACTAAACTTTCAAGTTTCAACCACCCTTTTTTCATAAAAGAAATAAAATAATGCAATGTCTATAATTATATTAGCATATTAATACTTGTAATCATGTACATATTGTGACTCACCTACCTACAAGAACTTAGCTGCAATGTCTTTTTTCTTTTCCACAATCTATATTTACTTCCTTGAAATCTATATGTATATTATAGTTTATAGAAAAGAAAAATGAGGGGAATCTATTCAAGTTTCTTAGGTTAAAATCTTTGAAATCACTGAGAAACAAGAAAAATATAATTTGGTTTTTAGAAGTAAAATATTTATACAAAGAAAAGAAAGTATACATTGCCACAAAACCAAAGAGAAGAGAAAGGTATAAGCTAAGCATGAGCAACAAAGCCAATTACTCCTTTTTTTTATACTAACATGGTCACCGGCTAAAACCAGCATGACTATGACCGCCTACTGACTGTTAAGTGGTCCCTACTAAATTTCTCATATATATTTTAATTTAATATATGTGATTTATTATGGTGTATTGTATTTATAGACCGACAGTATATTAAATGTCTAAGTTGATTGAAGGATGTAATTTAATCTTTTGACATTTCATAGTTTTGGAAAAATTTCACTAAGATAAGATTTCATTTTCTTACCAACATATGCTACTGTCAGATTATGAAAATCTTGTTCTAAGTACATTATTTATTTGATATATTGATGTTCCAATAAATAATAAGTATGATGTTCATGAGAGAAAGCATGTTCAAATTTAAAAAACGATATTATTAGGAGGAATATCCATGAACCTTGAACATGAATAGTAAAACGAATATAAAGAAAACACAAAATAAAAAATAAAAAAAAGTGAGAAAAAAAATTACATTTACATGGTTAGTTTTAATAAATTAAATAACTCTAAATTTCTTTTAAAGATAATTCAATAAAAAATAAATTATGTCACACCTAGGCCAAAGAAATATTTTATAAAAGAAGTTTATACAATTATGATTATTGGTGGAATGATAAAGAAAACCTGTTATATAAATATTACTAAACACATGTTTGCTTCTTGGATATATATGTTTTTTTTTTTGGTACAAGAAGGATAAAATCACAACTAAACTAGGCGAGGCCAAACCATGCCAGATTTATCATCGTGCAGCAATTGTAGAACTTCATCCGGTGGTTGCATGAAAATATACCTACCTAAAGGCCTTGAAGACATTATTGATGCTAATCTATCAACTATCTTGTTGCCCTCTCTAGAAACATTTATAATCTGAACCGTTCAAGATAGCTAAAGTAACATTTTGATAGCTTGTAGTACTGTTAAATGATGGTGCTCAGTTGAAATGGCTTGAATCAATTGGATGGTTGCAACATTATCCATCTCAAGAACCACCTGTTTCAAGCCTAAATTCCAAGATACTTGGAGACCCTCGGGTGTACCCCAAAACTCAACATTAATAACAGTACAGGATCCAATATTTTTAGTAAAACCAACTACCCAGTTACCATTTAAGGCTTAATATAACAAAAAAATCTTGTAAAATAATTCAATAATTAATTGAACCCTTAATCGAATATAAGCAATCAATTAAGTCATCAAAAAATCAACTTTCATGTCAACTCCTGACAACCGTTATGTTCACCGTATGATAAGTTAGGATTGTGTTATGTGGTAAATTTAATAAATTTTTCTTAAAATATTTAAAAAACATAAAAATTATAAATTTACGAAAACATATTTAGAAATAAAAATGGTTAAAAATGACAAAGTTAGATAAAATTATGAAAAATATAACATATTTTAAAACTTAAAAAGTATTAAGTATAAATTTATAAAACCTTAATCTGAATCCAGTTTGAAGCTTCCATCTTGTCACTTAGCAACGTTTGGTGCAATGACAACATAATAGAAGGCTAAACTGCATTTCCATCAATCACTTTGCACCCATTACTTCAATCAAAATCTTAATATCGCTTTCATGTGCACAAATTTCGGGTTTTATGTTCGCTTCATATAATTTTAATTTATTTTTATATTTCTATAATAATTTGTAATTTCAATATTTTTAATATTCTCAATTTTTTAATAATTTGTTATATTTTCATAATTTTATATAATATTTAATATTTTCCTATTTTTAAAATAATTTTTAGCAATTTTTATAATTTTTAAAAATTTAAAATTCTAAAATTTTCTAAAATTTTTAATTTTTGCAATTTTTTTTAAAATGCTATATTTTTAAAATTTTGAACAATTTTGAAAACAATTTACCAGCTTTTGCCATGTGGCACAATCCTAACGTGCCACATGGCAAACATAATGACCGTCAAAGGCTTACATGGAAGTTGGTTTTTCAATGACTTTTGATTGTTTATATTCGATTAAGAGCTCAATTAGATGTTGTTCCCCGTTGAAGGCTTAATTGATTTTTTTTAACAAAAGCCCAATTGATTATTGAATCATTTAATAGAGGTTTTTCGTTATATTAAGCTCTCATTTAAAGATCATAGAAAAGTAGAAAAAAGATAAAAGCATCATCACAATTATATTAATTATCATTAAAAAGAGTATATTAGTTTTTTCTCAATTGAATTGATATCGGTTAACATGTGACATTAGCCTAGTTAGGGGATTTATAATAAAAATATGAGTTAATATATATTTTCCCCCCTTGAATTTGTCCATTTGTACCTAATTGGTACCTAATATTTTTGAACCTATTTGATATTTAAATTTGTATTCCATCACACAATTTGATGCCTCGACATTAACACCGTTAGTCTGTGCTGACATAGCATTAATAGCTAATCAAGCAATGACATCTAACAACTTCTCAACATCCCAAGCGCCATTGATATTTTACTAATTTATATATTTTAAGGAATTTTTTATTTATGTTTGCCACATGGCATGTTGAGAGAATAACACATGTCACCGCTTAATTGGCTGTGAATGTTATATTAGCACAAACTAATGATATAAGTACAAAGGTACCATAACCGTGTGATAGAACCACAAAATACAAGTTCAATTGTCAATTAAGTCCAAAAAAAATTAGGTATTAACTAAGTACAAATGGATAAATTAAGGGACAAAATATATATTAACACTAAAAATATAGATACATCGAACACAAAGTAGATGAAAAACAAAATTTAATGTAAGAACTTCATATAATATCATGATAAGGATTTGGACGAAATCACAAAATTTTAAGTTCAAATTTTTTAAAGTATTGGGTTTAAATTCTATTATTTACATAATTTTCTATTTTATGTAATACAAAAAATATTCTATAATAATATTTATTAGGTTTAAAAATGTTATTTTTTAAGTACTTTCCTTGATTGAGTTGATGCTAAGTTAATTTATGATACTAACTCAATCACGTAAATAATAGTATAGATATTTAAAGTTTTATGTTAAATAACATTTGTACCCTATATTTTATAGGGTTAGTATTTGGTACGAAAATAAGTATTTTTTTTATTTCATAAATAGCCTTAAAAAATTGCCATGTATCTCCCTTTTTACATATATTTTTTTAATATTTACTATATCTCTATAGAACATTTGTCAATCCTTTAACTCTGCTTGTAAAGTCTAAAAATTTCACAGGCAATGTTACAAGTATTATTTCTATTTTATATGTATGATTTTTAAAGCAAATTTTATATGCATGTTAAAATTGAATATAAAAGTGCTTTTGTTGCTCCCCTACTGAATTAACAGCTGTTATTTATTTTAAAAAATATAATTACAATAGATTTATTTAATAATTAAATTATAAATGGAGTGGAAAATTAGTTATGAATAAATCTTAATCAATTTTAGATTTAATCCCTAAACATTTGGGTTTTTTTTTATGTTTTGGATTTTAATTAAATATTTTATATAAAAATAATGAAAAAAATATAATAATATTATTCCTTTCTTTAAAAATGATTTTTAAATAATTTTGTTGACCGGTTGGCTAAAGTAAAGGAAATTTTTATAAATATTTTAATGTAGTTCACAATCACATATTTATTAAGGGTTTTGTTTTGACCAACAATATCTGAAGTGGTCTTTTGGGGTTTGGAAAAAATAGAAAGGAATCTCGTAAATACAGAGAGTAATGTTGTAGCTATTTAGGTAGAGATTGTGACCGGCTATACCAGGTTGACTGCACGTGAGGGATGGGTTGCACCATGCCTGCTCTGGGGATTTTTATGACACTATCACCACATCCTGCTTTCACACCTCTCCCATCTCACCTACTTTAATTTTTTTAGGAAAATGATCACTTAATTATTAAAAATTATTTATAAAATGTTCATTAAATTATTAATAATTATTTTTAGTCACTCAATTATAAAAAGTTATAAAACATTTAACTATTCAATTTTTTTCTTTTTTGATCACTCGACTGTATTAAATTTTTGGATATTTTCATTTTTATATCAGTCAATGGGTGACTAAAAGAAGATAAAATTAAGTAGTTGGATGACTATTAATATAATCTACCCTAATTTTAAGATTGTTTTTTGTGAGGAAAACTAGTTGATTAACTGAATCCCAGTGTTGATCTAAAATGGTAATTTTGTTAATAATGTGTAAAGTAATTGAAAAAAACTAATTGATTAAATATGTTATAACCTCCAAGAAAATTATCCACATTTTGATTTCACTAGATATATATAAAATTCTTAATTTGAGTCAGATTGGTCCCAAGTATTTGAAAACCTCAGTTACCAACCTATTGGTACTACAGTCTCAGATTTCCCATATCCTAATTCATTTACATTTTGTATACTCAAATTGTAATTCTCAACTCTTCTCACTACTATCTACTTCTACCAATTTGCATCACTAAACTAATATTGTTTAACCATGGGTCAGGATTAATTAAAATTTTAATTAAAATAAGTACACTTATTAATTAATAGTATAATTACGGTGAGTAAAGATATCGTTTCCACGAGGATTACAAGTACTATTAATTACTATCTTTCTATTATTTAATCGAATGATTCGAGTGATTGATTAAAAACTAAAATTAACTAACAAACACGACAAAAAACAAAATACGAAAATAATCGAGTAACAACCAAGAAACGAAACAATATCCAGGAAAAAATTCGTCTAGATTTCATCTCACGATCAATCTAAATTATGCAATTTCTTTACTTAGTGTCTTGATCACTAGAAATCCTTAAATTATGCTAATATCTCTTTCGAGCATAAGAGCAATCGACTCTAGGTTGATTAATTGAAATTTCTTTTTTCTAATTAAAACCCCTATTATCGCATTAACCGTGCTATAAATTCCCCTATTAGATTTGACTCTAATTCGATAGATTTATGTTGTCTTATTTATAAGATTTCATGCAACTCCACTCAATTAAGCAAAATTACTCTTAAATAGGATCTATTCAACCACCAATTAAGCACATTGAATACGGATTAATAATCTAGAAATATTAAACCAAGAATTAAACACACATAATTGAGAACAAGAAACTAAGTATTTATTGCGTAAAATAAAAAATCAAACAATAGAATCCATCATAAGTTCATCTCCCCTAGGTATTTAGAAAATTAGTTCATATTAGAAAATAAAAACATCCAAGATACAATATAACCAAAAGAATTAAAGAAAATCATGATAACTTCCTAAGAAATCAACTTGGAATCTTTAATCTTGACGAAAATCTGTTTCAGAGTCAGCTTCATTGGTGTTTTTTGAGTTGTTTTCTTGAGTATTCTTTGACGGCTCTCTCACATCTTCTTATTTTTGTTATATATACACATTAGAATACCCAAATAACCTAAAAATCATGATTTTCCATTGTTCTGTGTGTAATCTCGTGAAATCGACATGACCTACCACACACCCATGTGGGTTACATGGCCGTGTGGAATGGTTTAGCCTGTGTGGCTTTTATAGCTTGCTCCGACGCCCCGGTTTTCACTCATTTTGCTCCCAATTGCTTTATTAAGCATTAAAATATGAATTTAAAATATCGGGAGTATAAAATTCACAATTAACATCGAAAAATCACCCAAAAACGCATTAAGAATGAACTTAAAATATGTTACTTTTAACACTTATCAAATATCCCCACACTTAAGCATTTACTTGTCCTCAAGCAAAATTCTCAACCCACATTCAAGTTAACTTCCCTCAATTTATTGTTTTCATTGTCAATGCCTCATGATAATCTACAGATAATCATGCATTGGAAATTCAATTAAAATGTCACTAAAGAACACAAACAATCCAAGCAGAAACTTTTAAGGCATAAAAACATAGGTGTCTCCCTTATCTCAACCATTACTTGAAATTCAAACTCAACAAGAATGAACACTTTCACTAAGGTTCACTCAAGTAATCAAGGTGTTTAAAGTTAAAGTAATGTTATTACCATAGGCTTGCTTGAAAATCAAATCTCCACCACTATAGATCAAGATGATATACTAATCAAGAGGTCTTTACAAAATTGTAATGGGGCTTAGGTTAAGGGTATGGAACATGTCAAAAGAGTTTGTTACAATCGAGAGTCAAGATGATAAGTTAACAAACAAAAAAAATCAGTTGCTGAATTAAAAAAAATTACATCAACAAGAAATAAAGAATGAATATGAGCTTTGATACAAAATATGAGACTAACGGTTTAAGCTCAAATTTTTCTTTTTTCTTTTTTTAAAATTATTTTACTTTATTTTTTTCACTTTTTTCCCCTTTTTTTGTTTTGAGAATAAAATAAAATTTAACAATACAAAAGATAAAATATAATCAGACAACTAACCAAATCAAATCTCGACAAAAAAGGGAGTCAATAAAAATGGTGATTTACAACATTAATATAGGTTTTCAGGTTAACATGAATGATTGTTAAGTAAAAAAATGTTCTAGGATCAATGGAGTTTGCTGGGGGTTAATTCAACGGGTAAACTGTTTAAAGGTTAAACAGGTCAAATCCTAAGTGTCTCTATCATCTTAGTACATCAAATCAATAATGTGGTCTCGACATGTATAACCGACACAAGTTCTTGAATAACAAATCAAATTGACATACTCACATCCAAAAATAAAATAAGCACGAAATAATATATGCTCTATATGCTCAAAAGCTCATAAAGAATTATGGTTTTGATGTTAACCTTGTAAATTTAAAATTTCAAGATAATGCTTCAGTTCAGGAAGACAACCTAAAATAATAATTTCTAAAAATGACTTATCATACTTGACTCTCTCGTGTCTTAAAGTATAAATCACAAAATGCATAAAAATCCATAAATTAATCCCAAACAGAATCAATAAAAATTCCAAATTAAAAAAAATTAACTTTAATGTTTGGTTTGAGAAAATTACTTAAACACAAATAACGATTTAGGGGCTATATCGTATAAACATATAAAATCCTCCCCACACTTAAGATGTACATTGCCCTCAATGTACAAATAAATATAATCACAATAAGCAAAATATCATAAGAAAGGGATGGAGAGAACTGAAACTGCCCTAAATTTGGATGATTGGGTCGGAATAGAGAAATCCAGAAATGTAGAAGATTCTAAATTAAGTACATGGTTCCAAGCACACTACTAATAAAATAACAAAAAAAAAAGACAAAGAGGTGGTAAAACAAATAGAACAATAGTTGAAAAAAACCATAACATTAAAGTGCATACTAAAATAAAATAAAACATATAAATCTGAAAAATAAAATAAAAAAGTAACCATAAAAATAAAATAAAATAAAATAAAATAAAAATAAAAATAAAAATAAAAATAAAAATAAATAAAATTAAATAAAGTCACTGATCGGTGTCATGTGAGATGTCTAGATCGAGAGGCGCAAATAAAACAGAGGGATCGGGTGAAGAAATATGAAAATGCTGGCACATTCGATGTAGATAGGCCTCGATACGATCTTGTTTGTGTTGAAGCTGGCTGAAGTGCTCTTAATGTTGCTGCTCAAGACAATAAATCCGATCTGACTGCCACTACTTAAGTTGGTCAATCCGCTCAGACTGTTGCTGCTTTAGGCGGTCAATCCGCTCTAACTACTGTTATTGTATGCAAAAGATATACTCAAGCGTGACCAAATGTGCAGCAGTGGAGTGACTCATAGGAAGAGTGGATCGAGCAGGGTCCGCATGTCTAAGTGAATCATCATCTGGAAACTCCTCATACTCATCTTGAGGAACTGGATGAAATATTATATACCGGTTTGGACCCGCTCCGTGTTGACAGTGAATCATCTGGATGTGGGTCATGATAGACAGCCATTGAGGGGCCATCTATCCGACCAGAATGAAGGATGTTGTCTACTTCGGAGTGTCGAGAAGCTCGAAGTCCCTTGCTAGACGAGTCATGTAGGGACCCATAAAGATATGGCCCTTCTTGTGGCGATCGAACTGGTGGCGACAATAGTGAGCCACAAAGTAAGCGACATCAATCAGGTGGCGTGTCTCCATACTCTATAAGAAATAGGTGTCCGAAGTATTGACGGCCTCTATGACCTCCTTCCGACCAATCAATATGTGAGCCAAAATGACATGAACATAGCACAAAGCCGGAGGTAAGCATGTTACCTTCGAATGACTCGGGTTATACCGTGACTCGACAAGGTTGGACCAACAGAGTGGGGCTGATCGATGGATGTGCATATAAAGTGGTGGAAAATCAGGGGTATCTATAAACTCCTCGAAATATAGTCCAAGGGCAGCTTCGAAGCTCGGGACGCTAAGGTAATGCGTCATACCTCCAAGTTGAAAAGAAATAGTACTAGGCTTATCCCACTGTGAAATAGTCGTCTGTAGAAAGAAAGTAGAGCAGAACTTCAGCGTGAGTTTGACATATGTAGGCTCCACGATAGTAAATAACTGATCCCACGGTGCCGTGTCAATCAGTACCCGAACCTTGGCAGCTAAACAAACTGCTTGTAGAGCCTTCCAATCAATGCATCAACCTATTCCCAAGGGTCACTTTAAGGTGCTGATATTGGTCCTCATGTGGACTTAGACTAAATTGGAGATAAGGGTGTCTTGTGACCGTGGTCGGGGTCGAAGATGAAAATACACTTGGTGTCTTTCATTTTTTAGAGGCAGGGAAAATGGCCTTGGTTTTGCCTTGTGTATTTGTCATTATGTACTATTAGGATCGTCCCGATTAAGCAACGAACAAGTAAAAATAGTAGAAGAAATTGAGAAGATGAACACACAAATTTAACGTGGAAAAACCCCTCAAAAGAGGATAAAAAACCACAGGCAAAGATAATTTTACTATAATGTCAAAAGAATGAAGAGTACAAAAGATGGAGATAAAAACTAAACCCCGAAAACCCGAAAAATAAAGAACCCTCAAAACGTAAACACAAAATTCTCTGAATGTGTTATGAGTTCTAATCTAATGGGTGTCTCTTAATTCTAAGATTGTAAAGGAGCCTATTTATAGGCTAAATTAGTAAGTCAAATAAACTATACTAATAAATGCTAAATATATTATACTAATAAATACTAAATCTTCTAGAAAGAAAATATATATTTGTTTAACTTGACTTGCAAGCAATCTCTTAGAATTTGGGTCACACAATTCTAACAATCTCCACCTTGACACGAATTCTTTCAATGCCATCTTTGCCAAAACCCGCCACGGGCCTATCTTGAACTATGCAGGGAATTAACTGAGTCGAATCTATGCTTAGAAGCTGGAAGACTTCTAGCCTTCGACTTGTGCACTGCCAAATCAAAACTAACCCGGGTCTGATTTTCACGAATACAGTGCCCTAACTTTTCAAAACCTGCATCCAAAAGAGAACCTCTCTTCAACGAAACGATCATACCTTTTTCCCTCCTATGACTAAGTTGCCTCCGCTTCAAATAAGTTGACTTTGACTCCGTAACAGACGAGGGACGTCCGATTTCACCGGTCACTGTAGAACCTTCTAGAATATAAAGACTGTCGGTTCTTTTACCTTTTAACAAAGCGAGAGCTCCACGAGATACTTTAATGTCGCTCGACTCGATGTTGATTCTGCATCCTTTCAAGTCTAAAATACTCAAGGAGATGAGATTCTTTCGTAAATCAGGTACATACCTGACATCTAAGAGTGTCCTAATCGTCCCATCGTGTATCCTAATTTTAACAGTACCAATACCGATTATTTTACTAGATGAATCGTTTCCCATGTGCACAACTCCACCTTCAACTGAACTGTATGTGGAGAACCATTCTCTATTGGGACACATGTGGAAAGAACATCCTGAATCTAGGATCCACTCAAACGTAAGCTTGGAGTTATCGCTCGTTGACACTAACAAGAAATCATCACCGCCTTCATCGACCAAATTAGCACCAGCTACATCTTCCTCGTTACTCTCAGCAGCTCTTTTATTTCGCAGTTTATAACAATCTACTTTGACGTGACCTAACTTTTTGCAATAGCGACACCTTTTGTCTCGTTTCTTTGATGCTACCAAAACGGAAGCTGGTCTATCTGCTTTGCTATTCAAATCAAACTCATTGTCGAGTTTGTCTCTACTCAACAAATGACCCTTCACATCTTCGAACGAGAGTTTGTCTCTGTCATAAATCAGGGTCTCCCTGAAAGACTTGTATGAAGAGGGTAAAGAGCACAATAATAGCATAGCTTGATCTTCATCGTCAATATGAACCTCAACGTTCTTTAAATCATTTAAAAGAGTAATGAATTGACTGATGTGATCTTTAAGAAGCTCACCTTCGTTCATGCGAAACGTAAATAGACGTTGTTTCAACACTAAACGGTTAGCCAGAGACTTAGTCGCATAAAGAGTTTCTAACCTTTTCCACAAGGTGAATGAGGTCTTCTCCATCAATATCTCCTGCAATACAGTATTCGCGAGGCACAACTGGATTGCAGACAAGGCCTTTTCATCAAGCTCTTCCCATTCTGTTTGATTTAGATTCTCAGGCTTTTTCCCTGTAACAACCTTTTTCAAGCCATTTTGAACTAGAATTGCCATCATTCGAACTTGCCATAGATTGAAATTTGTCTCACCATCGAACTTCTCAATTTCAAACCTTGTTGCTGCCATCTCTGACCGGGCTGATCTATGAAAGTTAAACTAGCTCTGATACCACTTGTTAGGATCGTCCCGATTAAGCAACGAACAAGTAAAAATAGTAGAAGAAATTGAGAAGATGAACACACAAATTTAACGTGGAAAAACCCCTCAAAAGAGGATAAAAAACCACGAGCAAAGATAATTTTACTATAATGTCAAAAGAATGAAGAGTACAAAAGATGGAGATAAAAACTAAACCCCGAAAACCCGAAAAACAAAGAACCCTCAAAACGTAAACACAAAATTCTCTGAATGTGTTATGAGTTCTAATCTAATGGGTGTCTCTTAATTCTAAGATTGTAAAGGAGCCTATTTATAGGCTAAATTAGTAAGTCAAATAAACTATACTAATAAATGCTAAATATATTATACTAATAAATACTAAATCTTCTAGAAAGAAAATATATTTTTATTTAACTTGACTTGCAAGCAATCTCTTAGAATTTGGGTCACACAATTCTAACATGTACCTAAAAGAAGAATTGGCAATAAGATGTATCAAGCTATTGTCGATACATATCATAAACCATGAAAACCAAAACAATATAAGGTCCTAACTATATGTCCTAAATGATTCATATTCAACAATAATAGAAAGCACCATCAATCAGTGAAATACCAAAATCAATTAAAATAGAGCAGCAATATTAAAATAAACTAAATTTAAACAACAAGTTAAGCAAAACTAATCTAAAATTTATGCCAAACAAAACAGTCAGAGGATGAAAAAAATAAAAAATAAAAAAGAAACTAAAATTAATAATAATAGCCTAGAATAATAATAGTATTAAAAAATTAATAAGAATAATAAATAAAATAAACAAAAGAAATGGATGTTTAGGTGTGTTGTTATCGATGATGGCATGAGTGGGTGGTGTCTGACGATGACGCGAAGGAAAATGGAGGGACAACCGATGATGAAGAGGATGATGACATGAGTAACGAAGGAAGGAGGGATTGGGTTTAGTTGGGTTGTTCGACGGTTTTGAAGGTGCGAGGGAAAGGTAAAGGGGTGGACGACTAACGAGAAGGACGAGGTACAACAGTGATGAGGTTTTGAATGAACTTTGGTTGGGGGAAAAGGGGACGAGTAAGATGGAAGGTGAGGGGGAAATGGTTACCTGTAGGAGTGTGTGATGGAAATGGCGGTGGTTCGGTCGGCGTAGAAGAGCAGCGGTATTGTGTGTGAGGAAGAAATGGTACAGAAATGGGATAAATTGTGGTAACAGGTTTAAACAAAATACAAAGGGGAATGAAAGGGTTAGGGTTTCAGATTTAAAAAGAATGCATGATAATGTGTTTGGCTTGTGTTGGGTCACATGGCCATGTCATGCAATTGTGTATACCTATGAGGCTATGTGAGTCTTAAAAAAATTAAAAATTTCTCCAGTGTTCACACGGTTTATGACACATCCGTGTGTCTAGGCTGTGTACCCCACATGACTATGTCATCAGGCCGTGTGTCGTGACCTAGATCGTGTGGTGTCGTCGTTCATTTCTCTCACGACCGTGTATAGGGGCATGTGGGTCACACAGCCGTGTCGATAGCCTGCGTGACTTCACTTAGACCTTGTGTGTCCAATAAAATTTAAAAATTGGCTTTAGTATTCACACGATCCATGACACGCTCGTGTGTCTAGGCCGTGTGTATTTATTCCACCTGTGTAGGTGTATTGTTTGCTTCTCCCACGGTCGTGTATAAGGGCGTGTGTGTCACACGACTATGTTGCCAGGTTGTGTGACTCTTTTGGGTAGTGTGGCTCCTAAATTTTCATTCTTCGTGTGCATATGAGTGTGTGCCATGCCGTGTAGGCCATACGACCGTGCCTCTAGGCCGTGTGGTCTATCCCAAGCCATGCAGTTTATTTTTGAAGTTAAGAAAAATAAATGTAAGTAAATAAGAAACTAAGTATGCAATATGTAAGTAAATAAGAAACTAAGTATGCAATCAAAATTAAATGAAATAAAAAAACAACACTCGGGTTGCCTCTCGAGAAGTGCTTATTTGGAGTCTAATCTTGAATTTCTCTTTCACGTGCATGATTAATTCATATTTTGGAGCCGAAGCTCCTCTATCTTGTTTTCAATATCACCACCAAGATAAAGTTTGAGTCGATGACTACCTTGAATGTGCCGTATTCAAGACGTATTCCCTCTATTGTGCCATATGGAAAGAAATTAATTTTGACTTCCTAGGTGTTCTAAGTGGTTTAGATCTGTCCTAAATTGATTAATTAGATATTTAGAATAAATTTCAAGCAATGAAAATGAGATCAAATCAAGAAATTTAGGTTTCGACTTAACTAGTCAAAATTTTCGGTTTAAGATGAGCTAGATTGGAACTATTTTTTTTGTTGTGTTTGTGGCTGTTAATGACTTGTATGTATTGTGTGTTTTATGTATGAGATGTCTTGGATTCATCGGAGCCCTCTACGAGCAAGGTGAAGCTTGTTTAAACTTTCGGCTAGTAAGCGAAAGCAAGACCGGTGAGTGTTTTGGAGTCGTTGCTGGTATGCATGATTCATTATGTTAATCGAGAGCTTAGGTTATCCTAAACACCTACCCTAAGTTACGAGAGTAAGCTTCCTTACTTCCTTTGCTATGCTTTTGCGAAAAAAATGTCGAATGAGATTAAGTGTGATGTTGATGTGTCAAAACAATATGTGATATAGGTTAAATTCAAGATATGATATATAATTTACTGGTTAAATGCACATACAAGAGATCTAATGTGTTTGTGGCTCTTTGAGCATTGTACTATTACTTGTAAGTGCCTTAATTGTGAATATGGTAAGCATGCTATGTGAATGTCTTATGAATGTGACTATGTTGGTTGTGAACAAACTAAATGCGCATAATCAATAAATAAATATGTGTAATTGTGAATATTTTGGCCTTGTCATATCTTGAAACCATTGGATATAGTTGACGTCGATAGGATTGTGAGTACTCACCTTTGTGTTTTGTGATCGGGCGATTGAGGCCCTGGGACAAGATGGAGAAATAAGAGAATGTTGAGTTATGCTCCATTCAACGAGACATGTTTGATATGTTGGAGAGTGTTTAGCTTAATGCTACAAAATTAGCTAAGATTTACCAATCAGATTAAAATGATTCTTTCTTTAATTTTCTTAAAAAGATTTCAGAATTGAAAATCACTTTTTTACTTGCTTTACATGTATGTTCGCATGTTTTGGATGTGAAATATCGATTGTGCCCCTATCTTTTAATTCCAGTAAAATACGTTAGGAAAGCATGCAACTAGGTTCTAAACATTTGCCTATGATTATGTATGAGCTATTATGCATGAGACATTCGCTGATGGTTAAACTGGTAAATGAACAATTAATTCTATATGAAAAATGTTGTGTTGTATTTTAGGTCACTTCGGTGACTAATGTGTTGTGTCAGATTCGGGTCGGACCATCTTAACCGATTTTGGGGTATCACAAGAGTTGAATTTTCATTTAAAACTACTATTTAAAGAAGACCCAACCAATTTGAAGTCATAGATTTCCAATCCACGATGCAAGGAGATCATTAGTGTAATACCCAATTTTTGCCCAGGCCCGATAAATATAAAAAATCAAATATTAATATTAAAAGTCCAAAGTTCATCTTACAAAATCAAAAAAATAATAAATTAAAGCCCAAAATAAATAAACCCATTACACTAGCCCAAACCCTAACCCTAACCCTAACCCAAAACCTAAATTTAATTTAGCCCACTAGCCTAAATACCCCTAGCCCAATAAGCCCAACCTAAACTAAAAACAGAACCAAAAACCCTAGCAGCATCCAGCTCATAGCGCCGCAAGTCCTCCCCTGCGCGTTCTGCGCCTCCACGCGTGTGCTGCGCCTCTGCGCGCGTGCCCCCTCCGAGCTTGTACCTGCACAGCAAAAATGGCAACAAACAACACAGGCAAGGAAAAAAAAGTAAGAAAATCAAAAATCGCAAATCAAGGTCAGCAAATAACAGAATATATTTTTATTTTCTTGTTTCATTTCGGCTATAAAAAGCCATTGAAAATTTGTAAGGAAAAAAATTCGAAAATCAATAAAAAAACAAGTATTTCACAACATCAGTCAAAGAAAAGAAAAATAAAATAGAGATTAAAGATATCAATTTATTTTCTTTGTTTCTTCTTTTCTTCGATTCAATTTATTTATTTATTTTTTGTACAGAAAGTAAAGGAAAAAAAGGAAATTACCTTTGCCTTCAAATCCATGCGAGAAAGAGCCAAAAAGCCTTTTGGGGTGAGGTTCCGACCATTGTTCACGGTGGAATCGTGGCGGATGCGCGGCGGCTAGGGTTGGGTTTCAAAACCCTAGCAGAGGAGAATAAAAGGGGATAAGTTTTTTGGGTCAAATGGTAGAAAATGATTTTTTTAAAATAAAATGTTGATTTTATAATAAGTCTGAAACGACGCCGTTTAGAGCCTAATTCAGTGGCCCTAAAATGGCACCGTATAAGGCATGATCCGCACGGTGACCCGACTTGAAGGAAGGATCTGCGCGTTTTGATTAATGAGTTATTTACAACCCTAGTCCCTACGTTTTTTTATGGTTTGGCAATTAAGCTTATTTTATTTCTAATTTTGGCCCTTAAATTTTATTTTGATTTCATTTTAGCCTCGCGTAAAGTGCTGCGTTTTGGAAGACGGGGATATTTTCCTCTTTAGTCCCTCCTTGTTATTCGCGCACTCAATTCGGTCCTTTTTATTTTATTTATTTTCAGATTTGCCCCAAACGTTTGCTTTAGGCTTAATTTAATCCTTTTTGTTATATGTTTTTTATTTTATAATATATTTTTAATTCACTTTTGATAAACTACTACATTTTTATATGAAAATATTTTATATAATATAATACTATTATATATATGCATATAATTTATATTAAATTATGTTTACTTTATATATTATTGATTTCATATTATAATTATTATAAACTATAAGTTTTCTTTTAAATTATATATATTTTTTAAAACCTATTTTTATATACATAATTTATATTAAGTTATTTTCATTATACATACGTACATACATAATATATTGCTGATTTTGTATTATTATATATCTTTTTAGCTATCTTTATATATATATATATATGTGGTTTATTTCCTTAAAAAAAACTCTATTTTATTATAATTTGTTTATCTCAACTTTTTGTATATATATTATCATTTATATTATTATTATGTTTTTCAATTAATATGTAATACTTATTTAGGTTAAGATATATATTGTTTTGTATATTACATATTTTGATTTCATACTTGTACAGTATTTACTTTAAAATTTATTTTTATACTCCTATTTCATATAGCATTTATTTTTTTAACTCTATTTTTGGATTTAAAAAAAAAATTCTCATATGTATATATTATTTGTTTTAAATTTATTTTAACATATGGTTTATCGATTGTAATTTTCCTTCTTTCATGCAATTCGTTTTTAGTTATTTTAAAACTTGCACAATTTCATGTGTGTTAATTTGCTTGGTGCCTTGATTGACTTTTAATTCATTAACCTTTGAATGTTAGCATAAGATATGATGTGAGACTATTGCTATATATATGTATACCTTAATTTGCTCATTTGCATTTACATTGTTATTTATATTCCTGCTATGTATTATTATGCCATGCATACAATTACACTCTTATTTCTCGTTATCGTATCGTGAGCCAAATTCCAATGTATGTGATCATTATTAATTTTTTTCTTTATGTCAAGCTAATCAACTAAATACATTTTGAGTTGGCTTTATAATGCGATTCGAAGTTTTGAGAAATCGTACCCTAACTTACAGGGTCTCGATTTTCTTGTTAACTCGAAATGACCTTTTTTATTTTCAAAAACATATGTTTTTAATAAAATTAAAAGCAAGCTACATATCGTCTTTGGAACTTCGAGGTCTCGTACTTTAACTTACGGGGTTTCGATTTTCTCGTCGAACTAAAACGGCTAAACATTTCTTATTTTTCAAAATCGCTAAATTTCAATAAAGTTTTTGAAGGTTAGCTTATTCTTGAGAATTCAAATGTTGCATCCTAACTTACGGGGTACGACATTTTGTTGCCTTGAGGCGAGAAAGCCTTTTACACACGTTCAAATTTATCCAAACGTTGTTTTTTTTCCTTAAAAATTATATAGTATTAATAAAAGGGGAATCGTTTTTTTTAATATTGGATTTTCATCATTCGATTATTAGACATCAATTGATCAATTAGGTACCAATTTTGGTCTTTCGAGGGTGCTAACCCTTCCTCGTACGTAACTGACTCCCGAATCCGTTTTCTTTCTAAAACTCATAGACCAAAGTCATTTTCAAAGGTGATCTGGTCACACTTCAAAAAAAAAAAAAATCGGTGGCGACTCCCAATTTTTATTTTTTAAGTCGACGCTAATTTTTGTTTTAAAAAAAGTGGTTTCGACAATTAGTAAAGTGTGGGAATAATCATTGGTAGGTTAACTAGCTTATTATTAACATGTAAAATCAAAATAACTGGTTCTTCCTTGAGGATTTGGAATTAGAAATTTTTTGGTAATATAAAGGAGGGAAGACACTTAAAGAATAAACCTATTTTGGTTTGAAGTAGCTTGGAGATGAAAGATGATAGAAAAAAAAAAAAGAAGAGAAAATGAATTATGTGATCAACTTAACTTGGAAGAGGAATATGTCTAATTGCATTGGATGTAGAAATCTAGGATCCAACGAAAAACATACACATGACCGTAATAACATGGTTTTTCCATGCAATGATAAAAAGGAGAAGGGCATGGAACCACGTTATGGGCGCTAATAATGCTTTCGAGGAATCTAACATTTGATTTATTGGTTAAGGGTGTTTGCTATATGTTTAAGGTCATGGAATTGATTTACATATCGTGCTTGTATGTTAGTATGTAATCCTTTTATTCAGATATGATAGGATGAATTTAAATTTGAATATATAACTTTTTTTTTATTAGAAAAAAGGTGTTTTAAGTTGATTAAGGATTAGAATTGTTTTAAGACGAATGCTAGTTAAGGGAGAGGTTTAATTAGATGAACTGATCAAGAATTGCTACGGCATGCATGTATATGATCTCTGATCAGTGTGATCAACGTTATTCGTTGATCACAACCGTTGAATCAATCGATCATACACTGAAGTTGGATCCAGGAGATAACAATGGACCAAGTCAAAAAGTTCAAAACAACGTGGGACTATCACTATCAGTATCTGGTCATTAACTGTCGAACCCCACTAATCAAACCCCACGCAAACTAACATAACTGCCATCTCCCACTTTCGCTTCCCTTATAAACTTGAAACAAGTCTTTGATTTCTCACCCTTTCTCCATCTACTCCCTCAAATTCTACAACATTTCAAGCTTCTTGATAAAAAAAATGTCTTCCTTTTCACTTCAAAATCTCTTCAAATTCGCATTGTTTTCTGTGGTTTTCATCTCCATGGCCACCCTCGCAATTGCTTCTTTTCAGTTCAGAGTTGGTGGGGAGGGAGGATGGACTAAACCAACTGGAAATGAACCTGAAACTTACAACGAATGGGCGTCCAGGAACCGTTTTCACGTTGGAGATTCTCTTTGTAAGTTTACATACATACATACATTTATAGTTATATAATTTTGCTTATGTTTGCTTGTATGTTATTAGATTTCAGGTACAGCAATGACTCAGTGTTGGTGGTGAACCATACAAGCTACACTAACTGCAGTGTTTCGAACCCAATCCTTAAGTTCAAAGATGGGGATACGGTTTTCGAGTTCGATAGGTACGGGTTTTTCTACTTCATCAGCGGGGAGCGAGGTCACTGTAAAGCTGGTCAGAAACTGATCATTCGAGTAATGGTGCACCCTGCGATGAGCTCTCCTCAGCCGGCGCAGTCGCCCATGGAAGATGGCGGATCCAACGACGATGGGGATGGTTGGGATTCGATTTGGGGACCCCCACCGCACAATTCCACCATCAAGCAGGCGGTTGCATCGTATTTCATGACGGCTCTGGGGGGAATGCTGGTTATCATGTATTTGCTCATGTAGTTATTAATATTGTTGGTTTCATTTGATATTCTTAAAAAAAAAAAAACTATTTGTGCTTTTCTGTTGTTTTTAGACTGTTTATGTCGTAATTTGCTATAGTTTACTTCTTTTGCTTTCATTAGTACCCTTTCTGGTAAGTTTATATATGTTGAGCAAGCTTTGTGTAGAATATAAGTTTTATTTCGAAAAGAAATTCTCTATGCAATAATGTAGAGAGGAGTGGTTAAAAATTGCCATGAAATTCCAGTTACACTGAACGTGAATGAGGGAGTTGGGATTAAAAAGACGTGAAATTATTAAATATAGGGTGCAATTCAAGTCATAAAAGGTTTTGATTTGAAGGAATTCAATCCAATTCCATGTTTTCACTTCAAATATCTACTTAATTGGCTGCTAACAACAACCAAAAAAATAAAAATAAACATTTACTAAAAGTATTAGACTTAATGGTAAACATATTAAACGAATATTTAAATTTGAATATCTTGTTTTAGCTTGAGATGAACTCTAATAGAAAACTTTCCATACTAATTACAAAATTATTAATTAATCTTGCCAGCTACTTATTTTTTAAAGTACTATAATGTTGGAATTCAAGTAGCTGGAGATTCATTTGACGATGATAAAACCCAGACCAAAGTTTTTGGAGCCAACCCCAGTAGCCTCAATCAACAACTTGTCCAAAGCTCCAAAGTACGGAGCAGGCTAGGCTGCAAGGTTCCTGGTTTCAGGCCCACTGGGCTAATTAACTCCCCCTACTGGCCTCTAATATTAACCCATTTAAAATCTTGAGTAACCCATAAAACTGTCACTTAAAATGTGTTCAATCTTTCCAAAAATTCCATAAAAAAAGGAATAAGGAAGAAGAAAAGGTGTTTTTAATCTAAGCTACAGTAACTCAACTCAAAGCAACTTACCCTTATTTGTTTTGTTGTTGATGAAGTCCTTGGTTGTCTGTCACTGTCCAGCTTCGACCCTGGAATGGCATCTGACGATGGGGTAGCAGTTTTCACGCACACCAACTTAGGCACTCACTTGGCCATCGCTGTCTCTCCCAATACCACTGTCGGAGATTTTCACAGTAAGCTTACAGAACAAAAAAAACCTGAAAACCCCATCACCTTTTCTTGATTCCCATTGAATATTACTGTCTTTTTTTTTTCTTGGTTTTCTTTACAGTTTCCCAGTTGCAAAGTTGCTGCTTTATGGATTACAGATATCAGTTGCCAAAAAAAAAAGAAAAAAGAAAGAAGGCATTTTTATTATTATACGAACTGGGAATTTTTTATCATAGTCATTTTAAACAAAATTGATACCCGAAAAATCCTCCTTTTCATGACTCCATATGAAAAATTTCATTTTCCCATTTCCCCTCTCCAAATAGTTTATCAGAATTGTGAGATAATTGCATTTTTTTTTTTTTGCATTCGTGTTGTTTCATTGCTGCTTATGGATCATTGGTAGATTAGAAATTGTACAACTTAAAAACTTGATCAACACATTAACACTATTACTATCAATGCAATGATTTGTTATTATGATAGCTTCTTCAAAGTGTTAAAAACATGGTGAGACATTCTGATGATTTAACATTAGATGAAATGCTTTGTTATTTAATATGTGCCAAAATCTTAATGTGTAGGGGAACTTGAGAGAACACACCATGCTTGTTTTCCTGAATTGGGAAAGATTGAAGTTCATGCATTAATGGTAAAGTTCATATTCAATCCTTTCTTTCTTAATTTTATGTCTATCGACGGGTTGTTTTCTCAAACACAAGTACTTGTCTAATGCACCGGAGTCAGACACCAGTACTTCAAGAATAATGAAGAATCAGAGCAGCATAGTTTTCCTCTGCTATTTTACTTATAACTTGTTTGTATGTTCTGCCTTTTGTCTCTAAGTAGGTAAGGCGAAAATCATGTTTTTATCATCTGCCTTCATCTATGCCTATAAAGTATGCTTTCCACCATCAAGTTGGAACATGGTTCCTCCATATTGAAGCAAGGAGTTTAAAAGATTCAGGCAGTCCATGCTTATCAAACTTTGCAGCTATCAAAGTTGGAGATCATAAATGCGATGGCAACCATCTAACCGGTTCTCTTGTTCGAGATACCAGAGAAGGGACCACAATATGTAGAGGTAAGAAAAAAAGTAACATCTCAGTGTATCTGGATGATGAAAATGAGGCAAGTGGTAGAATCTCAAGTTTTAATCCCTTAATCTTCACTTCTGACTATGTGAGGTTGAATCTGCAGATGCGGCAGAGTGGAATTCGGGTTCAATGACGAAGAATCAAACTAATATTTCACCGAGAGCTATAACTGCTGACGGTGTCATCGATGGATGCCTATTGAACTGCAGTGGAGTGAGCCAACATCCAAGTTCTACAGGCAGTGGTAGAGCCATGCAGGGTCTACCAGAAGAGCAACTGAGAACCAAAGCGGACAATGGTTACTGCTCGAGTGCCTCGTCGCCGTTTACAGTGCGAACACCCCCAAAGCAATCATTGTTTTTGACACCAGTGGACCGAACCACCAGAATTCGAAGAGATAGGTTCGGAAGTAGTGGAGTTGGGAAGCGAATTATTCTAGCATCGAATAACATTAGAATTTCTGATAAAAAAAGGCCTATAACTCCTCTTAGCAATATCAGAGATGGGAAACTGTTATGCTGCAAGAATTTATGTCGGGCAAAATTTTTAGTGTTTGAGATGAGTGACAGTGATGAAGAGGATGTCGATGCATTGTAATTTAAATGTGTATTGGAATCCCAACATTGCTTCACATGCAGGGGGGTCCATTGCAGGGTATCTCTGGTCCACAAAGGATTCAGATTCACAAGGTATATGAAGATGTTAACAAGGCAAAACAAATGGTACTAATCTTAAAAGTGTGTTAGAAATGGAGGGGAGGGTGGTTGCTAGTGGCGGTATTTGATTAGAATGGGAAGCTTCTCAACAAGAAATCTATTTGGGGTTGGATAGCAGAAAAGGATTGTATTGTTTCTTGACGAAACCACACAGAGCTATTTGTCTTTCTGGATTACCACATGTCCTTAACTTTTGCTTATAAGGTAGTTATTGTTTTCGTATTAAATTATCCCTCCTTTTCTATTTTCTCATACTATAATTTCAATGTAACGTGATTGTCAAAAAACAATTACTTTAGAATGGCTGATATACATGGAGTATATTAATTAAAATCCTAGGGAAGTCATTTTTTGGTTATTATAATTATAAATTTACTATTATTAAATAAAATAAAATATTTATGTATTTAATTTTTATATTAAACTTTAATCTTAATAAATATTTAGATTAAATATTTTAAAATTAAAATTTAATTGATAATTTTTTTTTACATTTTTTTGAACCTGAGTGTAACATAATTTACTTTGAATATTGCAAAAAAAAAATAATTTACTTAAATATAATACATAGCTATTTTAAAATTTGACACATTTATTTTATCTATTCTATTTCTAAATGGGCTTTGAAATTAGTCACACTTATCTTATTCTATTCTACTTTTAAATTGTCTTATTCTATTCTACTTTTAAATGGGCGATTAATCATTTATTCATTCTCCAAAATCATTCCAGTCAAATTTTGTGTCACATACAACAAACTATAATTCAAAGGTAAATAATGCACAAACGTTTTTTATCAAATGAATTTTAGAGCTAAATCTAAACCTTATTTTTTTTCCCTTTTGTTAGTAAATATTTATAAATACTATAATAAAATTAAATTTTCAATTAATATACCGAAAAGAAAAGAGAAAGAAGCAATAGAAAATAAATATAATATGTCAATAATATAATATATAGATTATTAAATATGCATATAAAAGTAAAATATAAAAATACTTACTTTTGAAGAATTCGTTGGATTACTAAGGAGGAATGAGGGAATAACTTTTTTATTAATAGACTGATACCCTATGCTAATATAAATTAGGGTTACATTTATCTTAATATATATTTGTTAAACTTTCCAATCTACATGGGAAATTAACTTTTCCACCTTTTATTATGGAATTGTCATGTTTATCATATTCATGAGTAAATAACTCCCTAAAACAAGTTAGATTACAAGAAAAATAAATAAAATTTGACATATTAAAAATGTTAGAAACTTTCCAACTGATTAAATTCCAAAAAAAGTAAACACTTTCCATTATACCAAACGCTATCAATGATTGGATGTATTGTGTTTGTTTTATATGTGGGAGGGAAAGTGAAGGAGAAAATCTCTCATTTTCTCATGTATTGTGTTTGTTTTATATGTGGGAGGGAAAGTGAAGGAGAAAATCTCTCATTTTCTCATGTGTTCTTTCAAATATTTTTAGTACTCAATTTGGCAGAAGGTGAGAGGTAAATGAAATATAATAATATTTTATTTTTAAAACATCATTTTTACCCTTTATTTATTTCAATGATTTTTTTATTTTAAATTTTTTCAATTAATACATTGAAAATTTCCTTTTTTTTAATACTTACTACTTTGTTGTTAATGGTTCTATAATTTTTTAAATTATATGTAATACCCCTCACTCGGTCTGGTTATCGGATCCGAGCTATAAGGTGCTATAACAATTAACAGAGTAGTATACATACATTTTAAGCTTAAAATAAATTTAATTAAACAATAAAAGCATTGCATAACCCATGCACAATATAGTTCACAACTAATCCGAGTCTTAATCGAGCTTACGAAAACTTTAAAGTTGACCCGAAAACAAACAAGGATTAAATTTCAATATTTCCAAAAAGGTAAAGACAAACATGTAAAACAGGGGTTACGTGTATCTGAGCTATGTAACTCTCTAAAGCTGTATGCATCAAGATACAAAAATTCAACGAATATTGTATGGCCATGTGACCAGTCTGTGTAGAAAATTGTAACTGTGTAAAATTTGAGACACACTGCCATGTGACTAGACCGTGTAACTCATTGTGGCCGTGTGGGTCAAATTTACAAACCTTCAAATAAATTCACACGACTGCATGGATGGGCCATGTAACAAACTGAAACCATGTGGAAGCCTAAATGACCAAAGCTATAGTAATCATAGGGGCATGTAGCCAACCCATGTGACAATTGGAGATCGTGAATACATATGGTTCATCATTTAGAGAGCTCACACAGCCATGTCACTTGTTCGTGTACGACATATAGTCATGTGGAGCAAAAATATGTCATTTATGCATGATACAATCCTACCCTTAAAAATGACTCTAAATGCATTTTTGGCCATTGAGTTTCTCAAAAACCTGTCAAAAACCTGTTAACAACATGCCATTTAAAATATCGCTAATCTTCTAACCAATATGCCAAATAATGGCACCATTTCACAAACAAAACATAATCAAAACACTTTCTCAATATACATATATACAATTTCATAAACACATATAATGAACATAAAACCTCTCCCATTTCATTTACTTCTTTCAAATTGACACAACTTTACTTAAGCTAAGTGTTACCATTCAATAGAACTCATATTGACAATTTCAGAATACATAGACAACACAAACTCCACAATAACATCCCTAAGTACTTGCCAAATTATATAAAAAAAGGAGCACAAACTATCACATCCCAAAAATCGGGTTAGAAGAAATTGAATTAGTGAATTGGAAGTTTTTTACACCTTTCTTGGCCGAATCTTTTACTATCGTTACAGTTGTAAGAAAATTTGATATCATATGTAGTATTAATATGTCAGTAACAATGATAATGTAATACAATGCAGTAGCAGTAACACAACAGAATACCTATAATCAGACAAGGTTAAAAATTAGAAGAAGAATTTGGTCGAGGCCTGTATAAATAGTTTCCTTAAGATAGATTCGTCCTTTCTTTGGTGCTTTGAGTAACGTTGGACGTCTGTCTCCCAGGATAAAACAACAAACGATCACATTAGTAGCACAATAACAGTGATCAATCGAAAACAATCTTACCTTTCTTTATTACCAGGAGAAATGAATTTAAAAGGAATTTTTGATATTGATAGTTTTGATGATATGTTTTTGAAATCTCCTAACTTGGCTTTATATAGAGGAGAGGAAATAAATGAAGAGATTTGTTGAAAAATTAATAGACATGAGTGAATAGAGACAATGAATGAAAAAAATTCAATATTAAACCAAGAAATACATTTTTTCAAAAGATACAACTGTATGGAAAACTGCAATATTAAACTAAGAGATACAATTATCATTCATCACTCAATAATTATTTTCCAACAATCCCCCACATGAATGAAATTGATAGATCAACGAGACTTAAAGACTCAAAGAGGTGATAGATTCTACGTTCGATATTTGCATAGGATAGGTAGGAATCAACCATTGTAAAAATATATTTACTTTACTAGCTGACCAGTAGATGTGATATCCTTGAACTGTTTTGCCGTTTGTGTAAATGATGATATTCCTCACGCAAATACCTCACTGACTATATTTTTGGTTCTCATGGGTATGTTCATAAGGACGTGAACATCCTCTGGTTCTACAAGAGCTTAGAGAATTATGCCTCAATAGTCTCTTTAAAGCTACCCCACTTCACTCTCACATAGGTGGCTTATGTTATCCGTTTCACCAAAATAGACAATGGTCATTAAAAGCATTGCTTAACCTTTTCTACATTTTAATCACTATTTTCATCATAGGAATGGACTCGAGATATGTACCCCCACAATGACTTCAAAAGGTCTATGCAAGTAGGTTGTCCCATTGAACCTGATCTTGAGATCTCCAGTCAACTAGGTTGAGTTTTCCTTCACATAGAGCCTTAAATATTCATGGGCTTTAGTCCCATTCCTTTCTATGTTTTATCAACTTGATCTCGGTTTAACCTTTTGGTTAGCGGATCCACAGTGTTATCTTTTGATTTTACAAAATCAATAGACATAACTCCAGTTGAGATCAATTGTCTAACGGTATTGTGTCGACGACGTATGTGTCTCGACTTACCATTATAAATTACGTTCTATGCTCTACCAATTGTTGTTTGGTTATCACAATATATGCATATTGTGGGCATATGCTTTGGCCATTCAAAAATATCCTCTAAAAAGTTTAGTAGCCATTCTGCCTCTTCTCTAGATTTGTCTAGAGCTACAAACTCAGATTCCTTTGTGGATCTGGTTATAATCGTTTGCCTTGAGGATTTCTATGAAACAACTCCTCTTCCCAATGTGAAAATATAACCACTTGTGCCTTTGCTATCTTGAATATCAGATATCCAACTAACATCGGAGAATCCTTCTAACACAGTAGGATCTCTGGAATAATGTAATCTGTAGTTTTGAGTATATCTGAGATATCTCAGTACCCTCACAATTGCTTTCCAGTGGTTCTCCCCTAGATTGCTTGTGAATCTGCTTAAACTGCTTACAGTGAAAGCAATATCACGTCTAGTGCAACTCATAAGGTATATTAGATTACCTATGACTCTTGCATATTCCACTTGGTCAATACTTTCACCTTTGTTTTTGGACAGATGTTGATTTATATCTATCGGAGTTCTGGCTACACCAAAATCATCCTTGCCAAATTTATCAAGAATCTTATCTATGTAGTGTGATTGAGTCAATAAGAGACCTTCAGATGACCTTTTGATTTGGATGCCCAATATTACGTCAGCAAGTCCCATATATTTCATATCAAATCTTGAATTTAATAAGTTTTTGGTATGTTTTACCATTTCATTGTTACTTCCAACAATGAGTATGTCATCAACATATAAATGTAGAATTACATATCTATCAACAGTGGTTTTGATTACATATCCATCAACAGTGGTTTTGACATACACACACTTTTCACACTTATTAATTTTAAATCCATTTGATATCATGACACTGTCAAACTTTTCATGCCACTGCTTTGGTGCTTGCTTAAGTCCATACAAAGATTTTACCAATCTACAGACTTTTCTTTCTTTTCCCTAGAGCTACATGACCCTCATGTTGTTCCATGTAAATCTCCTCATCAAGATCTCGATTGAGAAAAGCTGTCTTAACATCCATTTAATGAACTTCTAGATCCCGCAAAGCAACAATAGCAAGTATCATCCTTATAGAAGTTATTCTTGATATAGGAGAAAATGTATCAAAGTAATCAATGCCTTCATTTTGTCTATAACCTTTTATAACCAATCTGGCGTTATACTTATCAATTATTCCATCTACTTTCATTTTTCGTTTGAAAATCCATTTAGAATTTAGTGGTTTAATTCCTTGAGATAGATCCACTAATTCCCACATATGATTTTTCATGATGGAATCAATTTCACTTTTGATAGCATCTTTGCAAAAAATGCTTTCAAATGAGCATATAGCTTCACTATAAGTTTGAGGTTCAGTTTCTAGCATATAGGTTAGAAAATCTGATCCAAAGGACTTTTCCACCCTTGCCCTTCTACTTCTTCTTAGTTCTGCATTGACTTTAACTTCTTGTTGAAAGTTTTCACTATCAATAGTTTTTGAAGTTTGTTTTGTTGAAGTTGACCCATCTTTCCTAGTCTTACAAGGGAATATATTTTCAAAGAATGAGACTTTTTTAGATTCCAATATCGTATTCTTGTGAATTTCAAGATTCTTTGATTCATGTACAAGAAACTGGTATACATTGTTGTAGTGTGCATAACCAATGAAAATAAAATCTACCGCTTTAGGGCCTATTTTCATTTGCTTCGGCAAAAGAACCATTACCTTTGTAAGACACCCCCACATTTCAAGTAGTTGTAGGAATGTTTCCTGCCCTTCCATAACTCATATGGTGTTTTGTTCTTTTTCTTATGAGGCACCTTATTTAAAAGGTAATTCGCTGATAAAACAGCTTCCCCTACATGTTTTGTCACAACCCAGAACTTCCTAGCATGGCGTTCATCATTTCCTTTAGGGTTTGATTTTTACGCTCTACTACTCTATTGGATCGAGGAGAATATGGTGGTGTCACTTCATGAATAATACCGTGTTGTGCACAAAATTTGCCAAATGGTTAAACATATTCACCACCATGGTTACTTCTCACCCTCTTAATTCTTTTATTAAGTTGGGTTTCAACTTCTTGCTTATAGAGAATAAATTTCTCTATAGCTTCATATTTGCTTTTAAGCAAATATACATAGCAATATTTTGTGCTATCATCAATGAAGGTAATAAAATATTTATTCTCTGCTCTAGTTTGAATAAACTTTAAGTCACAAATATCACTATGTATTAGATCAAGTGATTCATTATTTCTTTCAACAGATTGAAATGAATACCTTGTTAGTTTTGCTTTAACATACGTTTCACATTTATGATTATAATTAATGTGAAATGAAGGAATGTGCTCTAAGTTAATTAATCTACGTAAAGTATTAGAATTAACATGTCCGAGCCGACTATGCCATAAATCAAATGACTCAAGCATATAAACAGAAGAAGAAATATTATTTTTATTCATAGCTTTTACAGATATATCATTGAGTTTCCACATACCATTTAATACATATTCCCTTCCCACAAATGTTCCCCCTTTTGACAATATTAACTTCTGGGATTCAAATACCATCCTAAATCCATGCATACTTAGGAGGGTCCCAGAGACAAGATTATTGCATATGTCAAGCACATACAACATATTTTGAAGTTTCAACTATTTGCTAGAAGTCAACTTTAAAATCATAGTGCCTTTCCCCTTAATCTTAGAAGTTGCAGCGTTGCCCATATAGAGTTTCTCCCCTTTCTCACAAGGAACCAACTCAACAAATGAGTCATTGTCTCAACAAATATGATGTTTGGCACCAATATCAAGCTACCATTCTCTTGGATTTGAATAAACCAAGTTGACTTCAGAAATCACAACGTAGAGGTCAAGATCAGATACTTTCTTAGAAATATTTTCCACAGCGTTGGCCTTGTTTGTTCTGACCCTCTTTGGAAGCCTACAATCGGATGACTTGTGTCCCATCTTATTGCAATTAAAGCATTTTCCTTAGAATTTTGGCTTCTTGAAAACACCGCCTTTTGATCCTATTTTAGACCCAGTTTGAGAATGTTTTCTTTTCTTGGAGTCCTTCTTGACTTCCACTACGTTTGTAACACCCCTTACCCGTATTCAACGCTAGAACAGGGTTCGAGGCGTTACCAGACTTAAACACAAGAAATCATACTATTCTGAGTCATGAGAATTAATCTACATTAAAACCATTCAAAAATAATCATATCGTCCCTTATAGGGGCCCACGAGACCCAAAACATACATTGGGAGTAGTTCGGGAGTAAATCGAGAACTTTAGGGTCTTTTGGGAAACTTAGAAAATTTCATCATGAAATAGGGCCACACGCCCATGTGGTTTGGGACAAGCCCATGCGGGTAGGCCGTGTGGTCATACATAACATACTTAGGTAAGCAAATGACCATAAATAAGTTAATAACATATCATCCTCATATCATCATTTGTCTTACTTAATCATTCTATTTAGATCATTAAAAAAATATTAGCTTCACATTCACACAAGGCATTAACACATGCATAAGCTTATAATCAACATAAGCCATCATTCATAGCTGTATACCAATTGAACCATAAACTATATTAGGCCAACAGATTTGGCCTCATTAACAATGGCACAAAAATTCAAAAGAAAAACCTATACATGCCATAAACTTAAAATACTTGCATTCACTTATACCCAAATGATAATTTGATAGTGTGATAACATTTCCAGCGATCTCCAACCCGAGCTAGCTGTATAAACCTATAAGATGAGAGAAAGGAAAAGGAGCAAGCTATAAAGCTTAGTAAGTTAATATATAAATAATAAACAATTTATCAATATGCTTTTATCAATCTTCACAATATGTTCTCAAAATAATACAATCATAAAAGCACATAGTTCCAATATTTACTCAAGTCATAGTCACTAAATCATTTATATCTTGAGTTAAGGAAATAAAAATTAAGTTTTAAAAATTTTCCCTGAAACTAGACTCACATATATTCTTACCATAAAATTTTAATAATTTTTGGCTTAGCCAATAAGTACAGTTTATTTTTTAAAATTGTCCCTGTTCTACTGTTTGATATTTTCAACCTTACTGTACTAAAAATTAATTAACTTCTCATACAAAATTCAGATGGTATTCCCGTTTATTTATCTTAAAAATAGACTAATTCAGGATTTTAAACATATAAATCCTAATCATAATTATTTTTGTGCAATTTTGAATAATTTTCCAAAGTTAGGACAGGGGATTCCAAAATCATTCTGACCCTGTCTCACTAAAATTCAAATATCTCATAATATGAAATTCTTTTTCTTACACTATTTCTTTTATATAAAAGTAGACTCAATAAGATTTTATTTCATATTTTATTAAACCTATAATTCAATTTACACCATTTTTAATGATTTTTCAAATTCACACAACTGCTGTTGTCTAAAACTGTTTTATTTCAAATTTCACTCTTTCATGAAACATCATAACACTATGCTCAACATTCAATAACATAACTCAACTTGCATGCATGATACAAGACTTTATCACTTCACTTACTCCTTTGCAACTTTACCATATTTCGTTCACATACCGAACAAATCGCTCATGAGTATACACATACATATACCTGCACTTATCACCACATAGTCACACATAATTTCACTTAGTCGATTTTCCCAATGAACACTTCGGAATGATAACAGATAACTGGTGGTTTCACACATAGAACCACCCTTATGATCAATGCTATTCGGTACACATAGTAGCCTACACTTAGTACTACACATGTGACCAATACCATCCTGTACACGTAGAAGCCTACACATAGTACTACACACGTGACCAAAGCTATCCGGTACACATAATAGCCTGCACTTAGTACTACACATGTGAACATAACTATCTTATACTCATAGTAGCCTACACATAGTACTACACATGAGTTCTCATGACGTCCTTCGTATCCTTTTCTATTCCGAAAGTTCAACAGGGAAATTTCTCACTTATTCTCACTTTGTCAATTTCATCCATAGTCAATCTCAATTCATAATTTACATCAAATAATCATTCAATATACAACCACATCTCGTGTAATATAACAAAATATTATAACATAAGTAAAAATGATATATTATTTACATACAAACTTACCTCGACACCAAAAGGGCAAAAAGGGACATAACCGTCAATTCTCATTTTACCCCCCGTTCTAAGTCCGAACCTCATTTTCATTGATCTATAATATCAAGTTTAGCCTGATTATTAGTCACATTATTCAAATCAGTCTACAATTCGTACTTTGGCAAACTTATAGTTTTGCCCTTAAACTTTCACATATTTACAAATTAGTCCCTAGGCTCTTAAAACAAAATTTATAGAATTTCATCCACATCAAAGACTAATCGAATTATTTAGGTGCTCATAGCAGCCCATATAATCCCCAATTTCACTCATATAACTCAAAATCTTCATACTTTACAAATTAACCCCTAATAGCATTTTACAACAAAAATCACTTAACAAGAAATGTTCAACACACAATAAGGTTTCATTTTCCTCCATTAAACTTCACAATCAACTATCATGCTTTCATGGCCCAAAACCCTAGCCTTTCAATCATCTTGCAAATTAGCTCCGTATTTAGCTAGCTTAAGCTTCAAGGGTTCCAAAATCATATAAATCAACAAAACCAACATAAATTTCACTTACATGCAAGGGTTTAAGTTTGCTGAAAATTTGAGTTCTCCAATGGCTATTCTTTTGGTGAAAAACTGTGGAAGAAGATGAGCAAACAAATAAAAATGATATTTTTATTCCTTTTTCTTTATTTTATCATATAATCACCGAATACCAACCTAACCCATCCAACATCATAATTACACTCCATGTTTCTCTTTTAATGGTCTAATTACTCAATAAGGACCTCAACTTTTAAGTTCTATAGCTAATTAACACATTTAGCTAATAGAACACAACTTTAGCACTTTACGTGATTTAGTCCTTTTGACTAAATTGAGTGCCCAAACGTCAAAATTTTCAAACGAGATTTTCACGAAATCATTCCATGAAATTGTAGACCATAAAAATATAATAAAATAAATTTTCTTACATCAAATTTGGAGTCTCGAAACTACTATTCCGACTAGGCCCAAAATCAGGCTGTTACAACGTTTGCCTTGGCAAAGTTAGGATTGGTTTTTTTGTTTAGCCTTTTAGCTGCACCTTGATTGTCTTCTTCAATTCGAAGTCTGACAATCAGATCTTCCACCATCATTTCCTTTCTCTTATGCTTAAGATAATTTTTTAAATCATTCCAAGCAGGGGGAAGTTTTTCAATAATGGTTGCCACCTGAAATGATTCACTTACCTCCATCCCTTCTATGAGACCATGAATGATCAGTTGGAATTCTTGCACCTGATTTACAATAGCTTTAAAATCAACCATTACATAGTTTAAGAACTTGGCAACTAAGAATTTCTTAGCATCAACATATTCAGTTTTGTATTTATGGTCTAGTGATTCCCATAATTCCTTAGCCATTTTCTTGATACTGTATACTTCATAAAGTTTATCAGATAAACTGTTCAAAATGTAGTTACGACATAAGAAATGAGAGTTGTTCCATGCTTCGGCAATGTTGAAGGCGGTAATAGCATCTTCCTATCCTTTCTAAAAATAGGATGATCATCCTTTAGAAATTTTGCCATATTCAACATGGTCAAATAGAGCTACATTTTCTGTTGCCAAGTTTTAAAATTCTCTCCAATAAATTTCGCAGGCTTTTCATTGTGACTCATACTCACAGGCAACGTTTGGCTTGTAGCCTAAGCCTAAACTTTTGAGTTGGATGAGTTGTTTGACGTATGAGACATTTTTTTTCTGTTATCGGAATAACGAACCAGAATCTATAAATAAATTAAAATCTGAAACAGAAGTATAAACCAATCTTAAATAAGTTATGATGGTAATCTGTACGCCTTAGATTAAAACTATAACAATTAATCTACCATTACAGCTGTAAGAAAATATGATATCGCATGTAGTATTAATATGTCAGTAACAATGATAATGTAATATAATGCAGTAGCAGTAACACAACAGAATACCTATAATCAGACAAGGTTAAAAATTAGAAGAAGAATTTGGTCGAGGCCTGTATAAATAGTTTCCTTAAGATAGATTCGTCCTCTCTTTGGTGCTTTGAGTAATATTGGACGCCTGTCTCCCAGGATAAAACAACAAACGGTCACATTAGTAGCACAATAACAGTGATCAATCGAACACAATCTTGCTTTTCTCTATTTCCAGGAGAAATGAATTTAGAAGGAATTTTTGATATTGATAGTTTTGATGATATGTTTTTGAAATCTCCTAACTTGGCTTTATATAGAGGAGAGGAAATGAATGAAGAGATTTGTTGAAAAATTAATAGACATGAGTGAATAGAGACAATGAATGAAAAAATTCAATATTAAACCAAGAGATACATTTTTTCAAAAGATACAACTGTATGAAAAAAATGCAATATTAAACCAAGAGATACAATTATCATTCATCACTCAATAATTATTTTACAACAATACTATTGTAACCCCTTTTGTTGTTGATTTTTCTCTTGCGTTGCTGCCCCAAAACTCTTCATTTTACTTCTATTTCCTTCTTCGATTTGCTTTCGTTTTCCAACAATTTATCAGCCTCTTTGGGCGCTGTTTTGATCATCAAAACTTCCTCTTTTGCTATCCATTTAACCTCCTTAATGTCGTACAAAAAAATCCCCTTTGCTGCCAACTTTTATAGTGTTGCCACCCATTAGAAACACCAAAGGAGACTGCTATTTTTCTTTCCATATGCTGCACATCCTTGCTGCCCTTTTCTTCATTTTTCCCTAGTTAAAATAGCCCATAATGTTGCCATTTAAGTGTGCATCCAATTTTGTTTGAATCATCATCTTGGATTTAGAAACCATGAAGCGCAACTGCTGTTTCAGTAGTGATCTAACATCACTTTCTTTCTTGTTACTTTTTTGTTATAGAAGAATGCCTCTAATGCCTTAACCAATTATTTTTTACTTGTCAATTTTTATTTTTTTATGTTGAAGGATTGAATCTAAACTCCTCGTGTAACACCCTTTACCCGTATTCGATGCCGGAATAGGGTACGAGGCATTACTAGAACACATACATTTGCATACGTATTAAACCGAGTTACAAAATTTCATCCAAACTAAGGTTTTCCAAATTATTAACATGATTTTATAAATATTTACATTATAACTTCAAAATACTATAATTATAACAAATAGGGCCTACGAGACCCGATACTTACTCATGTAATTCAATGCTTCATTTTTATTTCATTTAATTCACAATTTCTTATGTTCACAACTCAATCCAATATACATTTCAGTACCACCATAATTCTTTTAATTCAAAACATATCACTAGAAACTTCTATTTAATTCACGTACAATTCAATATCATTAAGTTCAATACTAATACGTATTCACCATTTAACTCAATGTTTATCGATTTTACCCTTCATTAACACATTTATAAAATTCTTAGTATTGCAATGGAAACATCACTTAAGCTTAAATAACAACATCAAATCAACTCACCATCCTCTTTTTCGTCATTTTATTTTTCAAGTATGAACTTAGTATTTCATTTCCTTTCCACACCCATTTCCTACGAATATTACACAAAACTATAACATATCATTCAACCATAGTCGCAAGCTAGTGCATTTAATCCATATACCATTCATGGCCTGACTTCATACCAAATGATATACCAAATATACCATACATACTATGAAACTTTATTTTCCAATATGAGCTTAAACCATGATCAGTAACATACAAATGTAAGCATCATTTCTATTTCCACGTTTATCGATTATAATCAATCATATAACCAATTATACATAAATCATTCATATATATATATAATTTTTCTCCTCCTTCTCTCCATTCCACATCCTTAGTGTACTTAACATTCTTAGAAATAAAATTTTCTATAGTTTCTTTATTCACCCTTATGTTCAAAGCTGTCTATTTGAGTCAATATCACTAAATTATTTTCATCTGGAGCTAAAGAACTCCAAATTAAGAACCGTTAATTTTCCCTAAAACTATACTCACATATATTCTTACCATAAAATTTTCAGAATTTTTGGTTTAGCCAAATAGTACAGTTTATTGTTTAAAGTTTACCCTGTTACGCAGTCTGACAGTTCTGACCACTCTTCACTAAAAATGAATTATCTAATTGTACAGAATTCAAATGGTGTTCTCATTTGTTTCTCTTGAAAGACTCATTAAGGATTCTAAGTATAAAAATTATAACTCATAAATATTTTTTTTAAAATTTTTAATGATTTTCCAAAATCAAAACAGGGGATTCCGAAATCAATCCGTCCCTATCTAACTAAAATTCAAATATCTCAAAATATATAACTCTTTTGCTTGCTCTGTTTCTTTTATGTAAAAATAGACTCACTAAGCTTTCATTTAATATCTTATTCACTCTCTAATTCTATTTCCACCATTTTTGGTGATTTTTAAAAGTCACATGATTGTTGCTGTCCAAAACTGTTTTGTTACTAATTCTACTTTTTCGTAATTTCACATTTTCACTTTCAATCACTATTCAATTCAAAATTCACTTTTCCATTTTCAAGTCAATATTCAATTCAATTCCACACATCCGTCATTCACATAGTACTATAACCATTTATTTTATAACAATACAAGACTTCATCACTTCAGTCACTCTTTCGCAACTTATCACGTTCCAATCACATACTCATATCTCATTGAACATGTCAGTATAACAACAAATATTTAGGGTTTTTTCACACAGTACTACCCATGTTACTTTTATCATTCGATACACGTAGTAGCCTTCACATAGTACTACACACGTGATCAAGTTTTACGGTTCACGTAGTAGCCTTCACATAGTACTATACACGTGATCAAGTTTTACAGTTCATGTAGTAGCCTTCACATAGTACTACACACGTGACCAAAGCTTTTCGGTACACATAGTAGCCTTCACTTAGTATTACACATGTGACCATCATTTATTGATTCACATAGTAGTCTTCACACAGTACTACACACGTGACCAAAGCTTCTCGATACACATTATAGCCTTCACTTAATACTACACATGTGACCATCATTTATCGATTCACGTAGTAGCCTTCACACAGTACTACACACGTGTTCATCGATACCTTATTCAAATCTTTACCATTTCGACAGTTCCACAAAGATTCTTACTTTCCAATAATTTACAATTTCTCCATAGCACATTATAATATCAATCTTTCCACTCAACTCCATAACCAATTTAATAATTCGATTTAAATCACTTCAACCATTACTTGCAGTTGGTATATCCATAAACCAAGCTAATTTTAAACAAATTAACTATAATTATATTTTCCCTCGTCGGATTTGTGATCCCGAAACCACTGTTCCGACTAGGCCTAAAATCGGGCTGTTACACCTCGGATCAATTGTGTCGACGAACCTAATTTGCATTTCTGTTTAGTAGTGAAATATTGTAAGTTTATTTACCGAAGTTGGGTCTGAAGTGTCGCTTATGTAGTACTGATTGGACGAACCCCATAAAGGTGTTTTTGGCTGATTCTAACTTTTTTTATCCATGTTGTATGATTAGGTTCGTTTGGTTTTAAGTCAGAGAAAATTACGAATTAGCGGTTGGGCTACGAACTTGCGTGATTCAAGTGTGAGACTTAGTTAAATGTGAATTGCGTATGCAAGTACTTCTTGTTTGATTTGGTTAAATGTTGATATGTCTTTGAGAGTTATCCGATTGATGCTTTTGTTTGGTGTTTGGCCAAATTGTGTGTGTACCTTTAAGCGGGAAACCCAAATACATGTATATTTTATTTTAATACATGCTGAATGTGAAGTGTGAATCTTACCTTTGTGTGCACTATTTGTATTTGATATTATGTATTAATAATTAATAAATTAAGCTTGTTGGTTTGGGCATGGTTGAATGGCCTAAAGTTAAATTAGGGAAATGTCGAGAAAGGTACGTATCAAGTAATTTGGTTGAATGTTAAAGGTCCTGTTTGGGATCACCTGAATGTGGAATTGTCATATGTGATTGTTGGATGGTTTGCCTTTATTAGGGTTGATTACATGCATGATTGTGATGTGCACTGTATTGTATATTATGAAAATTGTTATTGTTCATTGGTTGCATGTATAACATGCGACTCTCTGTGACACTGCTTGAATTGCTCATTAAGTATGCCCTGACTATATTATACGTTGTTTGTTTGCTACATACCATTGATGCCATTGATCTATTGACTGAAAGTGTGCAAGTCATACAATGAAGTTGTTACCGAAAGCATGATAAACATGCCATTGTTCTACACTATAACTATTTCTGTCATGCATGATTGTGTTTCATTCATGGCATATCATATTGAATTTAATGGGAATTTTGATTGATTGGTGACGGAGGAGTTCCGTGGAGTTTTGGCAGTATTTAAGTTCGCAATATTATTGTCAGTGCACTGCACCGGAGTATTGTAGGAGGTATTGGATACTGGTGGCTTAACCACAACATTGGCAGCATTGTCTGTATCTTTTTGGCAGCTTGTTTGCTCTTTTGGCGGTTTATCGCAATTTACTGGTATTTTATCTGCATTTCTGGTGGCTCGTCCACATTACCGGTAGCTTGTCTGCAAACTGTTATTGGTGGTTTATCCATATCGAGGTACGACTCTTAATTTTTTTGGTGATTTGGTAAATGGGTTCTGGGGAACTCGTGGTGCGTAGTGGATGGATGGGTAGGACCTTTTTGCATTGCCATTGTTGAGCATGCATATGCATAACTGTTGGAAGCACCTTGATTCTGTGAATTTTTTGTACTATTGTAATTATCGATAATCTGTTTGCTTTTGTGCTCAATTGTTAAATAGGTTTCTTACATGATTTGTAAGTTCTACATACTTTGTTTACCTTTGATTAAGACTCACATTGGGCTTTTTAAGCTCATCCCATTAGTTTAACATTTTTTTCAGGTAGTCTGCAAGGTTAGGGCTTGGATTTGGCAAATTGGAGGTTTCATCTTGATTTTATTAAATAAAGTATTTAATTTTATATTTTTATTTAATTGGTTTGTAAAAATTTATTTTACGAATTGTGGCATGGAACTGATTTTCGGGATATATTTAGTTATTGCATGCATGAACGTTAAGAATTAGATAAGTTAAATAACAGACTGAATTAATAATTGGTCATTACAATTAGTAATTATGGTTTTAGTAACAAATTGTGAACATTGACTTTTCCACTGCAAAATTTGATTTTTGGAAACTCTGAATAACAATTAATGGTTTAAATTTAATGAGAATCTTTTTAATTTAAATTTTAAATAAACTTGGAAAAATTAATTTTTTTAAAATAAAAAAATACCCACTACAATTTTCCAAAAAATAAGCGAATGCTTTGAAAACAAGTTTTTGAGAATTCGCTTGTTATTTCTGGGCTATTTCGGTGGTCGATGTGAAATTCAAAATTTGGTCATAACTTTTAGGCCGGGTTGAGGAGGTTACACAAACTTTAAGGAGTCTGGCGTCTCGGCTAGATGCTGAAGTAAAACTCGAACGTAGGTAATACCTATCCTAGATACATAAAGTGAATTACGTGATGAGCAAGTAATTCAAAGTACTTCTTTTAAAATCTAAATAGCATGGGGAATATTAACTTGGATCAAGATTTAAAATTCATACTACTAAGTCTTCAACGTGAATCGTTGGTCGCCTATCGTTTCCTTTCATATTTAGAAACATTACACTGTATTATACCGCTACTGAAATTCCAAACTTGTGAATTCGATTTAACTCCTTTCAATCTATCATCTCAGATTGCACGACAACGATGACTTGCCACCCCGGGTTGCTCGACAACGATGGCTTACAATCTCGAATTGCCCATCAACGATGGCTCTTTAATTCTTTTATACTATCTCGGATTGCTCGACAAAAGTGACTTGTCACCCTGGGTTGCCAGGCGACGATGACTTACCACCCTGTATTGTTCGATAATGATGGTTTTTTATTTCATTTATGTCATCCCGGATTGCCCGACAACGATGACTTGCCACCTCAGGTTGCCTGACGATGATGTCTTACCACTTTGGATTGCTTAACAACGATGACCTACCATCCTGGGTTGCCTGGTGACAATGACATTATCAAGCCTAGTCCACTAACACGTCGATCATTTCCATATCTTATCGAATGACTCAAATCAATACATTTTCATATTTTGATTTTTATCCTCGAAACATTTCTATCCAAATCGTACCCAATAAAAAATATAATTGAATCCATAATGATACATCTATTCATTTTGGTATTTATCGTAACATTCAATTTCAATTGTTCCAATTCACTTTACTAACCATTCACAGTTTATTCTAGCAGTAAACAATGTTTGATATTGTAGAAAATACAAAAATTAAGTAAGTGTTAATCCATAGAAACACTTATTGAAACTCGAATTACTCGTAGCCGATTTTCTCTTCATTCCTTTTGAAGCTCTCATGTCATCTTTAACTACAAATATTCATGCAACCATGCATAACTTTACTTTCCAACTCAACTCACAATCAATTGTAAAGTTATACACATTTTAAAATTTATTCAATTTAGCCCTTAAAAATCAAGACTAACAAAATATTCAATTTAAAACTCAAATATTCAAGCCAGTTCCACTATAGTCCTTTTAAGACCTCATATTTCTCATTTCTACCACAAATTATAGAATTTATGCATTTTAGTCCCTGTTGCACAAAACTACAAATTAACTTCACAATTTAACATTTTTTCACTCCTAAGCTTAAAATATATCTATTTAATACATATAACTTCAAAGATTCATCAATGACATCATTCTAAAACTTTAACATTTCTAAAAAATACTACACGAGTTAACTAGATCAAGCTTCCATATTCCAAAAACATAAAATTTACAAGAATATGACTAGATTGAACTCACCAATTTAAGCTTCAATGTCAAACCCCCAAGTGCCGAATTATTTTATTCTCCAAGGTATGGAGGTTCGACTTTGAGAAGATGAAGAGAGAATAATGTTTCTCTTTCTCTCCACTAAGTTAAAATAATTCCATAAACTTTCATTTTTTTTATTTTTATTTTCTTTTTACTAAAATTTTAATGAAATCAACTCCACTATACATATTGAAATGGCTTAATTATTATTTTTACCCTTGCTTCTTGCTCCTAATCAACAATTCTCTATAAATTATACTTTTACGACTATTATAATTTAGTCCTTAAACCTTAATTAGTCACTAAGTCGATAAAATTACCTATCCAAAACTCAATAAGCTTATAATATAACTTCTGTAAATACTTACTAAAATATTTATAACTTTGATTCACAAAGTCAAGGTCCTAAAACCGCATTTTCCGACATCACTAACTTTTGAGCCGTTACATTATAAATATTTGTACTTTTTAATTTTTATCAGTTAACAAACAATCAAATCTATTTATTTTTTAAATTTTTTTTAATCATTAGGAGTCTTTATTTAAAAAAAAAGTTGTATGAAATTAACAATTTTACCAAATTATTTTAAACTTTTTTTGTTAACACTTATAATTATTATTGTATGAAGAACATTATTATTATTTTTAGAATTTTTAATTTAATTTAATTATTATATATTATTTAAGTAAGATTATAATCGGAAATTTTATTTAAGCAAATAATTTACTTTCTTTTCCACGTCTTAAAAACTGTTAAAATTACTTTTATTTCCTTTCTTTTATTAATTTAATGTTAAAATTACTTTTATTTTCTTTCTTTTATTAGTTTTAGTTATCCAAATAAAAAATAAATATTTCTTTTTCTCTTAACATTTTTTTCCCTTCTATTCTTTTCCTTTATTTTTAATTAACTAAATATAGGGTTAGATTTCTTGTTCCGAGTTTTTGATGCTCCTTGAAATCGAAGCCAACTTATATAAAATGTGCGGGTTCTCTTGGTTAGCCATAGTTGGGTAGCTCGCTAGTTAGGGTCTCCATTGGGTGGATGAAATTCTAGCTAAAAGTTCTTTCGAGACATGGGAGTAATGAAGAACACTCGTCTTTTAGAGTTAAAAGTAAGATCAAAATGTAAAAGTTAGGATTTAGTTACTTTTGATTTTTGGCTTTTGCATTTGGTCATGAAAATAATAAAAATATTTTATTTATATTAACTATTTGAAAAAGTATATAAAGATTAGATTAATTTATATTTTATATATCATTTTCATCATGATTATATTAAAAATTTGAAATATCATTATATTTAATTATATAAATCTTATTTATTATATTTAATTTTAAAAATATTTTATATATAATAAATTTTACTGGTAATTTATATTAATTATTTAAAATGCATTTAAGATTTATGTTTCATGTATCATTATATTAAATTATTTAAACATCATTTATCATTATATTAAATTATTTAAATATTATTTATTATATTTAATTTTTTAAAATATTTTATATATAATAAATTTTACAGGTAATTTATATTAATTACTTAAAATACATTTAAGATTTATTTTTCATGTATCATTATATTAAATTATTTAAATATCATGTAATTTAACTAAATTTCTGTTTTCTATAGTATATGTCTAAAAACAACCTTATTGATCAACTAAATTCTTAAAACAAGTAAACAGGGAAAAGAAAAATGTAGATATTATTTATTTATCTATAATATATATATACATATATATTATATAAGTATGAGTTTAAAGAAAATTTTTAATTGATAAAAATACCCTTTATTGTTCATTATATTACTAAGTTGACATTAAAAATTAAATTTTTATTTTTTAAAATAATAAAATTTTATTGATCTGAAATAATTGATTTGAAATTGAAATCAATTCCCTAAGAATAAGTACTATAATTTATTGGTAATAATATATAAAATCATATAAATAATAATTTTATTTAAAAAAATTATTGGCTTAAATTACATAATTGAGTATATTAATTATTAATAATATATATTATTTTAAATTAGTTATATTTTAATTAGCGATTCAATTATATATCAATTAAAAATTAAGATACCATTATAAATAATATTCCCCACTTAAAAGCATTTTCAAAAAAAAAAAGCTTTAATAACATAGATATTGGTTTTAAATTAGAAAAAAAAATAAATATAAAATGTTAAAAATAATTTTAAACATTAAAACAAAAAAAATGATTTTTTCTAACATTAAATTTAAAAACTAATAGTTAATTCGTTAATATTAATACATTAAAATTATAATTAAATTTATCTATTATTAGTTTACATGTCCAAATTGAATTAAACTTTAATTTCAAATCTCAAAAAAAAAAAATATTTTTTATTTTTTGAAATTTAAATTTTAAGATATTTACCTAATATTTCTAGATAGAGTTGTTTTATCTTTATTCAAAGGATTAAAATACTATTTCATACCTAAGTTTGGCTTCAATGTTTAATTTGGTGCATAAAGTTTTTCTTGTCTCAATTCAATACTTGAGTTTAACTTGAATGTTCACTTAGGTACTTGAATTTCTCAATTTGATACTTGAGAATTCGGTACCTAAGTTTAGCTTCAACATTTAATTTGGTACTTTAGTTTTATTTTTCCAATAAAGTACCTAGGTTTTTTTTCTACAATATACATGTCAAATATTCATTGGGTCACATGATGTCGTTTGGTCCGGATATCAAATTGAGACAAAAAAACCAAATTAAACATTAAAGCCAAACTTAAAAACCAAATGGTATCTTAACACTCATAGTTCAGCTTCAATTACACTTTCACTATAATTTAAACTATAAGTAATATCTTATTATTTAATAAGTATTTTATATCGCGTGCATTCATATTTATATTTTTATTATTTAATAAAAATTTATATTATTTATATTAAAAATATTTAATATAAATAATATAAAAATAGAAGACTTTCAAATCATAATTTAAGTAATTATACAATATTAAAAAATATATATGTATAATGTTTAAAAGACAGACATACTGTGTGGATTTATACTTTTTATTCTTCAGTCTTAGTTTGTTTTAATCTCTGCAAAATTGATTTAAATAAGATTAAATAATAATGTTACTTTCAGTTATAAAATAAATGTTTTATATCTATTTTTAATAAGAATTACGAAATAAATTTTTATTAAATAATAAAAATATAAATATGAATGCACGCGATATAAAATACTAGTCATGTTAAAATGCTGATATGTCTATTAATGTGGCTTGCTACTTGCCACACTATGAACTTCTCCGACTATGATTGTTTCTTATTTTACATGAAAGCATTTTTTAGAATAGGATAAATTACAAAAAAAAAGTCATTTATGTTTGTTTAAGTTTACGCTTTGATCACTAATATTTTAATTGTTATGATTTGGTCATTACCATTGTCGATTTATAACAGTTTATCATTGCGCCATTAACCACCGTTAAAGGTGTAATAGAAGTTAGACATAGCACAAATTGTGTCGTTAAATGCTGATGTTGCTTCCATTTCATCGCCATATAATTTAAACGAATTTTAACCCTTTCTTCTTTTCTTACTTTATTTTATTTTTGGTAAACTACAAAATAACCCAACAATCACTTAGAGTCTCATCCCAGCCAAGCCCTCTGGTAGCACCGCCATCTTTTTCCATTCACCCTCACCACTACTATCACCACCATCATATCTCCACCGATCCTTTGACCACCGTCTCTTTCAACTCTCAAACTTACATTCTCGCCTCCAACCCATGGTCATCGTTGCTCTCCCCTCAACCCACTCTTGACCTCACCGACACCTACAACCTATCCACCCTTACCCTCCATTGCTTCACCCATCACCATCTCTCAAACTCGCATAACCCCTAAAACCAACAATCATTTATCATCAAGGAACAACAAAAAAAACCAAGAAAAAAAAGAAGACCACTCCGCTACATATTTGGTGGCTTCCAAGATGTTTTAGGACGATCTCGAGGGTAAAGAAAGGAATTTCGACGCGGACAATAACCTACCTCGAACTCAGGGAGATTTAACAGTTGGAATTATATATTAGAGGGGTTAAGGTTTGAAAATGGGTTCCAAGATTCGAAGATCTTGAGTAGCTTTTCATGGAATATGACTTAAGAAAGGGAGCGAGGAAGCGTGATGTGGTAGATTTTCTGAAATAGAAACAGAAGAGGGAGAAGAAAATTAGAGAAGGAATAGGAAGAATTGAGAGATGGGATAAATCAATTCATATGTAATTTCATAATTGTAGCATCCAAAGCATGCTGCGTATAAGAAAGGAGAGAAACCAAAACAGTTGTACAACCCGTATTCAGTGGACCGTTAGGCCAGCTCCTCTACGCAGTGTTTCATTAAAACACTTGGTCAAACATATCGTTTAGACAAAAATAAATAATAGAAATAAAATAAAAAAAATAACAGGACTTAAAACCCAAAATATTCGTTGCATAAATCGATCCATATCAACTACCCCTTGCCCAAATAAGATCCTTGTCCTTAATGATTGAAGGTTGAAACACACTGTCCCAGATCTGGTAGGTCTTCCTAAGTTGAATCCTTAGTAAATGTATTTGTACATTGGATCAACACCTGAGTCACATCTTGTGAGCCCTTCTTAACCATCCTTCGGTCCAAAACACGAACTGGTTCCTTTGGTAGAGTCCCATCAAGTTCCATATGAGGTAGATCCAGTTGACTAGAAGACTTACCTATATGTTTCTTGAGTAATGAGACGTGGAACGTGTGGTGAATTCGTGCTTCAGCTGACAACTTCAGCCTATAAGCTACCTTGCCAATTTTGGCCTCCATCAGATAAGATCCATAGAATCGAGGAGATAACTTTTGGTTCAAATTTTTCCTTAGAGTATGTGATAATAAGTGTAACACCCCATGAAGTGTCGTAATGGATCAGGTTCACTTATACTTAATGAATCTATGCTAACACAACTGCTATTAAACAAACTACGTAAAATAACCTAATAATAAAACAATAATAATACTTACAACCAAGGCCCTAGCCACTGAATAATTGGTTTTCAAATTTCTGTTGTTAATCAATATGTTTGTTTATAAGGAAATTCTTAAAATTTAGCTAAGGACTATCTATCCTGAAAATCCAGATTCTAGGTGTGCTATCTGGCTTCGTTGTTAATGATTTTGAGGTGAAGCCTTCAATAGTACCCCATTCCTATGTGCATGACTTGAACCACAATGATCCCCGATCTTCGCTCCATCTGACTTGGTCCCTCCTCTGAGTTCTCAATCACCCTCACAAATCCTGCGAACATAAGCCATCCACTTGTAAGTTTGATTGAACATAGTGAGTTCCTTCACTACACCATAATTAAACCCTATCATATGAGGGTAGCAAATTTAAAATATAATAAACATAAATTAACTGCCTGCTCGTCCGAGGCGAGTTTTTTGTATCAGGGTGGCAGACTCCACTCGATCCTTTGAGCTACTTGGCTCACTATCGGACCTTTCTCTGGTCAGACTCTCCACTTGGCCGTAATCCAGACACCTCGCCATATCAGCGAATCTTATCCTTTCTTATCATATTTCCCTCATTACACTTTCTGCTCACTTAAGGTGTTCATTGACCTTTAAATGACTTGGCGATACACTTGTTTACTATCATGTACCTTTATATTAGCTTTATCGCCTTTCTGCCCAAAGGTTCTATAACACCCTCTACCCAACCTGAATAATTGAATACAGATTTCAGATGTTACAACACAAAACACTTGATAGAAAATTTGTACAACATGTGTAATCTATTTCTAAACATACTTCATATTACTTTTTTATTGTTATCTAATATAAAAGAGAATATCAAATAATTACATTAATGTGTTAAACAACGTACAATTTTATAACATAAAATTTAATTAAAAGCATACTCTTTGAGGCGTGGTATACTATACGCCCTACTCCTAAGATGTCCTCTATGCATAATAACCCAACTCGCCGTTTCCCTGGCGCATTCTTGGCTTGGTCCCTCTTAGTGAATATAATCTTATCGCAAACCTGTGACAAAAATAAACATTTGTAAGTTCAGGCAAACTTAGTGAGTTTTAATACAAAATACCTTGAAGCCTTTCTAGTTGAATTCCTCATCTTGCAAATTTTGGATTTCATTTTTAACATTGGCAGATACCTTTCTAATCAACGTACACATTTCATCATCTATACCTTCCTAATCAGCGCATACATTTTCATCATTTTCCTTACTTGACTAATCTATTCACAAATCCTTCTGTGGACTGATTCCAAATTTTATTAACCAATACAGATCTCATTTCCTTCTCAACACATATACCTCTCCAAAAGAATTTCCATACAAAACTTACCATTGACGAAATCCCCTTCAGATAGACATAGAATACCTCTTCCCCCAGGGTGACTTAAAAACACTTCTCTTGGCGAATAGTAAAACTAATGGATATCTTAAGTTGAACTCCATATTGATATTAATTTTTTTAGAATCTCATGCTGAATCTGGTAACTAACAGATTACCTATCAGATCATATCTTGAATTAACCCCAAATCATCTAGAGGAACTTCAGATGACTATGTGACAAAATGCGAGAACACCCAATTTGACAATCAACTTAGATTCTAGATAACCTCAGAACGAGACATGAAACTATTCAGATATGGCGGATACTAGATAACTCAAATTTCATCACTACATAACGTAGACAAACTTAGTCCAGCAAATACTTAAACCTTTCATAACTACGAATACGCCATTATACTATGCTAACAGACTACCATGGCAAATTCCCTCTTTAGAAATACAGATGCATACTTTCTTTTAGGAAATGCCCCTTAAAGCTCATTTAATTTCCTCACAAGACTAAACAAACTATGTTATCTTCAGACTTATTAAATCCTTATCATAGAGTTAGTTATCGAAGAAATCTCAAGACTTGCCCAGATCTTGCTACAAAGGTGTTTCAGAATTCTCTACAAGGGAAACACAGAATACGCCACTAAGGTTTAGTAGATCACACCGCACATGCATCACACAGAATCACATGTTTACTATCCCAACAAACTTTCATAGAAGGTGCTATGAGTTTCTCTCTCATGGACTTATACATATCTTCATGTCGTGATCTCCTAGTCTGATTTACATTTCACTGAAGGCACCACCATGAATAGTCTCATTATCATATTATGCCGTGGTTCTCAGCCACTTAGACTTACACATCCTCATGTCGTGATCTGCTAGTACAGTCTTCATCTCACTAGAGGCATCACTATGAATATTCTTGTTATCATCATGATTTGCTAGTCTGGTTTGCAATGTCTCTGCCCTATCGGAGGCATCACAAATGGTTGTTGACTTATCTAACATAGTATACACTTACCCAAATTCATTTTCATACCCAGCTTGTTCATATTCTTTTAACAAAATTCACCTTTCCATACCTGATTTCACATGCGTATACATCACACATCATTTTAGTCATACAACAACTCATTTACTTCAAATATGAACATGCAACACCATTACTATACTTCACACACTTACTAGTTATCTAAGATGTTATCATCATATATCTCTACTTAAACAGTTTACATGTATGAGTCAGTGTAAAGACTTACCTGATACTCACCTATACTGTAGCTTGAAGCTCCAAACTTGAGCAACCTTCACGAACCAACAACAACAACTGCTTAAAGAACATGGAACCATTATTAAAAACCCATTAACAGACAATTGCTATCATCTCAACTACAGACGATCCCTATACAGGGCCTCTTATTCATAACTTATTATTTATATGCTTCTTAACATCTTTACTCTTTCAAAAACTTCACATGCAGAGCTATCAGACTTACCAAGAGATGAAATATTCACTAATTAACTCAAAACCTTAGCTTCTAGCTTAATAAAGAAGAAAAGGACATTTATGTTTAAGAAGAATAACTAGAGAGTAATGTTGAAGGAAGAAAAACCATCCAGACGATCCCTTCTCACATATATGTACACCTAGTAACTCTTAATGGATCTTGACAAGTGTCAAATGCATACAAAAGTGGTCCACTTAATGTCCTAAAAAAATCAGAGAAAATATAAAAGAAAATCCGATGTCGGTGCTATTTGACTGGTTAAACCATTCAGTTGACCCTCAACCAATCACGTTACAAAACCCCATATACACATTGTTCAAACAAATCGAGCATACCATAACTATGGCGACAACTCATATATGACATGTTAAGCTCAACTAGAACTTCCGAGGCGTACTCTTAGCTTGTCGTACTCTTTCTTCTATTGAGGAATACTACGAGAATAAATCCTTAAATACTTCTATGGGCAGATACTCTATGCGCCAAACATTAGCTCACCAAAAATCTGTTAATTGGCGGACTACACTACTATAATACGCCAAATAGATAACCTCATAATTATACGCCTTCTTTTGCTGTAAAATTGATATTTATGTATTATTAACATTTTAACAATTTGATGGTCATATATTATATTCCATTTATATATATCATGTAAAAAAATTTAATGTAAATTAAAATTTTTTAACTATTTATTTTATATAAAAATATTTCTATCGCTCAATAAATATTAATATAAAAAATACTTTAGATCGATATAATATAGATATCAGATCAATTAAAAAATTTACATGCATGACATATGATAAGTAATTATTTGATACACACATTGTAAATGTTTTAGGTTTCACAAGTATGCTTTAAAATATAACTAGTGTCTCGTTTGTATATATTAAATTTTTTTTAAATGGACTATATCTTGTTGGACATATGTCACACCCTTACTCTACATACTATATATATAGGCAATAATTCTCCATATATAAGATAATATATATATAATTATTTTAAAGAAAGGAAAAACATAAAAAACTCCACGTAAAAGTCTTTCACACATAAGTGAGATTACATGGTTTGGAAAGGTAAACACCTCGAAACCATGGAAGGCTCCATTTATATTATTAATCTATATTTTTTAATTTTTCTTTTCATTTTTCATAATTTATTATTAGACAGTTTGTAATAAACATTGATCTTTTTAGAAGGAGATGAAAAACAATATTGAAATATAACTTCAATGGTATATTAAGTTTGGTTAAACTAAGTTGTTGTCTCTATACTTTGATAAAATTTAAAATTAAGTCTTTTTTTTATTTAAAAATTTAAATCCAATCATTATCTTGTTAGTATTTCCTGTAAAAAAAATTCAACTTCATATGTTAATTAGGCTATTCTTATATGTCATATGATTGGCAAAAAATAAACATGTTAAGTTGGTAAATTGTAATCGAAACTACCAACAATGATAATGATTGGGCTAAAATATTTGAATTGAAAAGTAGAAGGACTGAAATTTTAATTTTTAAAGCACAAAGACTAAGTGTCAAGTTATATAAAAATACAAAGACTAACAACATATTTTAACTTTTAAGTTTACTCTTTCATCATAATGTTCGGATGCTTCTAAATTGATTGTATTGCTTTGCATGGGATGGGCCGTTATGATAAAAGGGAGTATATGACAATTTAACTGCATTTAATTGTGTGTTGTGTATCCACATCAAAAGCATATTCCAAGATGTCCATTTTACTGTGCTCCCACGGTCCTTCTAACATCTCTTATCTGCGAGATGGTTGTGATTCCGCAGTTATCGACAACTTATAGCTGCAATTACCTGAATCCAAAAGTGGTATTAAGTCCACAAATTGGTGTGATGGTGGAAGGGAGTTTTGGGGAACCCCTATCCTGGAGTGTATCGGTGGGATAGGATTACCGAATGTTAAACAAATTATTAAAACAAATGTTGCAAGGCATATTGTGTATGCTTAATAAAAAGTACATGATAAAATGATTGAACGATTTAATGTGCATATAATTGTTATGAACAATATATTAATTCTATAATTGAATTCGTTTGATTGTGAATGATTGATAGTGTTAATGTTAGTGTTAATGCTTGCTTGTCTAAGTAGCAAACCCAAACTACCATATTGAATTGATTGATATGTGGAATTGATTGTTATTATTGATGGTCATAATTGAATGTTTGGATTGGTTTGTTGTAAAGGGACTCACATTGAGCTTTCATAACTCATTCCCTCTTGTTTTCTACCTTTTCAGATAACTCTACAGACTAGGGCAAGGATTTGACATGCGGAGGGTCTCATCTTATTCTCACATTTAATATTACTAGTACCATTATTATTATTGTTGTTGTTGTTGTTGTTCCCGTTTTATTTTATTAAGAATTGTGGTATGGGATAAGATTTCTAATTCAAACATTTAGGATGCATGACCTTATTTATAATGAAAATGGCATTTAAGTATATATTTATTCGATATAGTTAAAGATGTAAGAATGTACTTATTCTTATGTGATAAAAATAGGTTTTTAATTTTTTTAAAAAGAGATTTACAAATTATTGTTTAAACTCCGCTGCTATAATGATGATAGATTAAATTTTTTTAAAAAAGGAGATATTCACTTGCATAAAATAAGTGTTCAAATGAACATTATTTTTGATAAAGACCGAGCCACCTTGATGGCTAATGTGATCTTCCCGAACTGAGCCACAATTTAATTCTTGAACAGCTTGACGAGTTAGAAGAACCCGACTCAAATCAACGACCTCAGCTACGCTGGTTGTTTAAACTTGATTGTTAATTCCCTTGACGGATCCAACTACTCACTCAATTTTTCATGTCAATTTGTTATTCGAAGAGATGAATACAAAAATTACAGATCATATTGATTCACTAGCAGTATGACGACCAACATTGAATCATGGGGTGCCCTTTTTGATTTGATGCTAAAATGACATTATGAGATGGCCGAATCTACCTCCTAAAATGGAGAGTTAACGAATACCAATGTAGAGAGTGTAATTACAATTTCAAATTTAATAGTTCTAACGTTGAATTAATTTTTAGCCTAATTTAGCTATGCATAATAAAAAATAACAATAAAAAAAACTTTTATTGAAATAAAAAAGATAAAAAAAACAATGGTGGAGAATTCCCCAACAAAGCAATGAAAATGTAAAAAATAAAAATTCCCTATCCCTTTATTGCATATTACAGAAAAGGTTTCACTCTTAATTGAATGCTCCAAATATAAATCCTAAATATTTATCTAATAAAAAATTTAATCCTAATTAAACTCTTAAATAAATATCTTTACAAATAAATAATAAAAATAACTATTAAAACAAAATAATCCCAAATCTAATAAATTTAGAATGTCGTTTTTTTATGAAAATTTTTCTGCCAATTTTGCTTCCATGTCAAATTGTCTAAGTAATTCACCTTTCAACTTGCATTCCAATATTAGAGACATGTGTTGCACCTAAATAGAAATAAAAATACCAAAACTAATAGTAACCATATTCAAAATTAATTAGAATTAATCGCAAAAATGTCAATTAAGCACATTATCAACTATTGAATACAAACTCTATATCTGTGAATCCCTATTTATGTTAATTATTATTTTTTAATTTGTCGTATTCAATACAAAAAAAAGAACAACTATCTTCCCACTCACTACAAATAATTGTCATGTAGCTACGTCTATTTTTACTAGCCGTCAAATTTTGTTAGTTTAAGTGCATCTATATTGACGGGTTACTACATTTGACAACATATGGTGAACCTATATTGGTACATTTTGTTATCGCCTATATAATAAAATAATTTTTGACATAAGAGCTTGTCCATTTATATGTTAATATTACCTACAAAGTAACAAAATAAAAGAAAGGTATATTTGAATAAATTAATTTAAGTAGTGGAATAAAAATATAAGGTCTGAAAATAATTTAGCTGAGCTAACATATGCATGTGGAATGTGCGTGGCTTACCATTGTCGGCAAGAAAAGCGAATTAAGATTTCTAATTCAAACATTTAAGATACATGATATTATTCATAATTAAAAGAGCATTTAAGTATATATTTATTCGATATAGTTAAGGATGTAAGAAGGTACTTATTATTATGTGATAAAAATAGGTTGATTTTTTTATTAAAACAATATATTTACAAATTATTGTTTAAACTCTGCTGCTATAATGATGATACATTAAATTGAAAAAATATGAGATGTTCACTTGCATAAAATAGGTTTTAAAACGAAAATTATTTTTGTTAAAGACCGAGCCACCTCAATGGCTAATGTGATCTTCTCGATTTGGGTCTAACGTCCAGGCCAGGTCAGAGAGGTTACATTTAGTGGTATCAGAGTCAGGCTCACAAAACTCGGACTATGGAAATTGGGTACATCTACATACATAATATCAAGAAGGATATTTTGAAAAAAAAAACCATGCCACGAGAATCTTTTAAAAATTGACTCTTTTCAGGAAAATAAGCTTGAGACTCAGGTGTCGGTTCTGTCGTAGTAGAGATCTAGATTATGCAATTAGGTCTTGGATTAGGAACAGAATAATGAGATATATGAATAAATGAATTTATAAATGTGATTAATCTTGATTGATTGGTGGAACCATGAATGAATTTACGTATAGGTATCCAATTGAAGGATTCGTATGCCCTAAATGTTTGACATATTGAATGCTTAATTGATACATGAATGCTATTGAATTGAAAAGAGATAGAATATTAGATATTACAATGTTTGAACGCTTCTGAATTGATTATGTTGCTTTGCATGGGATGAGATGTTATGATCAAATGGAGTATATGATAGTATAACTGCATTTAATTTTGCACTGTGTATCCACATCAAAAGTAGATTTCAACTGCGTCCATTTTACTGTGCTCTCTCTGATAGCTCTTATCTGCGAGATGGTCATGTAGTTATTGGCAGCTTTTAGCTGCAATTATTCGAATCCAAAAGTGATATTAATCCCACAAATCGATGTGATGTTGAGTTCTGGGGAACCCCTATTATGGAGTGTAGTGGTGGGGTAGGATTACCGAATGTTAAACAAATTATTAAAACGAATGTTGTAAGGCATATTGTGCATACTTAATAAAAAGTACATGATGAAACAATTGAACGATTCAATGTGCATATAACTGTTATGAACAATATGTTAATTCTCTAATTGAATTCGTTTGATTGAGCATGATTGATAGTGTTAAATGTGTGGGAAAGGTGTGTCTTGATGTGCAAGTATAAGATTTGAGATGACTTGTTTTAAGAGCTAAATTAGGAGCACATGGCCTAGGACATGGGCTGCCACACGGCCGCGTGCCATACTCGGTCACCCCACACGGCCATTTGACATTGAAATTTTAGGTGCAGGATGAACCACACGGACACAGAGAGTTACACGGCCGTGTAACCTGATTTCATATACACACAAGTGGACACATGGGCTGGGACACGACCGTGTGTCCTAACTTTGAATGTCCATATGGCCTGGGCTATGCCACATGGCTGTGTGACCCTAGTTTCAAAATTTTTAACTTTTTACCAAAATTTTTTGATTTATTTTAAATTAGTCCTAGATTGTTCCTGAACTTTTTTTAGGGCCTCGAAGGCTCAATTTAAGACCCAAATGTGTATGCTGCTAGTTTGTAATGAGTTTTTGGTAATTAATATTAAATGACATTATAGATCTATTTTGAAGTTAATTGTTCTCATTTGTATAGTAATGCTCCGTAACCCAAATCCAGCAACGAAGATGGGTTAGGGGTGTTACAGAACTTATTGTTATTCTTGATGGTCATAATTGAATGTTTGGATGTGACATGCGGAGGGTCTCAACTTATTCTCACCTTTAATATTATTAGTACCATTGTTGTTGTTGTTGTTGTTGCTGTTGTTTCCGTTTTATTTTATTGATCATAAGTATAGATCATATTGATTCACTAACAGTATGATGTCCAACATTAAATTAAGGGCGCAATTCTTGATTTGATGCTAAAATGACGTTATGAGATGGCCAAATCTACCTCCTAAATTGGAGAGTTAACGAAAACCAAAGTAAAGAGTGTAATTATGATTTCAAATTTAATAATTCTAACATTGAAATAATTTTTGGCCTAAAATTAGAATTGAAATTTAGCTATGCATAAGAAAAAATAACAATAAAAATAAGAAAATGAAACTTTTATTGAAAATTAAAAAAAAAGGGTGGAGAACTCCCAACCTAAACAGCCAATTTGTAAAAATAAAAATCCCCTATCCCTTTAATTGACATATGTCAGAAAAGGGTTTCACTATTAATTGAATGTTTCAAATATAAATCCTAAATATTTATTATATAAAAAATTTATTCCTAATTAAACTCTTAAATAAATAATAACTATTAAAACAAAATATTATTAGTACCATTATTATTATTTCCGTTTTATTTTATTAAGAACCGTGGTGTGAGATAAGATTTCTAATTCAAACGTTTAGGTTGCATGACATTATTCATAATGAAAAGGACATTTAAGTAGATATTTATTGGATACAATTAAGGTTCTAAGAAGGTACTTATTATTATGTGATAAAATAGGTTGATTTTATTTTTTATTTTTAAAAAGAGATTTACAAATTATTGTTTAAACTCTGCTGCTATAATGATGATAGATTAAATTGAAAAAAAAAGAGATATTCACTAGCATAAAACATGTTTTAAAACGAAAATTAATTTTTATAAAGACCGAGCCACCTCGATGACTAATGTGATCTTACCGAATCGAGTCTAACGTCTAGGTTGAGTCGGGGAGGTTACAAATCATAAGTATTTATCTAATAAAAAAATAATACTAATTAAATTTTAAATAAATATCTTCAGAAAAAATAAAAATAAAAATAATTATTAAAACGAAAAAACCCCAAAATCTAATAAGTTTAGTATGCGGTTTTTTTATGAAACTCTTTCACCAATTTTGCTTCCATGTCAAATTGTCTAAGTAATTCACCTTTCAACTTGCATTCCAATTACACCTAAATAGAAAAAAAACACAAAATTAATCGTATACATGCCCCAAAATTAATTAGAATTAATCACAAAAAAGTCAATTAAAGACATGATCAACTATTGAATACAAACTCTATATCTGTGAATCCATATTTATGTTTTTTTTCCCAATTTTGTCATATTCAGTACAAAAACAGAACAAATTTCTTCCCACTCACTACAAAAAATTGTCATATAGCTACGTCTATTTTTACTAGCGGTCAAATTTCGTTAGTTTAAGTGCATCTATATCGACAGGCTGCTGCATTTGACAGCATATGGTGAACCTATATAGATACATTTTGTTATCGCCCGTATAAGAAAACAATTTTGACATAAGAGCTCGTCCATTTATATGTTAATGTTACCTGCAATGTAACAAAATAAAGGAAAGGTATATTTGAACAAATTAATTTAAGTAGTGGGATATAAATGTAAGGTCTGAAAATGATTGATTTGAGGTAACATATGTGTGTGGCTTACCATTTCATGCAAGAAAAGCGAATTAATTTTTTTATGAAAGAAATAGTAGATTGAGAGAATGACAAAGGCAAGTTAAAGAAAAAGATTAGTTTTTTTAAATGAAAATGTTTCGGTCATTTGATAATTTTTTTCTTTAACTTGCCTTAGTCATTCTCTCTCCCAATACTGAACCTCCGACGTACATCCATACGATGTTGAGAAAATAAGTTAAGAAGAATAGCAGAGAAAAAGGGCAAAGACAAGTTAAAGAAAAACGTAATATGCTATGCCAAAGTTCTTAAAGAAGGGAAGGGACTAACTTTGAAATTTTTCTTTAACTTGTCTTTGCCTTTTTCTCCCATCTTCTGTGTGCTTATTGCTACTCAAGAACAAAGTGGTTAGTTTTGGTTAGATGTATTTATAGACGAACATGGTGAAGAACACAATTTCTACACAAATGAAAGGAAAGTTAACCGCAATTATCCATGCAATTTTCTCTCAAGAAGGAATCATAACAGGAAATTACAAATTTTTTGTTTTTTTATTTATTATTAATTGATGATTACATTGTTAGAAAAAAAATTAATGACTATTTCATACACAAAATAAACTTATTGACGATTCAACAACAAATAAAATAATTAAGTCATACAATAATTTATTTAACTACATTTCTTTTGTTACTTCTTGATAACTATTGATTAACTCGCAACATAAATGTAAAATATATTTCCTTCAGATTTGATTTCCTACTAAACCCATTGAACATTTTCATGATTTACTTCGAAATTTAAATATAATAATAAAGGAAGGAAAATCAAGGAAATGACAGGGAATGTTATAAGAATTGAATAAAATAATAAAATTCTTGAAACGAGTAAACAGGGAAAGGAAAATGCAGTTTTACAAAGAAACTTGATGGAAATAATGATGGAAATTAAGGAAGGAAAAGAAAGAAGCCTTTCACACGCAATCTTAGGTTTCGAAGAAAACAACCTAGGTTTTTCTTGTTAAATTCTGCTATTAGTGCACGTATTTATCAAAATTTGTGGATTTAGTCCTTATATTTTTCTTCAATTAATTTTAGTCATTTTACTATTCGAATTGGTCAATTTTAGTCCCAATACTTTTTAAAAATTTGAAATTTTAGTCCTGACCCAAACAATAGCAGTTAAACCCATTTGGTTAAATTCAATTACTAGTCCTATACTATACATACAATTTTATTTAGTCAATATTCTCCAATTGGATTAGTTTAAGTCTCTATACTTTTAGAATTTTGAATTTTCAGTCTTGACGCAAATCACAGTCATTTATCCATTAACTGGATTTTTAGTGAGTAATGTGTAGAAATAACAAGCTGACGTAGCATTACACATATGATCATATGTTTTCCTTATCAAATTTTGGAAATAACAGAACTTAATGAATTTAATCATTTGCTGAGGGTGGAAATTTTAAAATTTGAAAAGTACATGGATTAAAAATGATTAAATTAAAGTACAGAGACTAAATTCACAACTTTTATGAAGCATAGGGACTAGTACAAGAATTTAACCTTTTTAATAATTATTCATGGGAGATCATATTTTGACTTAAGTATAACATATTTTAATCTTATTTAATTAATTAAGTGTTTCCAAAATTTATTTCTCGAAAAACATTTTTTTGGAGAATACTTAACATATGAGGTTGTGAAGTTCAATGTTATGTCAAATTAATAGAAAAAAAACCAAAATTAATAGCATCTATATCCAAAAGTAATTAAAATTTATCATAAAAAAAATCAATTAAGCACATTATCAACTATCCAAAACAAAGTCTACATCTGTGATTCCATTTTTATGTTAAATATTTTTTAAAATTTTTTCGAAGGCTGAATATTCATATATTCAATACTAGTAGAAATCAAGGATCCCAAATACGTTACATGAAAGTAAGTAAAAAAGAAAAAGGCAAACCATACATTAGGCAAACTAAAAAGAAAATGCAAAAATAAATAACACACTTAAAAAGGCAAGGATCCAAATCTCAACCCTTTTAAGCGATAGGGATTTGTCTAGACTCACACTTAGTAAGGTTTGCCCCTCACCTTCTTGGGACACGTAAGGAACCACATTAGGTAATAATCTTCCTTAAGTTTTTCCTCATGATGTCATATCCAACCAATTACAGTTTTATACAATATGGTCTTCTTTCAGCGCCATGACCATGGACTTGTCCTTTCAAAGATTCATGTTTTTAGTCCGACGGACCCCTTTGGCAACTCCGGAGATAGACACGGACTCTTCATACTTAGACTCATCTACTCACTCAAATTGTCACACCAATTTGATGAGTTAGAAGAACCCGAGTCAAATCAACGGCCTCAACTGCGCCGATTGTTTAAACTTGATTATTAATTCCTTTGATGGATCCAACTACTCACTCAATTTGTCACGCCAATTTGTTATTTAGTGAGATGAATACAAAAATTATAGATCATATTGATTCACTAACAGTATGATGTCCAACATTGAATCAAGGGGCGCCCTTCTTGATTTGATACTAAAATGACGTTATGAGATGGTACTAATAATAATAATAATTTTAGTCATTTTACTTTTCAAATTTGTCAATTTTAGTCCCAATACTTTTTAAAAATTTGAAATTTTAGTCCTGACCCATTTGGTTAAATTCAATTGCTAGTCTTGTACTATACATACAATTTTTATTTAGTCAACAATCTCCAATTGGATTTGTTTAAGTCTCTATAGTTTTAGAATTTTGAATTTTCAGTCTTGACGCAAATGACTAAATTGCACTAACCAATTTTGAGCTTGAACCTAAATCCCATAAGCCGTGTGTTTCTTTCTCTTATTCTTCTTAGCTTCGTACAAAATGGTTGCATGAAAGAATTCTCTTTCATTCACTTATCTTCCAATTGTCTTTATTTTTTCATTTATTTATTTATTATATTTCATTATAATTTGATATAATATTTATTATAATTTGATATAATTTGACATAATACATACAACTTATATATAATATATATAAATCCCACTACAACTAAGCAAAGGTATAATTGCTTTTTAAGTCCTTTATTTCTATTCTATTTTATGATTTAATTTAATTCAACCTTTTAACTTTAACGCAATTTAGTCCCTGTACCTTAATAACTCTTAACTCATGAAAACTACTTATCCAAAATTTAATTCACCTCTAATATAACTCCGTAAATATTAATAATATTGCCAAAATTTGCTTGAAGCTCTCCACAGAGTTCATCCATCCTACCGTTAAGCTGAGAAAGGTCTGCCTGCATCTGAGAGATTTCCTGTTGGATGTGGGACATCTCTTTCTGAAGACGAGTAGTTGAGCCCTCACTGGTCATGGAGAATCGTGGGCTCTAATATACCTTTGATGTGGTAGATTTTCTCAAAGAGAAAACAGAAGAGGGAGAAGAATATTAGAGAAGAGATAGAAAGAATTAAGAGAGAGGAGAAATCAATTCATGTGTAATTTCATAATTGTAGCAACCAAAACCAAAATAGTTGTACAACCCGTATTTAGCAGACCATTAGGCCAGCTCCTCTACACAGTGTTTCATTAAAACATTTGGTGAAACACATCATTTTAAATAGCGACAAATAACAGAAATAAAATAAACCAAAATAACAGGACTTAAAACCCAAAATAATCGCTGCATAAATCATTCCATATCAAAGCATTGGGCTCTCGTCTGGTGGTCTTAGTTGGCCGTAAAGGCATCGACGATCGACAGAGTAGGTAACGACTAGGTTAGGGCTAAAGAAGAAGAGAGTGTAAAATAAAAAACAGGAGTAAAGAAATATAAGACAAAAATGTAGGGGAGGGAAAAAATGATAAAGAAAAGATTAAACAAAGTGATGGGTATGAGAATAGATCTGCTGTAAAATTGATATTTATGTATTATTAACATTTTAACGATTTAATGGTCATATATTATATTCCATTTATATAGATCATATATGTCAAATTTAACGTAAATTAAAATTATTTAGCTATTTTTTTATGTAAAAAATTCTATCACTTAATAAATATTATTATAAACAATACTTTAGATTGATATAATATAGATATCAGATCAATTCAAAAATTTACATGCATGACATATGATAAGTAATTTTGTGATACACACTTTGTAAAGGTTTTAGGTTCCATAAGCATGCTTAAAAAGATAACAAGTGTCTCGTTTGTTTATATATTAATATTTTTAAAAATTTAACTATACCTTGTACATATGTCACACCCTTACTCTACAAACTATATATATATGAAATATAAGATGTATAGAATAATTTTTAAAAAAAGAATACCGTAAAAAAAACTCCACGTAAAAGTCTTTCACGCATAAGTGTGTAACACTCCAAAATAGGGCATAGGAGTTTTAGGGGTATTTTAAGAATTTTTGCCTTAGAGTGTTCGAAATTTTGTGACACGGCATACCGGTAATGTTTTCAATTATGGTTTTTTGAAAATTAAACCAATTTCTTAAAATGAGTTTTAAATACCTTTAATTTTGAAAATAGGACTAATTTGTAAAAGAGTAAAAATTGAGAGTTTTTAAGAAGTAATTTAGCCAGATTTTAAAATCCAAGTTAAATAACCTCTCTTCACCAAGTTATTTGACATAAAAACTACCAAAATTTGTGTTTGTTGTCCCTTGATTCTCTCTTGCTATTTCAATCAATTTTGAACTCCAAATTCTAATTCATTTTGGTTTCTATCATCTCTTAAGTTATAAACCTCTATAAAACCCAAGAAAATCACCCAAAAACTTCATCATCTACATCATCTTCTCCAAATGTGGGTTTTTCTAGATTAGCGTCAAAGTTCATTTTTCTTCCATCAAAGGCAACCATTTGACTTTCTATGAGTTTTAAATGATATCTAGTCTCATAAACTGAATTCTTAGCCATTGAAATGCATGTTTTAAATAAAAGTCAAAAATCAGGTCTTTAATTGTGAATTTCTGGTTTGTGGATAAAAATGTAGTTTCAAAGAACTTTTAAATTAGTTTTAACATGATTAGAAGGTTTCTAAACTTACTTTAAAGTTTCGTCAAAGATTTCTAAGGATTTAATGAATTTTCGAGAAAATTGCCATAAACATGTCAAAAATTTTGATACAATGAATTGAATAGTTTTGAGTAGTTTAAAGGTTGAGAATTAGTCGTAGGTGAATAATTAGGTGAATGGAATTTGTTTTAGGTAAAAGAATTAAGTATAGCCCAAACCTTTATCATAAGTTTCGAGTGTAAGCTTTCTATTTTTCTTGTTTTATTTTTGGCAAATTATGCGAATATGTGAATAACTATGAATTGATTGTTATCATACAATATTGTGAATTGTATTGTATTGTGAGTATATTAAATATGTCGAATGACAATAATGATGTTGTGTTAGCGATATAAAGATGTGCAGTGAAAGTGTGCAAAAGCTGGTAAGTATGTATGTGTTGCATTGTGAAATATGATGCTAATGTAATAGGTTTTCATATGTGATAAACTGATTTTAATACACTCATATGTTGACGGATATATGATGGCTCAATGAGCATTATTTCGGCACTTTAAGTGCAATTAAATGTGAATTTGATAAGTATGCATTGTGTACAAGTTTGTGATGTGAATTGACGAATATGAACAGAGATGATGTGCATTAAATTAGTAATTAAAAATATGTAGTTATGATGTGGATATTTTGGCCCTATGACCTTATGAGACCGTTGGATATGGTTGGCATGCCATAGGATTGTGAGTACTCACCTATATATGTTATGTGATTTAGGCGTTTAGGCCCTGGGACAAGTTGGAGAGATAAGGGAATGTGAGCTAAGCTTTTTTCAACGGGACATGTTTGGTGTGTTGGAGATCCGTGTATCCGATGAGTGATGATAGAGCTCATTTTATGCTTCATAGCCTCAAGTGCCAATTTATCATTTAAATATAATCTTATATGTTGTGATAATACAATAAGAGATAGATGATTTTAATTGTGAATAATATGTTAATGAGTTTATTTAAGTTACATGAAAACATTAGTATGTTCTCATAGTAAATTGCGTATGTAATTGTGGATTGGGTTGTTTTCATATAACTTGTGAATGCCTGTGAATATATGAGTTAAACTTGTGAGTTATTGAAGCATGTATATGTTGTTTTAGTCTTGACGAATTATTGTTAAATAAAGTAATGAAGCCTAAACATGTAATTCTTACTCGAATGGAATATGATTGTGAATATGCTGTAGTATACTCTTGATTGACCTTTGATATTGTGTGTACATTGTGGTTACTCTGAGCATTCACTGAGCTTGTTAAGCTCACCCACTCCCTTCTTAAACTTTGCAGATTAGTTGTGTGCTAGTGTGAGCGATGTGGCTTTCTGAGGGGTGATCCAAGCAAGTCCATTTTTGTTATTCGTAGGTGTTTATTATTTGGTTATATTTTGGGAATAAGGCAATGTGGTAGTCTTTGCGCTAATATTGGATATGATATTTTGAGTTGTCTCCATAATTTATTGCTCTTAGGATTTTGGGATTTGTTTCGTAATATGTTGACTATTGCTCGAATTTTCTTTTGATGTTGGAAACTATTATTATGACCATTTCGGTGTTTATTTGGTGACGATATGATAGCATGTTGAACTGATGCGAGTTGATATGACTTATATGCTTAAAAATATTGTATTTTTTGAGTATGGAGTAGAGGTATCGATATTCGTGTTTTAAAAATGATACCTTTATATTTTCAAACATGCAAGAAAACAGAATAGAGATTCGGCACCGATACCTTATCTCGAGTATCGATACTCGTGGAAGAAATATCGATACTTTGGTAGGGCTACCGATAATTTTCGAAGTTTGGGTTTTTAAGTGAAAAACAGTAAGCAATTTTGGTACCTATTTTCCATGCAGTATTGATACCTCTTGAGCAAAATATCAATACCTACGTTGATGTTTTGAGATTTTACTAAAACAGACAATATGCATGCTTAATTATTATTTTAAGGGTATTTGATGTATGTTAGCATGTAACGACGATAACTAAAGCTTAAGATAGACTCTAAACCTGTACAAATGTTAAAATGGAAGACGCTTGGTTGAGAATGAGCTTTTACTTGTTGTATTTGACATGAGACGGCGGTGTGGCACGTTGATATTTGGGCTTGGCGACCAGGCTGGGTATGGGGTGTTACAAGGTGAGATTACACTATTTGGAAAGGTAAACACCTCAAAACCATGGAAAGCTCCATTTATATTATTAATCTTTTTTTTAATTTTTGTTTTCCTTTTTCATAATTTATTGCTAGACAGTTTGTAATAAGCATTGCTCTTTTCAGAGGGAGTTGAAAAACAATATTGAAATAGAACTTCAATGGCATACTAAGTTTGGTTCAAATAAGTTGTTATTCCTTATACTTTGATAAAATTTAAACTTTAGTCATTATATTTAAAAGATAAAAAATTAAGTCTTACTTTTTTTATTTAAAAATCTAAACCAAATCATTATCGTTGTTAGTATTTCCTGTAAAAAAGAAATCTCAACTTCATTTGTTCATTAGGCTATTCTCAAATGTCATATGATTAGCGAAAAATAAACATCTTAAGTTGGTAAATTCTGATCGAAACTACCAACAATGAAAATGATTGGGCTAGGATATTTGAATTGAAAAAGTAGAAGCATTGAACTTTTAACTTTTAAATCACAAAGACTGAGTGTCAAATTATATAAAAATACAAAGACTAACAACAAATTTTAACTTTTAAGTTTTACTCTTTCGTCATAATGTTTTACCTTCTCTAAAACATTTGCATTAGATAATTACCTAAAGTTGATTTTAGTCTATATATTATGGTAATTTGAGAATTTAATTTTCATATTTTAACTTGGTACAATTTTATACTTCTACTATCATTATTAAAATATTTCATATTTTGTCTAAGGTCAAATTTTTAAAACAAGAAATTCAAAAATATAATTATTGAAATAATTATATTCAGTAATTAGTAAATGAAAAAAATTCAACACTTTGACTTTTTAAAACAAGATAATTCAACAAGATTTCGAAAGAACTACCAGACCTGTTGTTAGTGTGGGTAGTGTGCAAAATACCCCTAAGCTCAAATGCAGATACTGTGGGAAATACCACCCTGGTGAATGTAGTTCTAAAGTGGGGGGCTTGTTACAAATGTGGAGCAACTAATCATTTTATCCGAAATTGTCCTCAATTACAAAAAAGGATGATGAACAAAAAGAAAAAAAATTAGCTACTTTTCAGAGAAGTAGGCATCCGGGCCAAAATGGTGCCAATGAGACTGCTCGTTCAAGTATGAAAGATACTGCTGCTCGGTCAGAGGCTAGAACACCTGCGGGTACCTATGCCATTCCAGCAAGAGAGGAAGCTACAGCCCCAGATGTGATTGCTGATACATTCTATCTCTTTGATGTTACAATATATGTGTTAATTGACCCTGGGTCCACTCAATCTTATATTTGCACTACATTAGTAACAGAAAAGAAATTTCCTGTTGAAGCTACCGATTATAATATTCAAGTTACTAATCCATTAGGTCAAAGTGTAATAGTTAATTTAGTGTGTCGTAATTGTCCACTGAAAACGAAAGGCTGTGAATTTCCTGCTGGTTTGATGTTGCTACCTTTTTAGGAATTTGATGTTATTCTGGGAATGGATTGGTTATCGATGCATGATGTTGTAGTAAATTGTAGACAGAAACAGATTGATCTGAAATGTCAGACAGGAGAGGTGATTTCAGTTGAGTCTTAGAATCCGAAGGATATTGTTAGAATCATTTCAGCATTTTTTGCTCAAAGATTTATGCAAAAAGGTAATGAGGCATTTCTAACTTACAGTCTTGATATTTGGAGTTCAGAAATAAAGCTGGATCAGTTACCAGTTGTTAGTAAGTTTGCTAATGTATTTCGTGAAGAATTGTCGGGTTTACCACCTGATCGTGAAGTTGAGTTTGCAATTAATGTGATTCCTGGAACTACTCCAATATCAGTAACACCATACCGTATGACACTAGCTAAATTAAAGGAATTAAAGGCACAGTTGCAAGAGTTATTAGACCTAGGGTTTATCAGACCGAGCATGTCTAATTGGGTGCACCTATTTTATTTGTGAAAAAACAGTTCTTTGAGACTGTGTATAGACTACAGACAGTTGAACAAGATGACAATTAAAAATAAATATCATTTGCCACGTATCGACGATCTATTTGATCAACTGAAAGGTGCCGTAGTGTTTTCGAAGATAGACCTTAGATCCGGGTATTATCAGTTGAAGGTTATAAAGTGATGTGCCATTTGGTTTGACAAATTCTCCCGCTGCTTTCATGGATCTAATAAATCAGATTTTTCATCCTAATTTGGATAAATTTTTGGTTGTGTTTATTGATGATATACTAATCTATTTCAAGACAGAATCTAAGGATGCACAACATTTGAGGATTGTACTATAGACTTTGAGAGAAAAACAGTTGGATGCAAAGTTTAGAAAATGTGAATTCTAGCATCACGACGTTGGATTTTTTGATCATATCGTATCAGCTGATAGGATTCGAGTTGACTCGAGCAAAGTATCTACTGTGATAAATTGGAAAATTCCAAAAAATGTTTCAGAAGTGCGAAGTTTTCTAGGTCTAGCAGGTTACTACTGACGTTTTGTCAAAACCTTTTTGATGATTGCTTCACTGTTGACTCGATTATTACAGAAAAATGTTAATTTTGTTTGGTCAAATGTGTGTCAGTAGAGTTTTTATCAGATAAAGAAGATGTTAACGGAAGCTCTAGTTTTGACTCAGCCAAAATCTAGTGTACCGTATGTTGTTTATAGTGGTGCATATCTAAATAGTTTGGGTTGTGTACTGATACAGTCAGGAAAGGTAGTGACCTATGCTTCTCGAAAATTAAAGCCGCACAAGAAGAATTATCCTACAAATGATTTTGAGTTGGCTACAATCGTATTTTATTTGAAGATTTGGAGACATTATTTATACGGCGAGAAATGTTACGTGTTTATAGACCACAAATGTTTGAAGTATTTGATGACTCAGAAAGAATTGAATTTGAGATAGAGATGGTGGCTAGTGTTACTAAAAGATTATGATCTGGTCATTGACTACCATCCGGGAAAGGCTAATGTGGTTGCAGATGCACTTAGTCAAAAGTCGTCATTGGTTACACTACGAATGTTGAACACTCATTTATATCTTAATGAAGATAGTTCCGTATTAACAGAGTTGAGAACGAAACCTCTGTTTCTTCAATGAATTTAGGAATTGCAAGTTGATGATCTGCAATTGGTGTTGAAATAATAAATGGTTTACGATACATTGAGTTAAGAGTATGGCATTGATGATAATGGTATGTTACGTTATCGCAATAGAATTTGTGTTCCGAATAATTTATGCTATACATACAATTTTTATTTAGTCAATATTCTCCAATTGGATTAGTTTAAGTCTCTATACTTTTAGAATTTTGAATTTTCAGTCTTGACGCAAATGACAGTCATTTATCCATTAACTGGATTTTTAGTGAGTAATGTGTAGAAATAACAAGCTAACATAGCATTACACATATGATCATATGTTTTCCTTATCAAATTTTGGAAATAACATAACTTAATGAATTGAATAGTTTGCTGAGGATGGAAATTTTAAAATTTGAAAAGTACATGGATTAAAAATGATTAAATTAAAGTACAGAGACTAAATTCAAAACTTTTATAAAGTATAGGGACTAGTACAAGAATTTAGCCTTTTTTAATAATTATTCATGGGAGATCATATTTTGACTTAAGTATAACATATTTGAATATTATTTAATTCATTAAGTGTTTCCAAAATTTATTTCTCGAAAAACATTTTTTTGGAGAATACTTAACACATGAGGTTGTGAAGTTCAATGTTATGTCAAATTAATAGAAAAAAAATACCAAAATTAATAGCATCTATATCCAAAATTAATTAAAATTAATCATAAAAAAAATCAATTAAGCACACCATCAACTATCCAATACAAACTCTATATCTGTGAATCCATTTTTACGTTAATTTTTTTTTTAATTTTCCGAAGACTGAATGTTCATATATTCAATACTAGTAGAAATCAAGGATCCCAAATAAGTTACATGAAAGTAAGTAAAAAAGAAAAAAGTCAAACCATACATTAGGCAAACTAAAAAGAAAATGCAAAAATAAATAACACACTTAAAAATGCAAGAATCCAAGTCTCAACCCTTTTAGGCGATAGGGATTTGCCTAGGCTCACACTTAGTGAGATTTTCCCCTCATTGTCTTGGGACACGTAAGGAACCACATTAGGTAATAATCTTCCTTAAGTTTTTCCTATTGATGTCATAACCCACCAATTACGATTTTATACAATACGGTCTTTTTAATTTCATCGCCATGGCCATGGACTTTTTGTTTCAAAGATTCGTGTTTTTAGTCTGACGGACCCTTTGACGACTCCGGAGATAGACACAGACTCTTCATACTTAAACCCATCTACTTATTCAATTTGTCACACCAATTTGATGAGTTAGAAGAACCCAACTCAAATTAACAGTCTCAACTGCGCCGATTGTTTAAACTTGATTATTAATTCCCTTGATGGATCCAACAACTCACTTGATTTGTCACGCCAATTTTTATTGAGTGAGATTAATACAAAAATTATAGATCATATTGATTCACTAACAGTATGATGTCCAACATTGAATCAAGGGACACCCTTCTTAATTTGATGCTAAAATGACGTTATGAGATGGTCGAACCTACCACATAAACAAGAGAGTTAATGAAAACCAAAGTAAATAGTGTAATTATGGTTTCAAATTTAATAGTTCTAACATTGAAATAATTTTTGGCCTAAAATTAGAATTGAAATTTAGCTATGCATAATAAAAATAGCAATAAAAATAAGAAAAGAAATTTTATTGAAAATTAAAAAAAAAACAAGAGTAGAGAATTTCCAACCTAAGAAACCAAAATGTAAAAAATAAAAATGCCCTATTCCCTTAATTTTCATATGCCAAAAAAGGGTTTCACTCTTAATTGAATGCTTCAAATATAAATCTTAAATATTTATTTAATAAAAAATTTAATCCTAATTAAACTCTTAAATAAATAATAATAACTATTAAAACAAAATATTATTAGTACCACTATTATTATTACTATTTCCGTTTTATTTTATTAAGAACCGTGATATGGGATAATATTTCTAATTCAAACGTTTAAGTTGCATGACTTTATTCATAATGAAGAGGGGCACGTATGTGTAATTCAGAGAATAATTAAATATAAGCATTTAGTTACATAACTATAATACGAAAATACAAGTAGAAATTCAATTACACATTTAAATACTATGAACTTACATTGACAACTAGAGTGCAGAAATACAATCGAGCTAATTCATGATTTTCGCCTTTCCTCGGTTTAGATCCAGTTGAGATTTATCTTGATATAAATAAATAATTATATTCAATTAAGTGTTTCAATCAATATCAAACATTCAATTCAGTCCATAATCCACATTTATGCATAATTATAATTTTACCCCTAATATTTTAACTTTTCACAATTTAGTCCTAAAGCTCGTAAAATAAGATTTAAGCAATTTCATTCATATTTCATACTAGCCGAATTCACTAAGGATTTTTAGCAATCCATACAAATCAGTATTTCAAAAATTTACAATGGTATTTCATTACTTTTACAAAAAAAAAGTCCCTAAATGACATTTTCATCAAATATCCCTTTACAAAACTTGTTTATTTAACAATAAGGACTCAGAATCATTCATTAAACTTCAAGAAACATGCAAATGTTCATAATAAAACTCTAAAATTTTAATATTTTTGCAAATTAGTCCCTGGGCTAGCTTACATGCAAGCATTAGAAGTTGCTGAACCAAGAACCCTAGCTATGGCCTTTCTCTCCTCTAATTTTCGGTGGAAAAGTCACTTCAAGAAGATGATACCTTGTTTTTTTTACATATTTTACTTTATTTATTTCTCAAATTACTTAATTAACATTTACTTAAACTAATTAAAACATCTATCTCATGCCCATTGTAACACCCCAAACCCGGCCTAGACGTTATGGCCGAATTTGGCGATGTCACATGGAAAGGGATTTGAAGACAAGATTGTCGAGTTTAAAAACCATTACAGTAAGTTAGCTTTTATTTAATTCAAAAAAAAATAGTTGATTTTCTTTAAAACTTATCTCTTAGCGGAAGTTTTTGTAACCAATTAATTTAGGGAAAATCGTTTCTATTTATGAAAAACCTTAGTTTTTAGAAAAAAATAGTGTTTTGTGGAGTTGCAGTTTAAAAAATTCATAAAAAAAACTGTATAAAGTCCCAAATTTAAAGCCAACCAGTCCATAGTCCAGAAGATACATCAAAAACCCCAAATAAGTAATAAATTCTAGGCATTAACGGAAAACAGTCTAAAATTTACGTGTGGCCACCGTCGAGTCCTCCCCTACACCGACTCGTCAAGTCTGGGATTACCTGTACAGATTAAATAGAGAAAGGGTGAGTTTTCGTAAACTCAGTGTGTAATCCCCACAGAAAACATGCATACATATAATCAATAGAATTTAGTTAGATACAGTCTGGGGCCCGTGCCCATCACAGAATCAGTTTTGGCCTTGCCCCATTCATATACAGTCTTAGAAATACATTAGGGCCTTAGCCCATATCAAATATAGAATACAGATACAGTAAATCAAAATCCTACCCACCAGCCTCTACACACCATCTCTGTCCAACCCTACAAACCATGTAGGGATTAAATCAACCCACCCATCCCTACACACCATGTTGTACCGAAATGTGGCACATAATCAGAATTTTGCAATTGAGCTGCCAAATAACAGGCTTAATAGCCTTTCAGACACTTCCTCCAAATATCATCAACCCACCCCGATGCAATGCAACATACAAAATATGTCATGCCATTATGCAATTAATAGCACATACATTCAGATATCATAGCTCATGCTCGTTATAGAAATCAGACAAACAGATCACACATATAGGGGTCGAAGTACAGCTTACCGACCCTACAGTAGGTTCACAGTCGACTTGGGCGACCCGTGCAACCTTACAGAACTTTTCAAAAAATTGTGCTCACATGCCCATGTGGCCCACTCGGCCCAAATTGGCCTTGGCCACGTGATCTATTTTTAATGTAACCCGTGCTACTTAATTATTCATATATGTTTTCACTATATACTTATATGTTCCTTCAAATCTGTCTACATGAGTCACTATTACTAAATTATTTATATCATGAGCTACAGAATTCCGAATTAAGATCCGCTTGATGTATTTGAAACTAAACTCAAATACCTTTCTATCATAAAATTTTCAGAATTTTTAGTTTAGGAAATAAGTACAGTAAAATCTTCAACTTACCCCCGTTCTACTGTCTGACAGCTTCGTCCCTTCTTTTCTAAAAATTAATTATCTCTTAGTAAAAAATTTAGATGATGTTTCCATTTGTTTCGATTGAAAACAGACTCATTAATAATTTAAACATGTAAATTTGAAGCCCTAATTATTTTTCTACAATTTTTGATAATTTTCCAAATTCAGAACAGGGGAACCCAAATTCAATTTGACCTTGTCTCACAAAGTTTATCATACCTCACGATTTACAATTCCATTACTTACACCGTTTCTTCTATGAGAAACTAGACTTAATAAGATTTAATTCCATATTTTTAATCCTCTAATTCGATTTCTACAATTTATGGCGATTTTTAAAGTTAGCCTACTACTACTGTTTGAACAACAAGCAATTTCTGCTTCTCGCCAAATCCTTTTTTTTTTGCGTTTCGGGTACACACCTGGTTTTGTTTGAAGCTAAAATAATCCCCGAGCACTCCAAAGCCTATAATCAAGATACTCAACGTCAATTTAATGGATTAGAAGTGAATTGTCAACCAAGAACGAATAGAAATCCAACTTACGACCAACGATGACCCTCCGTTTAACTATTGTTAAGATGAGAACACTGAATTCACTAGTCTGAGACTCCCCTACACCCAAATCGCAGAGAAAAAACATTACCACTTCAGTCATTAAGAGATTCATGATAGAAACAAAGAGAAGCACTTACCAAAACTAAGCGAGCAGTAACTGCGTGCGAAAATGAAGGAAAATAAATGGATTAGGAAAAATCAAGAAGAAGAAAAAGAAGAGAAAGATAGAAAAACTCAGAGAATTTAGGTAAGAAGAGAGGGAGAAGAATAGACGGCAGAATTTTTTTGGAAAAGAGAGTCAAAATTTTGTCCTATTACAAAATTTTATCCCAAAATTTGAGCAAAAAAATACCCTTTCCTGCATAGGGATTCGAACACAAGACCTCCACAATAATAACACACCTTTTAACCACCAGACCAGTAAGCCCATAATGATGTAATTCACCCAACAATCAAATAAAAGTCTACTAAACAAGAGTAATGCCTAATTCATTCAAAATACCATAATTTGTCAAAGCGAAGGCTTAAACTTAAGACTTTCGAAACACTCCCAGAACACATAACCACTAAAGCTGACATATATTTGTGTCATATTTTCACAATAACGAAATTAGAAATTTTGGGGCGTTACAACTTTACCCCTGAAAGAAAATTTCATCCTCGAAATTTTACCTGACCAGAACAGATGAGGATATTGCTGACGCATCGCATCCTCAGGCTCCTACTTGGCCTCCTCAATGCTATGATTATGCTACAAAACATTCACTAAGGGAATAGACTTTTTTAGGAAGAGCTTTACATCACGCTCCAAAATCTGAACCTGCTCCTCCTTGAAGGTCATGTCTGGCCTAACATCAATCTCCTCAACAGAAACAACATGCGTGGGATCAGACTGGTAGCACCTCAACATCGAGACGTGAAAAATATTCTGAATGCGGTCTAACTCCAAAGGTAACCCCAACTGATAAGCGACAGGTCCCACACGTTTCAAAATGTGGTAAGGTCCAATAAACTGAGGGCTTAGCTTGCCCTTGCAACTTAACCTCAGAACCTTTTTCCTTGGCTAGACCCTAAGAAAAACTATGTCCCCCACAGAATACTCGATCTTACACCTCTTCAAATCCGCATATGATTTCTCCATATTAGCAGCCGCTTTCAAATAATCCCTAATCAATCTAACCTTATCCTCTGCATCAGAGACCAACTCAGGACCCAGAACACGTCGCTCGCCCAACTCAGTCTAATATAATAGAGTGCGACACTTACGACCGTACAGTGCCTCGTATGGTCCATCTAGATGCTAGAATAGAAGCTATTATTGTAGGAAAACTCCGCTAATGGTAAGTACTCCTCCCAATTGCCTTGGAAATTAATAACACAGCTCCTCAACATGTCCTCCAATATCTAAATCACTCTTTCAGACAGACCATCTGTATGAGGATGGAAAGCAGTACTGAAGTCTAATCTTGAACCCAAAGCCTCATGAAGCTTCTTTCAGAATCGAGACGTGAAACGAGGATCTCAATAAAAAATGATCGAGATACGTACCCCATGTAGTCTCACTATTTTCGATATGTAGAGCTTAGCTAATTTTTGAAGAGAAAAGTCTATCCTTACCGGGATGAAGTGAGCAGACTTGGTCAATCGATCCATTATGACCCAGACAGAATCCTTCTTAGTAGGTGTTAGATGCAACCCACTAACGAAGTCCATCATTACTCGCTCCCATTTTCATAACAGTATCTTAACCAACTACAGCAAACCCTAAGGTAACTGATACTCAGCCTTAACCTACTGACAAGTTAAACAGCGAGCAACGAAGTCGGTAACGTCACGCTTCAACCCTTGCCACCAATATAATTCTCGAAGATCTCGGTACACCTTCTTCCCGCTAGGATGCAAAGTATAGGGACTACCATGCGCCTCTCTCAGAATCGACTGCCTTAAATCCTCATCATTTGGTACACAAATTCGACTGCAGAAACAAAGTACCCCATCACTATTTATCCCAAAATCTGTAGTGCCAATGTTCTTAACCTGACGAAAACGTAACCTGAGAGACTTATCCGCCAACTGTTTACCTTGAATCTATTCAATCCATGTCGGTTTGACCTGAAGTTCTGCCAACAAACTTCCGTCATCAAATAGGCTAAGTCGAGCGAACATCGCTCTCAGATCGGTCATAAACCTACGGCTCAACGCATCGGCCACCATATTGCCTTGCCGTGGTAGTACTCAATGGTACAATCATAATCCTTAAGTAGCTCAACCCATCTACACTGCCTAAGATTTAACTCCTTCTGAGTGAAGAGATACTTGATGCTCTTATGACCAGTGTAGATAATACACTTCTCACCGTACAGATAATGCCTCCAGATTTTCAATGAAAAGACTACGGCGGCCAACTCCAAATCATGCATAGGATAGTTTGTCTTGTGTGTCTTAAGCTGATGAAACGCATATGCAACCACCTTACCATCCTGTACCAACACACATCCCAAACCGACATGTGATGCATCACTATAAATCGTGAACTCACTTCCAGGTTCAAGCTGTAGCAAAACAGGGGTCTCAGTCAATACAGTCTTAAGCTTCTCAAAGCTCTCTTGCTACATATTAATCCAATCAAACTGCATTTAATTTTGCACTGTGTATCCACATCAAAAGTAGATTTCAACTGCGTCCATTTTACTGTGCTCTCTCTGACAGCTCTTATCTGCGAGATGGTCATGTAGTTATTGGCAGCTTTTAGCTGCAATTATTCGAATCCAAAAGTGATATTAATCCCACAAATCGATGTGATGTTGAGTTCTGGGGAACCTCTATTATGGAGTGTAGTGGTGGGGTAGGATTACCGAATGTTAAACAAATTATTAAAACGAATGTTGTAAGGCATATTGTGCATACTTAATAAAAAGTACATGATGAAACAATTGAACGATTCAATGTGCATATAACTGTTATGAACAATATGTTAATTCTCTAATTGAATTCGTTTGATTGAGAATGATTGATAGTGTTAAATGTTAATGCTTGCTTGTCAAGGTAGCAAACCCAAACTACCATATTGAATAGATTGATATGTGGAACTGTTTGTTATTATAGATGGTCATAATTGAATGTTTGGATTAGTTTATTGTAAAGGGAATCACACTGAGTTTCCATAGCTCACTCCCCATTATTTTCCATCTTTTCAGATAACCCTACAGATTAGAACGCAAATTTGACATGTGGAGGGTCTCAATTTATTCTCACCATTAATATTATTAGTACCATTATTATTATTATTATTATTATTATTTTTCCCGTTTTATTTTATTAAGAACCGTGGTATGGGATAAGATTTCTAAATCAAACATTTAGGTTGCATGATGATAGATTAAATTGAAAAAAAGAAGAGATATTCATTAGCATAAAACATGTTTTAAAGAAAATTAGTTTTTTATAAAGACTGAGCCACCTCGATGGCTAATGTGATCTTTCTGAATCGAGTCTAACGTCTAGGCTGACTCGAGGAGGATACAAATCATAAGTATTTATCTAATATATTGAAATGTGAACTTCATGGAAATATATTGAAATGCTAATATGAAAATGAAATTCACGGATAAGGATATGAAAAGAGTCCCATTTGAACCTTGTGAATACTTAGGATACAAATGACATGTTGTTAGGGATTATACGGTTTCGAGTGCTGGTCCTGAATGTCTTATCGATGGATGAGGTCTTGTATTTGTTTCGGATCCTCCATAGCTCATGTGAGCAGCATTGTGTAGCCAACATCCTGACCCACAGCTCGTGTGAGCAGGCCCATTTCACAGCTCGTGTGAGCACTGTTGGAAAGGTTATGGTTACAGTTACATGAAAATACACACTATGTGTGAGCATTTCCCGGGTATCCGATGTTATTCTATTTGATTCAACGAGTAAATAAAGCTTAAATGGGTATATAAATATATAAAATGATTCATGATTTTGGATAATGAAATGGATTAAAATGATATATGTAATTAAAAGGAAATGATGGTTTATTATACATGTATAAGGGATGAAATATGAAATGGAAATGTTTTCATGTTTTATATCATGTTTTGGTTGGATTTATATGTGTATTGCTTCATGAACTAACCATATGAGGTGTTGTTTATAGGAAAGCAAATTTGGACTGTGACTAAGGTAAATTATGCTTGATTGCTTAATTTAATGCATTCGGTAAATTTGAGTTTCCTTTATACGAACTTACTAAGCATTAGTTGCTTATACAGTTGTTTTAATTGTTTTGTAGATCATCGAAAATCTCAAATGGTTGGAATTAATGTTGGGGTACGATCACACTATCCATCGATCCACTTTGGTAACCTATGAAATATATTGAAATGGTTATAAATGGCATGTATAGGGTTGTATGTTAATTTGATATGTTTCGAGCCTATGCTTAACCTACTTGCGTATATATGTGTTTTGAAATTAGTTGATATATGCTTGTGTTGATAGGTGAATTTAATATTCTATGTGTGTTTTGTGAATAAGTATCGCTAGGTGGTATAAATTGAGAATGAAGTAACTAAATAGAGTGTGTGTGTGTGATATGTGTTATGACATGTATAGGAATTGTTACTAATTTTGTAATATGGTAATGTTTTTGAGGTGTACCAAACCTTGATATGCATTATGCCTTTTGTCTTTGGTTTGTATATGACTAAACACTTTTGAATATGGTCATGTTGGTTATGCCTAGTTAAATTGATACATTGTGATGGTATAGATTTAAAAGAAGTGATCTTTTGTATCCAGGTTGTATGGTTGAGTTGTGGTATTGTAATCTCATTTATGAATGGCTTTTGTATATGAAATGTGGTGCCTTTGAATGACATACTGGTTAGAACATATAGGTTGCTTAAATTGGCACGTTTTGAATGTGTTAGGGTGTGTTTTAATCATATGAAAATGTGTGGGAAAGGTGTGTCTTGATGTGCAAGTATAAGATTTGAGATGACTTGTTTTAGGAGCTAAATTAGGAGCACATGGCCTAAGACATGGTCTGCCACACGGCCGTGTGCCATACACGGTCACCCCACACGGCCATTTGACATTGAAATTTTAGGTGCAGGATGAACCACACGGACACAGAGAGTTACACGGCCGTGTAACCCGATTTCATATTCACACAGGTGGACACACGGGCTGGGACACGACCATGTGTCCTAACTTTGAATGTCCACACGGCCTGGGCTATGCCACATGGCTGTGTGACCCTATTTTCAAAATTTTCAACATTTTCCCAAAATTTTTTGACTTATTTTAGATTAGTCCTGGATTGTTCCTGAACTTTTTTTAGGGCCTCGAAGGCTCAATTTAAGACCCAAATGTGTATGCTGCTAGTTTGTAATGAGATTTTGGTAATTAATATTAAATGACATTATAGATCTGTTTTAAAGTTAATTATTCTCATTTGTATAGTAATGCTCCGTAATCCAAATCCAGCAACGAAGACGGGTTAGGGGTGTACAGAACTGATTGTTATTCTTGATGGTCATAATTGAATGTTTGGATTTGACATGCGGAGGGTCTCAACTTATTCTCACCTTTAATATTATTAGTACCATTGTTGTTGTTGTTGCTGCTGCTGTTGTTTCCGTTTTATTTTATTGATCATAAGTATAGATCATATTGATTCACTAACAGTATGACGTCCAACATTAAATCAAGGGCCCCATTCTTGATTTGATGCTAAAATGACGTTATGAGATGGCCAAATCTACCTCCTAAATTGGAGAGTTAACGAAAACAAAAGTAAAGAGTGTAATTATGATTTCAAATTTAATAATTCTAACATTGAAATAATTTTTGGCCTAAAATTAGAATTGAAATTTAGCTATGCATAAGGAAAAATAACAATAAAAATAAGAAAATGAAACTTTTATTAAAAATAAAAAAACAAGGGTGGAGAACTCCCAACCTAAACAACCAAATTGTAAAAAATAAAAATCCCCTATCCCCTTAATTGACATATGCCAGAAAAGGGTTTCATTATTAATTGAATGTTTCAAATATAAATCCTAAATATTTATTATATAAAAAAATTGATTCCTAATTAAACTCTTAAATAAATAAATAATAAATATTAAAACAAAATATTATTAGTACCATTATTATTATTATTTCCGTTTTATTTTATTAAGAACCGTGGTGTGAGAGAAGATTTCTAATTCAAACGTTTAGGTTGCATGACATTATTCATAATGAAAAGGACATTTAAGTAGATATTTATTGGATACAATTAAGGTTGTAAGAAGGTACTTATTATTATGTGATAAAAATAGGTTGATTTTATTTTTTATTTTTAAAAAGAGATTTACAAATTATTGTTTAAACTCTGCTGCTATAATGATGATAGATTAAATTGAAAAAAAAAGAGATATTCACTAGCATAAAACAGGTTTTAAAACGAAAATTAATTTTTATAAAGACCGAGCCACCTCGATGACTAATGTGATCTTACCGAATCGAGTCTAACGTCTAGGTTGAGTCGGGGAGGTTACAAATCATAAGTATTTATCTAATAAAAAAATAATACTAATTAAATTTTAAATAAATATCTTCACAAAAAATAAAAATAAAAATAATTATTAAAACGAAAAAACCCCAAAATCTAATAAGTTTAGTATGCGGTTTTTTTTTATGAAACTCTTTCACCAATTTTGCTTCCATGTCAAATTGTCTAAGTAATTCACCTTTCAACTTGCATTCCAATTACACCTAAATAGAAAAAAAAAACAAAATTAATAGTATACATGCCCCAAAATTAATTAGAATTAATCACAAAAAAGTCAATTAAGCACATTATCAACTATTGAATACAAACTCTATCTCTGTGAATCCATATTTATGTTATTTTTCTAATTTTTTTCATATTCAATACAAAACAGAACAACTTTCTTCCCACTCGCTAGAAATATTTTTTATTTCAATACAAAGTGTCCAACCTTTTGCCCCAGCAAACCTTCACTCCTTCATTTCTCCTTCCTCAATCAGCACCTGCCAAACCACCAAACACAACCCTTCCACATGGAATTAAAACTAACAAATAATTATTATTTATAAAGAGAGATATTCACTAGCATAAAACATGTTCTAAAATGAAAATTATTTTTTATAAAGATCGAGGCACCTCAATGACTAATGTGATCTTCCCGAATCGAGTCTAACGTCTAGGCTGAGTCGGGGAGGTTACAAATGTTGAATATTGGCAATATCCCACATTAGGAAAAGATAGAAATGGAGGGGGTTTGGTTTGTTATATATAGAACCCCTCCCCCTTTGGTTGTATCATCCCAAAATCTTCTCCTTTGTAATATTTCTAGAAGAAATATTGATTTGGTAGTGTCCGAGGACGTAAGCTAAATTGGCCGAACCTCGTTAAATCTCTGGTATTTTATTTCTTATTTGTTTGCTTATATTTAATAGCTTTATGTTGGTTATATTTATTTAGTTATTATTGCTATAAATATCTAAGTGAGTTCTGTCTAGTTGTTGGGTTTTAAGCGGGACCATTTGTGACCCCTCCAATTTAACTGGGAATTTTCTTAGTATAATTGTTGGCATAATAATTATCTAAATATTTCTGATAATATTGTTATTAATATTATCGTCGCTTCCGCAACAATTGGTATCAGAGCCAAGGTTTTGTAGTATGCTCTGTGTTTGCAGCTTAGTCTGATCTTACACATCAGAAACATTTCCTAAAGCTTGTGGGTATTCTGCATTTGGTGGCTATTAAGTAGAAGCTATGGCAAAAATGACAGAAGAAAAACCATCCATATCAACAACTTCCACTTCGTACATTTTGCCGAGGATTGGAACTGCAAATACGAGATTTGTAGTGGAAATTTTTGATGGAACAGGTCATTTCGGCATGTGGCAAAGTGAGCTTCTAGATGCCCTCTTTCAACAGGGTCTAGATATTGCCATTGAGGAAGAAAAACCAGAAGGGGTTGATGATAAAGAATGGAAGACCATCAACCGATTGGCATGTGGTACAATTCGATCATGTCTTTCCAGAGAGCAGAAGTATACATTCAGTAAAGAGACTTCTGCAAGTAAATTGTGGAAAGCATTGGAGGAGAAATTTCTGAAGAAGAACAGTCAAAATAAGTTACATATGAAGAAAAGACTGTTTCGTTTCAGTTATGTTCCTGGTACCACGATGAACGAGCACATTACCAATTTTAATCAGCTGGTGGCTGATTTGTTGAATTTGGATGTGACTTTTGAAGACGAAGACTTGGCGTTAATGTTGTTGGGATCGCTTCCTGAGGAGTTTGAGTACCTTGAAACTACTCTACTTCATGGAAAATCGGAAGTAACTTTCAATGAAGTAACTGCTGCATTGTATAGCTATGAACTACGCCGAAAGGATAAGTTGAAAGGTTCAGGTGAAGCAGCAGTGGAAGCATTGGTAACAAGAGGTCGTCAGCAAAGTCAGTCTAAGGGGAAGAGAAGAAAGTCCAAAGGTCGAGCTGTTGCCAAAGATGAATGTTCTTTTTGCAAAGAAAAAGGACATTGGAAGAAAGATTGTCCAAAATTGAAGAAAAAAGGGAAGACTCCGCAAGATGCAAATGTTGCAGAATGCAATAGTGAAGCAGAGTCAGACTTTTCTCTTATTATGACATCTTCAACATTATATGCAGATGAGTGGATCATGGATTCTGGTTGTTCCTATCATATGTGTCCCATTCGGGAATGGTTCTTTGAATTTCAAAAACTAGATGAAGGGGTTGTTTACATGGGTAATGATAACACATGTAAAATAGCCGGGATAGGTTCAATTAAACTGAGGAGTCATGATGGATCTACTAGAATTTTGCGGGATGTACGATATGTCCCAAAGTTGAAGAAGAATCTCATCTCTTTGGGGTCGTTAGAATCTAAAGGCCTAGTTGTGACAATACGAGATGGAGTTCTTAAAGCAACTTCAGGAGCATTGGTGATGTTGAAAGGCATAAGAAAGAACAATCTGTATTACTACCAAGGTAGTACAGTGGTCGGGACAACAGCAGCAGCAATTACGAGTACCAAGAAGGACGCTGAGGCAACACAGCTGTGGCATATGCGTTTGGGCCATGCTGGTGAAAAATCCTTGCAAACTCTAGCCAAGCAAGGATTATTGAAAGGTACAAAGACTTGCAAACTTGAATTTTGCGAGCATTGTGTTCTGGGAAAACAACGAAGGGTGAAATTTGGCACTGGGATTCACAATACTAAAGGTATTCTGGATTATGTGCATTCTGATGTATGGGGACCGTCCAAGACTCCATCACTTGGAGGAAGACGTTATTTTGTCACCTTTATTGATGATTTTTCCAGACGAGTTTGGGTGTTTCCTATGAAGAACAAAGATGAGGTGCTTGAAGTTTTCCTTAAGTGGAAAACTAAAGTTGAAAATCAGACAGGAAGGAAGATTAAGGTTCTCCGATCAGACAACGGTGGAGAATATAAAAGCGATCCTTTCCTGAAGATATGCCAAGATTGTGGCATAGTAAGGCACTTCACCGTAGGTGGAACACCGCAACAGAATGGGGTGGCAGAGCGTATGAATCGAACGCTTGTGGAGAAAGTTCGATGTATGTTATCTAATGCTGGATTAGATAGAAAGTTTTGGACTGAGGCTGTGACGTACGCTCAACATCTCATCAATCATTTGCCATCATCTGCTATAAATGGCGAGACTCCTTTGGAGAAATGGTATGGAAAACCTGCTACTGATTATGACACCTTGCGCATTTTTGGTTCTATTGCATATTATCATGTGAAAGAATCAAAGTTAGATCCAAGAGCAAAGAAGGCTCTATTCATGGGCTTCAATGCTGGTGTTAAGGGATATCGTTTGTGGTGTCTAGAGGCAAAGAAGACGATAATCAGTAGGGATGTTACCTTTCATGAATCTGCCATGTTGAATAAGGTAAATCCAGAAGGAGTGAGTAGTACTTCGCAGCAGGTGGAGTGTACTCCGCAGCAGGTGGAGTTTGAGCAGAGTGTGGTAATTCCAGCAAAAGGTACCACTAGTGATTCTTCATTGGCAGATGCAGAGTCAGATGAGGAAGAGGTTTCTACCCAAGAACCTCAACAGCAATCAGAGCCAATTGCTGTCAGAAGGCAGAGACGAGAAATTCAGAAACCTGCTCGTTTCACTGACATGGTAGCTTATGCACTTCCAGTTGTTGATAATATTCCATCCACTTACACCGAAGCCATTCAGAGTTTAGAGAATAATAGATGGTTAGGTGCAATGGAAGAGGAAATGCAATCTCTAGAGAAAAACAAGACGTGGAAGCTGGCACAACTACCAAAAGGGAAGAAGGCGATTGGTTGCAAAATTGAAGACACTATTGAAGTTTGTGTTATGAGAAGATGTTCGAAGATGTGGAATATCGCCAAGGTGGAGATTTGTTGAATATTGGCAATATCCCACATTAGGAAAAGATAGAAATGGAGGGGGTTTGGTTTGTTATATATAGAACCCCTCCCCCTTTGGTTGTATCATCCCAAAATCTTCTCCTTTGTAATATTTCTAGAAGAAATATTGATTTGGTAGTGTCCGAGGACGTAAGCTAAATTGGCCGAACCTCGTTAAATCTCTGGTATTTTATTTCTTATTTGTTTGCTTATATTTAATAGCTTTATGTTGGTTATATTTATTTAGTTATTATTGCTATAAATATCTAAGTGAGTTCTGTCTAGTTGTTGGGTTTTAAGCGGGACCATTTGTGACCCCTCCAATTTAACTGGGAATTTTCTTAGTATAATTGTTGGCATAATAATTATCTAAATATTTCTGATAATATTGTTATTAATATTATCGTCGCTTCCGCAACAACAAACCATAAGTACTTATCTAATAAAAAAGTAATACTAATTAAATTTTTAAATAAATATCTTTACAAATAAATACGAATAAAAAATAATTATTAAAACGAAATAATCCTAAAATCTAATAAGTTTAGTACCCCAAAATTAATTAGAATTAATCACAAAAAAGTCAATTAAAGACATGATCAACTATTGAATACAAACTCTATATCTGTGAATCCATATTTATGTTTTTTTTACCAATTTTGTCATATTCAATACAAAAACAAAACAAATTTCTTCCCACTCACTACAAAAAAATTGTCATATAGCTACGTCTATTTTTACTAGCGGTCAAATTTCGTTAGTTTAAGTGCATCTATATTGACAGGTTGCTGCATTTGACAGCATATGGTGAACCTATATAGATACATTTTGTTATCGCCCGTATAAGAAAACAATTTTGACATAAGAGCTCGTCCATTTATATGTTAATGTTACCTGCAATGTAACAAAATAAAAGAAAGGTATATTTGAACAAATTAATTTAAGTAGTGGGATATAAATGTAAGGTCTGAAAATGATTGATTTGAGGTAACATATGTGTGTGGCTTACCATTTCATGCAAGAAAAGCGAATTAATTTTTTTATGAAAGAAATAGTAGATTGAGAGAATGACAAAGGCAAGTTAAAGAAAAAGATTAGTTTTTTTAAATGAAAATGTTTCGGTCATTTGATAATTTTTTTCTTTAACTTGCCTTAGTCATTCTCTCTCCCAATACTGAACCTCCGACGTACATCCATACGATGTTGAGAAAATAAGTTAAGAAGAATAGCAGAGAAAAAGGGCAAAGACAAGTTAAAGAAAAACGTAATATGCTATGCCAAAGTTCTTAAAGAAGGGAAGGGACTAACTTTGAAATTTTTCTTTAACTTGTCTTTGCCTTTTTCTCCCATCTTCTGTGTGCTTATTGCTACTCAAGAACAAAGTGGTTAGTTTTGGTTAGATGTATTTATAGACGAACATGGTGAAGAACACAATTTCTACACAAATGAAAGGAAAGTTAACCGCAATTATCCATGCAATTTTCTCTCAAGAAGGAATCATAACAGGAAATTACAAATTTTTTGTTTTTTTATTTATTATTAATTGATGATTACATTGTTAGAAAAAAAATTAATGACTATTTCATACACAAAATAAACTTATTGACGATTCAACAACAAATAAAATAATTAAGTCATACAATAATTTATTTAACTACATTTCTTTTGTTACTTCTTGATAACTATTGATTAACTCGCAACATAAATGTAAAATATATTTCCTTCAGATTTGATTTCCTACTAAACCCATTGAACATTTTCATGATTTACTTCGAAATTTAAATATAATAATAAAGGAAGGAAAATCAAGGAAATGACAGGGAATGTTATAAGAATTGAATAAAATAATAAAATTCTTGAAACGAGTAAACAGGGAAAGGAAAATGCAGTTTTACAAAGAAACTTGATGGAAATAATGATGGAAATTAAGGAAGGAAAAGAAAGAAGCCTTTCACACGCAATCTTAGGTTTCGAAGAAAACAACCTAGGTTTTTCTTGTTAAATTCTGCCCCGTCTTTATCAAAATTTGTGGATTAGTCCCTATATTTTTCTTCGATTAATTTTAGTTCGTATTTAACAAAGTATAGGGACTTGTGCAAGAATTTAGAGACATGTGTTGCACCTAAATAGAAAAAAAAACCAAACTAATAGTATCCATATTATTAGTACCATTATTGTTGTTGTTGTTGTTTCCGTTTTATTTTATTAAGAATCGTGGTATGGGATAAGATTTCTAATTCAAACATTTAGGGTGCATGACATTATTTATAATGAAAAGGGCATTTAAGTATATATTTATTATATATAGTTAAGGATGTAAGAATTTACTTATTATTATGTGATAAAAATAGGTTTTAATTTTTTTAAAAAGAGATTTACAAATTATTGTTTAAACTCCGCTGCTATAATGATGATAGATTAAATTTTATAAAAAAAAGGAGATATTCACTTGCATAAAATAGGTGTTCAAATGAAAATTATTTTTGATAAAGACCGAGCCACCTTGATGGCTAATGTGATCTTCCCGAACTGAGCCACAATTTAATTCTTCAACAGCCTGACGAGTTAGAAGAACCCGGCTCAAATCAACGACCTCAGCTGCGCTGGTTGTGTAAACTTGATTGTTAATTCCCTTGACGGATCCAACTACTCACTCAATTTTTCATGTCAATTTGTTATTCGATGAGATGAATACAAAAATTACAGATCATATTGATTCACTAACAGTATGACAACCAACATTGAATCAAAGAGTGCCTTTTTTGATTTGATGCTAAAATGACATTATGAGATGGCCGAATCTACCTCCTAAAGTGGAGAGTTGACGAATACCAAAGTAGAGAGTGTAATTACAATTTCAAATTTAATAGTTCTAACGTTGACTTAATTTTTAGCCTAATTTAGCTATGCATAATAAAAAATAAAAATAATAATAATAATAAATTTTATTGAAAATAAAAAAAGATAAAAAAAAAACAATGGTGGAGAATTCCCCAACAAAGCAATGAAAATGTAAAAAATAAAAATTCTCTATCCCTTAATTGCATATTACAGAAAAGGTTCACTCTTAATTGAATGCTTCAAATATAAATCCTAAATATTTATCTAATAAAAAAATTTAATCCTAATTAAAATCTTAAATAAATATCTTTACAAATAAATAATAAAAATAACTATTAAAACAAAATAATCCCAAATCTAATAAATTTAGAATGTCGTTTTTTTATGAAAATTTTTCTGCCAATTTTGCTTCCATGTCAAATTGTCTAAGTAATTCACCTTTCAACTTGCATTCAAATATTAGAGACATGTGTTGCACCTAAAGAGAAAAAAAACCAAAACTAATAGTATCCATATTCAAAATTAATTAGAATTAATCGCAAAAATGTTAATTAAGCACATTATCAACTATTGAATACAAACTCTATATCTGTAAATCCCTATTTATGTTAATTATTATTTTTTATTTTGTCATATTCAATACAAAAAAAAAGAACAACTTTCTTCCCACTCACTACAAATAATTTGTCATGTAGCTACGTCTATTTTTACTAGCGGTCAAATTTCGTTAGTTTAAGTGCATCTATATCAATAGGTTGCTACATTTGACAGCATATGGTGAACCTATATAGATACATTTTGTTATCGCCCGTATAAGAAAACAATTTTGACATAAGAGCTCGTCCATTTATATGTTAATGTTACCTGCAATGTGACAAAATAAAAGAAAGGTATATTTGAACAAATTAATGTAACAAAAATCCAAGTAATTCACCTTTCAACTTGCATTCCAATATTAGGGACATGTGTTGCACCTAAATAGAAAAAAATATCAAAATGAATAGTATCTATATCCGAAATTAATTAGAATTCATCACAACAAAGTAAATTAAACAAAGTAAATATTAGGGACATGTGTTGCACCTTGATATGCATAATGCCTTTTGTCTTTGGTTTGTATATGACTAAACACTTTTGAATATGGTCATGTTGGTTATGCCTAGTTAAATTGATAAATTGTGATGGTATAGATTTAAAAGAAGTGATCATTTGTATCCATGTTGTATGGTTGAGTTGTGGTATTGTAATCTTATTTACGAATGGCTTTTGTATATGAAATGTGGTGCCTTTGAATGACATATTGGTTAGAACATATAGGTTGCTTGAATTGGCATGTTTTGAATATGTTAGGGTGTGTTTTAATCATATGAAAATGTGTGGGAAAGGTGTGTCTTGATGTGCAAGTATAAGATTTGAGATGACTTGTTTTAAGAGCTAAATTAGGAGCACATGGCCTAGGACATGGGCTGCCACACGGCCGCGTGCCATACTCGGTCACCCCACACGGCCATTTGACATTGAAATTTTAGGTGCAGGATGAACCACACGGACACAGAGAGTTACACGGCCGTGTAACCTGATTTCATATACACACAAGTGGACACATGGGCTGGGACACGACCGTGTGTCCTAACTTTGAATGTCCATATGGCCTGGGCTATGCCACATGGCTGTGTGACCCTAGTTTCATAATTTTTAACTTTTTACCAAAATTTTTGATTTATTTTAAATTAGTCCTAGATTGTTCCTGAACTTTTTTTAGGGCCTCGAAGGCTCAATTTAAGACCCAAATGTGTATGCTGCTAGTTTGTAATGAGTTTTTGGTAATTAATATTAAATGACATTATAGATCTATTTTGAAGTTAATTGTTCTCATTTGTATAGTAATGCTCCGTAACCCAAATCCAGCAACGAAGATGGGTTAGGGGTGTTACAGAACTTATTGTTATTCTTGATGGTCATAATTGAATGTTTGGATGTGACATGCGGAGGGTCTCAACTTATTCTCACCTTTAATATTATTAGTACCATTGTTGTTGTTGTTGTTGCTGTTGTTTCCGTTTTATTTTATTGATCATAAGTATAGATCATATTGATTCACTAACAGTATGATGTCCAACATTAAATCAAGGGCGCCATTCTTGATTTGATGCTAAAATGACGTTATGAGATGGCCAAATCTACCTCCTAAATTGGAGAGTTAACGAAAACCAAAGTAAAGAGTGTAATTATGATTTCAAATTTAATAATTCTAACATTGAAATAATTTTTGGCCTAAAATTAGAATTGAAATTTAGCTATGCATAAGAAAAAATAACAATAAAAATAAGAAAATGAAACTTTTATTGAAAATTAAAAAAAAAGGGTGGAGAACTCCCAACCTAAACAGCCAATTTGTAAAAAATAAAAATCCCCTATCCCTTTAATTGACATATGCCAGAAAATGGTTTCACTATTAATTGAATGTTTCAAATATAAATCCTAAATATTTATTATATAAAAAATTTATTCCTAATTAAACTCTTAAATAAATAATAACTATTAAAACAAAATATTATTAGTACCATTATTATTATTATTATTATTATTATTATTTCCATTGTATTTTATTAAGAACCGTGGTGTGAGATAAGATTTCTAATTCAAACGTTTAGGTTGCATGACATTATTCATAATGAAAAGGACATTTAAGTAGATATTTATTGGATACAATTAAGGTTGTAAGAAGGTACTTATTATTATGTGATAAAAATAGGTTGATTTTATTTTTTATTTTTAAAAAGAGATTTACAAATTATTGTTTAAACTCTGTTGCTATAATGATGATAGATTAAATTGAAAAAAAGAGATATTCACTAGCATAAAACATGTTTTAAAACGAAAATTAATTTTTATAAAGACCGAGCCACCTCGATGACTAATGTGATCTTACCGAATCGAGTCTATCGTCTAGGTTGAGTCGGGGAGGTTACAAATCATAAGTATTTATCTAATAAAAAATAATACTAATTAAATTTTAAATAAATATCTTCACAAAAATAAAAATAAAAATAATTATTAAAACGAAAAAACCCCAAAATCTAATAAGTTTAGTATGCGGTTTTTTTTTATGAAACTCTTTCACCAATTTTGCTTCCATGTCAAATTGTCTAAGTAATTCACCTTTCAACTTGCATTCCAATTACACCTAAATAGAAAAAAAACACAAAATTAATAGTATACATGCCCCAAAATTAATTAGAATTAATCACAAAAAAAGTCAATTAAAGACATGATCAACTATTGAATACAAACTCTATATCTGTGAATCCATATTTATGTTTTTTTTTTCCTAATTTTGTCATATTCAGTACAAAAACAGAACAAATTTCTTCCCACTCACTGCAAAAAAATTGTCATATAGCTACGTCTATTTTTACTAGCAGTCAAATTTTGTTAGTTTAAGTGCATTGATATCGACGGGTTGCTACATTTGACAGCATATGGTGAACCTATATAGATACATTTTGTTTTCGCCCATATAAGAAAACAATTTTGACATAAGAGCTTGTCCATTTATATGTCAATGTTACCTGCAATGTAACAAAATAAAAGAAAGGTATATTTGAACAAATTAATTTAAGTAGTGGGATATAAATGTAAGGTCTGAAAATGATTGATTTGAGGTAACATATGTGTGTGGCTTACCATTTCATGCAAGAAAAGCGAATTAATTTTTTTATGAAAGAAATAGTAGATTGAGAGAATGACAAAGGCAAGTTAAAGAAAAAGATTAGTTTTTTTAAATGAAAATGTTTCTGTCATTTGATAATTTTTTTCTTTAACTTGCCTTAGTCATTCTCTCTCCCAATACTGAACCTCCGACGTACATCCATACGATGTTGAGAAAATAAGTTAAGAAGAATAGCAGAGAAAAAGGGCAAAGACAAGTAAAAAAAAAACGTAATATGCTATGCCTAAGTTCTTAAAGAAGGGAAGGGACTAACTCCGCTGCTATAATGATGATAGATTAAATTTAAAAGAAAAGGAGATATTCACTTGCATAAAATAGGTGTTCAACTGAAAATTATTTTTGATAAAGACTGAGCCACCTTGATGGCTTATGTGATCTTCCCGAACTGAGCCACAATTTAATTCTTCAATAGCCTGACGAGTCAGAAGAACCCGACTCAAATCAACGACCTCAGCTGCGCTGGTTGTGTAAACTTGATTGTTAATTCCCTTGACGGATCCAACTACTCACTCAATTTTTCATGTTAATTTGTTATTCGATGAGATGAATACAAAAATTACAGATCATATTAATTCACTAACAGTATGACGACCAACATTGAATCAAGGGGTGCCCTTTTTGATTTAATGCTAAAATGACATTATGAGATGGCTGAATCTACCTCCTAAAGTGCAGAGTTAACGAATACCAATGTAGAGAGTGTAATTACAATTTCAAATTTAATAGTTCTAACGTTGAATTAATTTTTAGCCTAATTTAGCTATGCATAATAAAAATAACAATAAAAATAAAAAAACTTTTATTGAAAATAAAAAAAGATAAAAAACAATAGTGGAGAATTCCCCAACAAAGCAATGAAAATGTAAAAAATAAAAATTCCCTATCCCTTAATTGCATATTACAGAAAAGGTTTCACTTTTAATTGAATGCTTCAAATATAAATCCTAAATATTTATCTAATAAAAAATTTAATCCTAATTAAACTCTTAAATAAATATCTTTACAAATAAATAATAAAAATAACTATTAAAACAAAATAATCCCAAATCTAATAAATTTAGAATGTCGTTTTTTTATGAAAATTTTTCTGCCAATTTTGCTTCCATGTCAAATTGTCTAAGTAATTCACCTTTCAACTTGCATTCCAATATTAGAGACATGTGTTGCACCTAAAGAGAAAAAAAATACCAAAACTAATAGTATCCATATTCAAAATTAATTAGAATTAATCGCAAAAATGTAAATTAAGCACATTATCAACTATTGAATACAAACTCTATATCTGTAAATCCGTATTTATGTTAATTATTATTTTTTATTTTGTCATATTCAACACACACACAAAAAAAAGAACAACTTTCTTCCCACTCACTACAAATAATTTGTCATGTAGCTACGTCTATTTTTACTAGCGGTCAAATTTTGTTAGTTTAAGTGCATCTATATCGACGGGTTACTACATTTGACAACATATGGTGAACCTATATTGGTACATTTTGTTATCGCCTATATAATAAAATAATTTTTGACATAAGAGCTTGTCCATTTATATGTTAATATTACCTACAATGTAACAAAATAAAAGAAAGGTATATTTGAACAAATTAATATAAGTAGTGGAATAAAAATATAAGGTTTGAAAATAATTTAGCTGAGCTAACATATGCATGTGGAATGTGTGTGATAATTTAGATGATTTTTGAATTACTAATTTGAGTTTGATAAGTATTCATTAGGTTAAGTGATTTATAAAACGAGGTATTAAGACCTCGATCCAATAAACCGAGTCGTAAATATTTTTATAAATATTTACAGACTATCATTAAGGCAGTATTAAAGTTTCGTTAGAAAATTTTAAAGTTTTGCTAGTTAATCAATCAAAAAGGACTAAATTAAAAAAAAGGTGCAAAATTGCTAAATAAAGAAATAGTGATTAAATAGCCCAAATGATGATTAAGGGGTGACTAAAGGGAAAAATATACACACATGGGATGGCTGAGGCGGCATAAGCAGAAAAAAATAATGAAATTAGGTGATTTAAGGACAAAATTGGAAATAAAATAAAATAAAAATAGCTAAAATGAGATTTTAAGAGTTTCTAGACCATTTCTTCTCCAATTTTCTGTCCGAAAACACCATTGAAGAGCTTTTAAGGCTGGTTTTCATATTTTAGGACCAAATTGTGAAAAGGTTAAATATTAAGGTCTGGTATTAAATTTCTGATTATCAAGAGTTGTATGATAGTCTGGAATATTTAGATAAATTGTCAATCGAGAAAAATTAGTTCATTTGATAGACTAATTAATAAGGGACTAACTTGCAAAAGTTGTAAAAGTTAAAGTAATTTTGTAATTTCAAAAAATTGAGGGGTATTATTGTGAAGTGAATTGAAACTGAAATATATGCTAATGAATGAATAATTTTATATTTTAGATCAAGAGCCCGTAGATACTCGAGAAAAAGAGAAATTATCATAATAGTCCCTAAAATTCTACAAATGACAAAGGCAAGTTAAAGAAAAAGATTAGTTTTTTTAAATGAAAATGTTTCGGTCATTTGATAATTTTTTTCTTTAACTTGCCTTAGTCATTCTCTCTCCCAATACTGAACCTCCGATATACATCCATACGATGTTGAGAAAATAAGTTAAGAAGTATAGTAGAGAAAAAGGGCAAAGACAAGTTAAAGAAAAACGTAATATGCTATGCCTAAGTTCTTAAAGAAGGGAAGGGACTAACTTTGAAATTTTTCTTTAACTTGTCTTTGCCTTTTTCTCCCATTTTCTCTCAAGAAGGAAATATAACAGGAAATTACAAACTTTTTTGTTCTTTTTTATTATTAATTGATGATTACATTGTTAGAAAAAAATTAATGACTATTTTTAGAATAGTCCCTGAACTTCTACAAATATTACAATTTAACCCAGGTAAGTTTGTATGGTTAAAATTTAATATCTTTATTAAATTGATGAATGGTACTATGTATTTAGTATATTCTTGAAAATGGAATTATTGTTACGTTATAAATTTGAAGTGAATATTTGAGTTAAATGGAACACGAGATTTGAGTACAATCGTTGTGTGGTGCAAGAGAACAAAGGAGGAATTGACGAAAAATTACCCAAGTAAACCGAGGTTCAGCATTTGTTGGGAACTTTCGTGTTTACTTTCCTTTTAGCTCTCACGAGCTTCTGTTCAACTCATATGAGTTTCCGTTCAGCTCTTTTGAGCTTTTGTTTAACCCTTTTGGGTTTCCGTTCAGCTCTTATGAGCTTCTGTTCAACCCTCATGGGTTTCTATTTAGCACTTATGTGTTTCTGTTCAGCCTTCAGGCTTTTGAAAACGATGTACTCTTATCCGTAAGTCGCTCTTCGATTTGGTAAGATTTGGTAAGTGACTTATGTAATTGAAATTGAAAGACTTATTGTTTAAACTTGTTTATTAATTCTCTTGACGAATCCAACTACTCACTCAATTTGTCATGCCAATTTGTTATTTAGTGAGATGAATAAGAAAATTATAGATCATATTGATTCACTAACAGTATGATGTCCAACATTGAATCAAGGAGCGCCCTTCTTGATTTGATGCTAAAATGACGTTATGAGATGGCCGAATTTACCTCCTAAATTGGAGAGTTAACTAAAACCAAAGTAAAGAGTGTAATTATGATTTCAAATTTAATATTTCTAACATTGAAATAATTTTTGGCCTAAAATTAGAATTGAAATTTAGTTATGCATAATAAAAAAACAATAAAAATAAGAAAAGAAAACTTTTATTGAAATTAAATAAATAAAAAAACCAAGGGTGGAGAATTCCCAACCTAAGCAACCCAAATGTAAAAAATAAAGATCCCCTCTCCATAAAAGGGTTTCACTTTTAACTGAATGCTTCAAATATAAATCCTAAATATTTATTTAATAAAAAAATTAATCCCAATTAAATAAATAAATAATAAAAATAACTATTAAAACAAAATATTATTAGTACCATTATTATTGTTGTTGTTTCCGTTTTATTTTATTATGAACCATGGTATGGGATAAGATTTCTAATTCAAATGTTTAGGTTGCATGACATTATTCATAATTTAAAGGGAAATTAAGTAGATATTTATGTTATTTTTTAAAATTTTGTCATATTCAATAAAACAGAACAACTTTCTTCTCACTCACTAAAAATATTTTTTATTTCAATACAAAGTGTCCAACCTTTTGCCCCAGCAAACCTTCACTCCTTCATTTCTCCTTCCTCAATCTGCACCTGCCAAACCACGAAACACAACCCTTCCACATGCAATTAAAAGTAGTGGGATATAAATATAAGGTCCGAAAATGATTGATTTGAGGTAACATATGTGTGTGGCTTACCATTTCATGCAAGAAAAGCGAATTAATTTTTTTATGAAAGAAATAGTAGATTGAGAGAATGACAAAGGCAAGTTAAAGAAAAAGATTAGTTTGTTTAAATGAAAATGTTTCGGTCATTTGATAATTTTTTTCTTGAACTTGCCTTAGTCATTCTCTCTCCCAATACTGAACCTCCGACGTACATCCAGACGATGTTGAGAAAATAAGTTAAGAAGAATAGCAGAGAAAAAGGGCAAAGACAAGTTAAAGAAAAACGTAATATGTTATGCCAAAGTTCTTAAAGAAGGGAAGGGACTAACTTTGAAATTTTTCTTTAACTTGTCTTTGCCTTTTCTCCCATCTTCTGTGTGCTTATTGCTACTCAAGAACAAAGTGGTTAGTTTTGGTTAGATGTATTTATAGACGAACATGGTGAAGAACACAATTTCTACACAAATGAAAGGAAAGTTAACCGCAATTATCCATGCAATTTTCTCTCAAGAAGGAATCATAACAGGAAATTACAAATTTTTTGTTTTTTTATTTATTATTAATTGATGATTACATTGTTAGAAAAAAAATTAATGACTATTTCATACACAAAATAAACTTATTGACGATTCAACAACAAATAAAATAATTAAGTCATACAATAATTTATTTAACTACATTTCTTTTGTTACTTCTTGATAACTATTGATTAACTCGCAACATAAATGTAAAATATATTTCCTTCAGATTTGATTTCCTACTAAACCCATTGAACATTTTCATGATTTACTTCGAAATTTAAATATAATAATAAAGGAAGGAAAATCAAGGAAATGACAGGGAATGTTATAAGAATTGAATAAAATAATAAAATTCTTGAAACGAGTAAACAGGGAAAGGAAAATGCAGTTTTACAAAGAAACTTGATGGAAATAATGATGGAAATTAAGGAAGGAAAAGAAAGAAGCCTTTCACACGCAATCTTAGGTTTCGAAGAAAACAACCTAGGTTTTTCTTGTTAAATTCTGCCCCGTCTTTATCAAAATTTGTGGATTAGTCCCTATATTTTTCTTCGATTAATTTTAGTTCGTATTTAACAAAGTATAGGGACTTGTGCAAGAATTTAGAGACATGTGTTGCACCTAAATAGAAAAAAAAACCAAAACTAATAGTATCCATATTATTAGTACCATTATTGTTGTTGTTTCCATTTTATTTTATTAAGAATCGTGGTATGGGATAAGATTTCTAATTCAAACATTTAGGGTGCATGACATTATTTATAATGAAAAGGGCATTTAAGTATATATTTATTATATATAGTTAAGGATGTAAGAATTTACTTATTATTATGTGATAAAAATAGGTTTTAATTTTTTTAAAAAGAGATTTACAAATTATTGTTTAAACTCCGCTGCTATAATGATGATAGATTAAATTTTATAAAAAAAAAGGAGATATTCACTTGCATAAAATAGGTGTTCAAATGAAAATTATTTTTATAAAGACCGAGCCACCTTGATGGCTAATGTGATCTTCCCGAACTGAGCCACAATTTAATTCTTCAACAGCCTGACGAGTTAGAAGAACCCGGCTCAAATCAACGACCTCAGCTGCGCTGGTTGTGTAAACTTGATTGTTAATTCCCTTGACGGATCCAACTACTCACTCAATTTTTCATGTCAATTTGTTATTCGATGAGATGAATACAAAAATTACAGATTATATTGATTCACTAACAGTATGACAACCAACATTGAATCAAAGAGTGCCCTTTTTGATTTGATGCTAAAATGACATTATGATCTACCTCCTAAAGTGGAGAGTTGACGAATACCAAAGTAGAGAGTGTAATTACAATTTCAAATTTAATAGTTCTAACGTTGACTTAATTTTTAGCCTAAGTTAGCTATGCATAATAAAAAATAAAAATAATAATAAAAATAAATTTTATTGAAAATAAAAAAAGATAAAAAAAAACAATGGTGGAGAATTCCCCAACAAAGCAATGAAAATGTAAAAAATAAAAATTCCCCATCCCTTAATTGCATATTACAGAAAAGGTTTCACTCTTAATTGAATGCTTCAAATATAAATCCTAAATATTTATCTAATAAAAAAATTTAATCCTAATTAAAATCTTAAATAAATATCTTTACAAATAAATAATAAAAATAACTATTAAAACAAAATAATCCCAAATCTAATAAATTTAGAATGTCGTTTTTTTATGAAAATTTTTCTGCCAATTTTGCTTCCATGTCAAATTGTCTAAGTAATTCACCTTTCAACTTGCATTCAAATATTAGAGACATGTGTTGCACCTAAAGAGAAAAAAAAACCAAAACTAATAGTATCCATATTCAAAATTAATTAGAATTAATCGCAAAAATGTCAATTAAGCACATTATCAACTATTGAATACAAACTCTATATCTGTAAATCCCTATTTATGTTAATTATTATTTTTTATTTTGTCATATTCAATACAAAAAAAAAGAACAACTTTCTTCCCACTCACTACAAATAATTTGTCATGTAGCTACGTCTATTTTTACTAGCGGTCAAATTTCGTTAGTTTAAGTGCATCTATATCGATAGGTTGCTACATTTGACAGCATATGGTGAACCTATATAGATACATTTTGTTATCACCCGTATAAGAAAACAATTTTGACATAAGAGCTCGTCCATTTATATGTTAATGTTACCTGCAATGTGACAAAATAAAAGAAAGGTATATTTGAACAAATTAATGTAACAAAAATCCAAGTAATTCACCTTTCAACTTGCATTCCAATATTAGGGACATGTGTTGCACCTAAATAGAAAAAATATCAAAATGAATAGTATCTATATCCGAAATTAATTAGAATTCATCACAACAAAGTAAATTAAACAAAGTAAATATTAGGGACATGTGTTGCACCTTGATATGCATAATGCCTTTTGTCTTTGGTTTGTATATGACTAAACACTTTTGAATATGGTCATGTTGGTTATGCCTAGTTAAATTGATAAATTGTGATGGTATAGATTTAAAAGAAGTGATCATTTGTATCCATGTTGTATGGTTGAGTTGTGGTATTGTAATCTTATTTACGAATGGCTTTTGTATATGAAATGTGGTGCCTTTGAATGACATATTGGTTAGAACATATAGGTTGCTTGAATTGGCATGTTTTGAATATGTTAGGGTGTGTTTTAATCATATGAAAATGTGTGGGAAAGGTGTGTCTTGATGTGCAAGTATAAGATTTGAGATGACTTGTTTTAAGAGCTAAATTAGGAGCACATGGCCTAGGACATGGGCTGCCACACGGCCGCGTGCCATACTCGGTCACCCCACACGGCCATTTGACATTGAAATTTTAGGTGCAGGATGAACCACACGGACACAGAGAGTTACACGGCCGTGTAACCTGATTTCATATACACACAAGTGGACACATGGGCTGGGACACGACCGTGTGTCCTAACTTTGAATGTCCATATGGCCTGGGCTATGCCACATGGCTGTGTGACCCTAGTTTCAAAATTTTTAACTTTTTACCAAAATTTTTTGATTTATTTTAAATTAGTCCTAGATTGTTCCTGAACTTTTTTTAGGGCCTCGAAGGCTCAATTTAAGACCCAAATGTGTATGCTGCTAGTTAGTAATGAGTTTTTGGTAATTAATATTAAATGACATTATAGATCTATTTTGAAGTTAATTGTTCTCATTTGTATAGTAATGCTCCGTAACCCAAATCCAGCAACGAAGATGGGTTAGGGGTGTTACAGAACTGATTGTTATTCTTGATGGTCATAATTGAATGTTTGGATGTGACATGCGGAGGGTCTCAACTTATTCTCACCTTTAATATTATTAGTACCATTGTTGTTGTTGTTGTTGTTGCTGTTGTTTCCGTTTTATTTTATTGATCATAAGTATAGATCATATTGATTCACTAACAGTATGATGTCCAACATTAAATTAAGGGCGCCATTCTTGATTTGATGCTAAAATGACGTTATGAGATGGCCAAATCTACCTCCTAAATTGGAGAGTTAACGAAAACAAAAGTAAAGAGTGTAATTATGATTTCAAATTTAATAATTCTAACATTGAAATAATTTTTGGCCTAAAATTAGAATTGAAATTTAGCTATGCATAAGGAAAAATAACAATAAAAATAAGAAAATGAAACTTTTATTAAAAATAAAAAAAACAAGGGTGGAGAACTCCCAACCTAAACAACCAAATTGTAAAAAATAAAAATCCCCTATCCCCTTAATTGACATATGCCAGAAAAGGGTTTCATTATTAATTGAATGTTTCAAATATAAATCCTAAATATTTATTATATAAAAAAATTGATTCCTAATTAAACTCTTAAATAAATAAATAATAAATATTAAAACAAAATATTATTAGTACCATTATTATTATTATTTCCGTTTTATTTTATTAAGAACCGTGGTGTGAGAGAAGATTTCTAATTCAAACGTTTAGGTTGCATGACATTATTCATAATGAAAAGGACATTTAAGTAGATATTTATTGGATACAATTAAGGTTGTAAGAAGGTACTTATTATTATGTGATAAAAATAGGTTGATTTTATTTTTTATTTTTAAAAAGAGATTTACAAATTATTGTTTAAACTCTGCTGCTATAATGATGATAGATTAAATTGAAAAAAAAAAGATATTCACTAGCATAAAACAGGTTTTAAAACGAAAATTAATTTTTATAAAGACCGAGCCACCTCGATGACTAATGTGATCTTACCGAATCGAGTCTAACGTCTAGGTTGAGTCGGGGAGGTTACAAATCATAAGTATTTATCTAATAAAAAAATAATACTAATTAAATTTTAAATAAATATCTTCAGAAAAAATAAAAATAAAAATAATTATTAAAACGAAAAAACCCCAAAATCTAATAAGTTTAGTATGCGGTTTTTTTTTATGAAACTCTTACACCAATTTTGCTTCCATGTCAAATTGTCTAAGTAATTCACCTTTCAACTTGCATTCCAATTACACCTAAATAGAAAAAAAAAACAAAATTAATAGTATACATGCCCCAAAATTAATTAGAATTAATCACAAAAAAGTCAATTAAGCACATTATCAACTATTGAATACAAACTCTATCTCTGTGAATCCATATTTATGTTATTTTTCTAATTTTTTTCATATTCAATACAAAACAGAACAACTTTCTTCCCACTCGCTAGAAATATTTTTTATTTCAATACAAAGTGTCCAACCTTTTGCCCCAGCAAACCTTCACTCCTTCATTTCTCCTTCCTCAATCAGCACCTGCCAAACCACCAAACACAACCCTTCCACATGGAATTAAAACTAACAAATAATTATTATTTATAAAGAGAGATATTCACTAGCATAAAACATGTTCTAAAATGAAAATTATTTTTTATAAAGATCGAGGCACCTCAATGACTAATGTGATCTTCCCGAATCGAGTCTAACGTCTAGGCTGAGTCGGGGAGGTTACAAACCATAAGTACTTATCTAATAAAAAAGTAATACTAATTAAATTTTTAAATAAATATCTTTACAAATAAATACGAATAAAAAATAATTATTAAAACGAAATAACCCTAAAATCTAATAAGTTTAGTACCCCAAAATTAATTAGAATTAATCACAAAAAAGTCAATTAAAGACATGATCAACTATTGAATACAAACTCTATATCTGTGAATCCATATTTATGTTTTTTTTTCCAATTTTGTCATATTCAATACAAAAACAAAACAAATTTCTTCCCACTCACTACAAAAAAATTGTCATATAGCTACGTCTATTTTTACTAGCGGTCAAATTTCGTTAGTTTAAGTGCATCTATATCGACAGGTTGCTGCATTTGACAGCATATGGTGAACCTATATAGATACATTTTGTTATCGCCCGTATAAGAAAACAATTTTGACATAAGAGCTCGTCCATTTATATGTTAATGTTACCTGCAATGTAACAAAATAAAAGAAAGGTATATTTGGACAAATTAATTTAAGTAGTGGGATATAAATGTAAGGTCTGAAAATGATTGATTTGAGGTAACATATGTGTGTGGCTTACCATTTCATGCAAGAAAAGCGAATTAATTTTTTTATGAAAGAAATAGTAGATTGAGAGAATGACAAAGGCAAGTTAAAGAAAAAGATTAGTTTTTTTAAATGAAAATGTTTCGGTCATTTGATAATTTTTTTCTTTAACTTGCCTTAGTCATTCTCTCTCCCAATACTGAACCTCCGACGTACATCCATACGATGTTGAGAAAATAAGTTAAGAAGAATAGCAGAGAAAAAGGGCAAAGACAAGTTAAAGAAAAACGTAATATGCTATGCCAAAGTTCTTAAAGAAGGGAAGGGACTAACTTTGAAATTTTTCTTTAACTTGTCTTTGCCTTTTTCTCCCATCTTCTGTGTGCTTATTGCTACTCAAGAACAAAGTGGTTAGTTTTGGTTAGATGTATTTATAGACGAACATGGTGAAGAACACAATTTCTACACAAATGAAAGGAAAGTTAACCGCAATTATCCATGCAATTTTCTCTCAAGAAGGAATCATAACAGGAAATTACAAATTTTTTGTTTTTTTATTTATTATTAATTGATGATTACATTGTTAGAAAAAAAATTAATGACTATTTCATACACAAAATAAACTTATTGACGATTCAACAACAAATAAAATAATTAAGTCATACAATAATTTATTTAACTACATTTCTTTTGTTACTTCTTGATAACTATTGATTAACTCGCAACATAAATGTAAAATATATTTCCTTCAGATTTGATTTCCTACTAAACCCATTGAACATTTTCATGATTTACTTCGAAATTTAAATATAATAATAAAGGAAGGAAAATCAAGGAAATGACAGGGAATGTTATAAGAATTGAATAAAATAATAAAATTCTTGAAACGAGTAAACAGGGAAAGGAAAATGCAGTTTTACAAAGAAACTTGATGGAAATAATGATGGAAATTAAGGAAGGAAAAGAAAGAAGCCTTTCACACGCAATCTTAGGTTTCGAAGAAAACAACCTAGGTTTTTCTTGTTAAATTCTGCCCCGTCTTTATCAAAATTTGTGGATTAGTCCCTATATTTTTCTTCGATTAATTTTAGTTCGTATTTAACAAAGTATAGGGACTTGTGCAAGAATTTAGAGACATGTGTTGCACCTAAATAGAAAAAAAACCAAAACTAATAGTATCCATATTATTAGTACCATTATTGTTGTTGTTTCCGTTTTATTTTATTAAGAATCGTGGTATGGGATAAGATTTCTAATTCAAACATTTAGGGTGCATGACATTATTTATAATGAAAAGGGCATTTAAGTATATATTTATTATATATAGTTAAGGATGTAAGAATTTACTTATTATTATGTGATAAAAATAGGTTTTAATTTTTTTAAAAAGAGATTTACAAATTATTGTTTAAACTCCGCTGCTATAATGATGATAGATTAAATTTTATAAAAAAAAAGGAGATATTCACTTGCATAAAATAGGTGTTCAAATGAAAATTATTTTTGATAAAGACCGAGCCACCTTGATGGCTAATGTGATCTTCCCGAACTGAGCCACAATTTAATTCTTCAACAGCCTGACGAGTTAGAAGAACCCGGCTCAAATCAACGACCTCAGCTGCGCTGGTTGTGTAAACTTGATTGTTAATTCCCTTGACGGATCCAACTACTCACTCAATTTTTCATGTCAATTTGTTATTCGATGAGATGAATACAAAAATTACAGATCATATTGATTCACTAACAGTATGACAACCAACATTGAATCAAAGAGTGCCCTTTTTGATTTGATGCTAAAATGACATTATGAGATGGCCGAATCTACCTCCTAAAGTGGAGAGTTGACGAAGACCAAAGTAGAGAGTGTAATTACAATTTCAAATTTAATAGTTCTAACGTTGACTTAATTTTTAGCCTAATTTAGCTATGCATAATAAAAAATAAAAATAATAATAATAATAACTTTTATTTAAAATAAAAAATGATAAAAAAAAACAATGGTGGAGAATTCCCCAACAAAGCAATGAAAATGTAAAAAATAAAAATTCCCTATCCCTTAATTGCATATTACAGAAAATGTTCACTCTTAATTGAATGCTTCAAATATAAATCCTAAATATTTATCTAATAAAAAAATTTAATCCTAATTAAAATCTTAAGTAAATATCTTTACAAATAAATAATAAAAATAACTATTAAAACAAAATAATCCCAAATCTAATAAATTTAGAATGTCGTTTTTTTATGAAAATTTTTCTGCCAATTTTGCTTCCATGTCAAATTGTCTAAGTAATTCACCTTTCAACTTGCATTCAAATATTAGAGACATGTGTTGCACCTAAAGAGAAAAAAAAAACCAAAACTAATAGTATCCATATTCAAAATTAATTAGAATTAATCGCAAAAATGTCAATTAAGCACATTATCAACTATTGAATACAAACTCTATATCTGTAAATCCGTATTTATGTTAATTATTATTTTTTATTTTGTCATATTCAATACAAAAAAAAGAACAACTTTCTTCCCACTCACTACAAATAATTTGTCATGTAGCTACGTCTATTTTTACTAGCGGTCAAATTTCGTTAGTTTAAGTGCATCTATATCGATAGGTTGCTACATTTGACAGCATATGGTGAACCTATATAGATACATTTTGTTATCGCCCGTATAAGAAAACAATTTTGACATAAGAGCTCGTCCATTTATATGTTAATGTTACCTGCAATGTGACAAAATAAAAGAAAGGTATATTTGAACAAATTAATGTAACAAAAATCCAAGTAATTCACCTTTCAACTTGCATTCCAATATTAGGGACATGTGTTGCACCTAAATAGAAAAAAATATCAAAATGAATAGTATCTATATCCGAAATTAATTAGAATTCATCACAACAAAGTAAATTAAACAAAGTAAATATTAGGGACATGTGTTGCACCTTGATATGCATAATGCCTTTTGTCTTTGGTTTGTATATGACTAAACACTTTTGAATATGGTCATGTTGGTTATGCCTAGTTAAATTGATAAATTGTGATGGTATAGATTTAAAAGAAGTGATCATTTGTATCCATGTTGTATGGTTGAGTTGTGGTATTGTAATCTTATTTACGAATGGCTTTTGTATATGAAATGTGGTGCCTTTGAATGACATATTGGTTAGAACATATAGGTTGCTTGAATTGGCATGTTTTGAATATGTTAGGGTGTGTTTTAATCATATGAAAATGTGTGGGAAAGGTGTGTCTTGATGTGCAAGTATAAGATTTGAGATGACTTGTTTTAAGAGCTAAATTAGGAGCACATGGCCTAGGACATGGGCTGCCACACGGCCGCGTGCCATACTCGGTCACCCCACACGGCCATTTGACATTGAAATTTTAGGTGCAGGATGAACCACACGGACACAGAGAGTTACACGGCCGTGTAACCTGATTTCATATACACACAAGTGGACACATGGGCTGGGACACGACCGTGTGTCCTAACTTTGAATGTCCATATGGCCTGGGCTATGCCACATGGCTGTGTGACCCTAGTTTCAAAATTTTTAACTTTTTACCAAAATTTTTTGATTTATTTTAAATTAGTCCTAGATTGTTCCTGAACTTTTTTTAGGGCCTCGAAGGCTCAATTTAAGACCCAAATGTGTATGCTGCTATTTTATAATGAGTTTTTGGTAATTAATATTAAATGACATTATAGATCTATTTTGAAGTTAATTGTTCTCATTTGTATAGTAATGCTCCGTAACCCAAATCCAGCAACGAAGATGGGTTAGGGGTGTTACAGAACTTATTGTTATTCTTGATGGTCATAATTGAATGTTTGGATGTGACATGCGGAGGGTCTCAACTTATTCTCACCTTTAATATTATTAGTACCATTGTTGTTGTTGTTGTTGTTGCTGTTGTTTCCGTTTTATTTTATTGATCATAAGTATAGATCATATTGATTCACTAACAGTATGATGTCCAACATTAAATTAAGGGCGCCATTCTTGATTTGATGCTAAAATGACGTTATGAGATGGCCAAATCTACCTCCTAAATTGGAGAGTTAACGAAAACCAAAGTAAAGAGTGTAATTATGATTTCAAATTTAATAATTCTAACATTGAAATAATTTTTGGCCTAAAATTAGAATTGAAATTTAGCTATGCATAAGAAAAAATAACAATAAAAATAAGAAAATGAAACTTTTATTGAAAATTAAAAAAAAAGGGTGGAGAACTCCCAACCTAAACAGCCAATTTGTAAAAAATAAAAATCCCCTATCCCTTTAATTGACATATGCCAGAAAAGGGTTTCACTATTAATTGAATGTTTCAAATATAAATCCTAAATATTTATTATATAAAAAATTTATTCCTAATTAAACTCTTAAATAAATAATAACTATTAAAACAAAATATTATTAGTACCATTATTATTATTATTATTATTATTATTATTATTATTATTATTATTTCCATTTTATTTTATTCAGAACCGTGGTGTGAGATAAGATTTCTAATTCAAACGTTTAGGTTGCATGACATTATTCATAATGAAAATGACATTTAAGTAGATATTTATTGGATACAATTAAGGTTGTAAGAAGGTACTTATTATTATGTGATAAAAATAGGTTAATTTTATTTTTTATTTTTAAAAAGAGATTTACAAATTATTGTTTAAACTCTGCTGCTATAATGATGATAGATTAAATTGAAAAAAAAGAGATATTCACTAGCATAAAACATGTTTTAAAACGAAAATTAATTTTTATAAAGACCGAGCCACCTCGATGACTAATGTGATCTTACCGAATCGAGTCTAACGTCTAGGTTGAGTCGGGGAGGTTACAAATCATAAGTATTTATCTAATAAAAAAATAATACTAATTAAATTTTAAATAAATATCTTCACAAAAAATAAAAATAAAAATAATTATTAAAACGAAAAAACCCCAAAATCTAATAAGTTTAGTATGCGGTTTTTTTTTATGAAACTCTTTCACCAATTTTGCTTCCATGTCAAATTGTCTAAGTAATTCACCTTTCAACTTGCATTTCAATTACACCTAAATAGAAAAAAAACACAAAATTAATCGTATACATGCCCCAAAATTAATTAGAATTAATCACAAAAAAGTCAATTAAAGACATGATCAACTATTGAATACAAACTCTATATCTGTGAATCCATATTTATGTTTTTTTCCCAATTTTGTCATATTCAGTACAAAAACAGAACAAATTTCTTCCCACTCACTACAAAAAAATTGTCATATAGCTACGTCTATTTTTACTAGCGGTCAAATTTCGTTAGTTTAAGTGCATCTATATCGACAGGTTGCTGCATTTGACAGCATATGGTGAACCTATATAGATACATTTTGTTATCGCCCGTATAAGAAAACAATTTTGACATAAGAGCTCGTCCATTTATATGTTAATGTTACCTGCAATGTAACAAAATAAAAGAAAGGTATATTTGAACAAATTAATTTAAGTAGTGGGATATAAATGTAAGGTCTGAAAATGATTGATTTGAGGTAACATATGTGTGTGGCTTACCATTTCATGCAAGAAAAGCGAATTAATTTTTTTATGAAAGAAATAGTAGATTGAGAGAATGACAAAGGCAAGTTAAAGAAAAAGATTAGTTTTTTTAAATGAAAATGTTTCGGTCATTTGATAATTTTTTTCTTTAATTTGCCTTAGTCATTCTCTCTCCCAATACTGAACCTCCGACGTACATCCATACGATGTTGAGAAAATAAGTTAAGAAGAATAGCAGAGAAAAAGGGCAAAGACAAGTTAAAGAAAAACGTAATATGCTATGCCAAAGTTCTTAAAGAAGGGAAGGGACTAACTTTGAAATTTTTCTTTAACTTGTCTTTGCCTTTTTCTCCCATCTTCTGTGTGCTTATTGCTACTCAAGAACAAAGTGGTTAGTTTTGGTTAGATGTATTTATAGACGAACATGGTGAAGAACACAATTTCTACACAAATGAAAGGAAAGTTAACCGCAATTATCCATGCAATTTTCTCTCAAGAAGGAATCATAACAGGAAATTACAAATTTTTTGTTTTTTTATTTATTATTAATTGATGATTACATTGTTAGAAAAAAAATTAATGACTATTTCATACACAAAATAAACTTATTGACGATTCAACAACAAATAAAATAATTAAGTCATACAATAATTTATTTAACTACATTTCTTTTGTTACTTCTTGATAACTATTGATTAACTCGCAACATAAATGTAAAATATATTTCCTTCAGATTTGATTTCCTACTAAACCCATTGAACATTTTCATGATTTACTTCGAAATTTAAATATAATAATAAAGGAAGGAAAATCAAGGAAATGACAGGGAATGTTATAAGAATTGAATAAAATAATAAAATTCTTGAAACGAGTAAACAGGGAAAGGAAAATGCAGTTTTACAAAGAAACTTGATGGAAATAATGATGGAAATTAAGGAAGGAAAAGAAAGAAGCCTTTCACACGCAATCTTAGGTTTCGAAGAAAACAACCTAGGTTTTTCTTGTTAAATTCTGCTATTAGTGCACGTATTTATCAAAATTTTTGGATTTAGTCCCTATATTTTTCTTCAATTAATTTTAGTCATTTTACTATTCGAATTGGTCAATTTTAGTCCCAATACTTTTTAAAAATTTGAAATTTTAGTCCTGACCCAAACAATAGCAGTTAAACCCATTTGGTTAAATTCAATTACTAGTCCTATACTATACATACAATTTTTATTTAGTCAATATTCTCCAATTGGATTAGTTTAAGTCTCTATACTTTTAGAATTTTGAATTTTCAGTCTTGACGCAAATCACAGTCATTTATCCATTAACTGGATTTTTAGTGAGTAATGTGTAGAAATAACAAGCTGACGTAGCATTACACATATGATCATATGTTTTCCTTATCAAATTTTGGAAATAACAGAACTTAATGAATTTAATCGTTTGCTGAGGGTGGAAATTTTAAAATTTGAAAAGTACATGGATTAAAAATGATTAAATTAAAGTACAGAGACTAAATTCACAACTTTTATGAAGCATAGGGACTAGTACAAGAATTTAACCTTTTTTAATAATTATTCATGGGAGATCATATTTTGACTTAAGTATAACATATTTTAATCTTATTTAATTAATTAAGTGTTTCCAAAATTTATTTCTCGAAAAACATTTTTTTTGGAGAATACTTAACATATGAGGTTGTGAAGTTCAATGTTATGTCAAATTAATAGAAAAAAAACCAAAATTAATAGCATCTATATCCAAAAGTAATTAAAATTTATCATAAAAAAATATCAATTAAGCACATTATCAACTATCCAAAACAAAGTCTACATCTGTGATTCCATTTTTATGTTAAATATTTTTTAAAATTTTTTCGAAGACTGAATATTCATATATTCAATACTAGTAGAAATCAAGGATCCCAAATACGTTACATGAAAGTAAGTAAAAAAGAAAAAGGCAAACCATACATTAGGCAAACTAAAAAGAAAATGCAAAAATAAATAACACACTTAAAAAGGCAAGGATCCAAATCTCAACCCTTTTAAGCGATAGGGATTTGTCTAGACTCACACTTAGTAAGGTTTGCCCCTCACCTTCTTGGGACACGTAAGGAACCACATTAGGTAATAATCTTCCTTAAGTTCAATACTAATACGTATTCACCATTTAACTCAATGTTTATCGATTTTACCCTTCATTAACACATTTATAAAATTCTTAGTATTGCAATGGAAACATCACTTAAGCTTAAATAACAACATCAAATCAACTCACCATCCTCTTTTTCGTCATTTTATTTTTCAAGTATGAACTTAGTATTTCATTTCCTTTCCACACCCATTTCCTACGAATATTACACAAAACAATAACATATCATTCAACCATAGTCGCAAGCTAGTGCATTTAATCCATATACCATTCATGGCCTGACTTCATACCAAATCATATACCAAATATACCATACATACTATGAAACTTTATTTTCCAATATGAGCTTAAACCATGATCAGTAACATACAAATGTAAGCATCATTTCTATTTCCACGTTTATCGATTATAATCAATCATATAACCAATTATACATAAATCATTCATATATATATATAATTTTTCTCCTCCTTCTCTCCATTCCACATCCTTAGTGTACTTAACATTCTTAGAAATAAAATTTTCTATAGTTTCTTTATTCACCCTTATGTTCAAAGCTGTCTATTTGAGTCAATATCACTAAATTATTTTCATCTGGAGCTAAAGAACTCCAAATTAAGAACCGTTAATTTTCCCTAAAACTATACTCACATATATTCTTACCATAAAATTTTCAGAATTTTTGGTTTAGCCAAATAGTACAGTTTATTGTTTAAAGTTTACCCTGTTACGCAGTCTGACAGTTCTGACCACTCTTCACTAAAAATGAATTATCTAATTGTACAGAATTCAAATGGTGTTCTCATTTGTTTCTCTTGAAAGACTCATTAAGGATTCTAAGTATATAAATTATAACTCATAAATATTTTTTTTAAAATTTTTAATGATTTTCCAAAATCAAAACAGGGGATTCCGAAATCAATCCGTCCCTATCTAACTAAAATTCAAATATCTCAAAATATATAACTCTTTTGCTTGCTCTGTTTCTTTTATGTAAAAATAGACTCACTAAGCTTTCATTTCATATCTTATTCACTCTCTAATTCTATTTCCACCATTTTTGGTGATTTTTTAAAGTCACATGATTGTTGCTGTCCAAAACTGTTTTGTTACTAATTCTACTTTTTCGTAATTTCACATTTTCACTTTCAATCACTATTCAATTCAAAATTCACTTTTCCATTTTCAAGTCAATATTCAATTCAATTCCACACATCCATCATTCACATAGTACTATAACCATTTATTTTATAACAATACAAGACTTCATCACTTCAGTCACTCTTTCGCAACTTATCACGTTCCAATCACATACTCATATCTCATTGAACATGTCAGTATAACAACAAATATTTAGGGTTTTTTCACACAGTACTACCCATGTTACTTTTATCATTCGATACACGTAGTAGCCTTCACATAGTACTACACACGTGATCAAGTTTTACGGTTCACGTAGTAGCCTTCACATAGTACTATACACGTGATCAAGTTTTACAGTTCATGTAGTAGCCTTCACATAGTACTACACACGTGACCAAAGCTTTTCGGTACACATAGTAGCCTTCACTTAGTATTACACATGTGACCATCATTTATTGATTCACATAGTAGTCTTCACACAGTACTACACACGTGACCAAAGCTTCTCGATACACATTATAGCCTTCACTTAATACTACACATGTGACCATCATTTATCGATTCACGTAGTAGCCTTCACACAGTACTACACACGTGTTCATCGATACCTTATTCAAATCTTTACCATTTCGACAGTTCCACAAAGATTCTTACTTTCCAATAATTTACAATTTCTCCATAGCACATTATAATATCAATCTTTCCACTCAACTCCATAACCAATTTAATAATTCGATTTAAATCACTTCAACCATTACTTGCAGTTGGTATATCCATAAACCAAGCTAATTTTAAACAAATTAACTATAATTATATTTTCCCTCGTCGGATTTGTGATCCCGAAACCACTGTTCCGACTAGGCCTAAAATCGGGCTGTTACACCTCGGATCAATTGTGTCGACGAACCTAATTTGCATTTCTGTTTAGTAGTGAAATATTGTAAGTTTATTTACCGAAGTTGGGTCTGAAGTGTCGCTTATGTAGTACTGATTGGACGAACCCCATAAAGGTGTTTTTGGCTGATTCTAACTTTTTTTTATCCATGTTGTATGATTAGGTTCGTTTGGTTTTAAGTCAGAGAAAATTACGAATTAGCGGTTGGGCTACAAACTTGCGTGATTCAAGTGTGAGACTTAGTTAAATGTGAATTGCGTATGCGAGTACTTCTTGTTTGATTTGGTTAAATGTTGATATGTCTTTGAGAGTTATCCGATTGATGCTTTTGTTTGGTGTTTGGCCAAATTGTGTGTGTACCTTTAAGCGGGAAACCCAAATACATGTATATTTTATTTTAATACATGCTGAATGTGAAGTGTGAATCTTACCTTTGTGTGCACTATTTGTATTTGATATTATGTATTAATAATTAATAAATTAAGCTTGTCGGTTTGGGCATGGTTGAATGGCCTAAAGTTAAATTAGGGAAATGTCGAGAAAGGTACGTATCAAGTAATTTGGTTGAATGTTAAAGGTCCTGTCTGGGATCACCTGAATGTGGAATTGTCATATGTGATTGTTGGATGGTTTGCCTTTATTAGGGTTGATTACATGCATGATTGTGATGTGCACTGTATTGTATATTATGAAAATTGTTATTGTTCATTGGTTACATGTATAACATGCGACTCTCTGTGACACTGCTTGAATTGCTTATTAAGTATGCCCTGACTATATTATACGTTGTTTGTTTGCTACATACCATTGATGCCATTGATCTATTGACTGAAAGTGTGCAAGTCATACAATGAAGTTGTTACCGAAAGCATGATAAACATGCCATTGTTCTACACTATAACTATTTCTGTCATGCATGATTGTGTTTCATTCATGGCATATCATATTGAATTTCATGGGAATTTTGATTGATTGGTGACGGAGGAGTTCCGTGGAGTTTTGGCAGTATTTAAGTTCGCAATATTATTGTCAGTGCACTGCACCGGAGTATTGTAGGAGGTATTGGATACTGGTGGCTTAACCACAACATTGGCAGCATTGTCTGTATCTTTTTGGCAGCTTGTTTGCTCTTTTGGCGGTTTATCGCAATTTACTGGTATTTTATCTGCATTTCTGGTGGCTCGTCCACATTACCGGTAGCTTGTCTGTAAACTGTTATTGGTGGTTTATCCATATCGAGGTACGACTCCTAATTTTTTTGGTGATTTGGTAAATGGGTTCTGGGGAACTCGTGGTGCGTAGTGGATGGATGGGTAGGACCTTTTTGCATTGCCATTGTTGAGCATGCATATGCATAACTGTTGGAAGCACCTTGATTCTGTGAATTTTTTGTACTATTGTAATTATCGATAATCTGTTTGCTTTTGTGCTCAATTGTTAAATAGGTTTCTTACATGATTTGTAAGTTCTACATACTTTGTTTACCTTTGATTAAGACTCACATTGGGCTTTTTAAGCTCATCCCATTAGTTTAACATTTTTTTCAGGTAGTCTGCAAGGTTAGGGCTTGGATTTGGCAAATTGGAGGTTTCATCTTGATTTTATTAAATAAAGTATTTAATTTTATATTTTTATTTAATTGGTTTGTAAAAATTTATTTTACGAATTGTGGCATGGAACTGATTTTCGGGATATATTTAGTTATTGCATGCATGAACGTTAAGAATTAGATAAGTTAAATAACAGACTGAATTAATAATTGGTCATTACAATTAGTAATTATGGTTTTAGTAACAAATTGTGAACATTGACTTTTCCACTGCAAAATTTGATTTTTGGAAACTCTGAATAACAATTAATGGTTTAAATTTAATGAGAATATTTTTAATTTAAATTTTAAATAAACTTGGAAAAATTAATTTTTTTTAAAATAAAAAAATACCCACTACAATTTTCCAAAAAATAAGCGAATGCTTTGAAAACAAGTTTTTGAGAATTCGCTTGTTATTTCTGGGCTATTTCGGTGGTCGATGTGAAATTCAAAATTTGGTCATAACTTTTAGGCCGGGTTGAGGAGGTTACACAAACTTTAAGGAGTCTGGGGTCTCGGCTAGATGCTGAAGTAAAACTCGAACGTAGGTAATACCTATCCTAGATACATAAAGTGAATTACGTGATGAGCAAGTAATTCAAAGTACTTCTTTTAAAATCTAAATAGCATGGGGAATATTAACTTGGATCAAGATTTAAAATTCATACTACTAAGTCTTCAACGTGAATTGTTGGTCGCCTATCGTTTCCTTTCATATTTAGAAACATTACACTGTATTATACCGCTACTGAAATTCCAAACTTGTGAATTCGATTTAACTCCTTTCAATCTATCATCTCAGATTGCACGACAACGATGACTTGCCACCCCGGGTTGCTCGACAACGATGGCTTACAATCTCGAATTGCCCATCAACGATGGCTCTTTAATTCTTTTATACTATCTCGGATTGCTCGACAAAAGTGACTTGTCACCCTGGGTTGCCAGGCGACGATGACTTACCACCCTGTATTGTTCGATAATGATGGTTTTTTATTTCATTTATGTCATCCCGGATTGCCCGACAACGATGACTTGCCACCTCAGGTTGCCTGACGATGATGTCTTACCACTTTGGATTGCTTAACAACGATGACCTACCATCCTGGGTTGCCTGGTGACAATGACATTATCAAGCCTAGTCCACTAACACGTCGATCATCTCCATATCTTATCGAATGACTCAAATCAATACATTTTCATATTTTGATTTTTATCCTCGAAACATTTCTATCCAAATCGTACCCAATAAAAAATATAATTGAATCCATAATGATACATCTATTTATTTTGGTATTTATCGTAACATTCAATTTCAATTGTTCCAATTCACTTTACTAACCATTCACAGTTTATTCTAGCAGTAAACAATGTTTGATATTGTAGAAAATACAAAAATTAAGTAAGTGTTAATCCATAGAAACACTTATTGAAACTCGAATTACTCGTAGCCGATTTTCTCTTCATTCCTTTTGAAGCTCTCATGTCATCTTTAACTACAAATATTCATGCAACCATGCATAACTTTACTTTCCAACTCAACTCACAATCAATTGTAAAGTTATACACATTTTAAAATTTATTCAATTTAGCCCTTAAAAATCAAGACTAACAAAATATTCAATTTAAAACTCAAATATTCAAGCCAGTTCCACTATAGTCCTTTTAAGACCTCATATTTCTCATTTCTACCACAAATTATAGAATTTATGCATTTTAGTCCCTGTTGCACAAAACTACAAATTAACTTCACAATTTAACATTTTTTCACTCCTAAGCTTAAAATATATCTATTTAATACATATAACTTCAAAGATTCATCAATGACATCATTCTAAAACTTTAACATTTCTAAAAAATACTACACGAGTTAACTAGATCAAGCTTCCATATTCCAAAAACATAAAATTTACAAGAATATGACTAGATTGAACTCACCAATTTAAGCTTCAATGTCAAACCCCCAAGTGCCGAATTATTTTATTCTCCAAGGTATGGAGGTTCGACTTTGAGAAGATGAAGAGAGAATAATGTTTCTCTTTCTCTCCACTAAGTTAAAATAATTCCATAAACTTTCATTTTTTTTATTTTTATTTTCTTTTTACTAAAATTTTAATGAAATCAACTCCACTATACATATTGAAATGGCTTAATTATTATTTTTACCCTTGCTTCTTGCTCCTAATCAACAATTCTCTATAAATTATACTTTTACGACTATTATAATTTAGTCCTTAAACCTTAATTAGTCACTAAGTCGATAAAATTACCTATCCAAAACTCAATAAGCTTATAATATAACTTCTGTAAATACTTACTAAAATATTTATAACTTTGATTCACAAAGTCAAGGTCCTAAAACCGCATTTTCCGACATCACTAACTTTTGAGCCGTTACATTATAAATATTTGTACTTTTTAATTTTTATCAGTTAACAAACAATCAAATCTATTTATTTTTTAAATTTTTTTTAATCATTAGGAGTCTTTATTTAAAAAAAAGTTGTATGAAATTAACAATTTTACCAAATTATTTTAAACTTTTTTTGTTAACACTTATAATTATTATTGTATGAAGAACATTATTATTATTTTTAGAATTTTTAATTTAATTTAATTATTATATATTATTTAAGTAAGATTATAATCGGAAATTTTATTTAAGCAAATAATTTACTTTCTTTTCCACGTCTTAAAAACTGTTAAAATTACTTTTATTTCCTTTCTTTTATTAATTTAATGTTAAAATTACTTTTATTTTCTTTCTTTTATTAGTTTTAGTTATCCAAATAAAAAATAAATATTTCTTTTTCTCTTAACATTTTTTTCCCTTCTATTCTTTTCCTTTATTTTTAATTAACTAAATATAGGGTTAGATTTCTTGTTCCGAGTTTTTGATGCTCCTTGAAATCGAAGCCAACTTATATAAAATGTGCGGGTTCTCTTGGTTAGCCATAGTTGGGTAGCTCGCTAGTTAGGGTCTCCATTGGGTGGATGAAATTCTAGCTAAAAGTTCTTTCGAGACATGGGAGTAATGAAGAACACTCGTCTTTTAGAGTTAAAAGTAAGATCAAAATGTAAAAGTTAGGATTTAGTTACTTTTGATTTTTGGCTTTTGCATTTGGTCATGAAAATAATAAAAATATTTTATTTATATTAACTATTTGAAAAAGTATATAAAGATTAGATTAATTTATATTTTATATATCATTTTCATCATGATTATATTAAAAATTTGAAATATCATTATATTTAATTATATAAATCTTATTTATTATATTTAATTTTAAAAATATTTTATATATAATAAATTTTACTGGTAATTTATATTAATTATTTAAAATGCATTTAAGATTTATGTTTCATGTATCATTATATTAAATTATTTAAACATCATTTATCATTATATTAAATTATTTAAATATTATTTATTATATTTAATTTTTTAAAATATTTTATATATAATAAATTTTACAGGTAATTTATATTAATTACTTAAAATACATTTAAGATTTATTTTTCATGTATCATTATATTAAATTATTTAAATATCATGTAATTTAACTAAATTTCTGTTTTCTATAGTATATGTCTAAAAACAACCTTATTGATCAACTAAATTCTTAAAACAAGTAAACAGGGAAAAGAAAAATGTAGATATTATTTATTTATCTATAATATATATATACATATATATTATATAAGTATGAGTTTAAAGAAAATTTTTAATTGATAAAAATACCCTTTATTGTTCATTATATTACTAAGTTGACATTAAAAATTAAATTTTTATTTTTTAAAATAATAAAATTTTTATTGATCTGAAATAATTGATTTGAAATTGAAATCAATTCCCTAAGAATAAGTACTATAATTTATTGGTAATAATATATAAAATCATATAAATAATAATTTTATTTAAAAAAATTATTGGCTTAAATTACATAATTGAGTATATTAATTATTAATAATATATATTATTTTAAATTAGTTATATTTTAATTAGCGATTCAATTATATATCAATTAAAAATTAAGATACCATTATAAATAATATTCCCCACTTAAAAGCATTTTCAAAAAAAAAAAAGCTTTAATAACATAGATATTGGTTTTAAATTAGAAAAAAAAATAAATATAAAATGTTAAAAATAATTTTAAACATTAAAACAAAAAAAATGATTTTTTCTAACATTAAATTTAAAAACTAATAGTTAATTCGTTAATATTAATACATTAAAATTATAATTAAATTTATCTATTATTAGTTTACATGTCCAAATTGAATTAAACTTTAATTTCAAATCTCAAAAAAAAAATATTTTTTATTTTTTGAAATTTAAATTTTAAGATATTTACCTAATATTTCTAGATAGAGTTGTTTTATCTTTATTCAAAGGATTAAAATACTATTTCATACCTAAGTTTGGCTTCAATGTTTAATTTGGTGCATAAAGTTTTTCTTGTCTCAATTCAATACTTGAGTTTAACTTGAATGTTCACTTAGGTACTTGAATTTCTCAATTTGATACTTGAGAATTCGGTACCTAAGTTTAGCTTCAACATTTAATTTGGTACTTTAGTTTTATTTTTCCAATAAAGTACCTAGGTTTTTTTTCTACAATATACATGTCAAATATTCATTGGGTCACATGATGTCGTTTGGTCCGGATATCAAATTGAGACAAAAAAACCAAATTAAACATTAAAGCCAAACTTAAAAACCAAATGGTATCTTAACACTCATAGTTCAGCTTCAATTACACTTTCACTATAATTTAAACTATAAGTAATATCTTATTATTTAATAAGTATTTTATATCGCGTGCATTCATATTTATATTTTTATTATTTAATAAAAATTTATATTATTTATATTAAAAATATTTAATATAAATAATATAAAAATAGAAGACTTTCAAATCATAATTTAAGTAATTATACAATATTAAAAAATATATATGTATAATGTTTAAAAGACAGACATACTGTGTGGATTTATACTTTTTATTCTTCAGTCTTAGTTTGTTTTAATCTCTGCAAAATTGATTTAAATAAGATTAAATAATAATGTTACTTTCAGTTATAAAATAAATGTTTTATATCTATTTTTAATAAGAATTACGAAATAAATTTTTATTAAATAATAAAAATATAAATATGAATGCACGCGATATAAAATACTAGTCATGTTAAAATGCTGATATGTCTATTAATGTGGCTTGCTACTTGCCACACTATGAACTTCTCCGACTATGATTGTTTCTTATTTTACATGAAAGCATTTTTTAGAATAGGATAAATTACAAAAAAAAAGTCATTTATGTTTGTTTAAGTTTACGCTTTGATCACTAATATTTTAATTGTTATGATTTGGTCATTACCATTGTCGATTTATAACAGTTTATCATTGCGCCATTAACCACCGTTAAAGGTGTAATAGAAGTTAGACATAGCACAAATTGTGTCGTTAAATGCTGATGTTGCTTCCATTTCATCGCCATATAATTTAAACGAATTTTAACCCTTTCTTCTTTTCTTACTTTATTTTATTTTTGGTAAACTACAAAATAACCCAACAATCACTTAGAGTCTCATCCCAGCCAAGCCCTCTGGTAGCACCGCCATCTTTTTCCATTCACCCTCACCACTACTATCACCACCATCATATCTCCACCGATCCTTTGACCACCGTCTCTTTCAACTCTCAAACTTACATTCTCGCCTCCAACCCATGGTCATCGTTGCTCTCCCCTCAACCCACTCTTGACCTCACCGACACCTACAACCTATCCACCCTTACCCTCCATTGCTTCACCCATCACCATCTCTCAAACTCGCATAACCCCTAAAACCAACAATCATTTATCATCAAGGAACAACAAAAAAAACCAAGAAAAAAAAGAAGACCACTCCGCTACATATTTGGTGGCTTCCAAGATGTTTTAGGACGATCTCGAGGGTAAAGAAAGGAATTTCGACGCGGACAATAACCTACCTCGAACTCAGGGAGATTTAACAGTTGGAATTATATATTAGAGGGGTTAAGGTTTGAAAATGGGTTCCAAGATTCGAAGATCTTGAGTAGCTTTTCATGGAATATGACTTAAGAAAGGGAGCGAGGAAGCGTGATGTGGTAGATTTTCTGAAATAGAAACAGAAGAGGGAGAAGAAAATTAGAGAAGGAATAGGAAGAATTGAGAGATGGGATAAATCAATTCATATGTAATTTCATAATTGTAGCATCCAAAGCATGCTGCGTATAAGAAAGGAGAGAAACCAAAACAGTTGTACAACCCGTATTCAGTGGACCGTTAGGCCAGCTCCTCTACGCAGTGTTTCATTAAAACACTTGGTCAAACATATCGTTTAGACAAAAATAAATAATAGAAATAAAATAAAAAAAATAACAGGACTTAAAACCCAAAATATTCGTTGCATAAATCGATCCATATCAACTACCCCTTGCCCAAATAAGATCCTTGTCCTTAATGATTGAAGGTTGAAACACACTGTCCCAGATCTGGTAGGTCTTCCTAAGTTGAATCCTTAGTAAATGTATTTGTACATTGGATCAACACCTGAGTCACATCTTGTGAGCCCTTCTTAACCATCCTTCGGTCCAAAACACGAACTGGTTCCTTTGGTAGAGTCCCATCAAGTTCCATATGAGGTAGATCCAGTTGACTAGAAGACTTACCTATATGTTTCTTGAGTAATGAGACGTGGAACGTGTGGTGAATTCGTGCTTCAGCTGACAACTTCAGCCTATAAGCTACCTTGCCAATTTTGGCCTCCATCAGATAAGATCCATAGAATCGAGGAGATAACTTTTGGTTCAAATTTTTCCTTAGAGTATGTGATAATAAGTGTAACACCCCATGAAGTGTCGTAATGGATCAGGTTCACTTATACTTAATGAATCTATGCTAACACAACTGCTATTAAACAAACTACGTAAAATAACCTAATAATAAAACAATAATAATACTTACAACCAAGGCCCTAGCCACTGAATAATTGGTTTTCAAATTTCTGTTGTTAATCAATATGTTTGTTTATAAGGAAATTCTTAAAATTTAGCTAAGGACTATCTATCCTGAAAATCCAGATTCTAGGTGTGCTATCTGGCTTCGTTGTTAATGATTTTGAGGTGAAGCCTTCAATAGTACCCCATTCCTATGTGCATGACTTGAACCACAATGATCCCCGATCTTCGCTCCATCTGACTTGGTCCCTCCTCTGAGTTCTCAATCACCCTCACAAATCCTGCGAACATAAGCCATCCACTTGTAAGTTTGATTGAACATAGTGAGTTCCTTCACTACACCATAATTAAACCCTATCATATGAGGGTAGCAAATTTAAAATATAATAAACATAAATTAACTGCCTGCTCGTCCGAGGCGAGTTTTTTGTATCAGGGTGGCAGACTCCACTCGATCCTTTGAGCTACTTGGCTCACTATCGGACCTTTCTCTGGTCAGACTCTCCACTTGGCCGTAATCCAGACACCTCGCCATATCAGCGAATCTTATCCTTTCTTATCATATTTCCCTCATTACACTTTCTGCTCACTTAAGGTGTTCATTGACCTTTAAATGACTTGGCGATACACTTGTTTACTATCATGTACCTTTATATTAGCTTTATCGCCTTTCTGCCCAAAGGTTCTATAACACCCTCTACCCAACCTGAATAATTGAATACAGATTTCAGATGTTACAACACAAAACACTTGATAGAAAATTTGTACAACATGTGTAATCTATTTCTAAACATACTTCATATTACTTTTTTTATTGTTATCTAATATAAAAGAGAATATCAAATAATTACATTAATGTGTTAAACAACGTACAATTTTATAACATAAAATTTAATTAAAAGCATACTCTTTGAGGCGTGGTATACTATACGCCCTACTCCTAAGATGTCCTCTATGCATAATAACCCAACTCGCCGTTTCCCTGGCGCATTCTTGGCTTGGTCCCTCTTAGTGAATATAATCTTATCGCAAACCTGTGACAAAAATAAACATTTGTAAGTTCAGGCAAACTTAGTGAGTTTTAATACAAAATACCTTGAAGCCTTTCTAGTTGAATTCCTCATCTTGCAAATTTTGGATTTCATTTTTAACATTGGCAGATACCTTTCTAATCAACGTACACATTTCATCATCTATACCTTCCTAATCAGCGCATACATTTTCATCATCTTCCTTACTTGACTAATCTATTCACAAATCATTCTGTGGACTGATTCCAAATTTTATTAACCAATACAGATCTCATTTCCTTCTCAACACATATACCTCTCCAAAAGAATTTCCATACAAAACTTACCATTGACGAAATCCCCTTCAGATAGACATAGAATACCTCTTCCCCCAGGGTGACTTACAAACACTTCTCTTGGCGAATAGTAAAACTAATGGATATCTTAAGTTGAACTCCATATTGATATTAATTTTTTTAGAATCTCATGCTGAATCTGGTAACTAACAGATTACCTATCAGATCATATCTTGAATTAACCCCAAATCATCTAGAGGAACTTCAGATGACTATGTGACAAAATGCGAGAACACCCAATTTGACAATCAACTTAGATTCTAGATAACCTCAGAACGAGACATGAAACTATTCAGATATGGCGGATACTAGATAACTCAAATTTCATCACTACATAACGTAGACAAACTTAGTCCAGCAAATACTTAAACCTTTCATAACTACGAATACGCCATTATACTATGCTAACAGACTACCATGGCAAATTCCCTCTTTAGAAATACAGATGCATACTTTCTTTTAGGAAATGCCCCTTAAAGCTCATTTAATTTCCTCACAAGACTAAACAAACTATGTTATCTTCAGACTTATTAAATCCTTATCATAGAGTTAGTTATCGAAGAAATCTCAAGACTTGCCCAGATCTTGCTACAAAGGTGTTTCAGAATTCTCTACAAGGGAAACACAGAATACGCCACTAAGGTTTAGTAGATCACACCGCACATGCATCACACAGAATCACATGTTTACTATCCCAACAAACTTTCATAGAAGGTGCTATGAGTTTCTCTCTCATGGACTTATACATATCTTCATGTCGTGATCTCCTAGTCCGATTTACATTTCACTGAAGGCACCACCATGAATAGTCTCATTATCATATTATGCCGTGGTTCTCAGCCACTTAGACTTACACATCCTCATGTCGTGATCTGCCAGTACAGTCTTCATCTCACTAGAGGCATCACTATGAATATTCTTGTTATCATCATGATTTGCTAGTCTGGTTTGCAATGTCTCTGCCCTATCGGAGGCATCACAAATGGTTGTTGACTTATCTAACATAGTATACACTTACCCAAATTCATTTTCATACCCAGCTTGTTCATATTCTTTTAACAAAATTCACCTTTCCATACCTGATTTCACATGCGTATACATCACACATCATTTTAGTCATACAACAACTCATTTACTTCAAATATGAACATGCAACACCATTACTATACTTCACACACTTACTAGTTATCTAAGATGTTATCATCATATATCTCTACTTAAACAGTTTACATGTATGAGTCAGTGTAAAGACTTACCTGATACTCACCTATACTGTAGCTTGAAGTTCCAAACTTGAGCAACCTTCACGAACCAACAACAACAACTGCTTAAAGAACATGGAACCATTATTAAAAACCCATTAACAGACAATTGCTATCATCTCAACTACAGACGATCCCTATACAGGGCCTCTTATTCATAACTTATTATTTATATGCTTTTTAACATCTTTACTCTTTCAAAAACTTCACATGCAGAGCTATCAGACTTACCAAGAGATGAAATATTCACTAATTAACTCAAAACCTTAGCTTCTAGCTTAATAAAGAAGAAAAGGACATTTATGTTTAAGAAGAATAACTAGAGAGTAATGTTGAAGGAAGAAAAACCATCCAGACGATCCCTTCTCACATATATGTACACCTAGTAACTCTTAATGGATCTTGACAAGTGTCAAATGCATACAAAAGTGGTCCACTTAATGTCCTAAAAAAATCAGAGAAAATATAAAAGAAAATCCGATGTCGGTGCTATTTGACTGGTTAAACCATTCAGTTGACCCTCAACCAATCACGTTACAAAACCCCATATACACATTGTTCAAACAAATCGAGCATACCATAACTATGGCGACAACTCATATATGACATGTTAAGCTCAACTAGAACTTCCGAGGCGTACTCTTAGCTTGTCGTACTCTTTCTTCTATTGAGGAATACTACGAGAATAAATCCTTAAATACTTCTATGGGCAGATACTCTATGCGCCAAACATTAGCTCACCAAAAATCTGTTAATTGGCGGACTACACTACTATAATACGCCAAATAGATAACCTCATAATTATACGCCTTCTTTTGCTGTAAAATTGATATTTATGTATTATTAACATTTTAACAATTTGATGGTCATATATTATATTCCATTTATATATATCATGTAAAAAAATTTAATGTAAATTAAAATTTTTTAACTATTTATTTTATGTAAAAATATTTCTATCGCTCAATAAATATTAATATAAAAAATACTTTAGATCGATATAATATAGATATCAGATCAATTAAAAAATTTACATGCATGACATATGATAAGTAATTATTTGATACACACATTGTAAATGTTTTAGGTTTCACAAGTATGCTTTAAAATATAACTAGTGTCTCGTTTGTATATATTAAATTTTTTTTAAATGGACTATATCTTGTTGGACATATGTCACACCCTTACTCTACATACTATATATATAGGCAATAATTCTCCATATATAAGATAATATATATATAATTATTTTAAAGAAAGGAAAAACATAAAAAACTCCACGTAAAAGTCTTTCACACATAAGTGAGATTACATGGTTTGGAAAGGTAAACACCTCGAAACCATGGAAGGCTCCATTTATATTATTAATCTATATTTTTTTAATTTTTCTTTTCATTTTTCATAATTTATTATTAGACAGTTTGTAATAAACATTGATCTTTTTAGAAGGAGATGAAAAACAATATTGAAATATAACTTCAATGGTATATTAAGTTTGGTTAAACTAAGTTGTTGTCTCTATACTTTGATAAAATTTAAAATTAAGTCTTTTTTTTATTTAAAAATTTAAATCCAATCATTATCTTGTTAGTATTTCCTGTAAAAAAAAATTCAACTTCATATGTTAATTAGGCTATTCTTATATGTCATATGATTGGCAAAAAATAAACATGTTAAGTTGGTAAATTGTAATCGAAACTACCAACAATGATAATGATTGGGCTAAAATATTTGAATTGAAAAGTAGAAGGACTGAAATTTTAATTTTTAAAGCACAAAGACTAAGTGTCAAGTTATATAAAAATACAAAGACTAACAACATATTTTAACTTTTAAGTTTACTCTTTCATCATAATGTTCGGATGCTTCTAAATTGATTGTATTGCTTTGCATGGGATGGGCCGTTATGATAAAAGGGAGTATATGACAATTTAACTGCATTTAATTGTGTGTTGTGTATCCACATCAAAAGCATATTCCAAGATGTCCATTTTACTGTGCTCCCACGGTCCTTCTAACATCTCTTATCTGCGAGATGGTTGTGATTCCGCAGTTATCGACAGCTTATAGCTGCAATTACCTGAATCCAAAAGTGGTATTAAGTCCACAAATTGGTGTGATGGTGGAAGGGAGTTTTGGGGAACCCCTATCCTGGAGTGTATCGGTGGGATAGGATTACCGAATGTTAAACAAATTATTAAAACAAATGTTGCAAGGCATATTGTGTATGCTTAATAAAAAGTACATGATAAAATGATTGAACGATTTAATGTGCATATAATTGTTATGAACAATATATTAATTCTATAATTGAATTCGTTTGATTGTGAATGATTGATAGTGTTAATGTTAGTGTTAATGCTTGCTTGTCTAAGTAGCAAACCCAAACTACCATATTGAATTGATTGATATGTGGAATTGATTGTTATTATTGATGGTCATAATTGAATGTTTGGATTGGTTTGTTGTAAAGGGACTCACATTGAGCTTTCATAACTCATTCCCTCTTGTTTTCTACCTTTTCAGATAACTCTACAGACTAGGGCAAGGATTTGACATGCGGAGGGTCTCATCTTATTCTCACATTTAATATTACTAGTACCATTATTATTATTGTTGTTGTTGTTGTTGTTCCCGTTTTATTTTATTAAGAATTGTGGTATGGGATAAGATTTCTAATTCAAACATTTAGGATGCATGACCTTATTTATAATGAAAATGGCATTTAAGTATATATTTATTCGATATAGTTAAAGATGTAAGAATGTACTTATTCTTATGTGATAAAAATAGGTTTTTAATTTTTTTTAAAAAGAGATTTACAAATTATTGTTTAAACTCCGCTGCTATAATGATGATAGATTAAATTTTTTTAAAAAAGGAGATATTCACTTGCATAAAATAAGTGTTCAAATGAACATTATTTTTGATAAAGACCGAGCCACCTTGATGGCTAATGTGATCTTCCCGAACTGAGCCACAATTTAATTCTTGAACAACTTGACGAGTTAGAAGAACCCGACTCAAATCAACGACCTCAGCTGCGCTGGTTGTTTAAACTTGATTGTTAATTCCCTTGACGGATCCAACTACTCACTCAATTTTTCATGTCAATTTGTTATTCGAAGAGATGAATACAAAAATTACAGATCATATTGATTCACTAGCAGTATGACGACCAACATTGAATCATGGGGTGCCCTTTTTGATTTGATGCTAAAATGACATTATGAGATGACCGAATCTACCTCCTAAAATGGAGAGTTAACGAATACCAATGTAGAGAGTGTAATTACAATTTCAAATTTAATAGTTCTAACGTTGAATTAATTTTTAGCCTAATTTAGCTATGCATAATAAAAAATAACAATAAAAAAAACTTTTATTGAAATAAAAAAGATAAAAAAACAATGGTGGAGAATTCCCCAACAAAGCAATGAAAATGTAAAAAATAAAAATTCCCTATCCCTTTATTGCATATTACAGAAAAGGTTTCACTCTTAATTGAATGCTCCAAATATAAATCCTAAATATTTATCTAATAAAAAATTTAATCCTAATTAAACTCTTAAATAAATATCTTTACAAATAAATAATAAAAATAACTATTAAAACAAAATAATCCCAAATCTAATAAATTTAGAATGTCGTTTTTTTATGAAAATTTTTCTGCCAATTTTGCTTCCATGTCAAATTGTCTAAGTAATTCACCTTTCAACTTGCATTCCAATATTAGAGACATGTGTTGCACCTAAATAGAAATAAAAATACCAAAACTAATAGTATCCATATTCAAAATTAATTAGAATTAATCGCAAAAATGTCAATTAAGCACATTATCAACTATTGAATACAAACTCTATATCTGTGAATCCCTATTTATGTTAATTATTATTTTTTAATTTGTCGTATTCAATACAAAAAAAAGAACAACTATCTTCCCACTCACTACAAATAATTGTCATGTAGCTACGTCTATTTTTACTAGCGGTCAAATTTTGTTAGTTTAAGTGCATCTATATTGACGGGTTACTACATTTGACAACATATGGTGAACCTATATTGGTACATTTTGTTATCGCCTATATAATAAAATAATTTTTGACATAAGAGCTTGTCCATTTATATGTTAATATTACCTACAAAGTAACAAAATAAAAGAAAGGTATATTTGAACAAATTAATTTAAGTAGTGGAATAAAAATATAAGGTCTGAAAATAATTTAGCTGAGCTAACAGATGCATGTGGAATGTGCGTGGCTTACCATTGTTGGCAAGAAAAGCGAATTAAGATTTCTAATTCAAACATTTAAGATACATGATATTATTCATAATTAAAAGAGCATTTAAGTATATATTTATTCGATATAGTTAAGGATGTAAGAAGGTACTTATTATTATGTGATAAAAATAGGTTGATTTTTTTATTAAAACAATATATTTACAAATTATTGTTTAAACTCTGCTGCTATAATGATGATACATTAAATTGAAAAAATATGAGATGTTCACTTGCATAAAATAGGTTTTAAAACGAAAATTATTTTTGTTAAAGACCGAGCCACCTCAATGGCTAATGTGATCTTCTCGATTTGGGTCTAACGTCCAGGCCAGGTCAGAGAGGTTACATTTAGTGGTATCAGAGTCAGGCTCACAAAACTCGGACTATGGAAATTGGGTACATCTACATACATAATATCAAGAAGGATATTTTGAAAAAAAAAACCATGCCACGAGAATCTTTTAAAAATTGACTCTTTTCAGGAAAATAAGCTTGAGACTCAGGTGTCGGTTCTGTCGTAGTAGAGATCTAGATTATGCAATTAGGTCTTGGATTAGGAACAGAATAATGAGATATATGAATAAATGAATTTATAAATGTGATTAATCTTGATTGATTGGTGGAACCATGAATGAATTTACGTATAGGTATCCAATTGAAGGATTCGTATGCCCTAAATGTTTGACATATTGAATGCTTAATTGATACATGAATGCTATTGAATTGAAAAGAGATAGAATATTAGATATTACAATGTTTGAACGCTTCTGAATTGATTGTGTTGCTTTGCATGGGATGAGATGTTATGATCAAATGGAGTATATGATAATATAACTGCATTTAATTTTGCACTGTGTATCCACATCAAAAGTAGATTTCAACTGCGTCCATTTTACTGTGCTCTCTCTGACAGCTCTTATCTGCGAGATGGTCATGTAGTTATTGGCAGCTTTTAGCTGCAATTATTCGAATCCAAAAGTGATATTAATCCCACAAATCGATGTGATGTTGAGTTCTGGGGAACCCCTATTATGGAGTGTAGTGGTGGGGTAGGATTACCGAATGTTAAACAAATTATTAAAACGAATGTTGTAAGGCATATTGTGCATACTTAATAAAAAGTACATGATGAAACAATTGAACGATTCAATGTGCATATAACTGTTATGAACAATATGTTAATTCTCTAATTGAATTCGTTTGATTGAGCATGATTGATAGTGTTAAATGTTAATGCTTGCTTGTCAAGGTAGCAAACCCAAACTACCATATTGAATAGATTGATATGTGGAACTGTTTGTTATTATAGATGGTCATAATTGAATGTTTGGATTAGTTTATTGTAAAGGGACTCACACTGAGTTTCCATAGCTCACTCCCCATTATTTTCCATCTTTTCAGATAACCCTACAGATTAGAATGCAAATTTGACATGTGGAGGGTCTCAATTTATTCTCACCATTAATATTATTGGTACCATTATTATTATTATTATTATTATTATTATTTTTCCCGTTTTATTTTATTAAGAACCGTGGTATGGGATAAGATTTCTAAATCAAACATTTAGGTTGCATGATGATAGATTAAATTGAAAAAAGAAGAGATATTCATTAGCATAAAACATGTTTTAAAGAAAATTATTTTTTATAAAGACTGAGCCACCTCGATGGCTAATGTGATCTTTCTGAATCGAGTCTAACGTCTAGGCTGACTCGAGGAGGATACAAATCATAAGTATTTATCTAATATATTGAAATGTGAACTTCATGGAAATATATTGAAATGCTAATATGAAAATGAAATTCACGGATAAGGATATGAAAAGAGTCCCATTTGAACCTTGTGAATACTTAGGATACAAATGACATGTTGTTAGGGATTATACGGTTTCGAGTGCTGGTCCTGAATGTCTTATCGATGGATGAGGTCTTGTATTTGTTTCGGATCCTCCATAGCTCATGTGAGCAGCATTGTGTAGCCAACATCCTGACCCACAGCTCATGTGAGCAGACCCATTTCACAGCTCGTGTGAGCACTGTTGGAAAGGTTATGGTTACAGTTACATGAAAATACACACTATGTGTGAGCATTTCCCGGGTATCCGATGTTATTCTATTTGATTCAACGAGTAAATAAAGCTTAAATGGGTATATAAATATATAAAATGATTCATGATTTTGGATAATGAAATGGATTAAAATGATATATGTAATTAAAAGGAAATGATGGTTTATTATACATGTATAAGGGATGAAATATGAAATGGAAATGTTTTCATGTTTTATATCATGTTTTGGTTGGATTTATATGTGTATTGCTTCATGAACTAACCATATGAGGTGTTGTTTATAGGAAAGCAAATTTGGACTGTGACTAAGGTAAATTATGCTTGATTGCTTAATTTAATGCATTCGGTAAATTTGAGTTTCCTTTATACGAACTTACTAAGCATTAGTTGCTTATACAGTTGTTTTAATTGTTTTGTAGATCATCGAAAATCTCAAATGGTTGGAATTAATGTTGGGGTACGATCACACTATCCATCGATCCACTTTGGTAACCTATGAAATATATTGAAATGGTTATAAATGGCATGTATAGGGTTGTATGTTAATTTGATATGTTTCGAGCCTATGCTTAACCTACTTGCGTATATATGTGTTTTGAAATTAGTTGATATATGCTTGTGTTGATAGGTGAATTTAATATTCTATGTGTGTTTTGTGAATAAGTATCGCTAGGTGGTATAAATTGAGAATGAAGTAACTAAATAGAGTGTGTGTGTGTGTGATATGTGTTATGACATGTATAGGAATTGTTACTAATTTTGTAATATGGTAATGTTTTTGAGATGTACCAAACCTTGATATGCATTATGCCTTTTGTCTTTGGTTTGTATATGACTAAACACTTTTGAATATGGTCATGTTGGTTATGCCTAGTTAAATTGATACATTGTGATGGTATAGATTTAAAAGAAGTGATCTTTTGTATCCATGTTGTATGGTTGAGTTGTGGTATTGTAATCTCATTTATGAATGGCTTTTGTATATGAAATGTGGTGCCTTTGAATGACATACTGGTTAGAACATATAGGTTGCTTAAATTGGCACGTTTTGAATGTGTTAGGGTGTGTTTTAATCATATGAAAATGTGTGGGAAAGGTGTGTCTTGATGTGCAAGTATAAGATTTGAGATGACTTGTTTTAGGAGCTAAATTAGGAGCACATGGCCTAAGACATGGTCTGCCACACGGCCGTGTCCCATACACGGTCACCCCACACGGCCATTTGACATTGAAATTTTAGGTGCAGGATGAACCACACGGACACAGAGAGTTACACGGCCGTGTAACCCGATTTCATATTCACACAGGTGGACACACGGGCTGGGACACGACCATGTGTCCTAACTTTGAATGTCCACACGGCCTGGGCTATGCCACATGGCTGTGTGACCCTATTTTCAAAATTTTCAACATTTTCCCAAAATTTTTTGACTTATTTTAGATTAGTCCTGGATTGTTCCTGAACTTTTTTTAGGGCCTCGAAGGCTCAATTTAAGACCCAAATGTGTATGCTGCTAGTTTGTAATGAGATTTTGGTAATTAATATTAAATGACATTATAGATCTGTTTTGAAGTTAATTGTTCTCATTTGTATAGTAATGCTCCGTAATCCAAATCCAGCAACGAAGACGGGTTAGGGGTGTACAGAACTGATTGTTATTCTTGATGGTCATAATTGAATGTTTGGATTTGACATGCGGAGGGTCTCAACTTATTCTCACCTTTAATATTATTAGTACCATTGTTGTTGTTGTTGCTGCTGCTGTTGTTTCCGTTTTATTTTATTGATCATAAGTATAGATCATATTGATTCACTAACAGTATGACGTCCAACATTAAATCAAGGGCCCCATTCTTGATTTGATGCTAAAATGACGTTATGAGATGGCCAAATCTACCTCCTAAATTGGAGAGTTAACGAAAACAAAAGTAAAGAGTGTAATTATGATTTCAAATTTAATAATTCTAACATTGAAATAATTTTTGGCCTAAAATTAGAATTGAAATTTAGCTATGCATAAGGAAAAATAACAATAAAAATAAGAAAATGAAACTTTTATTAAAAATAAAAAAACAAGGGTGGAGAACTCCCAACCTAAACAACCAAATTGTAAAAAATAAAAATCCCCTATCCCCTTAATTGACATATGCCAGAAAAGGGTTTCATTATTAATTGAATGTTTCAAATATAAATCCTAAATATTTATTATATAAAAAAATTGATTCCTAATTAAACTCTTAAATAAATAAATAATAACTATTAAAACAAAATATTATTAGTACCATTATTATTATTATTTCCGTTTTATTTTATTAAGAAACGTGGTGTGAGAGAAGATTTCTAATTCAAACGTTTAGGTTGCATGACATTATTCATAATGAAAAGGACATTTAAGTAGATATTTATTGGATACAATTAAGGTTGTAAGAAGGTACTTATTATTATGTGATAAAAATAGGTTGATTTTATTTTTTATTTTTAAAAAGAGATTTACAAATTATTGTTTAAACTCTGCTGCTATAATGATGATAGATTAAATTGAAAAAAAAGAGATATTCACTAGCATAAAACAGGTTTTAAAACGAAAATTAATTTTTATAAAGACCGAGCCACCTCGATGACTAATGTGATCTTACCGAATCGAGTCTAACGTCTAGGTTGAGTCGGGGAGGTTACAAATCATAAGTATTTATCTAATAAAAAATAATACTAATTAAATTTTAAATAAATATCTTCAGAAAAAGTAAAAATAAAAATAATTATTAAAACGAAAAAACCCCAAAATCTAATAAGTTTAGTATGCGGTTTTTTTTTATGAAACTCTTTCACCAATTTTGCTTCCATGTCAAATTGTCTAAGTAATTCACCTTTCAACTTGCATTCCAATTACACCTAAATAGAAAAAAAAACAAAATTAATAGTATACATGCCCCAAAATTAATTAGAATTAATCACAAAAAAGTCAATTAAGCACATTATCAACTATTGAATACAAACTCTATCTCTGTGAATCCATATTTATGTTATTTTTCTAATTTTTTTCATATTCAATACAAAACAGAACAACTTTCTTCCCACTCGCTAGAAATATTTTTTATTTCAATACAAAGTGTCCAACCTTTTGCCCCAGCAAACCTTCACTCCTTCATTTCTCCTTCCTCAATCAGCACCTGCCAAACCACCAAACACAACCCTTCCACATGGAATTAAAACTAACAAATAATTATTATTTATAAAGAGAGATATTCACTAGCATAAAACATGTTCTAAAATGAAAATTATTTTTATAAAGATCGAGCCACCTCGATGACTAATGTGATCTTCCCGAATCGAGTCTAACGTCTAGGCTGAGTCGGGGAGGTTACAAACCATAAGTACTTATCTAATAAAAAAGTAATACTAATTAAATTTTTAAATAAATATCTTTACAAATAAATACGAATAAAAAATAATTATTAAAACGAAATAACCCTAAAATCTAATAAGTTTAGTACCCCAAAATTAATTAGAATTAATCACAAAAAGTCAATTAAAGACATGATCAACTATTGAATACAAACTCTATATCTGTGAATCCATACTTATGTTTTTTTTCCAATTTTGTCATATTCAATACAAAAACAAAACAAATTTCTTCCCACTCACTACAAAAAATTGTCATATAGCTACGTCTATTTTTACTAGCGGTCAAATTTCGTTAGTTTAAGTGCATCTATATCGACAGGTTGCTGCATTTGACAGCATATGGTGAACCTGTATAGATACATTTTGTTATCGCCCGTATAAGAAAACAATTTTGACATAAGAGCTCGTCCATTTATATGTTAATGTTACCTGCAATGTAACAAAATAAAAGAAAGGTATATTTGAACAAATTAATTTAAGTAGTGGGATATAAATGTAAGGTCTGAAAATGATTGATTTGAGGTAACATATGTGTGTGGCTTACCATTTCATGCAAGAAAAGCGAATTAATTTTTTTATGAAAGAAATAGTAGATTGAGAGAATGACAAAGGCAAGTTAAAGAAAAAGATTAGTTTTTTTAAATGAAAATGTTTCGGTCATTTGATAATTTTTTTCTTTAACTTGCCTTAGTCATTCTCTCTCCCAATACTGAACCTCCGACGTACATCCATACGATGTTGAGAAAATAAGTTAAGAAGAATAGCAGAGAAAAAGGGCAAAGACAAGTTAAAGAAAAACGTAATATGCTATGCCAAAGTTCTTAAAGAAGGGAAGGGACTAACTTTGAAATTTTTCTTTAACTTGTCTTTGCCTTTTTCTCCCATCTTCTGTGTGCTTATTGCTACTCAAGAACAAAGTGGTTAGTTTTGGTTAGATGTATTTATAGACGAACATGGTGAAGAACACAATTTCTACACAAATGAAAGGAAAGTTAACCGCAATTATCCATGCAATTTTCTCTCAAGAAGGAATCATAACAGGAAATTACAAATTTTTTGTTTTTTTATTTATTATTAATTGATGATTACATTGTTAGAAAAAAAATTAATGACTATTTCATACACAAAATAAACTTATTGACGATTCAACAACAAATAAAATAATTAAGTCATACAATAATTTATTTAACTACATTTCTTTTGTTACTTCTTGATAACTATTGATTAACTCGCAACATAAATGTAAAATATATTTCCTTCAGATTTGATTTCCTACTAAACCCATTGAACATTTTCATGATTTACTTCGAAATTTAAATATAATAATAAAGGAAGGAAAATCAAGGAAATGACAGGGAATGTTATAAGAATTGAATAAAATAATAAAATTCTTGAAACGAGTAAACAGGGAAAGGAAAATGCAGTTTTACAAAGAAACTTGATGGAAATAATGATGGAAATTAAGGAAGGAAAAGAAAGAAGCCTTTCACACGCAATCTTAGGTTTCGAAGAAAACAACCTAGGTTTTTCTTGTTAAATTCTGCCCCGTCTTTATCAAAATTTGTGGATTAGTCCCTATATTTTTCTTCGATTAATTTTAGTTCGTATTTAACAAAGTATAGGGACTTGTGCAAGAATTTAGAGACATGTGTTGCACCTAAATAGAAAAAAAAACCAAAACTAATAGTATCCATATTATTAGTACCATTATTGTTGTTGTTGTTGTTGTTTCCGTTTTATTTTATTAAGAATCGTGGTATGGGATAAGATTTCTAATTCAAACATTTAGGGTGCATGACATTATTTATAATGAAAAGGGCATTTAAGTATATATTTATTATATATAGTTAAGGATGTAAGAATTTACTTATTATTATGTGATAAAAATAGGTTTTAATTTTTTTAAAAAGAGATTTACAAATTATTGTTTAAACTCCGCTGCTATAATGATGATAGATTAAATTTTATAAAAAAAAGGAGATATTCACTTGCATAAAATAGGTGTTCAAATGAAAATTATTTTTGATAAAGACCGAGCCACCTTGATGGCTAATGTGATCTTCCCGAACTGAGCCACAATTTAATTCTTCAACAGCCTGACGAGTTAGAAGAACCCGGCTCAAATCAACGACCTCAGCTGCGCTGGTTGTGTAAACTTGATTGTTAATTCCCTTGACGGATCCAACTACTCACTCAATTTTTCATGTCAATTTGTTATTCGATGAGATGAATACAAAAATTACAGATCATATTGATTCACTAACAGTATGACAACCAACATTGAATCAAAGAGTGCCCTTTTTGATTTGATGCTAAAATGACATTATGAGATGGCCGAATCTACTCCTAAAGTGGAGAGTTGACGAATACCAAAGTAGAGAGTGTAATTACAATTTCAAATTTAATAGTTCTAACGTTGACTTAATTTTTAGCCTAATTTAGCTATGCATAATAAAAAATAAAAATAATAATAATAATAACTTTTATTGAAAATAAAAAAGATAAAAAAAAACAATGGTGGAGAATTCCCCAACAAAGCAATGAAAATGTAAAAAATAAAAATTCCCTATCCCTTAATTGCATATTACAGAAAAGGTTTCACTCTTAATTGAATGCTTCAAATATAAATCCTAAATATTTATCTAATAAAAAAATTTAATCCTAATTAAAATCTTAAATAAATATCTTTACAAATAAATAATAAAAATAACTATTAAAACAAAATAATCCCAAATCTAATAAATTTAGAATGTCGTTTTTTTATGAAAATTTTTCTGCCAATTTTGCTTCCATGTCAAATTGTCTAAGTAATTCACCTTTCAACTTGCATTCAAATATTAGAGACATGTGTTGCACCTAAAGAGAAAAAAAAAACCAAAACTAATAGTATCCATATTCAAAATTAATTAGAATTAATCGCAAAAATGTCAATTAAGCACATTATCAACTATTGAATACAAACTCTATATCTGTAAATCCCTATTTATGTTAATTATTATTTTTTATTTTGTCATATTCAATACAAAAAAAAAGAACAACTTTCTTCCCACTCACTACAAATAATTTGTCATGTAGCTACGTCTATTTTTACTAGCGGTCAAATTTCGTTAGTTTAAGTGCATCTATATCGATAGGTTGCTACATTTGACAGCATATGGTGAACCTATATAGATACATTTTGTTATCGCCCGTATAAGAAAACAATTTTGACATAAGAGCTCGTCCATTTATATGTTAATGTTACCTGCAATGTGACAAAATAAAAGAAAGGTATATTTGAACAAATTAATGTAACAAAAATCCAAGTAATTCACCTTTCAACTTGCATTCCAATATTAGGGACATGTGTTGCACCTAAATAGAAAAAAATATCAAAATTAATAGTATCTATATCCGAAATTAATTAGAATTCATCACAACAAAGTAAATTAAACAAAGTAAATATTAGGGACATGTGTTGCACCTTGATATGCATAATGCCTTTTGTCTTTGGTTTGTATATGACTAAACACTTTTGAATATGGTCATGTTGGTTATGCCTAGTTAAATTGATAAATTGTGATGGTATAGATTTAAAAGAAGTGATCATTTGTATCCATGTTGTATGGTTGAGTTGTGGTATTGTAATCTTATTTACGAATGGCTTTTGTATATGAAATGTGGTGCCTTTGAATGACATATTGGTTAGAACATATAGGTTGCTTGAATTGGCATGTTTTGAATATGTTAGGGTGTGTTTTAATCATATGAAAATGTGTGGGAAAGGTGTGTCTTGATGTGCAAGTATAAGATTTGAGATGACTTGTTTTAAGAGCTAAATTAGGAGCACATGGCCTAGGACATGGGCTGCCACACGGCCGCGTGCCATACTCGGTCACCCCACACGGCCATTTGACATTGAAATTTTAGGTGCAGGATGAACCATACGGACACAGAGAGTTACACGGCCGTGTAACCTGATTTCATATACACACAAGTGGACACATGGGCTGGGACACGACTGTGTGTCCTAACTTTGAATGTCCATATGGCCTGGGCTATGCCACATGGCCGTGTGACCCTAGTTTCAAAATTTTTAACTTTTTACCAAAATTTTTGATTTATTTTAAATTAGTCCTAGATTGTTCCTGAACTTTTTTTAGGGCCTCGAAGGCTCAATTTAAGACCCAAATGTGTATGCTGCTAGTTTGTAATGAGTTTTTGGTAATTAATATTAAATGACATTATAGATCTATTTTGAAGTTAATTGTTCTCATTTGTATAGTAATGCTCCGTAACCCAAATCCAGCAACGAAGATGGGTTAGGGGTGTTACAGAACTGATTGTTATTCTTGATGGTCATAATTGAATGTTTGGATGTGACATGCGGAGGGTCTCAACTTATTCTCACCTTTAATATTATTAGTACCATTGTTGTTGTTGTTGTTTCCGTTGTTTCCGTTTTATTTTATTGATCATAAGTATAGATCATATTGATTCACTAACAGTATGATGTCCAACATTAAATTAAGGGCGCCATTCTTGATTTGATGCTAAAATGACGTTATGAGATGGCCAAATCTACCTCCTAAATTGGAGAGTTAACGAAAACCAAAGTAAAGAGTGTAATTATGATTTCAAATTTAATAATTCTAACATTGAAATAATTTTTGGCCTAAAATTAGAATTGAAATTTAGCTATGCATAAGAAAAAATAACAATAAAAATAAGAAAATGAAACTTTTATTGAAAATTAAAAAAAAAGGGTGGAGAACTCCCAACCTAAACAGCCAATTTGTAAAAAATAAAAATCCCCTATCCCTTTAATTGACATATGCCAGAAAAGGGTTTCACTATTAATTGAATGTTTCAAATATAAATCCTAAATATTTATTATATAAAAAATTTATTCCTAATTAAACTCTTAAATAAATAATAACATTTAAAACAAAATATTATTAGTACCATTATTATTATTATTATTATTTCCATTTTATTTTATTCAGAACCGTGGTGTGAGATAAGATTTCTAATTCAAACGTTTAGGTTGCATGACATTATTCATAATGAAAAGGACATTTAAGTAGATATTTATTGGATACAATTAAGGTTGTAAGAAGGTACTTATTATTATGTGATAAAAATAGGTTGATTTTATTTTTTATTTTTAAAAAGAGATTTACAAATTATTGTTTAAACTCTGCTGCTATAATGATGATAGATTAAATTGAAAAAAAAGAGATATTCACTAGCATAAAACATGTTTTAAAACGAAAATTAATTTTTATAAAGACCGAGCCACCTCGATGACTAATGTGATCTTACCGAATCGAGTCTAACGTCTAGGTTGAGTCGGGGAGGTTACAAATCATAAGTATTTATCTAATAAAAAAATAATACTAATTAAATTTTAAATAAATATCTTCACAAAAAATAAAAATAAAAATAATTATTAAAACGAAAAAACCCCAAAATCTAATAAGTTTAGTATGCGGTTTTTTCTTTATGAAACTCTTTCACCAATTTTGCTTCCATGTCAAATTGTCTAAGTAATTCACCTTTCAACTTGCATTCCAATTACACCTAAATAGAAAAAAAAAACAAAATTAATAGTATACATGCCCCAAAATTAATTAGAATTAATCACAAAAAAGTCAATTAAGCACATTATCAACTATTGAATACAAACTCTATCTCTGTGAATCCATATTTATGTTATTTTTCTAATTTTTTCATATTCAATACAAAACAGAACAGCTTTCTTCCCACTCGCTAGAAATATTTTTTATTTCAATACAAAGTGTCCAACCTTTTGCCCCAGCAAACCTTCACTCCTTCATTTCTCCTTCCTCAATCAGCACCTGCCAAACCACCAAACACAACCCTTCCACATGGAATTAAAACTAACAAATAATTATTATTTATAAAGAGAGATATTCACTAGCATAAAACATGTTCTAAAATGAAAATTATTTTTATAAAGATCGAGCCACCTCGATGACTAATGTGATCTTCCCGAATCGAGTCTAACGTCTAGGCTGAGTCGGGGAGGTTACAAACCATAAGTACTTATCTAATAAAAAAGTAATACTAATTAAATTTTTAAATAAATATCTTTACAAATAAATACGAATAAAAAATAATTATTAAAACGAAATAACCCTAAAATCTAATAAGTTTAGTACCCCAAAATTAATTAGAATTAATCACAAAAAAGTCAATTAAAGACATGATCAACTATTGAATACAAACTCTATATCTGTGAATCCATACTTATGTTTTTTTTCCAATTTTGTCATATTCAATACAAAAACAAAACAAATTTCTTCCCACTCACTACAAAAAATTGTCATATAGCTACGTCTATTTTTACTAGCGGTCAAATTTCGTTAGTTTAAGTGCATCTATATCGACAGGTTGCTGCATTTGACAGCATATGGTGAACCTGTATAGATACATTTTGTTATCGCCCGTATAAGAAAACAATTTTGACATAAGAGCTCGTCCATTTATATGTTAATGTTACCTGCAATGTAACAAAATAAAAGAAAGGTATATTTGAACAAATTAATTTAAGTAGTGGGATATAAATGTAAGGTCTGAAAATGATTGATTTGAGGTAACATATGTGTGTGGCTTACCATTTCATGCAAGAAAAGCGAATTAATTTTTTTATGAAAGAAATAGTAGATTGAGAGAATGACAAAGGCAAGTTAAAGAAAAAGATTAGTTTTTTTAAATGAAAATGTTTCGGTCATTTGATAATTTTTTCTTTAACTTGCCTTAGTCATTCTCTCTCCCAATACTGAACCTCCGACGTACATCCATACGATGTTGAGAAAATAAGTTAAGAAGAATAGCAGAGAAAAAGGGCAAAGACAAGTTAAAGAAAAACGTAATATGCTATGCCAAAGTTCTTAAAGAAGGGAAGGGACTAACTTTGAAATTTTTCTTTAACTTGTCTTTGCCTTTTTCTCCCATCTTCTGTGTGCTTATTGCTACTCAAGAACAAAGTGGTTAGTTTTGGTTAGATGTATTTATAGACGAACATGGTGAAGAACACAATTTCTACACAAATGAAAGGAAAGTTAACCGCAATTATCCATGCAATTTTCTCTCAAGAAGGAATCATAACAGGAAATTACAAATTTTTTGTTTTTTTATTTATTATTAATTGATGATTACATTGTTAGAAAAAAAATTAATGACTATTTCATACACAAAATAAACTTATTGACGATTCAACAACAAATAAAATAATTAAGTCATACAATAATTTATTTAACTACATTTCTTTTGTTACTTCTTGATAACTATTGATTAACTCGCAACATAAATGTAAAATATATTTCCTTCAGATTTGATTTCCTACTAAACCCATTGAACATTTTCATGATTTACTTCGAAATTTAAATATAATAATAAAGGAAGGAAAATCAAGGAAATGACAGGGAATGTTATAAGAATTGAATAAAATAATAAAATTCTTGAAACGAGTAAACAGGGAAAGGAAAATGCAGTTTTACAAAGAAACTTGATGGAAATAATGATGGAAATTAAGGAAGGAAAAGAAAGAAGCCTTTCACACGCAATCTTAGGTTTCGAAGAAAACAACCTAGGTTTTTCTTGTTAAATTCTGCTATTAGTGCACGTATTTATCAAAATTTGTGGATTTAGTCCCTATATTTTTCTTCAATTAATTTTAGTCATTTTACTATTCGAATTGGTCAATTTTAGTCCCAATACTTTTTAAAAATTTGAAATTTTAGTCCTGACCCAAACAATAGCAGTTAAACCCATTTGGTTAAATTCAATTACTAGTCCTATACTATACATACAATTTTTATTTAGTCAATATTCTCCAATTGGATTAGTTTAAGTCTCTATACTTTTAGAATTTTGAATTTTCAGTCTTGACGCAAATCACAGTCATTTATCCATTAACTGGATTTTTAGTGAGTAATGTGTAGAAATAACAAGCTGACGTAGCATTACACATATGATCATATGTTTTCCTTATCAAATTTTGGAAATAACAGAACTTAATGAATTTAATCATTTGCTGAGGGTGGAAATTTTAAAATTTGAAAAGTACATGGATTAAAAATGATTAAATTAAAGTACAGAGACTAAATTCACAACTTTTATGAAGCATAGGGACTAGTACAAGAATTTAACCTTTTTTAATAATTATTCATGGGAGATCATATTTTGACTTAAGTATAACATATTTTAATCTTATTTAATTAATTAAGTGTTTCCAAAATTTATTTCTCGAAAAACATTTTTTTTGGAGAATACTTAACATATGAGGTTGTGAAGTTCAATGTTATGTCAAATTAATAGAAAAAAAAACCAAAATTAATAGCATCTATATCCAAAAGTAATTAAAATTTATCATAAAAAAATCAATTAAGCACATTATCAACTATCCAAAACAAAGTCTACATCTGTGATTCCATTTTTATGTTAAATATTTTTTAAAATTTTTTCGAAGACTGAATATTCATATATTCAATACTAGTAGAAATCAAGGATCCCAAATACGTTACATGAAAGTAAGTAAAAAAGAAAAAGGCAAACCATACATTAGGCAAACTAAAAAGAAAATGCAAAAATAAATAACACACTTAAAAAGGCAAGGATCCAAATCTCAACCCTTTTAAGCGATAGGGATTTGTCTAGACTCACACTTAGTAAGGTTTGCCCCTCACCTTCTTGGGACACGTAAGGAACCACATTAGGTAATAATCTTCCTTAAGTTTTTCCTCATGATGTCATATCCAACCAATTACAGTTTTATACAATATGGTCTTCTTTCAGCGCCATGGCCATGGACTTGTCCTTTCAAAGATTCATGTTTTTAGTCCGACGGACCCCTTTGGCAACTCCGGAGATAGACACGGACTCTTCATACTTAGACTCATCTACTCACTCAATTTGTCACACCAATTTGATGAGTTAGAAGAACCCGAGTCAAATCAACGGCCTCAACTGCACCGATTGTTTAAACTTGATTATTAATTCCTTTGATGGATCCAACTACTCACTCAATTTGTCACGCCAATTTGTTATTTAGTGAGATGAATACAAAAATTATAGATCATATTGATTCACTAACAGTATGATGTCCAACATTGAATCAAGGGGCGCCCTTCTTGATTTGATACTAAAATGACGTTATGAGATGGTACTAATAATAATAATAATAATTTTAGTCATTTTACTTTTCAAATTTGTCAATTTTAGTCCCAATACTTTTTAAAAATTTGAAATTTTAGTCCTGACCCATTTGGTTAAATTCAATTGCTAGTCTTGTACTATACATACAATTTTTATTTAGTCAACAATCTCCAATTAGATTTGTTTAAGTCTCTATAGTTTTAGAATTTTGAATTTTCAGTCTTGACGCAAATGACTAAATTGCACTAACCAATTTTGAGCTTGAACCTAAATCCCATAAGCCGTGTGTTTCTTTCTCTTATTCTTCTTAGCTTCATACAAAATGGTTGCATGAAAGAATTCTCTTTCATTCACTTATCTTCCAATTGTCTTTATTTTTTTCATTTATTTATTTATTATATTTCATTATAATTTGATATAATATTTATTATAATTTGATATAATTTGACATAATACATACAACTTATATATAATATATATAAATCCCACTACAACTAAGCAAAGGTATAATTGCTTTTTAAGTCCTTTATTTCTATTCTATTTTATGATTTAATTTAATTCAACCTTTTAAGTTTAACGCAATTTAGTCCCTGTACCTTAATAACTCTTAACTCATGAAAACTACTTATCCAAAATTTAATTCACCTCTAATATAACTCCGTAAATATTAATAATATTGCCAAAATTTGCTTGAAGCTCTCCACAGAGTTCATCCATCCTACCGTTAAGCTGAGAAAGGTCTGCCTGCATCTGAGAGATTTCCTGTTGGATGTGGGACATCTCTTTCTGAAGACGAGTAGTTGAGCCCTCACTGGTCATGGAGAATCGTGGGCTCTAATATACCTTTGATGTGGTAGATTTTCTCAAAGAGAAAACAGAAGAGGGAGAAGAATATTAGAGAAGGGATAGAAAGAATTAAGAGAGAGGAGAAATCAATTCATGTGTAATTTCATAATTGTAGCAACCAAAACCAAAATAGTTGTACAACCCGTATTTAGCAGACCATTAGGCCAGCTCCTCTACACAGTGTTTCATTAAAACATTTGGTGAAACACATCATTTTAAATAGCGACAAATAACAGAAATAAAATAAACCAAAATAACAGGACTTAAAACCCAAAATAATCGTTGCATAAATCATTCCATATCAAAGCGTTGGGCTCTCGTCTGGTGGTCTTAGTTGGCCGTAAAGGCATCGACGATCGACAGAGTAGGTAACGACTAGGTTAGGGCTAAAGAAGAAGAGAGTGTAAAATAAAAAACAGGAGTAAAGAAATATAAGACAAAAATGTAGGGGAGGGAAAAAATGATAAAGAAAAGATTAAACAAAGTGATGGGTATGAGAATAGATCTGCTGTAAAATTGATATTTATGTATTATTAACATTTTAACGATTTAATGGTCATATATTATATTCCATTTATATAGATCATATATGTCAAATTTAACGTAAATTAAAATTATTTAGCTATTTTTTTATGTAAAAAAATTCTATCACTTAATAAATATTATTATAAACAATACTTTAGATTGATATAATATAGATATCAGATCAATTCAAAAATTTACATGCATGACATATGATAAGTAATTTTGTGATACACACTTTGTAAAGGTTTTAGGTTCCATAAGCATGCTTAAAAAGATAACAAGTGTCTCGTTTGTTTATATATTAATATTTTTAAAAATTTAACTATACCTTGTACATATGTCACACCCTTACTCTACAAACTATATATATATGAAATATAAGATGTATAGAATAATTTTTAAAAAAGAATACCGTAAAAAAAACTCCACGTAAAAGTCTTTCACGCATAAGTGTGTAACACTCCAAAATAGGGCATAGGAGTTTTAGGGGTATTTTAAGAATTTTTGCCTTAGAGTGTTCGAAATTTTGTGACACGGCATACCGGTAATGTTTTCAATTATGGTTTTTTGAAAATTAAACCAATTTCTTAAAATGAGTTTTAAATACCTTTAATTTTGAAAATAGGACTAATTTGTAAAAGAGTAAAAATTGAGAGTTTTCAAGAAGTAATTTAGCCAGATTTTAAAATCCAAGTTAAATAACCTCTCTTCACCAAGTTATTTGACATAAAAACTACCAAAATTTGTGTTTGTTGTCCCTTGATTCTCTCTTGCTATTTCAATCAATTTTGAACTCCAAATTCTAATTCATTTTGGTTTCTATCATCTCTTAAGTTATAAACCTCTATAAAACCCAAGAAAATCACCCAAAAACTTCATCATCTACATCATCTTCTCCAAACGTGGGTTTTTCTAGATTAGCGTCAAAGTTCATTTTTCTTCCATCAAATGCAACCATTTGACTTTCTATGAGTTTTAAATGATATCTAGTCTCATAAACTGAATTCTTAGCCATTGAAATGCATGTTTTAAATAAAAGTCGAAAATCAGGTCTTTAATTGTGAATTTCTGGTTTGTGGATAAAAATGTAGTTTCAAAGAACTTTTAAATTAGTTTTAACATGATTAGAAGGTTTCTAAACTTACTTTAAAGTTTCGTTAAAGATTTCTAAGGATTTAATGAATTTTCGAGAAAATTGCCATAAACATGTCAAAATTTTTGATACAATGAATTGAATAGTTTTGAGTAGTTTAAAGGTTGAGAATTAGTCGTAGGTGAATAATTAGGTGAATGGAATTTGTTTTAGGTAAAAGAATTAAGTATAGCCCAAACCTTTATCATAAGTTTCGAGTGTAAGCTTTCTATTTTTCTTGTTTTATTTTTGGCAAATTATGCGAATATGTGAATAACTATGAATTGATTGTTATCATACAATATTGTGAATTGTATTGTATTGTGAGTATATTAAATATGTCGAATGACAATAATGATGTTGTGTTAGCGATATAAAGATGTGCAGTGAAAGTGTGCAAAAGCTGGTAAGTATGTATGTGTTGCATTGTGAAATATGATGCTAATGTAATAGGTTTTCATATGTGATAAACTGATTTTAATACACTCATATGTTGACGGATATATGATGGCTCAATGAGCATTATTTCGGCACTTTAAGTGCAATTAAATGTGAATTTGATAAGTATGCATTGTGTACAAGTTTGTGATGTGAATTGACGAATATGAACAGAGATGATGTGCATTAAATTAGTAATTAAAAATATGTAGTTATGATGTGGATATTTTGGCCCTATGACCTTATGAGACCGTTGGATATGGTTGGCATGCCATAGGATTGTGAGTACTCACCTATATATGTTATGTGATTTAGGCGTTTAGGCCCTGGGACAAGTTGGAGAGATAAGGGAATGTGAGCTAAGCTTTTTTCAACGGGACATGTTTGGTGTGTTGGAGATCCGTGTATCCGATGAGTGATGATAGAGCTCATTTTATGCTTCATAGCCTCAAGTGCCAATTTATCATTTAAATATAATCTTATATGTTGTGATAATACAATAAGAGATAGATGATTTTAATTGTGAATAATATGTTAATGAGTTTATTTAAGTTACATGAAAACATTAGTATGTTCTCATAGTAAATTGCGTATGTAATTGTGGATTGGGTTGTTTTCATATAACTTGTGAATGCCTGTGAATATATAAGTTAAACTTGTGAGTTATTGAAGCATGTATATGTTGTTTTAGTCTTGACGAATTATTGTTAAATAAAGTAATGAAGCCTAAACATGTAATTCTTACTCGAATGGAATATGATTGTGAATATGCTGTAGTATGCTCTTGATTGACCTTTGATATTGTGTGTACATTGTGGTTACTCTGAGCATTCACTGAGCTTGTTAAGCTCACCCACTCCCTTCTTAAACTTTGCAGATTAGTTGTGTGCTAGTGTGAGCGATGTGGCTTTCTGAGGGGTGATCCAAGCAAGTCCATTTTTGTTATTCGTAAGTGTTTATTATTTGGTTATATTTTGGGAATAAGGCAATGTGGTAGTCTTTGCGCTAATATTGGATATGATATTTTGAGTTGTCTCCATAATTTATTGCTCTTAGGATTTTGGGATTTGTTTCGTAATATGTTGACTATTGCTCGAATTTTCTTTTGATGTTGGAAACTATTATTATGACCATTTCGGTGTTTATTTGGTGACGATATGATAGCATGTTGAACTGATGCGAGTTGATATGACTTATATGCTTAAAAATATTGTATTTTTTGAGTATGGAGTAGAGGTATCGATATTCGTGTTTTAAAAATGATACCTTTATATTTTCAAACATGCAAGAAAATAGAATAGAGATTCGGCACCGATACCTTATCTCGAGTATCGATACTCGTGGAAGAAATATCGATACTTTGGTAGGGCTACCGATAATTTTCGAAGTTTGGGTTTTTAAGTGAAAAACAGTAAGCAATTTTGGTACCTATTTTCCATGCAGTATTGATACCTCTTGAGCAAAATATCAATACCTACGTTGATGTTTTGAGATTTTACTAAAACAGACAATATGCATGCTTAATTATTATTTTAAGGGTATTTGATGTATGTTAGCATGTAACGACGATAACTAAAGCTTAAGATAGACTCTAAACCTGTACAAATGTTAAAATGGAAGACGCTTGGTTGAGAATGAGCTTTTACTTGTTGTATTTGACATGAGACGGCGGTGTGGCACGTTGATATTTGGGCTTGGCGACCAGGCTGGGTATGGGGTGTTACAAGGTGAGATTACACTATTTGGAAAGGTAAACACCTCAAAACCATGGAAAGCTCCATTTATATTATTAATCTTTTTTTTAATTTTTGTTTTCCTTTTTCATAATTTATTGCTAGACAGTTTGTAATAAGCATTGCTCTTTTCAGAGGGAGTTGAAAAACAATATTGAAATAGAACTTCAATGGCATATTAAGTTTGGTTCAAATAAGTTGTTATTCCTTATACTTTGATAAAATTTAAACTTTAGTCATTATATTTAAAAGATAAAAAATTAAGTCTTACTTTTTTTATTTAAAAATCTAAACCTAATCATTATCGTTGTTAGTATTTCCTGTAAAAAAGAAATCTCAACTTCATTTGTTCATTAGGCTATTCTCAAATGTCATATGATTAGCGAAAAATAAACATCTTAAGTTGGTAAATTCTGATCGAAACTACCAACAATGAAAATGATTGGGCTAGGATATTTGAATTGAAAAAGTAGAAGCATTGAACTTTTAACTTTTAAATCACAAAGACTGAGTGTCAAATTATATAAAAATACAAAGACTAACAACAAATTTTAACTTTTAAGTTTTACTCTTTCGTCATAATGTTTTACCTTCTCTAAAACATTTGCATTAGATAATTACCTAAAGTTGATTTTAGTCTATATATTATGGTAATTTGAGAATTTAATTTTCATATTTTAACTTGGTACAATTTTATACTTCTACTATCATTATTAAAATATTTCATATTTTGTCTAAGGTCAAATTTTTAAAACAAGAAATTCAAAAATATAATTATTGAAATAATTATATTCAGTAATTAGTAAATGAAAAAAATTCAACACTTTGACTTTTTAAAACAAGATAATTCAACAAGATTTCGAAAGAACTACCCGACCTGTTGTTAGTGTGGGTAGTGTGCAAAATACCCCTAAGCTCAAATGCAGATACTGTGGGAAATACCACCCTGGTGAATGTAGTTCTAAAGTGGGGGGCTTGTTACAAATGTGGAGCAACTAATCATTTTATCTGAAATTGTCCTCAATTACAAAAAAAGGATGATGAACAAAAAGGAAAAAAATTAGCTACTTTTCAGAGAAGTAGGCATCCGGGCCAAAATGGTGCCAATGAGACTGCTCGTTCAAGTATGAAAGATACTGCTGCTCGGTCAGAGGCTAGAACACCTGCGGGTACCTATGCCATTCCAGCAAGAGAGGAAGCTACAGCCCCAGATGTGATTGCTGATACATTCTATCTCTTTGATGTTACAATATATGTGTTAATTGACCCTGGGTCCACTCAATCTTATATTTGCACTACATTAGTAACAGAAAAGAAATTGCCTGTTGAAGCTACCGATTATAATATTCAAGTTACTAATCCATTAGGTCAAAGTGTAATAGTTAATTTAGTGTGTCGTAATTGTCCACTGAAAACGAAAGGCTGTGAATTTCCTGCTGGTTTGATGTTGCTACCTTTTTAGGAATTTGATGTTATTCTGGGAATGGATTGGTTATCGATGCATGATGTTGTAGTAAATTGTAGACAGAAACAGATTGATCTGAAATGTCAGACAGGAGAGGTGATTTCAGTTGAGTCTTAGAATCCGAAGGATATTGTTAGAATCATTTCAGCATTTTTTGCTCAAAGATTTATGCAAAAAGGTAATGAGGCATTTCTAACTTACAGTCTTGATATTTGGAGTTCAGAAATAAAGCTAGATCAGTTACCAGTTGTTAGTAAGTTTGCTAATGTATTTCGTGAAGAATTGTCGGGTTTACCACCTGATCGTGAAGTTGAGTTTGCAATTAATGTGATTCCTGGAACTACTCCAATATCAGTAACACCATACCGTATGACACTAGCTAAATTAAAGGAATTAAAGGCACAGTTGCAAGAGTTATTAGACCTAGGGTTTATCAGACCGAGCATGTCTAATTGGGTGCATCTATTTTATTTGTGAAAAAACAGTTCTTTGAGACTGTGTATAGACTACAGACAGTTGAACAAGATGACAATTAAAAATAAATATCATTTGCCACGTATCGACGATCTATTTGATCAACTGAAAGGTGCCGTAGTGTTTTCGAAGATAGACCTTAGATCCGGGTATTATCAGTTGAAGGTTATAAAGTGATGTGCCATTTGGTTTGACAAATTCTCCCGCTGCTTTCATGGATCTAATAAATCAGATTTTTCATCCTAATTTGGATAAATTTTTGGTTGTGTTTATTGATGATATACTAATCTATTTCAAGACAGAATCTAAGGATGCACAACATTTGAGGATTGTACTATAGACTTTGAGAGAAAAACAGTTGGATGCAAAGTTTAGCAAATGTGAATTCTAGCATCACGACGTTGGATTTTTTGATCATATCGTATCAGCTGATAGGATTCGAGTTGACTCGAGCAAAGTATCTACTGTGATAAATTGGAAAATTCCAAAAAATGTTTCAGAAGTGTGAAGTTTTCTAGGTCTAGCAGGTTACTACTGACGTTTTGTCAAAACCTTTTTGATGATTGCTTCACTGTTGACTCGATTATTACAGAAAAATGTTAATTTTGTTTGGTCAAATGAGTGTCAGTAGAGTTTTTATCAGATAAAGAAGATGTTAACGGAAGCTCTAGTTTTGACTCAGCCAAAATCTAGTGTACCGTATGTTGTTTATAGTGGTGCATATCTAAATAGTTTGGGTTGTGTACTGATACAGTCAGGAGAGGTAGTGACCTATGCTTCTCGAAAATTAAAGCCGCACAAGAAGAATTATCCTACAAATGATTTTGAGTTGGCTACAATCGTATTTTATTTGAAGATTTGGAGACATTATTTATACGGCGAGAAATGTTACGTGTTTATAGATCACAAATGTTTGAAGTATTTGATGACTCAGAAAGAATTGAATTTGAGATAGAGATGGTGGCTAGTGTTACTAAAAGATTATGATATGGTCATTGACTACCATCCGGGAAAGGCTAATGTGGTTGCAGATGCACTTAGTCAAAAGTCGTCATTGGTTACACTACGAATGTTGAACACTCATTTATATCTTAATGAAGATAGTTCCGTATTAACAGAGTTGAGAACGAAACCTCTGTTTCTTCAATGAATTTAGGAATTGCAAGTTGATGATCTGCAATTGGTGTTGAAATAATAAATGGTTTACGATACATTGAGTTAAGAGTATGGCATTGATGATAATGGTATGTTACGTTATCGCAATAGAATTTGTGTTCCGAATAATTTATGCTATACATACAATTTTTATTTAGTCAATATTCTCCAATTGGATTAGTTTAAGTCTCTATACTTTTAGAATTTTGAATTTTCAGTCTTGACGCAAATGACAGTCATTTATCCATTAACTGGATTTTTAGTGAGTAATGTGTAGAAATAACAAGCTAACATAGCATTACACATATGATCATATGTTTTCCTTATCAAATTTTGGAAATAACATAACTTAATGAATTGAATAGTTTGCTGAGGATGGAAATTTTAAAATTTGAAAAGTACATGGATTAAAAATGATTAAATTAAAGTACAGAGACTAAATTCAAAACTTTTATAAAGTATAGGGACTAGTACAAGAATTTAGCCTTTTTTAATAATTATTCATGGGAGATCATATTTTGACTTAAGTATAACATATTTGAATATTATTTAATTCATTAAGTGTTTCCAAAATTTATTTCTCGAAAAACATTTTTTTGGAGAATACTTAACACATGAGGTTGTGAAGTTCAATGTTATGTCAAATTAATAGAAAAAAAATACCAAAATTAATAGCATCTATATCCAAAATTAATTAAAATTAATCATAAAAAAATCAATTAAGCACACCATCAACTATCCAATACAAACTCTATATCTGTGAATCCATTTTTACGTTAATTTTTTTTTTAATTTTCCGAAGACTGAATGTTCATATATTCAATACTAGTAGAAATCAAGGATCCCAAATAAGTTACATGAAAGTAAGTAAAAAAGAAAAAAGTCAAACCATACATTAGGCAAACTAAAAAGAAAATGCAAAAATAAATAACACACTTAAAAATGCAAGGATCCAAGTCTCAACCCTTTTAGGCGATAGGGATTTGCCTAGGCTCACACTTAGTGAGATTTTCCCCTCATTGTCTTGGGACACGTAAGGAACCACATTAGGTAATAATCTTCCTTAAGTTTTTCCTATTGATGTCATAACCCACCAATTACGATTTTATACAATACGGTCTTTTTAATTTCATCGCCATGGCCATGGACTTTTTGTTTCAAAGATTCGTGTTTTTAGTCTGACGGACCCTTTGACGACTCCGGAGATAGACACAGACTCTTCATACTTAAACCCATCTACTTATTCAATTTGTCACACCAATTTGATGAGTTAGAAGAACCCAACTCAAATTAACAGTCTCAACTGCGTCGATTGTTTAAACTTGATTATTAATTCCCTTGATGGATCCAACAACTCACTTGATTTGTCACGCCAATTTTTATTGAGTGAGATTAATACAAAAATTATAGATCATATTGATTCACTAACAGTATGATGTCCAACATTGAATCAAGGGACACCCTTCTTAATTTGATGCTAAAATGACGTTATGAGATGGTCGAACCTACCACATAAACAAGAGAGTTAATGAAAACCAAAGTAAATAGTGTAATTATGGTTTCAAATTTAATAGTTCTAACATTGAAATAATTTTTGGCCTAAAATTAGAATTGAAATTTAGCTATGCATAATAAAAATAGCAATAAAAATAAGAAAAGAAATTTTATTGAAAAAAAAAAAACAAGAGTAGAGAATTTCCAACCTAAGAAACCAAAATGTAAAAAATAAAAATGCCCTATTCCCTTAATTTTCATATGCCAAAAAAGGGTTTCACTCTTAATTGAATGCTTCAAATATAAATCTTAAATATTTATTTAATAAAAAATTTAATCCTAATTAAACTCTTAAATAAATAATAATAATAACTATTAAAACAAAATATTATTAGTACCACTATTATTATTACTATTTCCGTTTTATTTTATTAAGAACCGTGATATGGGATAATATTTCTAATTCAAACGTTTAAGTTGCATGACTTTATTCATAATGAAGAGGGGCACGTATGTGTAATTCAGAGAATAATTAAATATAAGCATTTAGTTACATAACTATAATACGAAAATACAAGTAGAAATTCAATTACACATTTAAATACTATGAACTTACATTGACAACTAGAGTGCAGAAATACAATCGAGCTAATTCATGATTTTCGCCTTTCCTCGGTTTAGATCCAGTTGAGATTTATCTTGATATAAATAAATAATTATATTCAATTAAGTGTTTCAATCAATATCAAACATTCAATTCAGTCCATAATCCACATTTATGCATAATTATAATTTTACCCCTAATATTTTAACTTTTCACAATTTAGTCCTAAAGCTCGTAAAATAAGATTTAAGCAATTTCATTCATATTTCATACTAGCCGAATTCACTAAGGATTTTTAGCAATCCATACAAATCAGCATTTCAAAAATTTACAATGGTATTTCATTACTTTTACAAAAAAAAAGTCCCTAAATGACATTTTCATCAAATATCCCTTTACAAAACTTGTTTATTTAACAATAAGGACTCAGAATCATTCATTAAACTTCAAGAAACATGCAAATGTTCATGGTAAAACTCTAAAATTTTAATATTTTTGCAAATTAATCCCTGGGCTAGCTTACATGCAAGCATTAGAAGTTGCTGAACCAAGAACCCTAGCTATGGCCTTTCTCTCCTCTAATTTTCGGTGGAAAAGTCACTTCAAGAAGATGATACCTTGTTTTTTTTTTACATATTTTACTTTATTTATTTCTCAAATTACTTAATTAACATTTACTTAAACTAATTAAAACATCTATCTCATGCCCATTGTAACACCCCAAACCCGGCCTAGACGTTATGGCCGAATTTGGCGATGTCACATGGAAAGGGATTTGAAGACAAGATTGTCGAGTTTAAAAACCATTACAGTAAGTTAGCTTTTATTTAATTCGAAAAAAAATAGTTGATTTTCTTTAAAACTTGTCTCTTAGCGGAAGTTTTTGTAACCAATTAATTTAGGGAAAATCGTTTCTATTTATGAAAAACCTTAGTTTTTAGAAAAAAATAGTGTTTTGTGGAGTTGCAGTTTAAAAAATTCATAAAAAAAACTGTATAAAGTCCCAAATTTAAAGCCAACCAGTCCATAGTCCAGAAGATACATCAAAAACCCCAAATAAGTAATAAATTCTAGGCATTAACGGAAAACAGTCTAAAATTTACGTGTGGCCACCGTCGAGTCCTCCCCTGCACCGACTCGTCAAGTCTGGGATTACCTGTACAGATTAAATAGAGAAAGGGTGAGTTTTCGTAAACTCAGTGTGTAATCCCCACAGAAAACATACATACATATAATCAATAGAATTTAGTTAGATACAGTCTGGGGCCCGTGCCCATCACAGAATCAGTTTTGGCCTTGCCCCATTCATATACAGTCTTAGAAATACATTAGGGCCTTAGCCCATATCAAATATAGAATACAGATACAGTAAATCAAAATCCTACCCACCAGCCTCTACGCACCATCTCTGTCCAACCCTACAAACCATGTAGGGATTAAATCAACCCACCCATCCCTACACACCATGTTGTACCGAAATGTGGCACATAATCAGAAGTTTGCAATTGAGCTGCCAAATAACAAGCTTAATAGCCTTTGAGACACTTCCTCCAAATATCATCAACCCACCCCGATGCAATGCAACATACAAAATATGTCATGCCATTATGCAATTAATAGCACATACATTCAGATATCATAACTCATGCTCGTTATAGAAATCAGACAAACAGATCACACATATAGGGGTCGAAGTACAGCTTACCGACCCTACAGTAGGTTCACAGTCGACTTGGGCGACCCGTGCAACCTTACAGAACTTTTCAGAAAATTGTGCTCACATGCCCATGTGGCCCACTCGGCCCAAATTGGCCTTGGCCACGTGATCTATTTTAATGTAACCCGTGCTACTTAATTATTCATATATGTTTTCACTATATACTTATATGTTCCTTCAAATTTGTCTACATGAGTCACTATTACTAAATTATTTATATCTTGAGCTACAGAATTCCGAATTAAGATCCGCTTAATGTATTTGAAACTAAACTCAAATACCTTTCTATCATAAAATTTTCAGAATTTTTAGTTTAGGAAATAAGTACAGTAAAATCTTCAACTTACCCCCGTTCTACTGTCTGACAGTTTCGTCCCTTCTTTTCTAAAAATTAATTATCTCTTAGTAAAAAATTTAGATGATGTTTCCATTTGTTTCTATTGAAAACAGACTCATTAATAATTTAAACATGTAAATTTGAAGCCCTAATTATTTTTCTACAATTTTTGATAATTTTCCAAATTCAGAACAGGGGAACCCAAATTCAATCTGACCTTGTCTCACAAAGTTTATCACACCTCACGATTTACAATTCCATTACTTACACCGTTTCTTCTATGAGAAACTAGACTTAATAAGATTTAATTCCATATTTTTTAATCCTCTAATTCGATTTCTACAATTTATGGCGATTTTTAAAGTTAGCCTACTACTACTGTTTGAACAACAAGCAATTTCTGCTTCTCGCCAAATCCTTTTTTTTTTGCGTTTCGGGTACACACCTGGTTTTGTTTGAAGCTAAAATAATCCCCGAGCACTCCAAAGCCTATAATCAAGATACTCAACGTCAATTTAATGGATTAGAAGTGAATTGTCAACCAAGAACGAATAGAAATCCAACTTACGACCAACGATGACCCTCCGTTTAACTATTGTTAAGATGAGAACACTGAATTCACTAGTCTGAGACTCCCCTACACCCAAATCGCAGAGAAAAAACATTACCACTTCAGTCATTAAGAGATTCATGATAGAAAGAAAGAGAAGCACTTACCAAAACTAAGCAAGCAGTAACTGCGTGCGAAAATGAAGGAAAATAAATGGATTAGGAAAAATCAAGAAGAAGAAAAAGAAGAGAAAGATAGAAAAACTCAGAGAATTTAGGTAAGAAGAGAGGGAGAAGAATAGACGGCAGAATTTTTTTGGAAAAGAGAGTCAAAATTTTGTCCTATTACAAAATTTTATCCCAAAATTTGAGCAAAAAAATACCCTTTCCTGCATAGGGATTCGAACACAAGACCTCCACAATAATAACACACCTTTTAACCACCAGACCAGAAAGCCCATAATGATGTAATTTACCCAACAATCAAATAAAAGTCTACTAAACAAGAGTAATGCCTAATTCATTCAAAATACCATAATTTGTCAAAGCGAAGGCTTAAACTTAAGACTTTCGAAACACTCCCAGAACACATTACCACTAAAGCTGACAGATATTTGTGTCATATTTTCACAATAACGTAATTAGAAATTTTGGGGCGTTACAACTTTACCCCTGAAAGAAAATTTCATCCTCGAAATTTTACCTGACCAGAACAGATGAGGATATTGCTGACGCATCGCATCCTCAGGCTCCTACTTGGCCTCCTCAATGCTATGATTATGCTACAAAACATTCACTAAGGGAATAGACTTTTTTAGGAAGAGCTTTACATCACGCTCCAAAATCTGAACCTGCTTCTCCTTGAAGGTCATGTCTGGCCTAACATCAATCTCCTCAACAGAAACAACATGCGTGGGATCAGACTGGTAGCACCTCAACATCGAGACGTGAAAAATATCCTGAATAAAAAATGATCGAGATACGTACCCCATGTAGTCTCACTATTTTCGATATGTAGAGCTTAGCTAATTTTTGAAGAGAAAAGTCTATCCTTACCGGGATGAAGTGAGCAGACTTGGTCAATCGATCCATTATGACCCAGACAGAATCCTTCTTAGTAGGTGTTAGATGCAACCCACTAACGAAGTCCATCATTACTCGCTCCCATTTTCATAACAGTATCTTAACCAACTACAGCAAACCCTAAGGTAACTGATACTCAGCCTTAACCTACTGACAAGTTAAACAGCGAGCAACGAAGTCGGTAACGTCACGCTTCAACCCTTGCCACCAATATAATTCTCGAAGATCTCGGTACACCTTCTTCCCGCTAGGATGCAAAGTATAGGGACTACCATGCGCCTCTCTCAGAATCGACTGCCTTAAATCCTCATCATTTGGTACACAAATTCGACTACAGAAACAAAGTACCCCATCACTATTTATCCCAAAATCTGTAGTGCCAATGTTCTTAACCAGACGAAAACGTAACCTGAGAGACTTATCCGCCAACTGTTTACCTTGAATCTATTCAATCCATGTCGGTTTGACCTGAAGTTCTGCCAAAAAACTTCTGTCATCAAATAGGCTAAGTCGAGCGAACATCGCTCTCAGATCGGTCATAAACCTACGGCTCAACGCATCGGCCACCATATTGCCTTGCCGTGGTAGTACTCAATGGTACAATCATAATCCTTAAGCAGCTCAACCCATCTACGCTGCCTAAGATTTAACTCCTTCTGAGTGAAGAGATACTTGATGCTCTTATGACCAGTGTAGATAATGCACTTCTCACCGTACAGATAATGCCTCCAGATTTTCAATGCAAAGACTACGGCGGCCAACTCCAAATCATGCATAGGATAGTTTGTCTTGTGTGTCTTAAGCTGATGAAACGCATATGCAACCACCTTACCATCCTGTACCAACACACATCCCAAACCGACATGTGATGCATCACTATAAATCGTGAACTCACTTCCAGGTTCAAGGTGTAGCAAAACAGGGGTCTCAGTCAATACAGTCTTAAGCTTCTCAAAGCTCTCTTGCTACATATTAATCCAATCAAACAGTACACCTTTACGTAACAGCTTAGTCAGGGGTGTTGCGATCAGTGAAAATCCTTCCACAAACCGTCGGTAATAACCTATCAGCCCCAAAAAGTTACGGATCTTAGACACATTCTTAGGCTGCTTCCAGTCAAATACAGCCTCAATTTTTTTAGAATCGACTCGAATCCCCTCAGCAGCACCATATGACCCTGAAATGTTACTTCACGTAACCAGAACTCGCATTTGCTAAACTCAGCATCCAACTACTTTTCCCTCAAAATCTGAAGAATAATCCTAAGGTGCTCGTCATGCTCAGCCTCAGTCCTCGAATAAACTAATATGTCATCGATGAACACTACTACAAACCGATCCAGGTAAGGCTGAAACACTCGGTTCATTAGATCCATGAAAGCTACCAGTGCATTAGTTAGTCCAATTGGCATCACTAGGAACTTGTAGTGACCATAACGAGCACTAAATGCTGTCTTATGCATATCAGCCTCCTTAACCCGCAACTGGTGATACCCAGAACGCAAGTTAATTTTGGAAAACACAGACGCCCCTAGGAACCGGTCAAACAAATCATCAATCCTCGGAAGTGGATACTTGTTCTTAATAGTCAACTTATTTAGTTGTCGGTAGTCGATACACATCATCATGGATCTATCTTTTTTCTTAACAAATAGTACCAGTGCTCCTCACGAGGACACAATAGGACGGATGAACCCACGATCTAATAACTACTAAATCTGAGCCTTAAGCTCCGTAAGCTCCTTCGATGCCATTCAGTAGGGGTCGATAGACACCGGAGTTGTACCAAAAAGGAGCTCTATCCCAAACTCCACTTCACAATTCGGAGGTAAACCCGGTAGCTCCATAAGAAAGACGTCCGGAACATCTTTAATCATTCTGATATCCTTAATTGTAGAGTCCCTAGAATCTGAAACACTTACATAGGCCAAGAATGACTCATATCCCTTACGAACCAACTTCTCTGCCACCAGTGCAGAGATCACATTAGATACGTAGTTCTGACGTTCTCCAATCATGACTACCTTCATATCCTTCTCGACAATTTTGGCCTTCTCAACCAGGGCAGAAAGATCTCACTCCCTCTGCGGGGCTATCAGAACTCTCAAATTATCTCTGAGACCATCCTCAAAGTGAACATATTGTTCATACTCAAATGCCACCATACCTCGCGCATAGCAGCTCAGTCTAAAAAACTCAGCCACATACTCGGCTACTAGTCGATCCCCCATGTAAGATTCAAAAAATCCCTCCTACGTGCATCCACATAACTAACTCTGACATATTTCCCCTAGAAGACGGTCTTAAAGAACTTTGGGGTCAGACGTTCGGGCTGAGTGCCCTCCTTAACGGTCAGCCACCACTGATAAGCCTCGTCCCGCAGCAACGAGACTGCACCCTTTAATTTCTGCTTAGGGGTGCAAACTAGATCATCTATGATCCTCTTCGTGGCCTCAATCTAGTGACACCTCTGAAGAGCTCATCTCCATTGGACCAGAGCCGTTCCGTAACTGGCCCTCGGACTCCAAATCCAGTATTGGGCCCAATGACCCTCTTCAAAATCCTTAGCATAGCATGAGACAATGCATCGTCCTAGCCATGCGATCTTGAGATCAAGTCTCAGTAGCGGACGACACTGGCGTCTCACTCGTATCCAACTTTGGCAAGCTACCCGATGACGATGACTCAGCTCGGGCCCCTCTACGGCCTTTACCTTGGCCTCTAGTACCCCATCTGCGGATATCTCGTGTGCTCATATCTAATTGGATTTATCTGGTATTATAAGTTTTATGAATCAGTTACAGTTCTAGTGTTTATTAATAAATGTTTTATGTAAAACAGTCTCGATTATTCAAAGTTCGTTTTCATAAATTGTAGTCTCACTACAGTTTCCAGTTTCTCTACAATTTTTAGTATATACTAACTAATGTATTTTCAGAACTGTTTACTACCTATAGTAGTTTCAGAATATACTATCCATAAAAGTTTCAGTTTAAAACAAATCACAGTTCATAATACATACAGGATTGGCGTCAGAGGCTAGGTGTACCACTTACTCAGTAAAAATATTTTAAATCATTTGGAAATCAATCAATTTTTTGAAAGCCCAATTTTTTATAAAACCCATAATCCACTGTCGAGTTTTGCAACTTTGCTCTGATACCACTAAATAAAACACCCCATACCTGGCCTAGATGTTATGGCCGAATCTGGCGATGTCACATGGAAAGGGATTTGAAGACAAGATTGTCGAGGTTAAAAACTGTTACAGTAAGTTAGTTTTTATTTAATTCGAAAAGAAACTAGTTGATTTGCTTTCAAACTTGTCTCTTAGCGGAAGTTTTTGTAACCAATTAATTTAGGGAAAATCATTTCTATTTGCGAAAAACCTTAGTTTTTAGAAAAAAAAATTATGTTTTATGGAGTTGTTGTTTAAAAAAATCCATAAAAACAGTATAAAGTCTCAAATTTAAAGCCAACCAGTCCATGGTCCAAAAGATACATTAAAAACCCAAAATAAGTAGTAAATTCTAGGCATTAACGAAAAATATTCTAAAATTTACGTGTCGCCACCGTCGAGTCCTCCGCTGCACCGACCCGTTAAGTCTGGTGATTACTTGTACAGATTACACAGAGAAAGGGTTAGTTTTCGTAAACTAAGTTTGTAATCCCCACAGAAAACATGCATATAGATAATCAACAGAATTAAGTTAGATACAGTATGGGGTCCATGCCCATCACAGAATTAGTTTTGGCCTTAGCCCATTCAGATACAGTCTGACAAATACATTAGGGCCTTGGCCCATATCAGATACAGAAAGCAAATACAGTAAATCAGAATCCTACCCACCAGCTTCTACACACCATCTTCGTCCAACCTTACACACCATGTGGGGATTAAATCAACTCACGTATCCCTACACACCATGCTGTACCAAAATGCGGTACATAATCAGAAGGTTGCAGCTGAGCTGCCATATAATTGGCTTAATAGCCTTTCAAACACTTCCTCCAAATATCATCAAACCCACCCCGACGCAATGCAACGTACAAAATATGTCATGCCATTAAGCAATTAATTAGTATATATATTCAAATATCATAAGTCATGCTCGGTATAGAAATCAGACAGACAGATCACACATATAAGGGTCTAGGTAAAGCTTACCAACCCTACAGTAGGTCCACAGTCGACTTGGGCGACCCGTGCAACCTTACAGAACTTTTCAAAAAAATAGGCTCACATGCCCATGAGGCCTGTAACAGCCCGATTTTGACCCTAATCGGAACAGTGGTTTTGGAACCAAAAATTCGAGTCTAAAAAATATTTTAATATTATTTTCTGGGTTAATTATGTTTGAATTTACATATGTGAAAGTTTCGTGAATTAATTTTATTGCTTGTGTGCTTAATTTGAAAAAAAGGGCTTAATTGCGTAAAATGAAAATTTGATGGTTAATTAAGAAAGTGCCTAATTGTTGTTGTGTTTATAAGTTGGAGGCCTTATGTTGTAATTTAGCCAATAATAATAGTTAGTGGATGGCGTAATGATGATATGGGATTTATATATATATATAAAAGTGAAAATAATAATATAATAATATATGTTATAATAAAACAAAACATTAAAAGCCACCATTTTATTTTCATCTTTCTTCACCGAATGTAGAAAAGAAAAACAAGGTTTGAAAGCTTGAAACATTCGGCCATTTTGAAGCTTAATTCAAGGTTGGTTTTTGTTCGGTTTTTGATAATTTTTACGTTTTTGAGATCGTTGCTTTGAATACTTCAAAACCCATATCTTAATTTTGTGAATTGTTAATGATTTTGAGAAATGCCATTGATGAACGCTTGAGCTTTGTGATAGTTGATGATGGAATATGAAAGATATGTGAAAGATTAACATGTTTTGTCTTTGAATTTTTGATGAATTTGAGTAATTAGGGTTAAATTGTAAAAATAAATTTTTGAGGGATTAAAATGTGAAATAAATGAAATATATGGGCTTGTATGGACACTAGGAATATTCGGCCCTTAAGGAGTAGTCAAATTTTGTGTATTTTGTGTTTTAAGCAAAAAGGACTAAATTGTAAAAAGTGTGAAATGTTATGGGCAAAATTGTAATTTTCCCATTTATGTGTTTTTAGGCTAAATTGAATAGAATGATGTTTAAATAAACTTAATTTGAATATGCTTAGATCAAGAATTAAAGAAATCGAATTTGGATCGGGGAAAGACAAAAGTGGTCGAGTAGCCGATTTAACAGTCGACGACATCCGAGGTAAGTCTATTAGCATATAAATGTTGTTAAATTTGAAAATATATAAATGTTATTTGTTGAATTGAATTTTGTGGATATATATGTGTATTGGCTGAATTTGTGATAAGCCAGGAATTTTTATTTCGTGTTTGATTCGATCGAGATACATTGTCCGAAAGCCGTACGGACCTTAGGAATAGATAGGATACATATGTCATGACATAGGATTTTCGATATATGTTATCGTGTAAGACCACGTCTGGGACGTCGGCATCGACTTGTGTTTACGTGTAAGACCATGTCTGGGACATTGGCATCGTATTTGATTTGTGTAAGACCCTGTCTGGGACAGTGGCATCGATATGTGATTACATGTAAGACCACGTCTGGGACGTTGGCATTGTACGAGTCTTTCGACTATCTGAGTATCCTTTTTAATTCCGAATGGTTCAACGGGCAAAGATAAGTTGTGTACGAATGTATAAATCAGGCTAAGTGACCAGGTATGTGATAGTTGATTACGTATTTGAAAATACGGTAAGTTGTATACATGAATTGATGATATGAAATTATGTGAAATATGAATTATGTGATTGCATATTTGAATATATATGTATTCGGCATTTGATGTATATGTGCATTGAGGAAAGTGATGATTGATTATATTAATGTTCAATTGATTATTCGGTAAAGAGGGAAATTATTACAAATTATATAAGTTTTGATATATAAGTTGATCAATTGAATTATATGTGAAATTATAATGATTTATTACTAATTGTCTAGCTTAATTTATGTAAATGATTAAATGTTTATTTGCTTATGGCTTACTAAGCTTTAATAGCTTACTGTGTGTAATCGCTTTCAATTTTATGGATTTGGAAGTTGGTTAAGAGCACGGGAATCGTCAGAGAAGTCTATCACACTATCGACTGTTTTCGGTATTTTACTAAGTCTGAATTTAAACTTATGGCATGTATAGTCTAGTTAATATGTTTGATTTTTGGGTATGTAAATATGAGCCATGCAAAAAAAAAGGCTTATTTATTTTGTTAAGCATGGTTTTTATACTTTTGATCAAGTGATAGATATGTTGATTTTGGTATTTCAGCTATGGCATTTTTTTTATGTGAATTATGTTTGATATGTTTTGTTAAGAAGATGGTAAATAATTTGGCATAGGTGAGCTTAGTTAAAGCATATAAGTGAAGTGAGTTTGGTATAATATGTTAATCTCTAAATTGGCCATGGTGTATATGTATATATTATGGTGTTTAAGTCATGTGCTTCGGTAATGAGGTAAATGATATTCAAGCTTAATTAATCTTGGTTATGTGTTATATATATATATATGATATGTGTGATATGTTTGGTTTTAGTCGTAGTGTTTCAGCTATGGTTTATTTATAAGTAAATATATGTGAATCTTGTTTGATATGCTTTGTTAAGGTATTGTTATGTAATTTAGTAATTAAGTGAACTCGGAAATGGCATATTTTGACTTATGATTTAATGACTAAATCTTGTACAATTTATGAGTTTATTTATGGATGTCAATTTGTTATGAAATAAATTAGAAATGTGGAGTATTTAATAAAGGTACGATTTGCTCATGCAAGTGGACTTAATATTCGATTTTATATTTGTAAAATGATATGAATTGTATGGATTTTTTTTGATATGGCTAAAATGGTGTATTCATATGCGCAAACTTGTAATAGATAAATATGCATGTTTTTGGTCTTTTAAATGATATATATAAATGATTTTAAGGTAGGTTTAAAATTTATGAATAAGACATACAAATTCGGGTAATGATAGTTAAGTGAGTAATACAAGTTTGAATTTAGCTTTTATAAATTTATTGGATTAGTCGATTAAAGGTTAAGTTGATTTGTATTGAGTGTATATAGTTTATGATTGAATGATTTCATTGAAATGGTCATATGTGTATAATATAATGACATCAAAGGTATGTACGACCATAATATAATGTTACTAATGTTGTAAATGTGATTGGATATTAAGTTGTATACATATTGGTTTCGTTATGTACATATACAGAAGTTATGAAATGCAATGTTTTATATTTAGATAGTGAAATTATGTACGGACATATTTTATATATATGAAAAGTGAAGATATATGCTTGAATATGATTTAATTATGAAAATGTCATTAATATGATGGATTTAGGGAAATCAAATATTGAAAGTATTATATAATTTAACATGAATATGATGTATACAAGTTTGGTTCGAATTTGTTAATTATAGAATATGTTCGATTGAGCTTTGATGTATGTTTAAATTGAATTAGTTTGAATTTTGAAATGTGTTTATTTGTGATACATGCTTAGTAAGGTATGATTGATTTGAATTGTAATTATCATTTTATATATTTGAATCTAAAATAAGTAAATTGAGGATATTCAAGTTTGATAATGTTATAAATGTATCGTTATTCTTTGGTGTATGAAAGGAGATAAATGATTGTGCTGAACTGTGTCTTATTCGGTAATGCCTCGTAACCCTAATCTAGTGACGGATACGAGTTAGGGTATTACATGGCCTACTCGACCCAAATTGGCCTTGGCCACGTGATTCATTTTTAATGAAACCCGTGCTAGTTAATTATTCATATATGTTTTCACTATTTATTTATATGTTCTTTCAAATTTGTCTACTTGAATCACTGTTACTAAATTAATTATATCTTGAGCTACAGAATTTCGCATTAAGATCCACTTGATGTCTTTGAAACTAGACTTAAATATCTTTTTACCATAAAATTTTCAGAATTTTTAGTTCAGCCAATAACTACAGTAAAATCTTTAAACTTACCCCTGTCCTACTGTTTGACAGCTTCGTCCATTCTTTGCTAAAAACTAATTATCTCTTAGTAAAAAATTTGGATGATGTTTTCATTTGTTTCTATTGAAAATAGACTCATTAATAATTTAAATATGTAAATTTTAACCCCTAATTATTTTTCTCCAATTTTTGATGATTTTCCAATATCAGAACAGAGGAACCCAAATTCAATTTGACCTTGCCTCACAAAGTTTATCATACCTCACGATTTGCAATTATATTACTTACACCGTTTCCTTTATGAGAAATTAGACTCAATAATATTTAATTCTGTATTTTTTTCATCCTCTAATTCGATTTCCACAATTTATGGCGATTTTTCAAAGATAGCCTAGACAGCAACCAGTTTCGACTTCTCGCCAAATCCCTTTTTTTTTTGCGTTTTAGGTACACACCTCGCTTTATTTGATGCTAAAACAGTCCCCGAGCACTCCAAAGCCTATAGTCAAGACACTCAACATCAATTTAACGGATTTACAAGTGAATTGACAACCAAGAACAGACAGAAACCCAACTTACAACCAACGATAACCCTCCGTTTAACTATTGTTAAGACGAGAACACTAAATTCACCAGTCCGAGCCTCCCCCTACGCCCAAATCGCAGAGAAAAAAATATTACCACTTCATTCGTTAAGAAATTAATGATAGAAACAAAGAGAAACACTTACCAAAACTAAGCAAGCACTAACCGCGTACGAAAACGAAGGAAAATAAATGGATTAGGGAAAAATCAAGAAGACGAGAAAGATGGAAAAACTCAGAGAATTTCGGCAAGAAGAGAGGAAGAAGAATAGATGGCAGGATTTCTTTTTGGAAAAGCGAGTCAAAATTCAGTTATGAAAAAAAAGAAAATAAAATCCTGATAACCCCTAAAATCCCATAATCCTTTCCCCTAATTCCCACTACTCAGAATCCCCTTATTGCACAACTCTATCCTAAAATCTGAGCAAAAAAAAAAATACCCTTGCCTACATAGGGATTCGAACACAACACCTCCACCATAATAACACACCATTTAACCACCAAACCAACAGACTCATTCTAATATAATTTGCCCAATAATCAAATAAAAGGCTACTAAACAAGAGTAAGGCCTAATTCATTCAAAATACCAAAATTTGACCAAGCGAAGACTTAAACTTGGGACCTCCCGATCACTCCCAAAACACATAACCACTAAAGCTAACTGATATTTGTGTCATATTTTTACAATAACGAAATTAGAAATTTTTGGGTGTTACACCTATCTTTGCCCACTACTAATAATAATGGCCTTATTACAATTTAAGTCCACTAATTTAAAAAATTCATAGCAATTTGACACCTTTAACTTATAGACTCTACTTTTTCACCTTTTACGATTTAGTCCTCTTCACTTAATTAAGCATGCAAACGTCCAAATTTCTTAACGAGATTTTTATATGACCTTACTAACATACCGTAGACATTAAAATAATAATTTACTCGTTGGGTTTGAGGTCTCAAAACCACTATTCTGATTGCACTAAAAACGGGTTGTTACAAAAGCTCTAGCTTCAGGCGCAATTTTGATTCTAGATATGGATTGATCTTAGATGATGAATTTTCTCCTCCAATTAATAAGTTGTTTATAGTGATCGAGGAATAGTCTTATACCACAAGCCCTTCTGTATGTAAATTAATTGTGGGAACAATCTGACATTTACCCTTATCAACTGAATACCCTTGAAAGCAACTTCCACAATTTAATTCCTCAGCAGCCTAATGAGTTAGAAGTATCCAACTCAAATCAACGGCCTCAACTGCGCCGGTTGTTTAAACTTGTTTATTAATTCTCTTGACGAATTCAACTACTCACGCAATTTGTCATGCCAATTTGTTATTTAGTGAGATGAATACGAAAATTATAGATCATATTGTTTCACTAACAGTATGACGTCTAACATTGAATCAAGAAGCACCCTTCTTGATTTGAGGCTAAAATGACGTTATGACATGCAATTAAAAGTAACAAATAATTATTAATTATAAAGAGAGATATTCACTAGCATAAAACATGTTCTAAAATGAAAATTATTTTTTATAAAGATCGAGCCACCTCGATGACTAATGTGATCTTCCCGAATCGAGTCTAACATCTAGGCTGAGTCGGGGAGGTTACAAACCATAAGTACTTATCTAATAAAAAAGTAATACTAATTAATTTGTAATTAATTTTTTAAATAAATATCTTTACAAATAAATACGAATAAAAAATAATTATTAAAACGAAATAACCCTAAAATCTAATAAGTTTATTACCCAAAATTATTAGAATTAATCACAAAAAAAGTCAATTAAAAAGATGATCAACTATTGAATACAAACTCTATATCTGTGAATCCATATTTATGTTTTTTTTTCCAATTTTGTCATATTCAATACTAAAACAGAACAACTTTCTTCCCACTCACTACAAAAAAATTGTCATATAGCTACGTCTATTTTTACTAGCGGTCAAATTTCGTTAGTTTAAGTGCATCTATATCGACAGGTTGCTACATTTGACAGCATATGGTGAACCTATATAGATACATTTTGTTATCGCCTATATAAGAAAACAATTTTGACATAAGAGCTCATCCATTTATATGTTAATGCTACCTGCAATGTAACAAAATAAAAGAAAAGTATATTTGAACAAATTAATGTAACAAAAATCCAAGTAATTCACCTTTCAACTTGCATTCCAATATTAGGGACATGTGTTGCACCTAAATAGAAAAAAATATCAAAGTTAATAGTATCTATATCTGAAATTAATTAGAATTCATCACAACAAAGTAAATTAAACAAAGTAAATATTAGGGACATGTGTTGCACCTTGATATGCATAATGCCTTTTGTCATTGGTTTGTATATGACTAAACACTTTTGAATATGGTCATGTTGGTTATGCCTAGTTAAACTGATAAATTGTGATGGTATAGATTTAAAAGAAGTGATCTTTTGTATCCATGTTGTATGGTTGAGTTGTGGTATTGTAATCTTATTTACGAATGGCTTTTGTATATGAAATGTGGTGCCTTCGAATGACATATTGGTTAGAACATATAGGTTGCTTGAATTGGAATGTTTTGAATGTGTTAGGGTGTGTTTTAATCATATGAAAATGTGTGGGAAAGGTGTGTCTTGATGTGCAAGTATAAAATTTGAGATGACTTGTTTTAAGAGCTAAATTAGGACACGACCACGTGTCCTAACTTTGAATGTCCACACGGCCTGGGCTATGCCACTTGGCTGTGTGACCCTATTTTCAAAATTTTCAACTTTCTCCCAAAATTTTTTATTTATTTTAAATTAGTCCTGGATTGTTCCTGAATGTTTTTTAGGGCATTGAAGGCTCAATTTAATACCCAAATGTGTATGCTTCTAGTTTGTAATGAGTTTTTGGTAATTAATATTAAATGATATTATAGATCTGTTTTGAAGTTAATTGTTCTCATTTGTAGAGTAATGCTCCGTAACCTAAATCCATCAACAAAGACGGGTTAGGGGTGTACAGAACTAATTGTTATTCTTGATGGTCATAATTGAATGTTTGGATTTGACATGCGGAGGGTCTCAACTTATTCTCACCTTTAATGTTATTAGTACCATTGTTGTTGTTGTTGTTGTTGTTGCTGCTGTTGTTTCCGTTTTATTTTATTGATCATAAGTATAGATCATATTGATTCACTAACAGTATGACATCCAACATTAAATCAAGGGCGCCATTCTTGATTTGATGCTAAAATGACATAAGAGCTCGTCCATTTATATGTTAATGTTACCTGCAATGTAACAAAATAAAAGAAAGGTATATTTGAACAAATTAATTTAAGTAGTGGGATATAAATGTAAGGTCTGAAAATGATTGATTTGAGGTAACATATGTGTGTGGCTTACCATTTCATGCAAGAAAAGCGAATTAATTTTTTTATGAAAGAAATAGTAGATTGAGAGAATGACAAAGGCAAGTTAAAGAAAAAGATTAGTTTTTTTAAATTAAAATGTTTCGGTCATTTGATAATTTTGTTCTTTAACTTGCCTTAGTCATTCTCTCTCCCAATACTGAACCTCCGATGTACATCCATACGATGTTGAGAAAATAAGTTAAGAAGTATAGCAGAGAAAAAGGGCAAAGACAAGTTAAAGAAAAACGTAATATGCTATGCCTAAGTTCTTAAAGAAGGGAAGGGACTAACTTTGAAATTTTTCTTTAACTTGTCTTTGCCTTTTTCTTCCATTTTCTCTCAAGAAGGAAATATAACAGGAAATTACAAAATTTTTTGTTCTTTTTTATTATTAATTGATGACTACTTTGTTAGAAAAAAAATTAATGACTATTTTCAAAATAGTCCCTCAACTTCTACAAATATTACAATTTAACCCAGGTAAGTTCGTATGGTTAAAATTTAATATCTTTATTAAATTGATGAATGGTACTATGTATTTAGTATATTCTTGAAAATGGAATTATTGTTAAGTTATAAATTTGAAGTGAATATTTGAGTTAAATGGAACACGAGATTTGAGTACAATCGTTGTGTGGCGTAAGAGAACAAAGGAGGAATTGACGAAAAATTACCCAAGTAAACCGAGGTTCAGCATTTGTTGGGAACTTTCGTGTTTACTTTCCTTTTAGCTCTCACGAGCTTCTGTTCAACTCATATGAGTTTCCGTTCAGCTCTTTTGAGCTTTTGTTTAACCCTTTTGGGTTTCCGTTCAGCTCTTATGAGCTTCTGTTCAATCCTCATGGGTTTCTATTTAGCACTTATGTGTTTCTGTTCAGCCTTCAGGCTTTTGAAAACGATGTACTCTTATCCGTAAGTCGCTCTTCGATTTGGTAAGATTTGGTAAGTGACTTATGTAATTGAAATTGAAAGGCTTATTGTTTAAACTTGTTTATTAATTCTCTTGACGAATCCAACTACTCACTCAATTTGTCATGCCAATTTGTTATTTAGTGAGATGAATAAGAAAATTATAGATCATATTGATTCACTAACAGTATGACGTCCAACATTGAATCAAGGAGCGCCCTTCTTGATTTGATGCTAAAATGACGTTATGAGATGGCCGAATTTACCTCCTAAACTGGAGAGTTAACTAAACCAAAGTAAAGAGTGTAATTATGATTTCAAATTTAATAATTCTAACATTGAAATAATTTTTGGCCTAAAATTAGAATTGAAATTTAGTTATGCATAATAAAAAAAACAATAAAAATAAGAAAAGAAAACTTTTATTGAAATTAAATAAATAAAAAAACCAAGGGTGGAGAATTCCCAACCTAAGCTACCCAAATGTAAAAAATAAAGATCCCCTCTCCCATAAAAGGGTTTCACTTTTAACTGAATGCTTCAAATATAAATCCTAAATATTTATTTAATAAAAAAATTAATCCCAATTAAAATAAATAAATAATAAAAATAACTATTAAAACAAAATATTATTAGTACCATTATTATTGTTGTTGTTTCCGTTTTATTTTATTATGAACCATGGTATGGGATAAGATTTCTAATTCAAACGTTTAGGTTGCATGACATTATTCATAATTTAAAGGGAAATTAAGTAGATATTTATGTTATTTTTTACAATTTTGTCACATTCAATAAAACAGAACAACTTTCTTCTCACTCACTAAAAATATTTTTTATTTCAATACAAAGTGTCCAACCTTTTGCCCCAGCAAACCTTCACTCCTTCATTTCTCCTTCCTCAATCTGCACCTGCCAAACCACCAAACACAACCCTTCCACATGCAATTAAAAGTAGTGGGATATAAATATAAGGTCCGAAAATGATTGATTTGATGTAACATATGTGTGTGGCTTACCATTTCATGCAAGAAAAGCGAATTAATTTTTTTATGAAAGAAATAGTAGATTGAGAGAATGACAAAGGCAAGTTAAAGAAAAAGATTAGTTTTTTTAAATGAAAATGTTTCGGTCATTTGATAATTTTTTTCTTTAACTTGCCTTAGTCATTCTCTCTCCCAATACTGAACCTCCGACGTACATCCATACGATGTTGAGAAAATAAGTTAAGAAGAATAGCAGAGAAAAGGGCAAAGACAAGTTAAAGAAAAACGTAATATGCTATGCCAAAGTTCTTAAAGAAGGGAAGGGAGTAACTTTGAAATTTTTCTTTAACTTGTCTTTGCCTTTTTCTCCCATCTTCTGTGTGCTTATTGCTATTCAAGAATAATGTGGTTAGTTTTGGTTAGATGTCTGCTTCATGGTATTTATAGACCAACATGGTAAAAAACACAATTTCTACACAATTGAAAGGAAAGTTAACCGGAATTATCCATGCAATTTTCTCTCAAGAAGGAAATATAACAGGAAATTACAAACTTTTTTGTTCTTTTTTATTATTAATTGATGATTACATTGTTAGAAAAAGAATTAATGACTATTTTATACTCAAAATAAACTTATTGAGGATTCAACAACAAATAAAATAATTAAGTGATATAATAATTTATTTAACTACAGTTCATTTCTTACTTCTTGATAACTATTAATTAACTCGCAACATAAATGTAAGTTATATTTCCTTCAGATTTGATTTCCTACTAAACCCATTGAACATTTTCATGATTTACTTTGAAATTTAAATATAATGATAAAGGAAAGAAAATCAAGGAAATGACAGGGAATGTTATAAGAATTGAATAAAATAATAAAATTCTTGAAACGAGTAAACAGGGAAAGGAAAATGCAGTTTTACAAAGAAACTTGATGGAAATAGTGATGGAAGTTCAGGAAGGAAAAAAAAGAAGCCTTTCACATGCAATCTTAGGTTCCGAAGAAAACAACCTAGGTTTTTCTTGTTAAATTCTGCTATTAGTGCACGTATTTATCAAAATTTGTGGATTTAGTCCCTATATTTTTCTTCAATTAATTTTAGTCATTTTACTATTCGAATTGGTCAATTTTAGTCCCAATACTTTTTAAAAATTTGAAATTTTAGTCCTGACCCAAACAATAGCAGTTAAACCCATTTGGTTAAATTCAATTACTAGTCCTATACTATACATACAATTTTTATTTAGTCAATATTCTCCAATTGGATTAGTTTAAGTCTCTATACTTTTAGAATTTTGAATTTTCAGTCTTGACGCAAATCACAGTCATTTATCCATTAACTGGATTTTTAGTGAGTAATGTGTAGAAATAACAAGCTGACGTAGCATTACACATATGATCATATGTTTTCCTTATCAAATTTTGGAAATAACAGAACTTAATGAATTTAATCGTTTGCTGAGGGTGGAAATTTTAAAATTTGAAAAGTACATGGATTAAAAATGATTAAATTAAAGTACAGAGACTAAATTCACAACTTTTATGAAGCATAGGGACTAGTACAAGAATTTAACCTTTTTTAATAATTATTCATGGGAGATCATATTTTGACTTAAGTATAACATATTTTAATCTTATTTAATTAATTAAGTGTTTCCAAAATTTATTTCTCGAAAAACATTTTTTTTGGAGAATACTTAACATATGAGGTTGTGAAGTTCAATGTTATGTCAAATTAATAGAAAAAAAAACCAAAATTAATAGCATCTATATCCAAAAGTAATTAAAATTTATCATAAAAAAATATCAATTAAGCACATTATCAACTATCCAAAACAAAGTCTACATCTGTGATTCCATTTTTATGTTAAATATTTTTTAAAATTTTTTCGAAGACTGAATATTCATATATTCAATACTAGTAGAAATCAAGGATCCCAAATAAGTTACATGAAAGTAAGTAAAAAGAAAAAGGCAAACCATACATTAGGCAAACTAAAAAGAAAATGCAAAAATAAATAACACACTTAAAAAGGCAAGGATCCAAATCTCAACCCTTTTAAGCGATAGGGATTTGTCTAGACTCACACTTAGTAAGGTTTGCCCCTCACCTTCTTGGGACACGTAAGGAACCACATTAGGTAATAATCTTCCTTAAGTTTTTCCTCATGATGTCATATCCCACCAATTACAGTTTTATACAATATGGTCTTCTTTCAGCGCCATGACCATGGACTTGTCCTTTCAAAGATTCATGTTTTTAGTCCGACGGACCCCTTTGGCAACTCCGGAGATAGACACGGACTCTTTATACTTAGACTCATCTACTCACTCAATTTGTCACTCCAATTTGATGAGTTAGAAGAACCCGAGTCAAATCAACAGCCTCAACTGCGCCGATTGTTTAAACTTGATTATTAATTCCTTTGATGGATCCAGCTACTCACTCAATTTTTCACGCCAATTGAGAAGGATTAAGAGCTGTCGATGAAGTCACATGGCCCAGATATTGTTAAAAAAGAACTTAGATTTTTTCTTGAAGCTCTCCACAGAGTTCATCCATCCTACCGTTAAGCTGAGAAAGGTCTGCCTGCATCTGAGAGATTTCCTGTTGGATGTGGGACATCTCTTTCTGAAGACGAGTAGTTGAGCCCTCACTGGTCATGGAGAATCGTGGGCTCTAATACCTTTGATGTGGTAGATTTTCTCAAAGAGAAAACAGAAGAGGGAGAAGAATATTAGAGAAGGGATAGAAAGAATTAAGAGAGAGGAGAAATCAATTCATGTGTAATTTCGTAATTGTAGCAACCAAAACCAAAATAGTTGTACAACCCGTATTTAGCAGACCATTAGGCCAACTCCTCTACACAGTGTTTCATTAAAACATTTGGTGAAACACATCATTTAAATAGCGACAAATAACAGAAATAAAATAAACCAAAATAACAGGACTTAAAACCCAAAATAATCGTTGCATAAATCATTCCATATCAAAGCGTTGGGCTATCGTCTGGTGGTCTTAGTTGGCCGTAAAGGCATCGACGATCGACAGAGTAGGTAACGACTAGGTTAGGGCTAAAGAAGAAGAGAGTGTAAAATAAAAAATAGGAGTAAAGAAATATAAGACAAAAATGTAGGGGAGGGAAAAAATGATAAAGAAAAGATTAAACAAAGTGATGGGTATGAGAATAGATCTGCTGTAAAATTGATATTTATGTATTATTAACATTTTAACGATTTAATGGTCATATTATATTCCATTTATATAGATCATATATGTCAAATTTAACGTAAATTAAAATTATTTAGCTAATTTTTTATGTAAAAAAATTCTACCACTTAATAAATATTATAAACAATACTTTAGATTGATATAATATAGATATCAGATCAATTCAAAAATTTACATGCATGACATATGATAAGTAATTTTGCGATACACACTTTGTAAAGGTTTTAGGTTCCATAAGCATGCTTAAAAAGATAACAAGTGTCTCGTTTGTTTATATGTTAATATTTTTAAAAATTTAACTATACCTTGTACATATGTCACACCCTTACTCTACAAACTATATATATATGAAATATAAGATGTATAGAATAATTTTTAAAAAAAGAATACCGTAAAAAAAACTCCACGTAAAAGTCTTTCACGCATAAGTGTGTAACACTCCAAAATAGGGCATAGGAGTTTTAGGGGTATTTTAAGAATTTTAGCCTTAGAATGTGTGAAATTTTGCGACACGGCATACTGGTAATGTTTTCAATTATGGTTTTTTAAAAATTAAACCAATTTCTTAAAATGAGTTTTAAATACCTTTAATTTTGAAAATAGGACTAATTTGTAAAAGAGTAAAAATTGAGAGTTTTAAAGAAGTAATTTAGCCAGATTTTAATATCCAAGTTAAATAACCTCTCTTCACCAAGTTATTTGACATAAAAACTACCAAAATTTGTGCTTGTCATCCCTTGATTCTCTCTTGCTATTTCAATCAATTTTGAACTCCAAATTCTAATTCATTTTGGTTTTTATCATCTCTTAAGTTATAAACCTCTATAAAACCCAAGAAAATCACCCAAAAACTTCATCATCTACATCATCTTCTCCGAACGTGGGTTTTCTAGATTAGCGTCAAAGTTCATTTTTCTTCCATCAAAGGCAACCATTTGACTTTCTATGAGTTTTAAATGATATCTAGTCTCATAAATTGAATTCTTAGCCATTGAAATGCATGTTTTAAATAAAAGTAGAAAATCAGGTCTTTAATTGTGAATTTCTGGTTTGTGGATAAAAATGTAGTTTCAAAGAACTTTTAAATTAGTTTTAACATGATTAGAAAGTTTCTAAACTTACTTTAAAGTTTCGTTAAATATTTCTAAGGATTTAATGAATTTTCGAGAAAATTGTCATAAACATGTCAAAAATTTTGATACAATGAATTGAATAGTTTTGAGTAGTTTAAAGGTTGATAATTAGTCATAGGTGAATAATTAGGTGAATGGAATTTGTTTTAGGTAAAAGAATTAAGTATAGCCCAAACCTTTATCATAAGTTCCGAGTGTAAGCTTTCTATTTTTCTTGTTTTATTTTTGGCAAATTATGCGAATATATGAATAACTATGAATTGATTCTTATCATAAAATATTGTGAATTGTATTGTGAGTATATTAAATATGTCGAATGACAATAATGATGTTGTGTTAGCGATATAAGGATGTGCAGTGAAAGTGTGCAAAAGCTGGTAAGTATGTATGTGTTGCATTGTGAAATATGATGCTAATGTAATAGGTTTTTGTATGTGATAAACTGACTTTAATACACTCATATGTTGATGGATATATGATGGCTCAATGAGCATTATTTCGGCACTTTAAGTGCAATTAAATGTGAATTTGATAAGTATGCATTGTGTACAAGTTTGTGATGTGAATTGACGAATATGAACAGAGATGATGTGCATTAAATTAGTAATTAAAAATATGTAGTTATGATGTGGATATTTTCGCCTTATGACCTTATGAGACCGTTGGATATGGTTGGCATGCCATAGGATTGTCAGTACTCACCTATATATGTTATGTGATTTAGGCGTTGAGGCCCTGGGACAAGTTGGAGAGATAAGGGAATGTGAGCTAAGCTTTTTTCAACGGGACATGTTTGGTGTGTTAGAGAGTGCTAGATTTATGCTTCACTTTTGAGATATGTTCAACTTTATGAGTCAATTGCTGTGTTGGAGATCCGTGTATCCAATGAGTGATGATAGAGCTCATTTTATGCTTCATAGCCTCAAGTCCCAATTTATCGTTTAAATATAATCTTATATGCTGTGATAATACAATAAGAGATAGATGATTTTAATTGTGAATAATATGTTAAATGATTTTATTTTAAGTTACATGAAAACGTTAGTATGTTCTCATAGTAAATTGCGTAAGTAATTGTGGATTGGGTTGTTTTCATATAACTTGTGAACGCCTGTGAATATATGAGTTAAACTTGTGAGTTATTGAAGCATGTATATGTTGTTTTAGTCTTGACGAATTATTGTTAAATAAAGTAATGAAGCCTAAACATGTAATTCTGACTCGAATGGAATATGGTTGTGAATGTGCTGTAGTATGCTCTTGATTGACCTTTGATATTGTGTGTACATTGTGGTTACTCTGAGCATTCACTGAGCTTGTTAAGCTCACCCACTCCCTTCTTAAACTTTGCAGATTAGTTGTGTACCGGTGTGAGCGATGTGGCATTCTGAGGGGTGATCCAAGCAAGTCCATTTTTGTTATTCATAGGTGTTTATTATTTGGTTATATTTTAGGATTAAGGCAATGTGGTAGTCTTTGTGCTAATATTGGATATGATATTTTGAGTTGTCTCCATAATTTAATTGCTCTTAGGATTTTGGGATTTGTTTCGTAATATGTTGACTATTGCTCGGATTTTCTTTTGATGTTGGAAACTATTATTATGACCATTTCGGTGTTTATTTGATGACGATATGATAGCATGTTGAACTGATACGAGTTGGAATGACTTATATGCTTAAAAATGTTGTATTTTTTGAGTATGGAGTAGAGGTATCGATATTCGTGTTTTAAAAATGATACATTTTTATTTTCAAACATGCAGGAAAATAGAATAGAGATTCGGCACCGATACCTTATCTCGAGTATCAATACTCGTGGAAGAAATATCGATACTTTGGTAGGGGTACCGATAATTTTCAAAGTTTGGGTTTTTAAGTTAAAAACAGTAAGCAATTTTGGTACCTATTTTCCATGCAGTATTGATACCTCTTGAGCAAAATATCAATACCACATCTTTAGTATCGATACCTACGTTGATGTTTTTAGATTTTACTAAAACAGACAATATGCATGCTTAATTATTATTTTAAGGGTATTTGATGTATGTTAGCATGTAACGACGATAACCAAAGCTTAAGATAGACTCTAAACCTGTACAAATGTTAAAATGGAATACGTTTGGTTGAGAATGAGCTTTTACTTGTTGTATTTGACATGAGACGGTGGTGTGGCACGTTGATATTTGGGCTTGACCAGGCTGGGTATGGGGTGTTACAAGGTGAGGTTACACTATTTGGAAAGGTAAACGCCTCAAAACCATGGAAAGCTCCATTTATATTATTAATCTTTTTTTTTAATTTTTGTTTTCCTTTTTCATAATTTATTGCTAGAGAATTTGTAATAAGCATTGCTCTTTTCAGAGGGAGTTGAAAAACAATATTGAAATAGAACTTCAATAGCATATTAAGTTTGGTTCAAATAAGTTGTTATTCCTTATACTTTGATAAAATTTAAACTTTAGTCATTATATTTAAAAGATAAAAATTAAGTCTTACTTTTTTTATTTAAAAATCTAAACCTAATCATTATCGTTGTTAGTATTTCCTGTAAAAAAGAAATCTCAACTTCATTTGTTCATTAGGATATTCTAAAATTTCATATGATTAGCGAAAAATAAACATCTTAAGTTGGTGAATTCTGATCGAAACTACCAACAATGAAAATGATTGGGCTAGGATCTTTGAATTGAAAAAGTAGAAGCATTGAACTTTTAACTTTTAAAGCACAAAGACTGAGTGTCAAATTATATAAAAATACAAAGACTAACAACATATTTTAACTTTTAAGTTTTACTCTTTCGTTATAATGTTTTACCTTCTCTAAAACATTTGCATTAGATAAATATCTAAAGGTGATTTTTGTCTATATTATGGTAATTTGAGAATTTAATTTTCATGTTTTAACTTGGTACAATTTTATACTTCTACTATCATTATTAAAATATTTCATATTTTGTCTAAGGTCAAATTTAAAAAACAAGAAATTCAAAACTATAATTATTGAAATAATTATATTCAGTAATTGGTAGTGTGGGTAGTGTGCAAAATACTCCTAAGCCCAAATGCAGATACTGTGGGAAATACCACCCTGGTGAATGTAGTTCTAAAGTGGGGGGCTTGTTACAAATGTGGAGCAACTAATCATTTTATCTGAAACTGTCCTCAATTACAAAAAAAAAGATGATGAGCAAAAAGAAAAAAAAATAGCTACTTTTCAGAGAAGTAGGCATTCGAGCCAAAATGGTGCCAATGAGACTGCTCGTTCAAGTATGAAAGATACTGCTGCTTGGTCAGAGGCTAGAACACCTGCGGATACCTATGCCATTCTAGCAAGAGAGGAAGCTACAGCCCCAGATGTGATTGCTGATACATTCTATCTCCTTGATGTTACAATATATGTGTTAATTGACCCTGGGTCCACTCAATCTTATATTTGCACTACATTAGTAACAGAAAAGAAATTTCCTGTTGAAGCTACCGATTATAATATTCAAGTTACTAATCCATTAGGCCAAAGTGTAATAGTTAATTTAATGTGTCGTAATTGTCCACTGAAAACGAAAGGCTGTGAATTTCCTGCTGGTTTGATGTTGCTACCTTTTTAGGAATTTGATGTTATTCTGGGAATAGATTGGTTATCGATGCATGATGTTGTAGTAAATTGTAGACAGAAACAGATTGATCTGAAATGTCAGACAGGAGAGGTGATTTCAGTTGAGTCTGAGAATCCAAAGGATATTGTTAGAATCATTTTAGCATTTTTTGCTCAAAGATTTATGCAAAAAGGTAATGAGGCATTTCTAGCTTACAGTCTTGATACTTGGAGTTCAGAAATAAAGCTAGATCAGTTACCAGTTGTTAGTAAGTTTGCTAATGTATTTCGTGAAGAATTGTCGGGTTTACCACCTGATCGTGAAGTTCAGTTTACAATTAATGTGATTCCTGGAACTGCTCCAAAATCAGTAACACCATATCGTATGGCACTAGCTAAATTAAAGGAATTAAAGGCACAGTTGCAAGAGTTATTAGACCTAGGGTTTATCAGACCGAGCATGTCTAATTGGGTGCACCTATTTTATTTGTGAAAAAAATAGGTCTTTGAAACTCTATATAGACTACAGATAGTTGAACAAGATGACAATTAAAAATAAATATCCTTTGCCACGTACCGAGGATCTATTTGATCAACTGAAAGGTGCCGTAGTGTTTTTGAAGAGAGACCTTAAATCCGGGTATTATCAGTTGAAGGTTATAGAGTGACGTGCCATTTGGTTTGATAAATTCTCCTGCTGCTTTCATGGATCTAATGAATCAGATTTTTCATCCTAATTTGGATAAATTTGTGGTTGTGTTTATTTATGATATACTAATCTATTTCAAGACAGAATCTAAGGATGCACAACATTTGAAGATTGTGCTATAGACTTTGAGAGAAAAACAGTTGGACGCAAAGTTTAGCAAATGTAAATTCTGGCATCACGACGTTGGATTTTTTGATCATATCGTATCAGCTAATAGGATTTGAGTTGACTCGAGCAAAGTATCTACTGTGATAAATTGGAAAATTCCAAAAAATGTTTCAAAAGTGCGAAGTTTTCTAGGTCTAACAGGTTACTACTGACGTTTTTTCAAAACCTTTTTGATGATTGCTTCACTGTTGACTCGATTATTACAGAAAAATGTTAATTTTGTTTGGTCAAATGAGTGTCAGTAGAGTTTTTATCAGATAAAAAAGATGTTAACGGAAGCTCTAGTTTTCACTCAGCCAAAATCTAGTGTACCGTATGTTGTTTATAGTGATGCATATCTAAATAGTTTGGGTTGTGTACTGATACAATAAGGAAAGGTAGTGACCTATGCTTCTCGAAAATTAAAGCCGCAAAAGAAGAATTATCCTACAAATGATCTTGAGTTGGCTACAATCGTATTTTCTTTGAAGATTTGGAGAATTTATTTATACAGCGAGAAATGTTACGTGTTTACAGATCACAAATGTTTGAAGTATTTGATGACTCAGAAAGAATTGAATTTGAGATAGAGATGGTGGCTAGTGTTTCGAAAAGATTATGATCTGGTCATTGACTACCATCCGGGAGAGGCTAATGTGGTTGTGGATGCACTTAGTCGAAAGTCGTCATTATTTACACTACGAATGTTGAACGCTCATTTATCTCTTAATGAAGATGGTTCTGTATTAACAGAGTTGAGAACGAAACCTCTGTTTCTTCAATGAATTTAGGAATTGCAAGTTGATGATCTGCAATTGGTGTTGAAACAATAAATGTTTTACGATACATTGAGTTAAGAGTATGGCATTGATGATAATAGTATGTTACGTTATCGCAATAGAATTTGTGTTTCGAATAATTTATGCTATACATACAATTTTTATTTAGTCAATATTCTCCAATTGGATTAGTTTAAGTCTCTATACTTTTAGAATTTTGAATTTTCAGTCTTGACGCAAATGACAGTCATTTATCCATTAACTGGATTTTTAGTGAGTAATGTGTAGAAATAACAAACTGACGTAGCATTACACATATGATCATATGTTTTCCTTATCAAATTTTGGAAATAACATAATTAATGAATTGAATCGTTTGCTGAGGATGGAAATTTTAAAATTTGAAAAGTACATGGATTAAAAATGATTAAATTAAAGTACAGAGACTAAATTCAAAACTTTTATAAAGTATAGGGACTAGTACAAGTATTTAGCCTTTTTTAATAATTATTCATGAGAGATCATATTTTGACTTAAGTATAACATATTTTAATATTATTTAATTCCTTAAGTGTTTCCAAAATTTATTTCTCGAAAAACATTTTTTTGGAGAATACTTAACACATGAGGTTGTGAAGTTCAATGTTATATCAAATTAATAGAAAAAAATACCAAAATTAATAGCATCTATATCCAAAATTAATTAAAATTAATCATAAAAAAATCAATTCAGTACATCATCAACTATCCAATACAAACTCCATATCTGTGAATCCATTTTTACGTTAATTTTTTTTAAAATTTTCCGAAGACTGAATGCCATATATTCAATACTACTAGAAATCAAGGATCCCAAATAAGTTACATGAAAGTAAGTAAAAAAGAAAAAGGCAAACCATACATTAGGCAAACTAAAAAGAAAATGCAAAAATAAATAACACACTTAAAAAGGCAAGGATCCAAGTCTCAACCCTTTTAGGCGATAGGGATTTGCCTAGACTCACACTTAGTGAGATTTTCCCTTCATCGTCTTGGGACACGTAAGGAACCACATTAGGTAATAATCTTCCTTAAGTTTTTCCTATTGATGTCATAACCCACCAATTACGGTTTTATACAATACGGTCTGGTTAATTTCATTGCCATGGCCATGGACTTTTTTTTTTCAAAGATTCGTGTTTTTAGTCTGACAGACCCCTTTGACGACTCCGGAGATAGACACAGATTCTTCATACTTAAACCCATCTACTTATTCAATTTGTCACACAAATTTGATGAGTTAGAAGAACCCAACTCAAATTAACGGTCTCAACTGCGCCGATTGTTTAAACTTGATTATTAATTCCCTTGACGGATCCAACAACGCACTTGATTTGTCACACCAATTTTTATTGAGTGAGATTAATACAAAAATTATAGATCATATTGATTCACTAACAGTATGATGTCCAACATTGAATCAAGGGGCACCCTTCTTAATTTGATGCTAAAATGACGTTATGAGATGGTCGAATCTACCACATAAACAGGAGAGTTAATGAAAACCAAAGTAAATAGTGTAATTATGGTTTCAAATTTAATAGTTCTAACATTGAAATAATTTTTGGCCTAATATTAGAATTGAAATTTAGCTATGCATAATAAAAATTGCAATAAAAATAAGAAAAGAAATTTTATTGAAAATTAAAAAAAAAAAGGGTAGAGAATTTCCAACCTAAGAAACCAAAATGTAAAAAATAAAAATGCCCTATTCCCTTAATTGTCATATGCCAAAAAAGGGTTTCACTCTTAATTGAATGCTTCAAATATAAATCTTAAATATTTATTTAATAAAAAATTTAATCCTAATTAAAATATTAAATAAATAAATAATAATAATAACTATTAAAAAAAATATTATTAGTACCACTATTATTATTACTATTTCCGTTTTATTTTATTAAGAACCGTGATATGGGATAATATTTCTAATTCAAACGTTTAAGTTGCATGACTTTATTCATAATGAAGAGTGGCACGTATGTGCAATTCAGAGAATAATTAACTATAAGCATTTAGTTACATAACTATAATACGAAAATACAAGTAGAAATTCAATTACACATTTAAATACTATGAACTTACATTGACAACTAGAGCGTAGAAATACGATCGAGCTAATTCGTGATTTTCGCCTTTCCTCGGTTTAGATCCAATTGAGATTTATCTTGATATAAATAAATAATTATATTCAATTAAGTGTTTCAATCAATATCAAACATTCAATTCAGTCCATAATCCACATTTATGCATAATTATAATTTTACCCCTAATATTTTAACTTTTCACAATTTAGTCCTAAAGCTCGTAAAATAAGATTTAAGCAATTTCATTCATATTTCATACTAGCCGAATTCACTAAGGATTTCTAGCAATCCATACAAATCAGTATTTCAAAAATTTACAATGGTATTTCATTACTTTTACAAAAAAAAGTCCCTAAATGACATTTTCATCAAATATCCCTTTACAAAACTTGTTTATTTAACAATAAGGACTCAGAATCATTCATTAAACTTCAAGAAACATGCAAATGTTCATGGTAAAACTCTAAAATTTTAATATTTTTGCAAATTAATCCCTGGGCTAGCTTACATGCAAGCATTAGAAGTTGCTGAACCAAGAACCCTAGCTATGGCCTTTCTCTCCTCTAATTTTCGGTGGAAAAGTCACTTAAAGAAGATGATACCTTGTTTTACATATTTTACTTTATTTATTTATCAAATTACTTAATTAAACTTTACTTAAACTAATTAAAACATCTATCTCATGCCCATTGTAACACCCCAAACCCAGCCTAGACGTTATGGCCGAATTTGGCGATGTCACATGGAAAGGGATTTGAAGACAAGATTGTCGAGTTTAAAAACCGTTACAGTAAGTTAGTTTTTATTTAATTCGAAAAAAATAGTTGATTTGCTTTAAAACTTGTCTCTTATCGGAAGTTTTTGTAACCAATTAATTTAGGGAAAATCGTTTCTATTTATGAAAAACCTTAGTTTTTAGAAAAAAATAGTGTTTTGTGGAGTTGCAGTTTAAAAAATTCATAAAAAAAACTGTATAAAGTCCCAAATTTAAAGCCAACCAGTCCATAGTCCAGAAGATACATCAAAAACCCCAAATAAGTAATAAATTCTAGGCATTAACGGAAAACAGTCTAAAATTTACGTGTGGCCACCGTCGAGTCCTCCCCTGCACCGACTCGTCAAGTCTGGGATTACCTGTACAGATTAAATAGAGAAAGGGTGAGTTTTCGTAAACTCAGTGTGTAATCCCCACAAAAAACATACATACATATAATCAATAGAATTTAGTTAGATACAGTCTGGGGCCCGTGCCCATCACAGAATCAGTTTTGGCCTTGCCCCATTCATATACAGTCTTAGAAATACATTAGGGCCTTAGCCCATATCAAATATAGAATACAGATACAGTAAATCAAAATCCTACCCACCAGCCTCTACGCACCATCTCTGTCCAACCCTACAGTAGGTTCACAGATCACACATATAGGGGTCGAAGTACAGCTTACCGACCCTACAGTAGGTTCACAGTCGACTTGGGCGACCCGTGCAACCTTACAGAACTTTTCAAAAAATTGCGCTCACATGCCCATGTGGCCCACTCGGCCCAAATTGGCCTTGGCCACGTGATCTATTTTTAATGTAACCCGTGCTACTTAATTAGTCATATATGTTTTCACTATATACTTATATGTTCCTTCAAATCTGTCTACATTAGTCACTGTTACTAAATTATTTATATCTTGAGCTACAGAATTCCGAATTAAGATCCGCTGGATGTATTTGAAACTAAACTCAAATACCTTTCTATCATAAAATTTTCAGAATTTTTAGTTAAGGCAATAAGTACAGTAAAATCTTCAACTTACCCCCGTTCTACTGTCTGACAGCTTCGTCCCTTCTTTTCTAAAAATTAATTATCTCTTAGTAAAAAATTTAGATGATGTTTCCATTTGTTTCTATTGAAAATAGACTCATTAATAATTTAATCATGTAAAATTTAACCCCTAATTATTTTTCTACAATTTTTGATAATTTTCCAAATTCAGAACAGGGGAACCCAAATTCAATCTGACCTTGTCTCACAAAGTTTATCATACCTCACGATTTACAATTCCATTACTTACACCGTTTCTTCTATGAGAAACTAGACTTAATAAGATTTAATTTCATATGTTTTAATCCTCTAATTCAATTTCCACAATTTATGGCAATTTTTTAAAGTTAGCCTACTGCTGCTGTTCGAACAACAAGCAATTTCTGCTTCTCGCCGAATCCTTTTTTTTTTGCGTTTCGGGTACACACCTGGCTTTGTTTGAAGCTAAAACAATCCTCGAGCACTCCAAAGCCTATAATCAAGATACTCAATGTCAATTTAACGGATTAGAAGTGAATTGACAACCAAGAACGAATAGAAATCCAACTTACGACCAACGATGACCCTCCGTTTAACTATTGTTAAGATGAGAACACTGAATTCACTAGTCTGAGACTGCCCTACACCCAAATCGCAGAGAAAAACATTACCACTTCAGTCATTAAGAGATTCATGATAGAAACAAAGAGAAGCACTTACCAAAACTAAGCGAGCAGTAACTGCGTGAGAAAACGAAGAAAAAGAAATGGATTAGGAAAAATCAAGAATAAGAAAAAGAAGAGAAAGATAGAAAAACTCAGAGAATTTTGGCAAGAAGAGAGGGAGAAGGATAGACGACATAATTTTTTTTGGAAAAGAGAGTCAAAATTTTATCCTATTACACAATTTTATCCCGAAATTTGAGCAAAAAAATACCCTTTCCTGCATCGGGATTCGAACACAAGACCTCCACAATAATAACACACCATTTAACCACCAGACTAGTAGGCCCATAATGATGTAATTTACCCAACAATCAAATAAAAGTCTACTAAACAAGAGTAAGGCCTAATTCATTCAAAATACCAAAATTTGTCAAAGCGAAGGCTTAAACTAAAGACTTCCGAGACACTCCAGAACACATAACCACTAAAGCTGACAGATATTTGTGTCATATTTTCACAATAACGAAATTAGAAATTTTGGGGATTACAACTTTACCCCCTAAAAGAAAATTTCATCCTAGAAATTTTACCTGACTAGAACAGATGAGGATATTGCTGACGCATCGCATCCACAGGCTCCCACGTGGCCTCCTCAATGCTATGATTATGCTACAAAACATTCACTAAGGGAAAAGACTTTTTTCGAAGGACCTTTACATCACGCTCCAAAATCTAAACCTGCTCCTCCTTGAAGGTCATGTCTGGCCTAACATCAATCTCCTCAATAGAAACAACATGCGTGGGATCAGACTGATAGCACCTCAACATCGAGACGTGAAAAATATCCTGAATGCTGTCTAACTCCAAAGGTAACCCCAACTGATAAGCGACAGGTCCCACACGTTTCAGAATGCAGTAAGGTCCAATAAACTGAGGGCTTAGCTTGCCCTTGCAACTTAACCTCAGAACCTTTTTCCATGGCTAGACCCTAAGAAAAACTATGTCCCCCACAGAATACTCGATCTTACACCTCTTCAAATTTGCATATGATTTCTCCATATCAGAAGCCGCTTTCAAATGATCCCGAATCAATCTAACCTTATCCTCGGCCTCAAAGACCAACTCAGGACCCAGAACACGTCGCTCGCCCAACTCAGTCTAATAGAAAAGAGTGCGACACTTACGACTGTACAGTGCCTCGTATGGTCCATCTAGATGCTAGACTAGAAGCTATTACTGTAGGCAAACTCCGATAAGTACTCCTCCTAATTGCCTCAGAAATTAATAACACAGCAGTACTGAAGTCTAATCTTGAACCTAAAGCCTCATGAAGCTTCTTTCAGAATCGAGACGTGAAACGAGGATCTCAATAAAAAATGATCGAGATAGGTACCCCATGTAGTCTCACTATTTTCGATATGTAGAGCTTAGCTAATTTTTGAAAAGAAAAGTCTATCCTTACCGAGATGAAGTGAGCAGACTTGGTCAATCGATCCACGATGACCCAGATAGAATCCTTCTTATTAGGTGTTAGATGCAACCCACTAATGAAGTCCATCATTACTCGCTCCCATTTTCATAACGATATCTTAACCAACTGCAGCAAACCCTAAGGTAACTGATACTCAGCCTTAACCTACTGACAAGTTAAACAGCGAGCAACGAAGTCGGTAAACTCACGCTTCAACCCTTGCCACCAGTATAATTCTCGAAGATCTCGGTACACCTTCTTCCCGCCAGGATGCATAGTATAGGGACTACCATGCACCTCTCTCAGAATCGACTGCCTTAAATCCTCATCATTCGGTACACAAATCCGACCGCAGAAACAAAGTACCCCATCACTATTTATCCCAAAATCTGTAGTGCTACTGTTCTTAACCTGACAAAAACGTAACCTGAGAGACTTATCCGCCAACTGTTTACCTCGAATCTATTCAATCCATGTCAGTTTGACCTGAAGTTCTACCAAAAGACTTCCGTCATCGAATAGGCTAAGTCGAGCGAGCATCACTCTCAGATCGGTCATAGACCTACAGCTCAACGCATCAGCCACCATATTGCCTTGCCGTGGTGGTACTCAATGGTACAATCATAATCTTTAAGCAGCTCAACCCATCTACGCTACCTAAGATTTAACTCCTTCTGAGTGAAGAGATACTTGAGGCTCTTATGATCAGTGTAGATAATACACTTCTCACCGTACAGATAATGCCTCCAGATTTTCAATGCAAAGACTGCGGCAGGCAACTCCAAATCATGCATAGGATAGTTTTCCTTGTGTGTCTTAAGCTGACGAGACGCATATGCAACCACCTGACCATCCTGTACCAACACACATCCCAAACCGACATGTGATGCATCACTATAAATCGTGAACTCACTTCCAGGTTCAAGCTGTAGCAAAATAGGGGTCTCAGTCAATACAGTCTCAAGCTTCTCAAAGCTCTCTTGCTACACATTAATCCAGTCAAACGGTACACCTTTACGTAACAGCTTAGTCAAGGGTGCTGCGACCAGTGAAAATCCTTCCACAAACCGTCGGTAATAACCTATCAGCCCCAAAAAGTTAAGGATCTCAGACACATTCTTAGGCTGCTTCCAGTCGAATATAGCCTCAATTTTTTGAGAATCGACTCGAATCCCCTCAGCAGCACCACATGACCCAAAAATGTTACTTCACGTAACCAGAATTCGCATTTGCTGAACTCAGCATAGAGCTACTTTTCCCTCAAAATCTGAAGAATAATCCTAAGGTTCTCGTCATGCTCAGCCTCAGTCCTCGAATAAACTAATATGTCATCGATGAACACCACTACAAACCGATCCAGGTAAGGCTGAAACACTCGGTTCATTAGATCCATGAAATCTACCAGGGCATTAGTTAGTCCAAATGGCATCACTAGGAACTTGTAGTGACCATAACGAGCCCTAAATGCCGTCTTATGCATATCAGCCTCCTTAACCCGCAGCTGGTGATACCCAGAACGCAAGTCAATTTTGGAGAACACAGACGCCCCTAGGAACCGGTCAAACAAATCATCAATCCTCGGAAGTGGATACTTGTTCTTAATAGTCAACTTATTTAGTTGCCGGTTGTCGATACACATCCTCATGGATCCATCTTTTTTCTTAACAAATAGTACCGGTGCTCCTCACGAGGACACACTAGGGCGGATGAACCCACGATCCAATAACTACTAAATCTGAGCCTTAAGCTTCGTAAGCTCTTTTGATTCCATTCGGTAGGGGTCGATAGACACCAGAGCTGTACCAAAAAGGAGTTCTATCCCAAACTCCCTTCACAATTCAGAGGTAAACCCGGTAGCTCCTTAAGAAAGACGTCCGGAACATCTTTAATCGTTCTGATATCCTTAATTTTAGAGTCCTTAGAATCTGAACACTTACATAGGCCAAGAATGGCTCATATCCCTTACGAACCAACTTCTCTGCCACCAGTGCAGATATCACATAAGATAAGTAGTTCTAACGTTCTCCAATCATGACTACCTTCATATCCTCCTTGACGATTTTGGCCTTCTCAACCAGGGCAGAAAGATCTCACTCCCTCTGCGGGGCTATCAGAACTCTCAAATTATCTATGAGACCATCCTCAAAGTGAACATATTGCTCATACTCAAATGCCACCATACCTCACGCATAGCAGCTCAGTCTCAAAAACTCAGCCACATACTCGGCTACTAGTCGATCCCCCATGTAAGATTCAAAAACTCCCTCCTACGTGCATCCACATAACTAACTCTGACATATTTCCCCTAGAAGACGGTCTTAAAGAACTTTGGGGTTAGACGTTCAGGCTGAGTGCCCTCATTAACGGTCAGCCACCACTGATAAGCCTCGTCCCGCAGCAGCGAGACTGCACCCTTTAATTTCTGCTTAGGGGTGCAAACTAGATCATCTATGATCCTCTCCGTGGCCTCAATCTAGTGACACCTCTAAAGAGCTCATCTCTATTGGACCAGATCCGTTCCGTAACTAGCCCTCGGACTCTAAATCCAGTATTGGGCCCAACGTCCCTATTCAAAATCCTTAGCATAGCATGGGACAATGCATCGTCCCAGCCATGCAATCTTGAGATCAAGTCTCAGTAGCGGACGGCACTGGCGTCTCACTCGTATCCAAATTTGGCAGGCTGCCCGATGACGATGACTCAGCTCGAGCCCCTCTACGGCCTTTACCTTGGCCTCTAGTACCCCATCCGTGGAAATCTCGTGTGCTCATATCTAATCAGATTTATCTGGTATTATAAGTTTTATGAATCAGTTACAGTTCTAGTGTTTATTAATAAATGTTTTATGTAAAACAGTCTCAATTATTCAAAGTTCATTTTCGTAAATTGTAGTCTCACAACAGTTTCTAGTTTCTCTACTATTTTTAGTATATACTAACTAAAGTGTTTTCAGAACTGTTTACTACCTATAGTAGTTTCAAAATATACTATCCATAAAAGTTTCAGTTTAAAACAAATCACAGTTCAGAATACTTACAGGATTGGCGTCGGAGACTCGGTGTACCACTTACTCAGTAAAAATATTTAAAATCATTTGGAAATCAATAAATTTTTTGAAAGCCCAATTTTTATAAAACCCATAATCCATAGTCGAGTTTTGCAACTTTGCTCTGATACCACTAAATAAAACACCCCAAACCTGGCCTAGACGTTATGGTCGAATCTGGCGATGTCACATGGAAAGGGATTTGAAGACAAGATTGTCGAGGTTAAAAACTGTTACAGTAAGTTAGTTTTTATTTAATTCGAAAAGAAACTAGTTGATTTGCTTTCAAACTTGTCTCTTAGCGGAAGCTTTTGCAACCAATTAATTTAGGGAATATCGTTTCTATTTGTGAAAAACCTTAGTTTCTAGAAAAAAAATTGTGTTTTATGGAGTTGTTGTTTAAAACAAATCCATAAAAAAATAGTATAAAGTCTCAAATTTAAAGCCAACCAGTCCATAGTCCAAAAGATACATCAAAAACCCAAAATAAGTAATAAATTCTAGGCATTAACGAAAAATAATCTAAAATTTAAGTGTCGCCACCGTCGAGTCCTCCGCTACACCAACCTGTTAAGTCTGGTGATTACTTGTACAGATTACATAGAGAAAGGGTTAGTTTTCTTAAACTAAGTTTGTAATCCCCACAGAAAACATGCATACAGATAATCAACAGAATTCAGTTAGATACAGTATGGGGTCTATGCCCATCACAGAATTAGTTTTGGCCTTAGCCCATTCAGATACAGTCTGAGAAATACATTAGGGCCTTGGCCCATATCTGATACAGAAAGCAAATACAATAAATTAGAATCCTACCCACCAGCCTTTACACACCATCTTCGCCCAACCCTACACACCATGTGGGGATTAAATCAACTCACCTATCCCTACACACCATGCTGTACCAAAATGCGGTACATAATCAAAAGGTTGCAGCTGAGCTGCCATATAATAGGCTTAATAGCCTTTCAAACACTTCCTCCAAATATCATCAACCCACCCCGATGCAATGCAACATACAAAATATGTCATGCCATTAAGCAATTAATAGTATATATATTCAAATATCATAAGTCATGCTCGGTATAGAAATCAGACAGACAGATCACACATATAAGGGTCTAGGTAAAGCTTTCCAACCCTACAGTAGGTCCACAGTCGACTTGGGCGACCCGTGCAACCTTACAGAACTTTTCAAAAAATAGGCTCACATGCCCATGTGGCCTGTAACAGCCTGATTTTGACCCTAATCGGAACAGTGGTTTTAGAACCAAAAATTCGAGTCTAAAAAACATTTTAATATTATTTTCTGTGTTAATTATGTGTGAATTTACATATGTGAAAGTTTCGTGAATTAATTTTATTGTTTGTGTGCTTAATTTGAAAAAAAGGGCTTAATCGCGTAAAATGAAAATTTGATGGTTAATTAAGAAAGTGCCTAATTGTTGTTGTCTTTATAAGTTGGAGGCCTTGTGTTGTAATTTATCCAATAATAATAGTTAGTGGATGGCATAATGATGATATGGGATATATATATAAATAAAAGTTAAAATAATAATAATATAATAATATATGTAATAATAAAACAAAACATTAAAAGCCACCATTTTATTTTCATCTTTCTTCACCGAATGTAGAAAAGAAAAACAAGGTTTGAAAGCTTGAAACATTCGGCCAATTTGAAGCTTAATTCAAGGTTGGTTTTTGTTCGATTTTTGATAATTTTTACGTTTTTTAGATCGTTGCTTTGAATACTTCAAAACCCATATCTTAATTTTGTGAATTGTTGATGATTTTGAGAAATGCCATTGATGAAGGCTTGAGCTTTGTGATAGTTGATGATGGAATATGAAAGATATGTGAAATATTAACATGTTTTGTCTTCGAATTTTTGATGAATTTGAGTAATTAGGGTTAAATTGTAAAAATAATTTTTTAAGGGACTAAAATGTGAAATAAATGAAATATGTGGGATTGTATGGACTCTAGGAATATTCGGCCCTTAAGGAGTGTAGTCAAATTTTGTGTATTTTGTGTTTTGAGCAAAAAGGACTAAATTGTAAAAAGTGTGAAATGTTAGGGGAAAAATTGTAATTTTCCCTTTTATGTGTTTTTAGGCTAAATTGAATAGAATGATGTTTAAATAAACTTAATTTGAATATCCTTAGATCAAGAATTAAATAAATCAGATTTGGATCGGGGAAAGACAGAAGTGGTCGAGTAGCCGATTTAACAGTCGACGACATCCGAGGTAAGTATATTAGCATATAAATGTTGTTGAATTTGCAAATATATAAATGTTATTTGTTGAATTGAATTTTGTGGATATATATATGTGTCTTGGCCGAATTTGTGATAAGCCAGGAAGTTTTATTTCGTGTTTGATTCGATCGAGATACGTTGTCTGAAAGCCGTACGAACCTTAGGAATAGATAGAATACATATGTCATGATTTAGGATTTTTGATCTATGTTATCGTGTAAGACCACATTTGGGACGTCGACATTGACTTGTGTTTACGTGTAAGACCATGTCTGGGACATTGGCATCGTATTTGATTCGTGTAAGATCCTGTCTGGGATAGTGGCATCGATATGTGATTACATGTAAGACCACGTCTGGGACGTTGGCATTGTACGAGTCTTTTGACTATCTGAGTATCCTTTTTAATTCCGAATGGTTCAATGGGCAAAGATAAGTTGTGTACGAATGTATAAATCAGGCTAAGTGACCAGGTATGTGATAGTTGATTACCTATTTGAAAATAAGGTAAGTTGTATACTTCAATTGATGATATGAAGTTATGTGAAATATGAATTATGTGATTGCATATTTGAATATATATGTATTCGGCATTTGATGTATATGTGCATTGAGAAAGTGATGATTGATTATACTAATGTTCAATTGATTAAGGGAAGTTATTACAAATGATATAAGTTTTGATATATAAGTTGATAAATTGAATTATATGTGAAATTATAATGATTTATTACTAATTGTCTAGCTTAATTTATGTAAATGATTAAATGTCTATTTCCTTATGGCTTACTAAGCTTTAATAGCTTACTGTGTGTTATCGCTTTCAATTTTATAGATTTGGAAGTTGGTTAAGAGCACGGGAATCGTCAGAGAAGTCTATCACACTATCGACTGTTTTCGGTATTTTACTAAGTCTGAATTTAAACTTATGGCATGTATAGTCTAGTTAATATTTTTGATTTTTGGGTATGTAAATATGAGCCATGCAAAAAAAAAATGGCGTATTTATTTTGTTAAGCATGGTTTTTATACTTTTGATCAAGTGATAGATATGTTGATTTTGGTATTTCAGCTATGGCATATTTATTTATGTGAATTATGTTTGATATGTTTTGTTAAGAAGGTGGTAAATAATTCGGCATAGGTGAGCTTACTTAAAGCATATAAGTGAAGTGAGTTTGGTATAATATGTTAATCTCTGAATTGGCCATGGTGTATATGTATATATTATGGTGTTTTAGTCATGTGCTTCGGTAATGAGGTAAATGATATTCAAGCTTAATTAATCTTGGTTATGTGTTATATATATATGATATGTGTGATATGTTTGGTTTTAGTCGTAGTGTTTCGGCTATGGTTTATTTATAAGAAAATATATGTGAATCTTGTTTGATATGCTTTGTTAAGGTATTGTTATGTAATTTAGTAATTAAGTGAACTCAGAAATGGCATATTTTGACTTATGATTTAATGGCTAAATCTTGTACAATTTATGAGTTTATTTATGGATGTCAATTTGTTATGAAATAAATTAGAAATGTGGAGTATTTAATAAAGGTACGATTTGCTCATGCAAGTGGACTTAATATTCGATTTTATATTTGTAAAATGATATGAATTGTATGGATTTTTTTTTTGATATGGCTAAAATGGTGTATTCATATGCGCAAACTTGTAATATATAAATATGCATGTTTTTGGTCTTTTAACTGATATATAAAAATGATTTTAAGGTAGGTTTAAAATTTATGAATAAAACATACAAATTCGGGTAATGATAGTTAAGTGAGTAATACAAGTTTGAATTTAGCTTTTATAAATTTATTGGATTAGTCGATTAAAGGTTAAGTTGATTTGTATTGAGTGTATATAGTTTATGATTGAATGATTTCATTGAGATGGTCATATGTGTATAATATATTGACATCAAAGGTAGGTACGACCATAATATAATGTTACTAATGTTGTAAATGTGATTGGATATTAAGTTGTATACATATTGGTTTCATTATGTACATATACAGAAGTTATGAAATGCAATGTTTGATATTTAGATAGTGAAATTATGTACGAACATATTTTATATATATGAAAAGTGAATATATATGCTTGAATATGATTTAATTATGAAAATGTCATTAATATGATGGATTTAGGGAAATCGAATATTGAAAGTATTATATAATTTAACATGACTCTGACGTATACAAGTTTGGTTCGAATTTGTTAATTATAGAATATATTCGATTGAGCTTCGATGTATGTTTAAATTGAATTAGTTTGAATTTTGAAATGTGTTTATTTGTGATACATGCTTAGTAAGGTATGATTGATTTGAATTGTAATTATCATTTTATATATTTTAATTTAAAATAAGTAAATTGAGGATATTCAAGTTTGATAATGTTATAAATGTATCGTTATTCTTTGGTGTATGAAAGGAGATAAATGATTGTGCTGAACTGTGTCTTATTCGGTAATGCCTCATAACCCTAATCTGGTGACGGATACAAGTTAGGGTGTTACATTTTATTTGGTATTAGAGCTATGGTTTAGTCGGTTCTAGGACTACTATAGCGTATGTGAGTCTAGCTATACATGCCAGATTTAATTTGTGATAGTGTGATATCTTCCAACTCTGACAAAAAATTGTTTTGGTGAGATAGATAAGTTTTCCAACTGAGCTAATTCCAATAGTACAGAAGTAAATACTCAAATATTTGAGTGGAAATGTGTTGGTGATAAGTTGAGACTCATAAAGGTAAGGATTAAATTGTATGACAAATTGTTATTGATAAATTTTGTAATTATATGAGCATATGAGATATGATATTTGAGTTATGATTGTTATCTGAAATGCTCTAGTTGTGAGTTAGTGATTTGAGTTGACATATGAACGTGTTAAGAATAAAAGTGATTAAAAGCAAAAGTTTATTAAATGTTTTGAGAATGTGAATTTTAAAAATGAATTGGCTATTTGTGATAATATATGTTATGTGCATGTATGTGTAAATTAAATTTGAGGCTTTACTATCCTCACCCCCATATCAGTGAAATGTTATAATGAAATCTGTAAGATTTGGATTGAATAAGCTTACAAGTGTGGAGTTATAGAAGTTCGTGTTTGAAAGATTAGTAATGTGGTCAGAAAAGAGAATGAATCAGCAAATAAAGACAGTACTAAAAGAGATATTGGATAGTTCTAAAGACTATTCAGATTATACAGAGTCATTGGTAAATAAGAAGTTAATTTCAACTAAATGACGTATTCAGGTATGTTATCTAAAGAAAGTATTAATTGAAAGTTTTCCTAAATTTATTTCTGTTAGTGATAGGATAATGTGAAAAATTTCTGATGACAGAATTAGACAGTGGAATAATGATTGAATTGTGTTGATAGTTGAGTACAATGGTTATAGTTAGGCAGTTACTATAATTATTTCTGGGTATTCTACGTGTACATTTATCTTCAGAAGTATATGTGACTGTTTAAATTCAGAAACAAAATTCTTATCGTGTGAGAAAGCTAACTAAATGTACTGATAGATGAAAACATGGTTGATCTGTTTGGGTTATGTTTGACATTGTTATCTCTTTCACTAGTAATTTGTTTCATTGTGTAGATACGAAAGTCGACGGTAAAATCTGTATGATATCAATATTCTATTTCTACTGGTTATCGTTCTGTTGAATAAATATATGCGAAGATTATATTGCTTCTGTTATTGTGGATTTGAGTATTTAAGAATGACATCGTTCTTTCTGGACATTTTCTGGGATATCATCGGAATCTTATATCATTCTATATGGGTTGTAATTTTTTTTAGATATCCTGTGTGACTCCATATGCTGAAATTTTGCTATTTCAATTTTCTTATAATTCCACGTGATTATCTGCAAGAGATCTCTATTTGGAAAAGAGGACTAGGTCTATTATGAAAGGTGATTTCTATATAATTCAGAGTTTCGATGAATAATATATGAGATAGCTTCATTATAAACTCTTTTCTAGTTCTCGTAAAAGTCCAACATTGATAAAATTGAAAATGATAGAAGAATAATATCAAATCTATGAAACAATATGTTTGGGTTATCCTTATCAACGAGAAGAAAAGATTCATTCGAAAGGACTGATTCAGTGGTTTAGTCTGATTTGAATTATTTGCTTGAAAAGATAATTGGGTTCTATGTGTCTGAATCTATTCATTTAATTGGAGATAAACTTTGAATGAACATGTATGAATTGAGTGATAGTCTGGAAGAAGAACTCATATTCTTGAAGACTTGATACTGAATTATATCTATCGGAATGATCCTATTTGGGAAATGTTGTGACAAATTAAGGTTAGTTTGATTGTTGAAGTTTCCTTTTGCACGAAGATAACGTTGATTGAAATATCAGTTCTGGTTCAATCTGAGTTCAATAAAGAGATTACGATTTTCGTCCTTATGTTAATGAATGGTTCGAAATGTATTTCAATACAAGAGTGTGTAGGATATCTTATAATTCTATACAGTTAAAGCTGCATAAAAAGAGTTATGTGAAATATTAGATGATTTTAAGAGTTTAAAATGTTTAATATCAGAGAAAGATTTGAACTTGGCACAGTAAGGTTAGTTTCAATCGTCGAAAATCTTTTAAGTCTGTAAATGATTCTTATCCGAGGAAAATGATTAAAGTTTCGAATGTTTTGATTGGGCGATGAATACGTGATTGATCTTATCAGGTAATGAACAGTTGTTAGTTGAAGTAGAGGTTAAATAAACATTTATATAGTGAAGTTGTGAAATTCATAAATTTGTCAGCAAATTATAAGTTAAAAAGGAGTTCAACATAAATTGATTTATGACTTAGAACCTCGGATGTGATATTGATTATTATTTGTTATTTCGAGATAGAGTATGTATACTGAAAAGTTCTACGAATATACAACAACTGTTACAAGAAATTTTCAGTGGTGTTCATATGGGATTAACAAGATGCACAATAGTCTGAGATATGATATAGATGATGAATGTGAAATGTGTTATTTCTGACTTTGTTGATTATAAAAATAGAGGGTTAATAAATTTTGTATCAGGATTATCTTTATCATTGAAAAGATGGAGTTATCTAAAATATGGTTAACTATCTGAAGAAATCTCTCTGGAAGTATATATTTTCTCTTTTGATAAAACAATTAAGTTATTCGTTTCTGTGTTGGTAAATCTGTCTATGGTGTCAGTTATCATTGTTTTGGATTGAGATCAGAAATTTATATGGTAATTCTAAGAGAGATTACAGTAATTTAAGAGTATGAAATTGTATTGAAATCAAGAAATGCAAACCAAATTCTCGAAATATTTATTTGTCACTATGTCTTAGAATTGCAAAGTAACGAAGAAAGACTGTTGCTATTATAAGCAGTTATCGAACTCCGTTACTTCAGGATCGAGTTTTGTGAGAAAATGATTCACACAGGATTAAAATCGTCAGAGAATGTGAGTAGAAATGGAAACAATTTAATACAGTTAAGTAGTTTCAGCTAGGGATGATGTACAATGGAAGTCAGATTAGAATTTTAGTTGTGAGATTAAAGAGATTTGAAATTCGAAGCTATGTGTAAATTTGAAATATATGATGTGAAAGTGATTCGCGATAGTCTAAAAACAACATTGAATCATCAAAAATTGTATGCAGACTTAAAAAGAACAGATATAGAGTTTCAGATTGGAGATAAAGTCTTTTTGAAGGTATCACAATGGAAGAAAATACTTAGATTTGATCGTAAAAGGAAATTGAGTCCGAGATTTATTGAGTCATATGAGATTATAGAGCGTATCGGGCTGGTTGCTTATAAATTGCAGTTGCCACCTGAGCTGGAAAAGATTCATAATGTATTCCATGTTTCGATGCTCTATAGATACCGATCCAATCCTTCACATATGATTAGTCCCACAGAGATTGAGATTCAGTCTGATATGACATATGAAGTGGAACCGATTTGTATTCTGACTCGTGAGATTAAAGAATTGAGAAATAAGAAAATTCTATTAGTCAAAGTACTATGGCAAAAACACGGAGTTGAGGAGGCAACTTGGGAGTCAGAAGATACAATGAAAGAGCGTTATCCAAACCTATTCACCGGTAAGACTTTCAGGGACGAAAATCCCTAAGAGGGGGAGAGTTGTAACAGCCCGATTTTGTCCCTAATCAGAACAGTGGTTTTGGAACCACAAATTCGAGTCTAAAAAATATTTTAATCTTATTTTCTGTGTTAATTATGTGTGAATTTACATATGTGAAAGTTTCATGAATTAATTTTATTGTTTGTGTGCTTAATTTGAATAAAAGGGCTTAATCGCGTAAAATAAAAATTTGATGGTTAATTAAAAAAGTGTCTAATTGTTGTTGTCTTTATAAGTTGGAGGCCTTATGCTGTAATTTAGCCAATAATAATAGTTAGTGGATGGCATAATGATGATATGGGATATATATATATAAATAAAAGTTAAAATAATAATAATATAATAATATATGTAATAATAAAACAAAACATTAAAAGCCACCATTTTATTTTCATCTTTCTTCACCGAATGTAGAAAAGAAAAACAAGGTTTGAAAGCTTGAAACATTCGGCCAATTTGAAGCTTAATTCAAGGTTGGTTTTTGTTCGATTTTTGATAATTTTTACGTTTTTTAGATCGTTGCTTTGAATACTTCAAAACCCATATCTTAATTTTGTGAATTGTTGATGATTTTGAGAAATGCCATTGATGAAGGCTTGAGCTTTGTGATAGTTGATGATGGAATATGAAAGATATGTGAAATATTAACATGTTTTGTCTTCGAATTTTTGATGAATTTGAGTAATTAGGGTTAAATTGTAAAAATAATTTTTTAAGGGACTAAAATGTGAAATAAATGAAATATGTGGGATTGTATGGACTCTAGGAATATTCGGCCCTTAAGGAGTGTAGTCAAATTTTGTGTATTTTGTGTTTTGAGCAAAAAGGACTAAATTGTAAAAAGTGTGAAATGTTAGGGGAAAAATTGTAATTTTCCCTTTTATGTGTTTTTAGGCTAAATTGAATAGAATGATGTTTAAATAAACTTAATTTGAATATCCTTAGATCAAGAATTAAATAAATCAGATTTGGATCGGGGAAAGACAGAAGTGGTCGAGTAGCCGATTTAACAGTCGACGACATCCGAGGTAAGTATATTAGCATATAAATGTTGTTGAATTTGCAAATATATAAATGTTATTTGTTGAATTGAATTTTGTGGATATATATATGTGTCTTGGCCGAATTTGTGATAAGCCAGGAAGTTTTATTTCGTGTTTGATTCGATCGAGATACGTTGTCTGAAAGCCGTACGAACCTTAGGAATAGATAGAATACATATGTCATGATTTAGGATTTTTGATCTATGTTATCGTGTAAGACCACATTTGGGACGTCGACATTGACTTGTGTTTACGTGTAAGACCATGTCTGGGACATTGGCATCGTATTTGATTCGTGTAAGATCCTGTCTGGGATAGTGGCATCGATATGTGATTACATGTAAGACCACGTCTGGGACGTTGGCATTGTACGAGTCTTTTGACTATCTGAGTATCCTTTTTAATTCCGAATGGTTCAACGGGCAAAGATAAGTTGTGTACGAATGTATAAATCAGGCTAAGTGACCAGGTATGTGATAGTTGATTACCTATTTGAAAATAAGGTAAGTTGTATACTTGAATTGATGATATGAAGTTATGTGAAATATGAATTATGTGATTGCATATTTGAATATATTTGTATTCGGCATTTGATGTATATGTGCATTGAGGAAAGTGATGATTGATTATATTAATGTTCAATTGATTATTCGGTAAAGAGGGAAGTTATTACAAATTATATAAGTTTTGATATATAAGTTGATAAATTGAATTATATGTGAAATTATAATGATTTATTACTAATTGTCTAGCTTAATTTATGTAAATGATTAAATGTTTATTTGCTTATGGCTTACTAAGCTTTAATAGCTTACTGTGTGTAATCGCTTTTAATATTATAGATTTGGAAGTTGGTTAAGAGCACGGGAATTGTCAGAGAAGTCTATCACACTATCGACTATTTTCGGTATTTTACTAAGTCTGAATTCAAACTTATGGCATGTATAGTCTAGTTAATATGTTTGATTTTTGGGTATGTAAATATGAGCCATGCAAAAAAAATGGCTTATTTATTTTGTTAAGCATGGTTTTTATACTTTTGATCAAGTGATAGATATGTTGATTTTGGTATTTCAGCTATGGCATATTTATTTATGTGAATTATGTTTGATATGTTTTGTTAAGAATGTGGTAAATAATTCGGAATAGGTGAGCTTAGTTAAAGTATATAAGTGAAGTGAGTTTGGTATAATATGTTAATCTCTGAATTGGCCATGGTGTATATGTATATATTATGGTGTTTTAGTCATGTGCTTCGGTAATGAGGTAAATGATATTCAAGCTTAATTAATCTTGGTTATGTGTTATATATATATATGATATGTGTGATATGTTTGGTTTTAGTCGTAGTGTTTTGTCTATGGTTTATTTATAATTAAATATATGTGAATCTTGTTTGATATGCTTTGTTAAGGTATTGTTATGTAATTTAGTAATTAAGTGAACTCGGAAATGGCATATTTTGACTTATGATTTAATGGCTAAATCTTTTACAATTTATGAGTTTATTTATGGATGTCAATTTGTTATGAAATAAATTAGAAATGTGGAGTATTTAATAAAGGTACGATTTGCTCATGCAAGTGGACTTAATATTCGATTTTATATTTGTAAAATGATATGAATTGTATGGATTTTTTTTTGGTATGGCTAAAATGGTGTATTCATATGCGCAAACTTGTAATAGATAAATATGCATGTTTTTGGTCTTTTAATTGATATATGTAAATGATTTTAAGGTTGGTTTAAAATTTATGAATAAGACATACAAATTCGGGTAATGATAGTTAAGTGAGTAATACAAGTTTGAATTTAGCTTTTATAAATTTATTGGATTAGTCAATTAAAGGTTAAGTTGATTTGTATTGAGTGTATATAGTTTATGATTGAATGATTTCATTGAAATGATCATATGTGTATAATATAATGACATCAAAGGTATGTACGGCCATAATATAATGTTACTAATGTTGTAAATGTGATTGGATATTAAGTTGTATACATATTGGTTTCATTATGTAGATATACAGAAGTTATGAAATGCAATGTTTGATATTTAGATAGTGAAATTTTCAACTTTTTCCCAAAATTTTTTGATTTATTTTAAATTAGTCCTGGATTGTTCCTGAACTTTTTTTAGGGCCTTGAAGGCTCAATTTAAGACCCAAATGTGTATGCTGCTAGTTTGTAATGAGTTTTTGGTAATTAATAATAAATGACATTATAGATCTGTTTTGAAGTTAATTGTTCTCATTTGTATAGTAATGCTCCGTAACCCAAATCCAGCAACGAAGACGGGTTAGGGGTGTACAGAACTGATTGTTATTCTTGATGGTCATAATTGAATGTTTGGATTTGACATGCGGAGGGTCTCAACTTATTCTCACCTTTAATGTTATTAGTACCATTGTTGTTGTTGTTGTTGCTACTGTTGTTTCCATTTTATTTTATTGATCATAAGTATAGATCATATTGATTCACTAACAGTATGACGTCCAACACTAAATCAAGGGCGCCATTCTTGATTTGATGCTAAAATGACGTTATGAGATGGCCAAATCTACCTCCTAAATTGGAGAGTTAACGAAAACCAAAGTAAATAGTGTAATTATGATTTCAAATTTAATAATTCTAACATTGAAATAATTTTTGGCCTAAAATTAGAATTGAAATTTAGCTATGCATAAGAAAAAATAACAATAAAAATAAGAAAATGAAACTTTTATTGAAAATTTAAAAAAAAACAAGGGTGGAGAACTCCCAACCTAAACAGCCAAATTGTAAAAAATAAAAATCCCCTATCCCCTTAATTGACATATGCCAGAAAAGGGTTTCACTATTAATTGAATGTTTCAAATATAAATCCTAAATATTTATTATATAAAAAAATTTATTCCTAATTAAACTCTTAAATAAATAAATAAATAAATAACAACTATTAAAACAAAATATTATTAGTACCATTATTATTATTATTTCCATTTTATTTTATTCAGAATCATGGTGTGAGATAAGATTTCTGATTCAAACGTTTAGGTTGCATGACATTATTCATAATGAAAAGGACATTTAAGTAGATATTTATTGGATACACTTAAGGTTGTAAGAAGGTACTTATTATTATGTGATAAAAATAGGTTGATTTTATTTTTTATTTTTAAAAAGATATTTACAAATTATTGTTTAAACTCTGCTGCTATAATGATGATAGATTAAATTGAAAAAAAAAAAGAGATATTCACTAGCATAACACAGGTTTTAAAACAAAAATTAATTTTTATAAAGACCGAGCCACCTCGATGACTAATGTGATCTTACCGAATCGAGTTTAACGTCTAGGTTGAGTCGGGGAGGTTACAAATCATAAGTATTTATCTAATAAAAAAATAATACTAATTAAATTTTTAAATAAATATCTTTACAAAAATAAAAATAAAAATAATTATTAAAACGAAAAACCCCAAAATCTAATAAGTTTAGTATGCGGTTTTTTTTATGAAACTCTTTCACCAATTTTGCTTCCATGTCAAATTGTCTAAGTAATTCACCTTTCAACTTGCATTCCAATTACACCTAAATAGAAAAAAAAACAAAATTAATAGTATACATGCCCCAAAATTAATTAGAATTAATCACAAAAAAGTCAATTAAAAACATGATCAACTATTGAATACAAACTCTATATCTGTGAATCCATATTTATGTTTTTTTTCCCAATTTTGCCATATTCAGTACATAAACAGAACAAATTTCTTCCCACTCACTACAAAAAAATTGTCATATAGCTACGTCTATTTTTACTAGCGGTCAATTTTCGTTAGTTTAAGTGCATCGATATCGACGGGTTGCCATATTTGACAGCATATGGTGAACCTATATAGATACATTTTGTTATCGCCCGTATAAGAAAACAATTTTGACATAAGAGCTCGTCCATTTATATGTTAATGTTACCTGCAATGTAACAAAATAAAAGAAAGGTATATTTGAACAAATTAATTTAAGTAGTGGGATATAAATGTAAGTTCTAAAAATGATTGATTTGAGGTAACATATGTGTGTGGCTTACCATTTCATGCAAGAAAAGCTAATTAATTTTTTTATGAAAGAAATAGTAGATTGAGAGAATGACAAAGGCAAGTTAAAGAAAAAGATTAGTTTTTTTAAATGAATATGTTTCGGTCATTTGATAATTTTTTTCTTTAACTTGCCTTAGTCATTCTCTCTCCCAATACTGAACCTCCGACGTACATCCATACGATGTTGAGAAAATAAGTTAAGAAGAATAGCAGAGAAAAAGGGCAAAGACAAGTTAAAGAAAAACGTCATATGCTATGCCTAAGTTCTTAAAGAAGGGAAGGGACTAACTTTGAAATTTTTCTTTAACTTGTCTTTGCCTTTTTCTCCCATCTTCTGTGTGCTATATCTGTAGCTTATTGCTATTCAAGAAAAAAGTGGTTAGTTTTGGTTAGATGTATTCCTGGTATTTATAGACCAACATGATGAAGAACACAATTTCTACACAAATGAAAGGAAAGTTAATCGGAATTATCCATACAATTTGTGTTTGATAAGTATTCATTAGGTTAAGTGGTTTAGAAAATGAGGTATTGATACCTCGATTCTATAAACGAGCCGTAAATATTTTTATAAATATTTACGGACTATCATTAAGGTAGTATTAAAGTTTTGTTAGAAAATTTTCTACCTTTTCAGATAACTCCACAGACTAGGACACGGATTTGACATGCGGAGGGTCTCAGCTTATTCTCACATTTAATATTATTAGTACCATTATTGTTGTTGTTGTTGTTGTTGTTGTTGTTTTTGTTTTCGTTTTATTTTATTAAGAATCGTGGTATGGGATAAGATTTCTAATTCAAACATTTAGGATGCATGACATTATTTATAATGAAAAGGGCATTTAAGTATATATTTATTCTATATAGTTAAGGATGTAAGAATTTACTTATTATTATGTGATAAAAATAGGTTTTAATTTTTTTTAAAAAGAGATTTACAAATTATTGTTTAAACTCCACTGCTATAATGATGATAGATTAATTTTTTTTTAAAAAAAAGGAGATATTCACTTGCATAAAATAGGTGTTCAAATGAAAATTATTTTTGATAAAGACCGAGCCACCTTGATGGCTAATGTGATCTTCCCGAACCAAGCCACAATTTAATTCTTCAACAGCCTGATGAGTTAGAAGAACCCGACTCAAATCAACGACCTCAGCTGCGCTGGTTGTGTAAACTTGATTGTTAATTCCCTTGACAGATCCAACTACTCACTCAATTTTTCATGTCAATTTGTTATTCGATGAGATGAATACAAAAATTACATATCATATTGATTCACTAACAGTATGACGACCAACATTGAATCAAGGGGTGCCCTTTTTGATTTGATGCTAAAATGACATTATGAGATGGCCGAATCTACCTCCTAAAGTGGAGAGTTAACGAATACCAATGTAGAGAATGTAATTACAATTTCAAATTTAATAGTTCTAATGTTGAATTAATTTTTAGCCTAATTTAGCTATGCATAATAAAAAATAACAATAAAAATAATAATAACTTTTATTGAAAATAAAAAAAGATAAAAAAACAGTGGAGAATTCCCCAACAAAGCAATGAAAATGTAAAAAATAAAAATTCCCTATCCCTTAATTGCATATTACAGAAAAGGTTTCACTCTTAATTGAATGCTTCAAATATAAATCCTAAATATTTATCTAATAAAAAATTTAATCCTAATTAAACTCTTAAATAAATACCTTTACAAATAAATAATAAAAATAACTATTAAAACAAAATAATCCCAAACCTAATAAATTTAGAATGTCGTTTTTTTATGAAAATTTTTATGCCAATTTTGCTTCCATGTCAAATTGTCTAAGTAATTCACCTTTCAACTTGCATTCCAATATTAGAGACATGTGTTGCACCTAAATAGAAAAAAAAATACCAAAACTAATAGTATCCATATTCAAAATTAATTAGAATTAATCGCAAAAATGTCAATTAAGCACATTATCAACTATTGAATACAAACTCTATATCTGTGAATCCCTATTTATGTTAATTATTATTTTTTATTTTGCCATATTCAATACAAAAAAAAGAACAACTTTCTTCCCACTCACTACAAATAATTTGTCATGTAGCTACGTCTATTTTTACTAGCGGTCAAATTTTGTTAGTTTAAGTGCATCTATATTGACGGGTTACTACATTTGACAACATATGGTGAACCTATATTGGTACATTTTGTTATCGCCTATATAATAAAATAATTTTTGACATAAGAGCTTGTCCATTTATATGTTAATATTACCTACAATGTAACAAAATAAAAGAAAGGTATATTTGAACAAATTAATATAAGTAGTGGAATAAAAATATAAGGTTTGAAAATAATTTAGCTGAGCTAACATATGCATGTGGAATGTGTGTGGCTTACCATTGTCGGCAAGAAAGGCGAATTAAGATTTCTAATTCAAACATTTAAGATACATGATATTATTCATAATTAAAAGAGCATTTAAGTATATATTTATTCGATATAGTTAAGGATGTAAGAAGGTACTTAATATTATGTGATAAAAATAGGTTGATTTTTTTATTCAAAACAATATATTTACAAATTATTGTTTAAACTCCGCTGCTATAATGATGATACATTAAATTGAAAAAAAAATGAGATGTTCACTTACATAAAATAGGTTTTAAAATGAAAATTATTTTTGTTAAAGACCGAGCCACCTCAATGGCTAATGTGATCTTCTCGATTCGGGTCTAACGTCTAGGCCAGGTCGGAGAGGTTAGATTTAGTGGTATCAGAGTCAGGCTCACAAAACTCAGACTGTGGAAATTGGGTACATCTACATACATAATATTAAGAAGGATATTTTGAAAAAAAAACCATGCCACAAGAATCTTTTAAAAATTGACTCTTTTCAAGAAAATACTTTTGAGGGTCAGGTGTCGGTTCTGTCATAGTAGAGATCTAGATTACGCAATTAGGTCTTGGATTAGGACAGAATAATGAGATATATGAATAAATGAATTTATAAATGTGATTAATCTTGATTGATTGGTTGAACCATGAATGACTTTACTTATAGGTATCCAATTGAAGGATTCGTATGCCCTAAATGTTTGACATATTGAATGCTTAATTGATACATGAATGCTATTGAATTGCAAAGAGATAGAATATTGGATATTACAATGTTTGAACGCTTCTGAATTGATTGTGTTGCTTTGCATGGGATGAGATGTTATGATCGAAGGGAGTATATGATAGTATAACCGCATTTAATTTTGCACTGTGTATCCACATCAAAAGTACATTTCAACTGCGTCTATTTTACTGTGCTCTCACGGTCTCTCTGAGAGCTCTTATCAGCGAGATGGTCATGTAGTTATTGGCAGCTTTTAGCTGCAATTATTTGAATCCAAAAGTGATATTAAGCCCACAAATCGGTGTGATGTTGAGTTCTGGGGAACCTCTATTATGGAGTGTAGCGATGGGGTAGGATTACCGAATGTTAAACAAATTATTAAAATGAATGTTGCAAGGCATATTGTGCATACTTAATAAAAAGTACATGATGAAACAATTGAACGATTCAATGTGCATATAACTGTTATGAACAATATGTTAATTCTCTAATTGAATTCGTCTGATTAAGTATGATTGATAGTGTTAAAAGTTAATGCTTGCTTGTCAAGGTAGCAAACCCAAACTACCATTTTGAATTGATTGATATGTGGAATTGTTTGTTATTATTGATGGTCATAATTGAATGTTTGGATTAGTTTATTCTAAAGGGACTCACACTGAGTTTTCATAGCTCACTCCCCATTATTTTCCATCTTTTCAGATAACCCTATAGATTAGGACGCAAATTTGACATGTGGAGGGTCTCAACTTATTCTCACCATGAATATTATTAGTACCATTATTATTATTATTATTATTATTATTATTATTCCCATTTTATTTTATTAAGAACCGTGGTATGGGATAAGATTTCTAATTCAAACATTTAGGTTGCATGACATTATTCATAATGAAAAGGGCATTTAAGTAGATATTTATTTGATACAATTAAGGATGTAAGAAGGTACTTATTATTATGTGATAAAAATAGGTTGATTTTATTTTTATTTTTAAAAAGAGATTTACAAATTATGTTTAAACTCCACTGCTATAATGATGATAGATTAAATTGAAAAAAGAAGAGATATTCATTAGCATAAAACATGTTTTAAAACGAAAATTATTTTTTATAAAGACCGAGCCACCTTGATGGCTAATGTGATCTTTTCGAATCGGGTCTCGAGGAGGATACAAATCATGAGTATTTACCTAATATATTGAAATGTGAACTTCATGGAAATATATTGAAAAGCTAATATGAAAATGAAAGTCACAGATAAGGATATGAAAAGAGTCTCATTTGAACCTTGTGAATACTTAGGATACAAATGACATGTCGTTAGGGATTATACAGTTTCGAGTGCTGGTCCTGAATGTCTTATCGATGGATGAGGTCTTGTATTTGTTGGAGGTCCTCCATAGCTCATGAGAGTAGCATTGTGTAGCCAACATCCTGACTCACAGCTCGTGTGAGCAGGCCCATTTCACAGCTCGTGTGAATACTGTTAGAAAGGTTATGGTTACAGTTACATGAAAATACACACTATGTGTGAGCATTTCCCGGGTATCCGATGTTATTCTATTTGGTTTAACGAGTAAATAAAGCGTAAATGGGTATATAAATATATAAAATGATTCATGATTTTGGATAATGAAGTGGATTAAAATGATATGTGTAATTAAAAGGAAATGATGGTTTATTATACATGCATAAGGGATGAAATATGAAATGGAAATGTTTTCAAGTTTTACATCATGTTTTGGTTGGATTTATATGTGTATTACTTCATGAACTAACCATATGAGGTGTTGTTTATAGGAAAGCAAATTTGGACTATGACTAAGGTAAATTATGCTTGATTGCTTAATTTAATGAATTCGGTAAGTTTGAGTTTCCTTTATACGAACTTACTAAGCATTAGTTGCTTATACAGTTGTTTTAATTATTTTGTAGATCATCGAAAATCTCAAATGGTTGGAACTAATGTTGGGGTACGATCACACTATCCATCGATCCACTTTGGTAACCTATGAAATATATTGAAATGGTTATAAATGGCATGTCTAGGGTTGTATGTTAATTTGATATGTTTCGAGCCTATGCTTAACCTACTTGCGTATATATGTGTTTTGAAATTAGTTGATATATGCTTGTGTTGATAGGTGAATTTAATCTTCTATGTGTGTTTTGTGAATAAGTATGGCTAGGTGGTATAAATTGAGAATGAAGTAACTAAATAGTGTGTGTGTGTGTGTGATATGTGTTATGACATGTATAGGAATTGTTGCTAATTTTGTAATATGGTAATGTTTTTGAGTTTTACCAAACCTTGATATGCATAATGCCTTTTGTCTTTGGTTTGTATATGACAAAACACTTCTGAATATGGTCATGTTGGTTATGCCTAGTTAAATTGATAAATTGTGATGGTATAGATTTAAAAGAAGTGATCTTTTGTATCCATGTTGTATGGTTGAGTTGTGGTATTGTAATCTTATTTACGAATGGCTTTTGTATATGAAATGTGGTGCCTTTGAATGACATATTGGTTAGAACATATAGGTTGCTTGAATTGGCATATTTGTAATGTGTTAGGGTGTGTTTTAATCATATGAAAATGTGTGGGAAAGGTGTGTCTTGATGTGCAAGTATAAGATTTGAGATGACTTGTTTTAAGAGCTAAATTAGGAGCACATGGCCTAGGACATGGGCTGCCACACAGCCGCGTGCCATACACGGTCACCCCACACGTCCATTTGGCATTGAAATTTTAGGTGCAGGATGAACCACACGGACACAGAGAGTTACACGATCGTGTAACCCGATTTCATATACACACAAGTGGACACACGGGCTGGGACACGACCGTGTGTCCTAACTTTGAATGTCCACACGGCCTGGGCTATGCCACATGCCTGTGTAACCCTATTTTCAAAATTTTCAACTTTTTACCAAAATTTTTTGATTTATTTTAAATTAGTCCTGGATTGTTCCTAAACTTTTTTTAGGGCCTCGAAGGCTCAATTTAAGACCCAAATGTGTATGCTGCTAGTTTGTAATGAGTTTTTGGTAATTAATATTAAATGACATTATAGATCTATTTTGAACTTAATTGTTCTCATTTGTATAGTAATGCTCCGTAACCCAAATCCAGAAACGAAGACAGGTTAGGGGTGTTACAGAACTGATTGTTATTCTTGATGGTCATAATTGAATGTTTGGATTTGACATGCGGAGGGTCTCAACTTATTCTCACCTTTCAAAAAATGGGCTCACTTGCCCATGTGGCCTACTCGGCCCAAATTGGCATTTGTCACGTAATCCATTTTTAATGAAACCAGTGCTAGTTAATTATTCATATATGTTTTCACTATTTACTTATATGTTCCTTCAAAGCTGTCTACTTGAGTCACTGTTACTAAATTATTTATATCTTGAGCTACAGAATTTCGAATTAAGATCTACTTGATGTCTTTGAAACTAGACTTAACCTTTCTACCATAAAATTTTCAGAATTTTTAGTCCAATCAATAAGTACAGTAAAATCTTCAAACTTACCCTTGTCCTGCTATTTGATAGCTTCGTCCCTTCTTTGCTAAAAACTAATTATCTCTTAGTACAAAATTTGGATGATGTTTTCATTTGTTTCTATTGAAAATAGACTTATTAATAATTTAAACATGTAAATTTTAACCCCTAATTATTTTCCTCCAATTTTTGATGATTTTCCAAAGTCAGAACAGGGGAACCCAAATTCAATCTGACCTTGCCTCACAAAGTTTATCATACCTCACGATTTACAATTACATTACTTACACCATTTCCTCTATGAGAAACTAGACTCAATAAGATTTAATTCTGTATTTTTTTCATCTTCTAATTTGATTTCCACAGTTTATGGTGATTTTTCAAAATTAGCCTAGACAGCAAGCAATTTCGACTTCTCACCGAATCCCTTTTTTTTGAGTTTTAGGTACACGCCTGGTTTTGTTTGATGCTAAAACAGTCCCCGAGCACTCCAAAGCCTATAGTCAAGATACTCAACATCAATATAACGGATTTAAAAGTGAATTGACAACCAAGAACTAACAAAAACCCAACTTACGACCAATGATAACCCTCCGTTTAACTATTGTTAAGACGAGAACACTGAATTCACCAGTCCAAGCCTCCCCCTACGCCCAAATTGTAGAGAAAAAATATTACCACTTCATTTGTTAAGAGATTAATGACAGAAACGAAGAGAAACACTTATGAAAACTAAGCAAGCACTAACTGCGTGTGAAAACGAAGGAAAATAAATGGACTAGGGAAAAATCAAGAAGAAGAGAAAGATGGAAAAACTCAGAGAATTTCGAGAAGAGGAGAGGAAGAAGAATAGATGGCAGGATTTTTTTTGGAAAAAAGAGTCAAAATTCGCTTATGAAAAAAAAATTCTAATAACCCCTAAAATCCCTTAATCTTTTCCCCTAATCCCCACTACTCAGAATCCCCTTATTACACAACTCTATCCCAAAATCTGAGCAAAAAAAAAATACCCTTGACTACATAAGGATTCGAACACAAGACCTCCACCATAATAACACACCATTTAACCACCAAACCAACAAACTCATTCTAATATAATTTTCCCAGCAATCAAATAAAACCCTACTAAACAAGAGTAAGGCCTAATTCATTCAAAATACCAAAATTTGACCAAGCAAAGGCTTAAACTTGGGACCTCCCGAACACTCCCAAAACACATAACCACTAAAGCTAACAGATATTTGTGTCATATTTTCACAATAAGGAAATTAGAAATTTTGGGGCGTTACACCCATCTTTGTCCACTACTACTAATAATGGTCTAATTGCAATTTAAGTCCACTCATTTAAAAAATTCATAGCAATTTGACACCTTTAACTTATAGACTCTACTTTTTCACCTTTTATGATTTAGTCCTCTTCACTTAATTAAGCATGCAAACGTCCAAATTTCTTAACGAAATTTTTATATGACCTTACTAACATACCGTAGACATTAAAATAATGATTTACTCATTGGGTTTGAGGTCTCAAAACCATTGTTCTGATTTCACTAAAAACGGGTTGTTACAAAAGTTGTAACTTCAAGCACAATTTTGATTCTAGCTAAGAATTGATCTTAGACGATGAATTTTCTCCTCCAATTAATAAGTTGTTTATAGTGATCGAGGAAAAGTCTTATACCACAAGCCCTTCTATATGTAAATTAATTGTGGGAACAATCTGACATTTACCCTTATCAAGTGAATACCCTTGAAAGCAACTTCCACAATTTAATTCCTCAACAGCCTAACGAGTTAGAAGTATCCAACTCAAATCAACGGCCTCAACTGCACCGATTGTTTAAACTTGTTTATTAATTCTCTTGACGAATTCAACTACTCACTCAATTTGTCATGCCAATTTGTTATTTAGTGAGATGAATACGAAAATTATAGATCATATTGATTCACTAATAGTATGATGTTATGAGATGGTCGAATCTACCTCCTAAACTAGAGAGTTAACTAAAACCAAAGTAAAGATGTAATTATGATTTCAAATTTAATAGTTCTAACACTGAAATAATTTTTTGCCTAAAATTAGAATTGAAATTTAGTTATGCATGATAAAAAATAACAATAAAAATAAGAAAAGAAAACTTTTATTGAAATTAAATAAATAAATAAACCAAGGGTGGAGAATTCCCAACCTAAGCACCCAAAATGTATAAAAAAAAATCCCCTCTCCCATAAAAGGGTTTCACTTTTAACTGAATGCTTCAAATATAAATCCTAAATATTTATTTAATAAAAAAATTAATCCCAATTAAACAAAATATTATTAGTACCATTATTATTGTTGTTGTTTCCATTTTATTTTATTAAAAATCGTGGTATTGAATAAGATTTCTAATTCAAACGTTTAGGTTGCATGACATTATTCATAATGAAAAGGGCATTTAAGTAGATATTTATTCGATACAGTTAAGGATGTAAAAAGGTACTTATTATTATGTGATAAAAATAGGTTGATTTTATTTTTTATTTTTAAAAAGAGAATTACAAATTATTGTTTAAACTCTACTGCTATAATGATGATATATTAAATTGAAAAAAAGAAGAAGAGAAATTCACTAGCATAAAACATGTTTTAAAATGAAAATTATTTGTTTTCAAGACCGAGCCACCTCGATGGCTAATGTGATCTTCCCAAATCGGGTCTAACGTCTAGGCTGAGTCGGAGAGGTTACAAATCATAAGTATTTATGTAATAATAAAAAAATAATACTATTTAAATTTTTAAATAAATATCTTTACAAATAAATACAAATAAAAAATAACTATTAAAACAACATAATACCAAAATCTAATAAATTTAGTATCCTGTTATTTTTTTTTGTGAATCTTTTTCACAAATTTTGCTTGCATGTCAAATAGTCCAAGTAATTCACCTTTCAACTTGCATTCCAATATTAGGGACATGTGTTGCACCTAAATAGAAAAAAATACCAAAATTAATAGTATCTATATCCGAAATTAAATAGAATTCATCAGAAAAAAGTAAATTAAGCACATTATCAACTATTGAATACAAACTCTATCTCTGTGAATCCATATTTATGTTATTTTTCTAAAATTTGTCATATTCAATACAAAACAGAACAACTTTCTTCCCACTCGCTAGAAATATTTTTTATTTCCATACAAAGTGTCCAACCTTTTGCCCCAGCAAACCTTCACTCCTTCATTTCTCCTTCCTCCATCTGCACCTGCCAAACCACCAAACACAACCCTTCCACATGCAATTAAAACTAAAAAAATATTATTATTTATAAAGCGAGATATTCACTAGCATAAAACATGTTCTAAAATGAAAATTATTTTTTATAAAGATCGAGCCACCTCGATGACTAATGTGATCTTCCCGAATCGAGTCTAACATCTAGGCTGAGTCGGGGAGGTTACAAACCATAAGTACTTATCTAATAAAAAAGTAATACTAATTAAATTTTTAAATAAATATCTTTACAAATAAATACGAATAAAAAATAATTATTAAAATGAAATAACCTTAAAATCTAATAAGTTTAGTACCCCAAAATTAATTAGAATTAATCACAAAAAAATCAATTAAAAACATGATCAACTATTGAATAAAACTCTATATCTGTGAATCCATATTTATGTTTTTTTTTCCAATTTTGTCATATTCAATACAAAAACAAAACAACTTTCTTCCCACTCACTACAAAAAAATTGTCATATAGCTATGTCTATTTTTACTAGCGGTCAAATTTCGTTAGTTTAAGTGCATCTATATCGATAGGTTGCTACATTTGACAGCATATGGTGAACCTGTATAGATACATTTTGTTATCGCCCGTATAAGAAAACAATTTTGACATAAGAGCTCGTCCATTTATATGTTAATGTTACCTGCAATGTAACAAAATAAAAGAAAGGTATATTTGAACAAATTAATGTAACAAAAATCCAAGTAATTCACCTTTCAACTTGCATTCCAATATTAGGGACATGTGTTGCACCTAAATAGAAAAAAAATATCAAAATTAATAGTATCTATATCCGAAATTAATTAGAATTCATCACAACAAAGTAAATATTAGGGACATGTGTTGCACCTTGATATGCATAATGCCTTTTGTCTTTGGTTTGTATATGACTAAACACTTTTGAATATGGTCATGTTGGTTATGCCTAGTTAAATTGATAAATTGTGATGGTATAGATTTACAAGAAGTGATCATTTGTATCCGTGTTGTATGGTTGAACTGTGGTATTGTAATCTTATTTACGAATGGCTTTTGTATATGAAATGTGGTGCCTTTGAATGACATATTGGTTAGAACATATAGGTTGCTTGAATTGGCATGTTTTGAATATGTTAGGGTGTGTTTTAATCATATGAAAATGTGTGGGAAAGGTGTGTCTTGATGTGCAAGTATAAGATTTGAGATGACTTGTTTTAAGAGCTAAATTAGGAGCAAATGGCCTAGGACATGGGCTGCCACACGGCCGCGTGCCATACACGGTCACCCCACACGGCCATTTGACATTGAAATTTTAGGTGCAGGATGAACTACACGGACACAGAGAGTTACACGGCCGTGTAACCCAATTTCATATACACACAAGTGGACACATGGGCTGGGACACGACCGTGTGTCCAAACTTTGCTATGCCACATGGCTGTGTGACCCTAGTTTCAAAATTTTCAACTTTTTACCAAAATTTTTTGATTTATTTTAAATTAGTCCTAGATTGTTCCTGAACTTTTTTTAGGGCCTCGAAGGCTCAATTTAAGACCCAAATGTGTACGCTGCTAGTTTGTAATGAGTTTTTCGTAATTAATATTAAATGACATTATAGATCTATTTTGAACTTAATTGTTCTCATTTGTATAGTAATGCTCCGTAACCCAAATCCAGCAACGAAGATGGGTTAGGGTGTTACAGAACTGATTGTTATTCTTGATGGTCATAATTGAATGTTTGGTTGTGACATGCGGAGGGTCTCAACTTATTCTCACCTTTAATATTATTAGTACCATTGTTGTTGTTGTTGTTGTTGCTGTTGTTTCCATTTTATTTTATTGATCATAAGTATAGATCATATTGATTCACTAACAGTATGATGTCCAACATTAAATCAAGGGTGCCATTCTTGATTTGATGCTAAAATGACGTTATGAGATGGCCAAATCTACCTCCTAAATTGGAGAGTTAACGAAAACCAAAGTAAAGAGTGTAATTATGATTTCAAATTTAATAATTCTAACATTGAAATAATTTTTGGCCTAAAATTAGAATTGAAATTTAGCTATGCATAAGAAAAAATAACAATAAAAATAAGAAAATGAAACTTTTATTGAAAATTAAAAAAAATGGTGGAGAACTCCCAACCTAAACAGCCAATTTGTAAAAAATAAAAATCTCCTATCCCTTTAATTGACATATGCCAGAAAAGGGTTTCACTATTAATTGAATGTTTCAAATATAAATCCTAAATATTTATTATATAAAAAAATTTATTCCTAATTAAACTCTTAAATAAATAAATAAATAATAACTATTAAAACAAAATATTATTAGTACCATTATTATTATTATTTCCATTTTATTTTATTCAGAACCGTGGTGTGAGATAAGATTTCTAATTCAAACGTTTAGGTTGCATGACATTATTCATAATGAAAAGGACATTTAAGTAGATATTTATTGGATACAATTAAGGTTGTAAGAAGGTACCTATTATTATGTGATAAAAATAGGTTGATTTTATTTTTTATTTTTAAAAAGAGATTTACAAATTATTGTTTAAACTCTGCTGCTATAATGATGATAGATTAAATTGAAAAAAAAAAGAGATATTCACTAGCATAAAACAGGTTTTAAAACGAAAATTAATTTTTATAAAGACCTAGCCGCCTCGATGACTAATGTGATCTTACCGAATCGAGTTTAAGGTCTAGGTTGAGTCGGGGAGCTTACAAATCATAAGTATTTATCTAATAAAAAAATAATACTAATTAAATTTTTAAATAAATATCTTCATAAAAAATAAAAATAAAAATAATTATTAAAATGAAAAAACCCCAAAATCTAATAAGTTTAGTATGCGGTTTTTTTTATGAAACTCTTTCACCAATTTTGCTTCCATGTCAAATTGTCTAAGTAATTCACCTTTCAACTTGCATTCCAATTACACCTAAATAGAAAAAAAAACAAAATTAATAGTATACATGCCCCAAAATTAATTAGAATTAATCACAAAAAAGTCAATTAAAAACATGATCAACTATTGAATACAAACTCTATATATGTGAATCCATATTTATGTTTTTCCCCCCCCCCAATTTTGTCATATTCAGTACAAAAATAGAACAAATTTCTTCCCACTCACTACAAAAAAATTGTCATATAGCTACGTCTATTTTTACTAGCGTTCAAATTTCGTTAGTTTAAGTGCATCGATATCGACGGGTTGCTACATTTGATAGCATATGGTGGACCTATATAGATACATTTTGTTATCGAACGTATAAGAAAACAATTTTGACATAAGAGCTCGTCCATTTATATGTCAATGTTACCTGCAATGTAACAAAATAAAAGAAAGGTATATTTGAACAAATTAATTTAAGTTGTGGGATATAAATGTAAGGTCTGAAAATGATTGATTTGAGGTAACATATGTGTGTGGCTTACCATTTCATGCAAGAAAAGCGAATTAATTTTTTTATGAAAGAAATAGTATATTGAGAGAATGACAAAGGCAAGTTAAAGAAAAAGACAAGTTAAATGAAAATGTTTCGGTCATTTGATAATTTTTTTCTTGAACTTGCCTTAGTCATTCTCTCTCCCAATACTGAACCTCCGATGTACATCCATACGATGTTGAGAAAATAAGTTAAGAAGAATAGCAGAGAAAAAGGGCAAAGACAAGTTAAAGAAAAACGTAATATGCTATGCCAAAGTTCTTAAAGAAGGGAAGGGACTAACTTTGAAATTTTTCTTTAACTTGTCTTTGCCTTTTTCTCCCATCTTCTGTGTGCTTATTGCTATTCAAGAATAATGTGGTTAGTTTTGGTTAGATGTCTGATTCATGGTATTTATAGACCAACATGGTAAAGAACACATTTTCTACACAATTGAAAGGAAAGTTAACCGGAATTATCCATGCAATTTTCTCTCAAGAAGGAAATATAACAGGTAATTACAAACTTTTTTGTTCTTTTTTATTATTAATTGATGATTACATTGTTAGAAAAAAAATTAATGACTATTTTATACTCAAAATAAACTTATTGAGGATTCAACAACAAATAAAATAATTAAGTGATATAATAATTTATTTAACTACAGTTCATTTCTTACTTCTTGATAACTATTAATTAACTCGCAACATAAATGTAAGTTATATTTCCTTCAGATTTGATTTCCTACTAAACCCATTGAACATTTTCATGATTTACTTTGAAATTTAAATATAATGATAAAGGAAGGAAAATCAAGGCAATGACAGGGAATGTTATAAGAATTGAATAAAATAATAAAATTCTTAAAACGAGTAAACAGGGAAAGGAAAATGCAGTTTTACAAAGAAACTTGATGGAAATAGTGATGGAAGTTCAGGAAGGAAAAAAAAGAAGCCTTTCACATGCAATCTTAGGTTCCGAAGAAAACAACCTAGGTTTTTCTTGTTAAATTCTGCTATTAGTGCACGTATTTATCAAAATTTGTGGATTTAGTCCCTATATTTTTCTTCAATTAATTTTAGTCATTTTACTATTCGAATTGGTCAATTTTAGTCCCAATACTTTTTAAAAATTTGAAATTTTAGTCCTGACCCAAACAATAGAAGTTAAACCCATTTGGTTAAATTCAATTACTAGTCCTATACTATACATACAATTTTTATTTAGTAGATATTCTCCAATTGGATTAGTTTAAGTCTCTATACTTTTAGAATTTTGAATTTTCAGTCTTGACGCAAATGACAGTCATTTATCCATTAACTGGATTTTTAGTGAGTAATGTGCAGAAATAACAAGCTGACATAGCATTACACATATGATCATATGTTTTCCTTATCAAATTTTGGAAATAACAGAACTTAATGAATTTAATCGTTTGCTGAGGGTGGAAATTTTAAAATTTGAAAAGTACATGGATTAAAAATGATTAAATTAAAGTACAGAGACTAAATTCACAACTTTTATGAAGCATAGGGACTAGTACAAGAATTTAACCTTTTTTAATAATTATTCATGGGAGATCATATTTTGACTTAAGTATAACATATTTTAATCTTATTTAATTAATTAAGTGTTTCCAAAATTTATTTCTCGAAAAACATTTTTTTGGAGAATACTTAACATATGAGGTTGTGAAGTTCAATGTTATGTCAAATTAATAGAAAAAAAACACAAAATTAATAGCATCTATATCCAAAAGTAATTAAAATTAATCATAAAAAAATATCAATTAAGACATTATCAACTATCCAATACAAACTCTACATTTGTGATTCCATTTTTATGTTAAATATTTTTTAAAATTTTTTCGAAGACTGAATATTCTTATATTCAATACTAGTAGAAATCAAGGATCCCAAATAAGTTACATGAAAGTAAGTAAAAAAGAAAAGGCAAACCATACATTAGGCAAACTAAAAAGAAAATGCAAAAATAAATAACACACTTAAAAAGGCAAGGATCCAAATCTCAACCCTTTTAAGCGATAGGGATTTGTCTAGACTCACACTTAGTAAGGTTTGCCCCTCACCTTCTTAGGACACGTAAGGAACGACATTAGGTAATAATCTTCCTTAAGTTTTTCCTCAGGATGTCATATCCCACCAATTACAGTTTTATACAATATGGTCTTTTTTCAGCGCCATGACCATGGACTTGTCCTTTCAAAAATTCATGTTTTTAGTCTGACGGACCCCTTTGATGTCTCCGGAGATAGACACAGACTCTTCATACTTAGACTCATCTACTCACTCAATTTGTCACACCAATTTGATGAGTTAGAAGAACCCGAGTCAAATCAACGGCCTCAACTGCGCCGATTGTTTAAACTTGATTATTAATTCCTTTGATGGATCCAGCTACTCACTCAATTTGTCACGCCAATTTGTTATTTAGTGAAATGAATACAAAAATTATAGATCATATTGATTCACTAACAGTATGATGTCCAACATTGAATCAAGGGGCGCGCTTCTTGATTTGATACTAAAATGATGTTATGAGATGGTACTAATAATAATAATAATAATAATAATAATAATTTTAGTCATTTTACTTTTCGAATTTGTCAATTTTAGTCCTGACCCATTTGGTTAAATTCAATTGCTAGTCTTGTACTATACATACAATTTTTATTTAGTCAATAATCTCCAATTGGATTTGTTTAAGTCTCTATAGTTTTAGAATTTTGAATTTTCAGTCTTGACGCAAATGACTAAATTGCACTAACCAATTTTGAGCTTGAACCTAAATCCCATAAGCCGTGTGATTCTTTCTCTTATTCTTCTTAGCTTCGTACAAAATGGTTGCATGAAAGAATTCTCTTTCATTCACTTATCTTCCAATTGTCGTTATTTTTTTCATTTATTTATTATATTTCATTATAATTTGATATAATATTTATTATAATTTGATATAATTTGACATAATACATAAAACTTATATATAATATATATAAATCCTACTACAACTAAGCAAAGGTATAATTGCTTTTTAAGTCCTTTATTTCTATTCTATTTCATGATTTAATTTAATTCAACCTTTTAACTTTAACTCGATTTAGTCCCAGTACCTTAATAACTCTTAACTCATGAAAATTACTTATCCAAAATTTAATTCACCTCTAATATAACTCCATAAATATTAATAATATTGCCAAAATTTAATTCACCTCTAATATGACTTCGTGAATTACTTATCCAAAATTTAATTCACCTCCAAAATATCTACCCTCTATTCTTGCCTAAGGATCTCTCCTAGTTGTTCACCCTTCTTGGGTTTCCTCTATTGGCTTTTTATAGGCATTTTCCCTAGGGTAAATCCAACAACCAAATATTATCTTTTCCTCTTTTTAAATTATTTTTTCAACAACCCAGGATTATCTTCTCCTCTTTTTAAATTCTTTTCTCAAGGATAAAAACCAACAGCCCAGGATTATCTTCCTCTATTTTTGGGCAGATTTTTCTCGGACAAGTATAGTTGGGTTGAAACTGGTATGCATTGAGTGTTGTCTCTGTCTTCTTGGAATTGCCACTTTATTCGTGCTAGCAAAGTGTCCAACCTTTTGCCCTAGCAAACCTTCACTCATTTATTTCTCCTTCCTTAATTTGCACTTGCCAAACCACCAAACACAACCTTCCACATGCAATTAAAAGTAAAAAATAATAATATTTAAGCACCATCCAAGCTTCCTATGCAATGTTCTAAAATGCTAAAATAATATCCTAAAATGCAACTAAGTTCACTTAAGTACAGATAATTGACCCAGTCTAAAGGCATGAATTATAACTCTTTTCAAGAGTTATCAAATACTAATTCACCAATCATACCCTTCTATGACTATGTGCCATATCCATGTATTCGTTCATTCATACCATTATTCTTTTTTTTTGGTCATACATTATCCTTTTTATGATTTCCCTTAACTATTCTTATTATAGCAGGCCTCAAATACAGAATACTTTCGGTTCTCCATAACACTTCTTACGGAACTTTTCTTTTAGAACCTGTCGAGCTAGGTCGTATAGGCATTTTTGAGGAATTTCTTATGCTTAGTCAAATCCTTATGTCTTATTCGCTCAATTCTTACTTTTTGTGTCTTGCTTCCAATAACATCGTTTAATCATCAGGACACCGCCGAGCGGGATGCTATACTCCCGTTGGTCCCAAATTTGCCTAAGCTTCCTTAGCAAAACTAGGTAAGGCCTCCCCAAATATTCCCTTACCCTTATCCTGAGAAGGATTAAGAGCTGTCGATGAAGTCACATGGCCCAGATACTGTTAAAAAAGAACTTAGATTTTTGCTTGAAGCTCTCCACAGAGTTCATCCATCCTACCGTTAAGCTGAGAAAGGTCTGCCTGCATCTGAGAGATTTCCTGTTGGATGTGGGACATCTCTTTCTGAAGACGAGTAGTTGAGCCCTCACTGGTCATGGAGAATCGTGGGCTCTAATACCTTTGATGTGGTAGATTTTCTCAAAGAGAAAAGAGAAGAGGGAGAAGAATATTATAGAAGGGATAGAAAGAATTAAGAGAGTGGAGAAATCAATTCATGTGTAATTTCGTAATTGTAGCAACCAAAACCAAAATAGTTGTACAACCCGTATTTAGCAGACCATTAGGCCAGGTCCTCTACACAGTGTTTCATTAAAACATTTGGTGAAACACATCGTTTTAAATAGCGACAAATAACAGAAATAAAATAAACCAAAATAACAGGACTTAAAACCCAAAATAATCGTTGCATAAATCATTCCATATCAAAGTGTTCGGCTCTCGTCTAGTGGTCTTAGTTGGCCGTAAAGGCATCGACGATCGACAGGGTAGGTAACGACAAGGTTAGGGCTAAAGAAGAAGAGAAAGTGTAAAATAAAAAATAGGAATAAAGAAATATATGACAAAAATATAGGGGATGGAAAAAATGATAAAGAAAAGATTAAAAAAGTGATGGGTATGAGAATAGATCTGCTCTAAAATTGATATTTATGTATTATTAACATTTTAACCATTTAATGGTCATATATTATATTCCATTTATATAGATCATATATGTCAAATTTAACGTAAATTAAAATTATTTAGCTATTTGTTTTATTGTAAAAAAATTCTATCACTTAATAAATATTATTATAAAAAATACTTTAGATTGATATAATGTAGATATCAGATCAATTCAAAAATTTACATGCATGACATATGATAAGTAATTTTGTGATACACACTTTGTAAAGGTTTTAGGTTCCATAAGCATGCTTAAAAATATAACAAGTGTCTCGTTTGTTTATATATTAATATTTTTAAAAATTTAACTATACCTTGTACATATGTCACACCCTTACTCTACAAACTATATATATATGAAATATAAGATGTATAGAATAATTTTTAAAAAAAGAATACGATAAAAAACTCCACGTAAAAGTCTTTCGCGCATAAGTGTGTAACACTCCAAAATAGGGCCTAGGAGTTTTAGGGGTATTTTAAGAATTTTAGCCTTGGAGTGTTTGAAATTTTGTGACACGGCATATCGGTAATGTTTTCAATTATGGTTTTTTGAAAATTAAACCAATTTCTTAAAATGAGTTTTAAATACCTTTAATTTTGAAAATAGGACTAATTTGTAAAAGAGTAAAAATTGAGAGTTTTTAAGAAGTAATTTAGCCAGATTTTAAAATCCAAGTTAAATAACCTCTCTTCACCAAGTTATTTGACATAAAAACTACCAAAATTTGTGTTTGTCGTCCCTTGATTCTCTCTTGCTATTTCAATCAATTTTGAACTCCAAATTCTAATTCATTTTGGTTTCTATCATCTCTTAAGTTATAAACCTCTATAAAACCCAAGAAAATCACCCAAAAACTTCATCATCTACATCATCTTCTCCAAACGTGGGTTTTTCTAGATTAGCATCAAAGTTCATTTTTCTTCCATCAAAGGCAACCATTTGACTTTCTATGAGTTTTAAATGATATCTAGTCTCATAAACTAAATTCTTAGCCATTGAAATGCATGTTTTAAATAAAAGTCAAAAATCAAGTTTTTAATTGTGAATTTCTGGTTTGTGGATAAAAATGTAGTTTCAAAGGAATTTTAAATTAGTTTTAACATGATTAGAAGGTTTCTAAACTTACTTTAAAGTTTCGTTAAAGATTTCTAAGGATTTAATGAAATTTTGAGAAAATTGCCATAAACATGTCAAAATTTTTGATACAATGAATTGAATAGTTTTGAGTAGTTTAGAGGTTGAGAATCAGTCGTAGGTGAATAATTAGGTGAATGGAATTTGTTTTAGGTAAAAGAATTAAGTATAGCCCAAACCTTTATCATAAGTTCCGAGTGTAAGCTTTCTATTTTTCTTGTTTTAGTTTTGGCAAATTATGTGAATATGTGAATAACTATGAATTGATTGGTATCATACAATATTGTGAATTGTATTGTATTGTGAGTATATTAAATATGTCGAATGACAATAATGATGTTGTGTTAGCGATATAAAGATGTGCAGTGAAAGTGTGTAAAAGCTGGTAAGTATGTATGTGTTGCATTGTGAAATATGATGCTAACGTAATAGGTTTTTGTATGTGATAAACTGATTTTCATACACTCATATGTGGACGGATATATGATGGCTCAATGAGCATTATTTCGGCACTTTAAGTGCAATTAAATGTGAATTTGATAAGTATTCATTGTGTACAAGTTTGTGATGTGAATTGATGAATATGAATAGAGATGATGTGCATTAAATCAGTAATTAAAAATATGTAGTTATGATGTGGATATTTTGGCCTTATGACCTTATGAGACCGTTGGATATGGTTGGCATGCCATAGGATTATGACTACTCACCTATATATGTTATGTGATTTAGGCGTTGAGGCCCTGGGACAAGTTGGAGAGATAAGGGAATGTGAGCTAAGCTTTTTTCAACGGGACATGTTTGGTGTGTTAGAGAGTGCTAGATTTAAGCTTTAGTTTTGAGATATGTTCGACTTTATGAGTCAATTGGTGTGTTGGAGATCCGTGTATCCGATGAGTGATGATAGAGCTCATTTTATGCTTCATAGCCTCAAATGCCAATTTATCGTTTAAATATAATCTTATATGCTGTGATAATACAATAAGAGATAGATGCTTTTAATTGTGAATAATATGTTAAATGAGTTTATTTAAGTTACATGAAAGCGTTAGTATGTTCTCATAGTAAATTGCGTATGTAATTGTGGATTGGGTTGTTTTCATATAACTTGTGAACGCCTGTGAATATATGAGTTAAACTTGTGAGTTATTAAAGCATGTATATGTTGTTTTAGTCTTGACGAATTATTGTTAAATAAAGTAATGAAGCCTAAACATGTAATTCTGACTCGAATGGAATATGGTTGTGAATGTGCTGTAGTATGCTCTTGATTGACCTTTGATACTGTGTGTACATTGTGGTTACTCTGAGCATTCACTGAGCTTGTTAAGCTCACCCACTCCCTTCTTAAACTTTGCAGATTAGTTGTGTGCTGGTGTGAGCGATGTGGCTTTCTGAGGGGTGATCCAAGCAAGTCCATTTTTGTTATTCGTAGGTGTTTATTATTTGGTTATATTTTAGGAATAAGGTAATGTGGTAGTCTTTGTGCTAATATTGGATATGATATTTTGAGTTGTCTCCATAATTTAATTGCTCTTAGGATTTTGGGATTTGTTTCGTAATATGTTGACTACTGCTCAGATTTTTTTTTGATGTCAGAAACTATTATTATGACCATTTCGGTGTTTATTTGATGACGATATGATAGCATGTTGAACTGATACGAGTTGGAATGACTTATATGCTTAAAAATGTTGTATTTTTTGAGTATGGAGTAGAGGTATCGATATTCGTGTTTTAAAAATGATACCTTTTTATTTTCAAACATGCAGGAAAACAGAATAGAGATTCGGCACCGATACATTATCTCGAGTATCGATACTCGGGGAAGAAATATCGATAGTTTGGTAGGGGTATCGATAATTTTCGAAGTTTGGGTTTTTAAGTGAAAAACAGTAAGCAATTTTGGTACCTATTTTCCATGCAGTATTGATACCTCTTGAGCAAAATATCAATACCACATCTTTAGTATCGATACCTACGTTGATGTTTTGAGATTTTACTAAAACGGACCATATGCATGCTTAATTATTATTTTAAGGGTATTTGATGTATGTTAGCATGTAACAACAATAACTAAAGCTTAAGATAGACCCTAAAACTGTACAAATGTTAAAATGGAAGACGTTTGGTTGAGAATGAGCTTTTACTTGTTGTATTTGACATGAGACGGTGGTGTGGCACGTTGATATTTAGGCTTGGCGACCAGGCTGGGTATGGGGTGTTACAAGGTGAGATTACACTAATTGGAAAGGTAAATGCCTCAAAACCATGGAAAGCTCCATTTATATTATTAATATTTTTTTAATTTTTGTTTTCCTTTTTCATAATTTATTGCTAGACAGTTTGTAATAAGCATTGCTCTTTTCAGAGGGAGTTGAAAAACATTATTGAAATAGAACTTCAATGGCATATTAAGTTTGGTTCAAATAAGTTTTTATTCCTTATACTTTGATAAAATTTAAACTTTAGTCATTATATTTAAAAGATAAAAATTAAGTCTTACTTTTTTTATTTAAAAATCTAAACCTAATCATTATCGTTGTTAGTATTTCATGTAAAAAAGAAATCTCAACTTCATTTGTTCATTAGGCTATTCTCAAATGTCATATGATTAGCGAAAAATAAACATCTTAAGTTGGTAAATTCTGATCGAAACTACCAACAATGAAAATGATTGGGCTAGGATCTTTGAATTGAAAAAGTAGAAGCATTGAACTTTTAACTTTTAAAGCACAAAGACTGAGTGTCAAATTATATAAAAATACAAAGACTAACAACAGATTTTAACTTTTAAGTTTTACTCTTTCGTCATAATGTTTTACCTTCTCTAAAACATTTGCATTAGATAATTATCTAAAGGTGATTTTTGTCTATATATTATGGTAATTTGAGAATTTAATTTTCATATTTTAACTTGGTACAATTTTATACTTCTACTATCATTATTAAAATATTTCATATTTTGTCTAAGGTCAAATTTTTAAAATAAGAAATTCAAAACTATAATTATTGAAATAATTATATTCAGTAATTGGTAAATGAAAAAAATTCAACACTTTGACATTTTAAAACAAGATAATTCAACAAGATTTCGAAAGAACTACCAGACCCGTTGTTAGTGTGGGTAGTGTGCAAAATACTCCTAAGCCCAAATGCAGATACTGTGGGAAATACCACCCTGGAGAATGTAGTTCTAAAGTGGGGGGCTTGTTACAAATGTGGAGCAACTAATCATTTTATCTGAAACTGTCCTCAATTACAAAAAAAAAGATGATGAGCAAAAAGAAAAAAATTAGCTACTTTTCAGAGAAATAGGCGTTCGGGCCAAAATGGTGCCAATGAGACTGCTCGTTCAGGTATGAAAGATACTGCTGTTCGATCAGAGGCTAGAGCACCTGCGGGTACCTATGCCATTCTAGCAAGAGAGGAAGCTACAGCCCCAGATGTGATTGCTGATACATTTTCTCTTTGATGTTACAATATATGTGTTAATTGACCCTGGGTCCACTCAATCTTATAGTTGCACTACATTAGTAACAGAAAAGAAATTGCCTGTTGAAGCTACCGATTATAATATTCAAGTTACTAATCCATTAGGTCAAAGTGTAATAGTTAATTTAGTGTGTCGTAATTGTCCACTGAAAGCGAAAGGCTGTGAATTTCCTGCTGGTTTGATGTTGCTACCTTTTTAGGAATTTGATGTTATTCTGGGAACGGATTGGTTATCGATGCATGATGTTGTAGTAAATTGTAGACAGAAACAGATTGATCTGAAATGTCAGAAAGGAGAGGTGATTTCAGTTGAGTCTGAGAATCCGAAGGATATTGTTAGAATCATTTCAGCATTTTTTGCTTAAAGATTTATGCAAAAAGGTAATGAGGCATTTCTAGATTACAGTCTTGACACTTGGAGTTCAGAAATAAAGCTAGATCAGTTTCCAGTTGTTAGTAAGTTTGCTAATGTATTTCGTGAAGAATTGTCGGGTTTACCACCTGATCGTGAAGATGAGTTTGCAATTGATGTGATTCTTGGAACTGCTCCAATATTAGTAACACCATACTATATGGCACTAGCTGAATTAAAGGAATTAAAGGCACAGTTGCAAGAGTTATTAGACCTAGGGTTTATCAGACCGAGCATGTCTAATTGGGTTCACCTATTTTATTTGTGAAAAAAATAGTTCTTTGAGACTGTGTATAGACTATAGACAGTTGAACAAGATGACAATTAAAAATAAATATCCTTTGGCACGTATCGACGATCTATTTGATCAACTGAAAGGTGCCGTAGTGTTTTTGAAGATAGACCTTAGATCCGGGTATTAGCAGTTGAAGGTTATAAAGTGGCATGCCATTTGGTTTGACAAATTCTCCTGCTGCTTTCATGGATCTAATGAATCGGATTTTTCATCCTAATTTGGATAAATTTGTGGTTGTGTTTATTGATGATATACTAATCTATTTCAAGACAAAATCTAAGGATGCACAACATTTGAGGATTGTGCTATAGACTTTGAGAGAAAATCAGTTGGACGCAAAGTTTAGCAAATGTGAATTCTAGCATCATGACGTTGGATTTTTTGATCATACCGTATCGCTGATAGGATTCGAGTTTACTCGAGCAAAGTATCTACTGTGATAAATTGGAAAATTCCAAAAAATGTTTTAGAAGTGCAAAGTTTTCTAGGTCTAGCAGGTTACTACTGACATTTTGTCAAAACCATTTTGATGATTGCTTCACTGTTGACTCGATTATTACAGAAAAATGTTAATTTTGTTTGGTCAAATGAGTGTCAGCAGAGTTTTTATCAGATAAAGAAGATGTTAACGGAAGCTCTAGTTTTGACTCAGCCAAAATCAAGTGTACCGTATGTTGTTTATAGTGATGCATATCTAAATAGTTTGGGTTGTGTACTGATACAGTCAGGAAAGGTAGTGACCTATGCTTCTCGAAAATTAAAGCCGCACAAGAAGAATTATCCTACAAATGATCTTGAGTTGGCTGCAATCGTATTTTCTTTGAAGATTTGGAGACATTATTTATACGGCGAGAAATGTTACGTGTTTACAGATCAAAAATGTTTGAAGTATTTGATGACTCAGAAAGTATTGAATTTGAGATAGAGATGGTGGCTAGTGTTACTAAAAGATTATGATCTGGTCATTGACTACCATCCGGGAAAGGCTATGTGGTTGCGGATGCACTTAGTTGAAAGTCGTCATTATTTACACTACGAATGTTGAACGCTCATTTATCTCTTAATGAAGATGGTTCCGTATTAGAAGAGTTGAGAACGAAACCTCTGTTTCTTCAATGAATTTAGGAATTGCAAGTTGATGATCTGCAATTGGTGTTGAAACAATAAATGGTTTATGATACATTGAGTTAAGAGTATGACATTGATGATAATGGTATGTTATGTTATCGCAATAGAATTTGTGTTCCGAATAATTTATGCTATACATACAATTTTATTTAGTCAATATTCTCGAATTGGATTAGTTTAAGTCTTGACGCAAATGACAGTCATTTATCCATTAACTGGATTTTTAGTGAGTAATGTGTAGAAATAACAAGCTAACATAGCATTACACATATGATCATATGTTTTCCTTATCAAATTTTGGAAATAACATAACTTAATGTATTGAATCGTTTGTTGAGGATGGAAATTTTAAAATTTGAAAAGTACATGGATTAAAAATGATTAAATTAAAGTACAAAGACTAAATTCAAAACTTTTATAAAGTATAGGGACTAGTACAAGAATTTAGCCTTTTTTAATAATTATTCATGAGAGATCATATTTTGACTTAAGTATAACATATTTTAATATTATTTAATTCATTAAGTGTTTCCAAAATTTATTTCTCGAAAAACATTTTTTGGAGAATACTTAACATATGAGGTTATGAAGTTCAATGTTATGTCAAATTAATAGAAAAAAAACCAAAATTAATAGCATCTATATCCAAAAGTAATTAAAATTAATCATAAAAAAAATATCAATTAAGACATTATCAACTATCCAATACAAACTCTACATTTGTGATTCCATTTTTATGTTAAATATTTTTTAAAATTTTTTCGAAGACTGAATATTCTTATATTCAATACTAGTAGAAATCAAGGATCCCAAATAAGTTACATGAAAGTAAGTAAAAAAGAAAAAGGCAAACCATACATTAGGCAAACTAAAAAGAAAATGCAAAAATAAATAACACACTTAAAAAGGCAAGGATCCAAGTCTCAACCCTTTTAGGCGATAGGGATTTGCCTAGACTCACACTTAGTGAGATTTTCCCCTCATCGTCTTGGGACACATAAGGAACCACATTAGGTAATAATCTTCCTTAAGTTTTTCCTAATGATGTCATAACCCACCAATTACGGTTTTATACAATACGGTCTTTTTAATTTCATCACCATGGCCATGGACTTTTTGTTTCAAAGATTCGTGTTTTTAGTCCGACGGACCCTTTTGACGACTCCAGAGATAGACACAGACTCTTCATACTTAAACCCATCTACTAATTCAATTTTTCACACCAATTTGATGAGTTAGAAGAACCCGACTCAAATTAACGGTCTCAACTGCACCGATTGTTTAAACTTGATTATTAATTCCCTTGACGGATCCAACAACTCACTTGATTTGTCACACCAATTTTTATTGGGTGAGATTAATACAAAAATTATAGATCATATTGATTCACTAACAGTATGATGTCCAACATTGAATCAAGGGGCACTCTTCTTAATTTGATGCTAAAATGACGTTATGAGATGGTCGAATCTACCACATAAACAGGAGAGTTAATGAAAACCAAAGTAAATAGTGTAATTATGGTTTCAAATTTAATAGTTCTAACATTGACATAATTTTTGGCCTAAAATTCGAATTGAAATTTAGCTATGCATAATAAAAATAGCAATAAAAATAAGAAAATAAATTTTATTGAAAATTAAAAAAAAACACAGGGGTAGAGAATTTCCAACCTAAGCAACCACAATGTAAAAAAAAATCCCCTATTCCCTTAATTGTCATATGCCAAAAAAGGGTTTCACTCTTAATTGAATGCTTCAAATATAAATCTTAAATATTTATTTAATAAAAAATTTAATCCTTATTAAACTCTTAAATAAATAAATAATAACTATTAAAACAAAATATTATTAGTACCACTATTATTATTACTATTTCCGTTTTATTTTATTAAGAACCGTGATATGGGATAATATTTGTAATTCAAACATTTAAGTTGCATGACTTTATTCATTATAAAGAGGGGCAAGTATGTGCAATTTAGAGAATAATTAACTATAAGCATTTAGTTACATAACTATAATACGAAAATACAAGTAGAAATTCAATTACACATTTAAATACTATGAACTTAGATTGACAACTAGAGTGCAGAAATACGATCGAGCTAATTCGTGATTTTCGCCTTTCCTCGATTTAGATCCAGTTGAGATTTATCTTGAATAAATAATTATATTCAATTAAGTGTTTCAATCAATATCAAACATTCAATTCAGTCCATAATCCATATTTATGCATAATTATAATTTTACCCCCTAATATTTTAATTTTTCACAATTTAGTTCTAAAGCTCGTAAAATAAGATTTAAGCAATTTCATTCATATTTCATACTAGCCGAATTCACTAAGGATTTCTAGCAAACCATACAAATCAGTATTTCAAAAATTTACAATGGTATTTCATTACTTTTACAAAAAAAGTCCCTAAATGACATTTCATCAAATATCCCTTTACAAAACTTGTTTATTTAACAATAAGGACTCATAATCATTCATTAAACTTCAAGAAACATGCAAATGTTCATGGTAAAACTCTAAAATTTTAATATTTTTGCAAATTAGTACCTGGGCTAGCTTACATGCAAGCATTAGAAGTTGCTTAACCAAGAACCCTAGCTATGGCCTTTCTCTCCTCTAATTTTCGGTGGAAAATTCACTTCAAGAAGATGATACCTTGTTTTTTACATATTTTACTTTATTTATTTATCAAATTACTTATTTAACATTTACTTAAACTAATTAAAACATCTATCTCATGCCCATTGTAACACCCCAAACCCGGCCTAGACGTTATGGCCGAATTTGGCGATGTCACATGGAAAGGGATTTGAAGACAAGATTGTCGAGTTTAAAAATCGTTACAGTAAGTTAGCTTTTATTTAATTCGAAAAAAAACTAGTTGATTTGCTTTAAAACTTGTCTCTTAGCGGAAGTTTTTGTAACCAATTAATTTAGGGAAAATCGTTTCTATTTATGAAAAACCTTAGTTTTTTGAAAAAAATAGTATTTTGTGGAGTTGCAGTTTAAAAAATCATAAAAAAAACAGTATAAAGTCCCAAATTTAAAGCCAACCAGTCCATTGTCCAGAAGATACATCAAAAACCCCAAATAAGTAATAAATTCTAGGCATTAACGGAAAACAGTCTAAAATTTACGTGTGGCCACCGTCGAGTCCTCCGCTGCATCGACTCGTCAAGTCTGGGGATTACCTGTACAGATTAAACAGAGAAAGGGTGGGTTTTCGTAAACTCGGTATGTAATCCCCACAGAAAACATGCATACATATAATCAATAAAATTTAGTTAGATACAGTCTGGGGCTCATGCCCATCACAGAATCAGTTTTGGCCTTGGCCCATTCATATACAGTCTTAGAAATACATTAGGGCCTTAGCCCATATCAAATATAGAATACAGATACAGTAAATCAAAATCCTACCCACCAGCCTCTACACACCATCTCTGTCCAACCCTACAAACCATGTAGGGATTAAATCAACCCACCCATCCCTACACACCATGCTGTACCGAAATGTGGCACATAATCAGAAGGTTGCAATTGAGCTGCCAAATAACAGGCTTAATAGCCTTTCAGACAGTTCCTCCAAATATCATCAACCTACCCCGATGCAATGCAACATACAAAATATGTCATGCCATTATGAAATTAATAGCACATACATTCAGATATCATAACTCATGCTCGTTATAGAAATCAGACAAACAGATCACACATATAGGGGTCGAAGTACAGCTTACCGACCCTACAGTAGGTCCACAGTCGACTTCGGCGACCCGTGCAACCTTACAGAACTTTTTAGAAAATTGCGCTCACACGCCCATGTGGCCCACTCGGCCCAAATTGTCCTTGGCCACGTGATCTATTTTTAATGTAACCCATGCTACTTAATTATTCATATATGTTTTCACTATATACTTATATGTTCCTTCGAATCTGTCTACATGAGTCACTGTTACTAAATTATTTATATCTTGAGCTACAGAATTCCGAATTAAGATCCGCTTGATGTATTTGAAACTAAACTCAAATACTTTTCTATCATAAAATTTTCAGAATTTTTAGTTTAGCCAATAAGTACAGTAAAATCTTCAACTTACCCCCGTTCTACTGTTTGACAGCTTCGTCCCTTCTTTTCTAAAAATTAATTATCTCTTAGTACAAAATTTTGATGATGTTTCCATTTGTTTCTATTGAAAATAGAGTCATTAATAATTTAAACATGTAAATTTTAACCCCTAATTATTTTTCTACAATTTTTGATAATTTTCCAAATTTAGAACAGGGGAACCCAAATTCAATCTGATCTTGTCTGACAAAGTTTATTATACCTCACGATTTAAAGTTCCATTACTTACACCGTTTCTTCTATGAGAAACTAGACTTAATAAGATTTAATTCCATATTTTTTTAATCCTCTAATTCAATTTCTAAAATTTATGGCGATTGTTTAAAGTTAGCCTACTGCTGCTGTTCAAACAACAAGCAAATTCTATTTCTCGCCGAATCCTTTTTTTTTTTTGCGTTTCAGGTACACACCTGGTTTTGTTTGAAGCTAAAACAGCCCTCGAGCACTCCAAAGCCTATAATCAAGATACTCAACATCAATTTAACGAATTAGAAGTTAATTGACAACAAAGAACGAATAGAAATCCAACTTACGACCAACGATGACCCTCCTTTTAACTATTGTTAAGACAAGAACACTGAATTCACTAGTCCGAGACTCCCCTACACCCAAATTGCAGAGAAAAAAACATTACCACTTTAGTCATTAAGAGATTCATGATAGAAACGAAGAGAAGCACTTACCAAAACTAAGCGAGCAGTAACTGCGTGCGAAAACGATGGAAAATAAATGGGTTAGGAAAAATCAAGAAGAAGAAAAAGAAGAGAAAGAAAAACTCAGAGAATTTTGGCAAGAAGAGAGGGAGAAGAATAGACGACAGAATTTTTTTGGAAAAGAGAGTCAAAATTTTGTCCTATTACACAATTTTATCCCGAAATTTGAGTAAAAAAAATACCCTTTCCTGCATAGGGATTCGAACACAAGACCTGTACAATAATAACACACCATTTAACCACCAGACCAGCAGGGCCATAATGATGTAATTTACCCAACAATCAAATAAAAGTTTACTAAACAAGAGTAAGCCCTAATTCATTCAAAATACCAAAATTTGTCAAAGCGAAGGCTTAAACTTAAGACTTTCGAAACACTCCCAGAACACATAACCACTAAAGCTGACAGATATTTGTGTCATATTTTCACAATAACGAAATTAGAAATTTTGGGGCGTTACAACTTTGCCCCCTGAAAGAAAATTTCATCCTCGAAATTTTACCTGACCAGAACAGATGAGGATATTGCTAACACATCGCATCCTCAGGCTCCCACGTGGCCTCCTCAATGCTATGATTATGCTACAAAACATTCACTAAGGGAATAGACTTTTTTTGAAGGACCTTTACATCACACTCCAAAATCTGAACCTGCTCCTCCTTGAAGGTCATGTCTGGCCTAACATTAATCTCCTCAACAGAAACAACATGCGTGGGATCAGACTGGTAGCACCTCAACATAGAGACGTGAAAAATATCCTGAATACAACCTAACTCCAAAGGTAACCCTAACTGATAAGCGACAGGTCCCACACGTTTTAGAATGCGGTAAGGTCCAATAAACCAAGGACTTAGCCTGCCCTTGCAACTTAACCTCAGAACCTTTTTCCATGGCTAGACCCTAAGAAAAACTATGTCCCCCACAGAATACTTGATCTTACACCTCTTCAATTCCGCATATGATTTCTCCATATCAGAAGCTGCTTTCAAATGATCTCGAATCAATCTAACCTTATCCTCTGCCTCAGAGACCAACTCAGGATCCAGAACACGTTACTCGCCCAACTCAGTCTAATATAAAAGAGTGCGACACTTACGACCGTACAGTGCTTCGTATGGTCCATCTAGATGCTAGACTAGAAGCTATTATTGTAGGCAAACTCCGCTAATGGCAAGTACTCCTCCCAATTGCCTCAGAAATTAATAACACAGCTCCTCAACATGTCCTCTAATATCTGAATCACTCTTTCAGACTGACCATCTGTATGAGGATGGAAAGCAGTATTGAAGTCTAATCTTGAACCCAAAGCCTCATGAAGCTTCTTTCAGAATCGAGACGTGAAACGAGGATCTCAGTCAAAAATGATCGAGATAGGTACCCCATGTAGTCTCACTATTTTCGATATGTAGAGCTTAGCTAATTTCTGAAGAGAAAAGTCTATCCTTACCGGGATGAAGTGAGCAAACTTGGTCAATCGATCCACGATGACCCAGACAGAATCCTTTTTAGTAGGAGTTAGATGCAACCCACTAACGAAGTCCATTGTTACTCGCTCCCATTTCCATAACAACATCTTAACCGACTGCAGCAAACCCTAAGGTAACTAACAAGTTAAACATCGAGCAACGAAGTCGGTAACCTCACGCTTCAACCCTTGCCACCAGTATAATTCTCGAAGATCTCAGTACACCTTCTTCCCGCTGGGATGCATAGTATAGGGACTACCATGCGCCTCTCTCAGAATCGACTGCCTTAAATCCTCATCATTCGGTACACAAATCCGACCGTAGAAACAAAGTACCCTATCACTATTGATCCAAAATCTGTAGTGCCACAGCTCTTAACCTGACGAAAACGCAACCTGAGAGACTTATCCCCCAACTGTTTACCTCGAATCTGTTCAATCAATGTCGATTTGACCTGAAGTTCTGCGAAAAGACTTCCGTCATCGAATAGGCTAAGTCGAGCGAACATCACTCTCAGATTGGTCATAGACCTACGGCTCAACACATCGGCCACCATATTGCCTTGCCGGGGTGGTACTCAATAGTACAATCATAATCCTTAAGCAGCTCAACCCATCTACGCAGCCTAAGATTTAACTCATTCTGAGTGAAGAGATACTTGAGGCTCTTATAATCAGTGTGGATGATACACTTCTCACCGTACAGATAATGCCTCCAGATTTTCAATGCAAAGACTACGGCGGCAAACTCCAAATCCTGCATAGGATATTTTGCCTTGTGTGTCTTAAGCTGACGAGACGCATATGCAACCACCTTACCATCCTGTACCAACACACATCCCAAACCGGCATGTGATGCATCACTATAAATCGTGAACTCACTTCCAGGTTCAAGCTGTAACAAAACAGGGGCCTCAGTAAGTATAGTCTTAAGCTTCTCAAAGCTCTCTTGCTACACATTAATCCAGTCAAACGGTACACCTTTACGTAACAGCTTAGTCAAGGGTGCTGCGATCAGTGAAAATCCTTCCATAAACCGTCAGTAATAACCTATCAGCCCCAAAAAGCTACGGATCTCAGACACATTCTTAGGCTGCTTCCAGTCGAATACAGCCTCAATTTTTTGAGAATCGACTCGAATCCCCTCAGCAGCACCACATGACCCAGAAATGTTATTTCACGTAACCAGAACTCGCATTTGCTGAACTCAGCATAGAGCTACTTTTCCCTCAAAATTTGAAGAATAATCCTAAGGTGCTCGCCATGCTCAGCCTCAGTCCTCGAAAAAACTAATATGTCATCGATGAACACCACTACAAACTGATCCAGGTAGGGCTGAAACACTCGGTTCATTAGATCTATGAAAGCTACCAGTGCATTAGTTAGTCCAAATGGCATCACTAGGAACTTGTAGTGACCATAACGAGCCCTAAATGCCGTCTTATGCATATCAGCCTCCTTAACCCTCAACTGGTGATACCCAAAACGCAAGTCAATTTTGGAGAACATAGACGCCCCTCGGAACCGGTCAAACAAACCATCAATCCTCGGAAGTGGATACTTGTTCTTAATAGTCAACTTATTTAGTTGTCGGTAGTCGATACACATCCTCATGGATCCATCCTTTTTCTTAACAAATAGTACCGGTGCTCCCCACGAGGACATACTAGGGCGGATGAACCCACGATCCAATAACTACTGAATCTGAGCCTTAAGCTCCGTAAGCTCCTTCGATGCCATTCGGTAGGGGTTGATAGACACCGGAGCTGTACCAAAAAGGAGCTCTATTCCAAACTTCGGAGGTAAACCCGATAGCTCCTTAAAAAAGATATCTGTAACATCTTTTATCGTTCTGATATCCTTAACTGTAAAGTCCTTAGAATCTGAAACACTTACATAGGCCAAGAATGACTCATATCCTTTACGAACCAACTTCTCTACCACCAGTGCAGAGATCACATTAGATAAGTAGTTCTGGCGTTCTCCAATCATGACTACCTTCATATCCTCCTCGGTGATTTTGACCTTCTCGACCAGGGCAGAAAGATCTCACTCCCTCTGCGGGGCTATCAGAACTCTCAAATTATCTCTGAGACCATCCTTAAAGTGAACACATCGCTCATACTCAAATGCCACCATACCTCGCGCATAGCAGCTCAGTCTCAAAAACTCAGCCACATACTCGGCTACTGGTCGATCCCCCATGTAAGATTCGAGAACTCCCTCCTACGTGCATCTACATAACTAACTCTGACATATTTCCCATAGAAGACAGTCTTAAAGAACTTTGGGGTCAGACGTTCGGGCTGAGTGCCCTCCTTAACGATCAGCCACCACTGATAAGCCTCGTTCCGCAGCAGCAAGACTACACCCTTTAATTTCTTCTTACGGGTGCAAACTAGATCATCCATAATCCTCTCCGTGGCCTCAATCTAGTGACACCTCTGAAGAGCTCATCTCCATTGGACTAGAGCCATTCCGTAACTGGCCCTTGGACTCCAAATCCAGTATTAGGCCCAGCGACCCTCTACAAAATCCTTAGCATAGCATGGGACAATGCATCATCCCAGCCATGCGATCTTGAGATCAAGTCTCAGTAGCGGAAGACACTGACGTCTCACTCGAATTCAAATTTGGCAGGCTGCCCGATGACGATGACTCAGCTCGAGCCCCTCTACAGCCTTTACCTTGGCCTCTAGTACCCCGTCCGCGGATCTCTCATGTGCTCATATCTAATCAGATTTATCTAGTATTATAAGTTTTATGAATCAGTTACAGTTCTAGTGTTTATTAATAAATGTTTTATGTAAAATAGTCTCGATTATTCAAAGTTCGTTTTCATAAATTGTAGTCTCACTACAGTTTCCAGTTTCTCTACAATTTTTAGTATATACAAACTAAAGTGTTTTCAGAACTGTTTACTACCTATAGTAATTTCAAAATATACTATCCATAAAAGTTTTAGTTTAAAACAAATCACAATTCAGAATACTTACAGGATTGGCGTCGGAGACTCGGTGTACCATTTACTCAGTAAAATTTTTTCAAATCATTTAGAAATCAATCAATTTTTTGAAAGCCCAATTTTTATAAAACCCATAATCCATAGTCGAGTTTTGCGACTTTTCTCTGATACCACTATATAAAACACCCCAAACCTAGCCTAGACGTTATGGCCGTATCTGGCGATGTCACATGGAAAGGGATTTGAAGACAAGATTGTCGAGTTTAAAAACTGTTACAGTAAGTCAGTTTTTATTTAATTTGAAAAGAAACTAGTTGATTTGCTTTCAAACTTGTCTCTTAGCGGAAGCTTTTGTAACCAATTAATTTAGGGAAAATCGTTTCTATTTGCGAAAAACATTAGTTTTTAGAAAAGAAAATTGTGTTTTATGGAGTTGTTTAAAAAAATCCATAAAAAAGTATAAAGTCTCAAATTTAAAGCCAACCAACCCATAGTCCAAAAGATACATCAAAAACCCAAAATAAGTAATAAATTCTAGGCATTAACGAATAATAGTCTAAAATTTACGTGTTGCCACTGTCGAGTCCTCCGCTGCACCGACCCATTAAGTCTGGTGATTACTTGTACAGATTACACAGAGAAAGGGTTAGTTTTCGTAAACTAAGTTTGTAATCCCCACAGAAAACATGCATACAGATAATCAACAGAATTTAGTTAGATACAGTATGGGGTCCATGCCCATCACAGAATTAGTTTTGGCTTTAGACCATTCAGATACAGTCTGAGAAATACATTAGGGCCTTGGCCCATATTAGATACAGAAAGTAAATACAATAAATAAGAATCCTACCCACCAGCCTCTACACACCATCTTCGTCCAACCTTGCACACCATGTGGGGTTTAAATCAACCCACCTATCCCTACACACCATGCTGTACAAAAATACGGTACATAATCAGAAGGTTCAGCTGAGCTGCCATGTAATAGGCTTAATAGCCTTATAAACACTTCCTCCAAATATCATCAACCCACCCCGATGCAATGCAACGTACAAAATATGTCTCGCCATTAAGCAATTAATAGTACATATATTCATATATCATAAGTCATGCTCCGTATAGAAATTAGACAGACAGATCACACATATAAGGGTCTAAGTAAAGCTTACCAACCTTACAGTAGGTCCACAGTCGACTTGGGCAACCCGTGCAACCTTACAGAACTTTTCAAAAAAATAGGCTCACATGCCCATGTGGCCTACTCGACCCAAATTGGCCTTGGCCACGTGATTCATTTTTAATGAAACCCGTGCTAGTTAATTATTCATATATGTTTTCACTACTTATTTATATGTTCCTTCAAAGTTGTCTACTTGAGTCACTGTTACTAAATTATTTATATCTTGAGCTATAGAATTTTGAATTAAGATTCACTTGATGTCTTTGAAACTAGACTTAAATATCTTTTTACCATAAAATTATCAGAATTTTTAGTTCAGGCAATAAGTACAGTAAAATCTTCAAACTTACACCTGTCCTACTGTTTGACAGCTTCGTCCCTTCTTTGCTAAAAACTAATTATCTCTTAGTAAAAAAATTGGATGATGTTTTCATTTGTTTCTATTGAAAATAGACTCATTAATAATTTAAACATGTAAATTTTAACCCCTAATTATTTTTCTCCAATTTTTGATGATTTTCCAATGTCAGAACAGAGGAACCCAAATTCAATCTGACCTTGCCTTACAAAGTTTATCATACCTCACGATTTACAATTACATTACTTACACTGTTTCCTCTATGAGAAACTAGACTTAATAAGATTTAATTCTGTATTTTTTCATCCTCTAATTTGATTTCAACAATTTATGGCGATTTTTCAAAGATAGCCTAAACTGTAAGCAGTTCCGACTTCTCGTCGAATCCCCTTTTTTTGCGTTTTAGGTACACACCTCGCTTTATTTGATGCTAAAATAGTCCCCGAGCACTCCAAAGCCTATAGTCAAGACACTCAACATCAATTTAACAGATTTACAAGTAAATTGACAACCAAGAAAGGATAGAAACCCAACTTACGACCAACGATAATCCTCCATTAACTATTGTTAAGACGAGAACACAGAATTCACCAGTCTGAGCCTCTCCCTACGCCCAAATCACAGAGAAAAAATATTACCACTTCATTCGTTAAGAGATTAATGACAGAAACGAAGAGAAACACTTACCAAAACTAAGCAAGCACTAACCGCATACGAAAACGAAGGAAAATAAATGAATTAAGGCAAAATCAAGAAGAAGAGAAAGATGGAAAAACTCAGAGAATTTTGGCAAGAGGAGAGGAAGAAGAATAGATGGCAGGATTTCTTTTTGGAAAAGAGAGTCAAAATTCGGTTATAGAAAAAAAAAAGAAAATAAAATCCTAATAACCCCTAAAATCCCTTAATCTTTTCCCCTAATTCCCACTACTTAGAATCCCCTTATTGCACAACTCTATCCCAAAACCTGAGCCAAAAAAAAACCCTTGCCTACATAGGGATTTGAACACAAGACCTTCTCCATAATAACACATCATTTAACCATCAAACCAACAGACTCATTCTAATATAATTTGCCCAACAATCAAATAAAAGCCTACTAAACAAGAGTAAGGCATAATTCATTCAAAATACCAAAATTTGACCAAGCGAAGGGTTAAACTTGGGACCTCCCGAACACTCTCAAAACACAGAACCACTAAAGCTAACATATATTTGTGTCATATTTTTACAATAACGAAATTAGAAATTTTGGGGCGTTACACCCATCTTTGTCCACTACTAATAATAATGGTCTAATTACAATTTAAGTCCACTAATTTAAAAAATTCATAGCAATTTGACACCTTTAACTTATATACTCTACTTTTTCACCTTTTAAGATTTAGTCCTCTTCACTTAATTAAGCATGCAAACGTCCAAATTTCTTAACGAGATTTTTATAAGACCTTGCTAACATACCGTAGACATTAAAATAATAATTTACTCGTTGGGTTTGAGGTCTCAAAACCACTATTCTGATTTCACTAAAAACGGGTTGTTACAAAAGCTCTAGCTTCAGGTGCAATTTTGATTCTAGATATGAATTGATCTTAGAGGATGAATTTTCTCCTCCAATTAATAAGTTGTTTATAGTGATCGAGGAATAGTCTTATACCACAAGCCCTTCTGTATGTAAATTAATTGTGGGAACAATCTGACATTTGCCCTTATCAAGTGAATACCTTTGAAAGCAACTTCCACAATTTAATTCCTCAACAGCCTAATGAGTTATAAGTATCCAACTCAAATCAACGGCCTCAACTGTGCCGTTTGTTTAAACATGTTTATTAATTCTCTTGACGAATTCAACTACTCACGCAATTTGTCATGCTAATTTGTTACTTAGTGAGATGAACACGAAAATTATAGATCATATTGTTTCACTAACAGTATGACGTCCAACATTGAATCAAGGAGCACCCTTCTTGATTTGAGGCTAAAATGACGTTATGAGATGGCCGAATCTACCTCCTAAACTGGAGAGTTAACTAAAACCAAAGTAAAGAGTGTAATTATGATTTCAAATTTAATAGTTCTAACACTGAAATAATTTTTGGCCTAAAATTAGAATTGAAATTTAGTTATGCATAATAAAAAATAACAATAAAAATAAGAAAAGAAAACTTTTATTGAAATTAAATAAATAAATAAACCAAGGGTGGAGAATTCCCAACCTAAGCAACCAAAATGTAAAAAATAAAAATCCCCTCTCCCATAAAAAGGGTTTCACTTTTAACTAAATGCTTCAAATATAAATCCTAAATATTTATTTAATAAAAAAATTAATCCTAATTAAAAAAATATTATTAGTACCATTATTATTGTTGTTGTTTCCGTTGTATTTTATTAAGAACCGTGGTATTGGATAAGATTTCTAATTCAAACATTTAGGTTGCATGACATTACTCATAATGAAAAAGGCATATTTAAGTAGATATTTATTCGATACAGTTAAGGATGTAAGAAGCTACTTATTATTATGTGATAAAAATAGGTTGATTTTATTTTATTTTTTAAAAAAGAGATTTACAAATTATTGTTTAAACTCTACTGCTTAATGATGATATATTAAATTGAAAAAAAAAGAGATATTCACTAGCATAAAACAGGTTTTAAAATGAAAATTATTTGTATTCAAGGCCGAACAACCTCGATGGCTAATGTGATCTTCCCGATGGCTAATGTTGTTTCCGTTGTATTTTATTAAGAACCGTGGTATTGGATAAGATTTCTAATTCAAACGTTTAGGTTGCATGACATTACTCATAATGAAAAAGGCATATTTAGGTAGATATTTATTCGATACAGTTAAGGATGTAAGAAGGTACTTATTATTATGTGATAAAAATAGGTTGACTTTATTTTATTTTTAAAAAGAGATTTACAAATTATTCTTTAAACTCTACTGCTATAATGATGATATATTAAATTGAAAAAAAAAGAAGAGAAATTCACTAGCATAAAACATGTTTTAAAATGAAAATTATTTGTTTTCAAGACCGAGCCACCTCGATGGCTAATGTGATCTTCCCGAATCGGGTCTAACGTCTAGGCTGAGTCGGAGAGGTTACAAATCATAAGTATTTATGTAATAATAAAAAAATAATACTAATTAAATTTTTAAATAAATATCTTTACAAATAAATACAAATAAAAAATAACTATTAAAACGACATAATCCCAAAATCTAATAAATTTAGTATGCTGCTCTTTTTTTTTGTATGTGTGAATCTTTTTCACGAATTTTGCTTGCATGTCAAATAGTCCAAGTAATTCACCTTTCAACTTGCATTCCAATATTAGGGACATGTGTTGCACCTAAATAGAAAAAAAATACCAAAATTAATAGTATCTATATCCGAAATTAATTAGAATTCATCACAAAAAAGTAAATTAAGCACATTATCAACTATTGAATACAAACTCTATCTTTGTGAATCCATATTTATGTTATTTTTCTAAATTTTGTCATATTCAAAACGAAAATAGAACAAGTTTCTTCCCACTCGCTAGAAATATTATTTATTTCAATACAAAGTGTCGAAGCTTTGGCCCCAGCAAACCTTCACCCCTTCATTTCTCCTTCCTCAATCTGCACCTGCCAAACCACCAAACATAACCCTTCCACATGCAATTAAAAGTAAAAAATAATTATTATTTATAAAGAGAGATATTGACTAGCATAAAACATGTTCTAAAATGAAAATTATTTTTTATAAAGATCGAGCCACCTCGATGACTAATGTGATCTTCCCGAATCGAGTCTAACGTCTAGGCTGAGTCGGGGAGGTTACAAACCATAAGTACTTATCTAATAAAAAAGTAATACTAATTAATTTTTTAAATAAATATCTTTACAAATAAATACGAATAAAAAATAATTATTAAAACGAAATAACCCTAAAATCTAATAAGTTTAGTACCCCAAAATTAATTAGAATTAATCACAAAAAAAGTCAATTAAAAACATGATCAACTATTGAATACAAACTCTATATCTGTGAATCCATATTTATGTTTTTTTTTCCAATTTTGTCATATTCAATACAAAAACAGAACAACTTTCTTCCCACTCATTACAAAAAAATTGTCATATAGCTACGTCTATTTTTACTAGCGATCAAATTTCATTAGTTTAAGTGCATCTATATCGATAGGTTGCTACATATGACAGCATATGGTGAACCTATATAGATACATTTTGTTATCGCCCGTATAAGAAAACAATTTTGACATAAGAGCTCGTCCATTTATATGTTAATGTTACCTGCAATGTAACAAAATAAAAGAAAGGTATATTTGAACAAATTAATTTAAGTAGTGGGATATAAATATAAGGTCTGAAAATGATTGATTTGAGGTAACATATGTGTGTGGCTTACCATTTCATGCAAGAAAAGCGAATTAATTTTTTTATGAAAGAAATAGTAGATTGAGAGAATGACAAAGGCAAGTTAAAGAAAAAGATTAGTTTTTTTAAATGAAAATGTTTCGGTCATTTGATAATTTTTTCTTTAACTTGCCTTAGTCATTCTCTCTTCCAATACTGAACCTCCGACGTACATCCATACGATGTTGAGAAAATAAGTTAAGAAGAATAGCAGAGAAAAAGGGCAAAGACAAGTTAAAGAAAAACGTAATATGCTATGCCAAAGTTCTTAAAGAAGGGAAAGGACTAACTTTGAAGTTTTTCTTTAACTTGTCTTTGCCTTTTTCTCCCATCTTCTATGTGCTTATTGCTATTCAAGAACAAAGTGGTTAGTTTTTGTTAGATGTATTCGTGGTATTTATAGACGAACATGGTGAAGAACACAATTTCTACACAAATGAAAGGAAAGTTAACCGCAATTATCCATGCAATTTTCTCTCAAGAAGGAATCATAACAGGAAATTACAAATTTTTTGTTTTTTTATTTATTATTAATTGATGATTACATTGTTAGAAAAAAAATTAATGACTATTTCATACACAAAATAAACTTATTGACGATTCAACAACAAATAAAATAATTAAGTCATACAATAATTTATTTAACTACATTTCTTTTGTTACTTCTTGATAACTATTAATTAACTCGCAACATAAACGTAAAATATATTTCCTTCAGATTTGATTTCCTACTAAACCCATTGAACATTTTCGGCCAAATTACCAAAAAAAACCCCTTTTTTTAATAATTACGGACATGGGCCGATTTTTAAATTATTTACCGGAATGGGCCATTTTTCGCGAAATCGCGGCCACGTCAGCGCGATGTCGGGCTATATGACAGGAGATCGCGTCCACGTCAGCGCGACCTACCGACGTGGAAGGAAATCGCCTCCTTGAGGAAGCGATTTCCTTCCACGTCAGCAGCTCGCGCTGACATGGATGCGATTTGCCGACGTAGCGCGGTACCGGGGACGCAATTTTGATGCTGATTTTACGTTTGTGTTTTCTGGCTTTTAGGGTTTAGGGTGCAGGCTTTTTAGGGGTTAGGGGTCCCGGGAAAACAATTTTTGAGTTGACGTATCCGGTCAAATAGTGGGAAATCGCTTCTACTAGGATGCTATTTGAGAAGAAATTGTGAAATCGTGGCCTCGTGGATGCGATTTCGCTACAGTGGTCATGTAAGCAATAATTATTTTTTACGTTTTCTGAGCAAATAGTATAAAATCGCTGATAAAAGGATGCTATATTGGGCAAAAATTGTTAAATCGCGCCCTCGTGGACGCGATTTCGCTACAGTTGGTCATGTTGGAAATAATTTTTTTTGACGTTTCTGAGCAAATAGTGTCAAATCGCGCCATCGTGGACGGGATTTTGCTACAGTAGCAAGTTTGGGCTGAGGCTATAAATTAGGCAGAAAATGTTCCATAGAATGCATAACTCACAGCAGAAACATTTTAGAGAGGCTAAGAAACTTAGAGTTTCAAAATGAGTGAACGTATTAGTGCTGTTATTTACTACGATGGTGAGGTTTGCCACACTGAGAATGGTGTTGTTTTTTTGTCAGAGAATACGGTGCGACTGTCATTTAGCCAAAACATAGATTTGACAGAACTCCGTAAAAGAATTAGGCATAAAATCTTCGGAACGACGCCAATGAAAGTTCTGTCAATGACGTATCGATTTTGTTCTTCTATTGATCCGGTGACATATGACTCGTTCGACGTAAAAGGTGCTCGTAGCTTGGAGGCAATGGTGTAGACTCATCTTGCTAGCAGAGCAACTTATATTGAGTTATATGTACAATTTACTTTCGTCCGGTGTTCGAGATGTATACACGACCCCTGGCTGACACTCGGTTAGCATGTTTTAAAATACGAAACAGCGCATGTTCGGTAGCGGTGTCGAATGCACTTCCCCCCAAGGCACTCTGTCGGTGGATGGGACATGTACGTCGGTGGCTCAACGTTTGATGCAGGAAATACGAGCTGGGGTTCTGCATCAAGTTCTACTAGATGGCAATCTACATCCAATTGGGGACGTTATCAAATGCCCAGAAGAAGGGATGACGTACTACCTACGACATCAACCGGTGAGGGGACGTCGTACGCTGCAGATGATTGTGGGTCAGAAGGTGACTCCGATGTTGATCCACCTCGAGAGCCCGGGCCGGATGGTGCAGAGGTGGGATTATTTTCTGAACCGGAGTCTATTCCAACAAAAGGTGAAGATGGTGATAGGAGAGCAGATGATGAAGAAAATCCACGATTCAGAGCATGCTCACCTCCAGCCCACATGCATAATGTCGATCTGTCAAATGATGATGCGTTAGAGTTTCCAGATCTACCACACCGGGTGCGTGATCATACAAGTTTAGGGGTAGATCTCGGTGAACTTGAAGTTGGTAATCAATTTACCAATAAGGATAGTTTTATTGGTGCTTTGAAACAGCATAGCATCAAAAACAGCGTTAATTACCACGTCATTAAATCAAAATCTGAAAAGTTTGAGGCGAAGTGTGTGGTGCAAGACGGCACATGTTCATGGAAAGTCGTCGCCTCGTTAAGGAAGAGGACAGGGTTGTGGGAGATAAAAAAGTACAGAGGTCCACATACATGTGCTGCAGGTATAGTTGAGCATGTCTCTGAATAATATTTTTATTTTCCAATGTTGCATTATTTAATGTACTCCCTCCCTCTGTAGGTGTTTCAGAAGATCATCCAAAAATGGATTCAGCTATGTTGGCTAGCTTGATACTGCCCACGATAAAAGCAGATCCTCGAACTTCAGTGCCGGTGATAATTGCCAATATCTGTAGCCAAATGGGGTACACGCCCTCTTACCGCAAGGCTTGGATAGCTAAGCAAAAGGCATTGGAGAAGATGCATAGTGGGTGGGACGCCTCATATAATGAAATATGGCAATGGTGTCAGGTGCTAGAGAGATATGTCTCAGGTGCCATCACAGACCTTCAAACGGAACATGCGTACTACAACGGCCGATTGCTACGTGGATGCCAAGTGTTCAAACGCCTATTTTCGACCTTTAAGCAATGCCGAGATGCATTTTCGTACTGCAAGCCATTGGTACAAATTGACGGTACCTTCATGTTCGGTAGGTACACTCATCGGCTATTGGTTACAGTGGCACAGGATGGCGGTGGGAGAATTCTTCCAATTGCATATGCAATAACACTGGGGGAGTCGTCTGATGACTGGGATTTCTTTCTCTCTAGGTTAAGGATGCATGTGTGCCCCCAACCTGATATCTGTGTTATTTCAGATCGGAGTGCCGGGATACTAGCTGCATTTGATCGGGAGGGAAGCTTGTGGCAGCGTACACACCATAGATATTGCCTGAGACACGTTGCTTCAAACTACTACAGGCAATATCCGTCTAAGACGGAACGACGACAAGTGACCAACATGGGTATTTACTGTATAACTGTATTATTTCGTTTGTCAAATTGAATATTGCAAGAAGCGGTATAAAATATTCGCTATGTTCTTATATTGGTAGGGTATGAAATGAATAAAGATCGTTTTCATGAGATGTTGGCAATCTTGTGATCCCAAAACATAGAAGGGGCAGACTACCTTTGCAACATACGTTTCGAACAGTGGGCAGAAGCATACGACGGAGGCCTACGATATGGCCATATGACGTCGAACCTGGCAGAATGCATAAATTCTGTTCTTAAAGGAACGTGCCATCTACCGATAACAACGGTTGTGCGAGAGACATATTTCCGTTTGGCGGCGCTATTTCCAAAGCGAGCAGTAACTTATGCAGGCCAGATGCAGGGTGGGCATGTATGGTGCAGTAAGGTAGTTCAAGAAATTAACAAGGCGAAGGCGAGGGCAAACATCATGCACGCTGTATGTCCCGATCGAGACAATTTATGGTTTCGCGTGACGGAGTTCGACATACCGCACCAAGGTGTTGTTGGCGGGCAATATCGTGTACACTTGCGAAACAGGACTTGTGACTGTGGGAAGTTCGATGCACTTTGTTATCCATGTGCTCATGTTATTGCAGCCTGTCAGAAACTCCACCTGGATCCGCTTAGTTATGTGGACGAAGTGTACAAATTAGAAAACATGTACAACGTATGGAGACACGTTTTCCCACTGGTCCCAAATGAACGTAAGTGGCCGCCCGTATCTCTTGCTCCTTTTAAGCTGTTACCGGATAGAGAATTGCGTCGCAAGCCGAAGGGTCGACCTTGCTCCAGTAGAATACGGAACAATATGGATATCCGAGAAACAGGCAGTCAACAGAAATTGTGCGGATGATGTAGGAACCCAGGCCATACAAGTCGATCATGCCCTAATCGCAATAGTTGAATGTAATTATAGAAAAAGCTACCTTTTATTCAATTATAGAAAAAGCTACCTTTTATTCAATTAATAATTGATAATTGTATCAATTGTTAGTAAAATTATCAAATTACTACAATTTCTTAAATGTTAGTACCAGTCAAAACAGTTTACGAAATCCAACATTATGTAAAACTACAATTTCTTGAATGGTTAGTAAGATTATCAAATCCGCTGTTGTATGTTAGGGTTAGGGTTTATTAGCTTAGGGTTAGGGTTTTACATTAAGTTAGGTTACAGTTTAGGGTTAAGTTAGGTTAGGGTTTTAAATTAAGTTAGGTTTTTAATTTTAATTAAATTAGGTTAGGTTAGGGTTTTTAATTAAATTAGGTTAGGTTAAGTTTTTAATTCAATTAAGTTAGGGTTTTAGGGTTTTTAATTAAATTAGGTTAGGTTAGGGTTTTTAATTAAATTAGGTTAGGGTTTTAGGGTTTTTAATTAAATTAAGTTAGGTTAGGGTTTTTAATTAAATTAAGTTAGGGTTTTAGGGTTTTTAATTAAATTAAGTTAGGGTTTTAGGGTTTAAGGTTCAATTAGGTTAGGGTTTTTAATTAAATTAGGTTAGGTTAGGGTTTTTAATTAAATTAGGTTAGGTTAGGGTTTTTAATTAAATTAGGTTAGGTTAGGAATTTAAATTAAATTAGGTTAGGGTTTTAGGGTTTTTAATTAAATTAAGTTAGGTTAGGGTTTTTAATTAAATTAAGTTAGGGTTTTAGGGTTTTTAATTAAATTAAGTTATGGTTTTAGGGTTTAGGGTTTAGGGTTTAGGGTTCAATTAGGTTAGGGTTTTTAATTCAATTAGGTTAGAGTTTTTAATTCAATTAGATTAGGTTAGGGTTTTTAATTAAATTAGGTTAGGTTAGGGTTTATAATTAAATTAAGTTAGGTTAGGGTTTTTAATTCAATTGGGTTAGGTTAGGGTTTTTAATTAAATTAGGTTAGGTTAGGCTTTTTAATTAAATTAGGTTAGGTTAGGGTTTATAATTAAATTAAGTTAGGTTAGGGTTTTTAATTCAATTAGGTTAGGTTAGGGTTTTTAATTAAATTAGGTTAGGTTAGGGTTTTTAATTCAATTAAGTTAGGGTTTTAGGGTTTTTAATTAAATTAAGTTAGGTTAGGGTTTTTAATTAATTAAGTTAGGGTTTTAGGGTTTTTAATTCAATTAAGTTAGGTTAGGGTTTTTAATTCAATTAGGTTAGGTTAGGGTTTTTAATCAAATAATGTCAAACAAACTCGGAAAAATTTCTATGTGTATTACATCGTCATTAACTTCTATTTCATTACATGGGTAATGATACATGTTAATACGGTAGTCAATGTCTATGACCGGGGGATTCGGTTCCACATGGCGACCGTCGACGGTTACGCGCTGGATTCCTCCTTCCTCTAGCTTCCGGCGGCGGTTGTTCTTCCCTCGGGTGGTGATTGTTGTTCTTTCGGTTCGGCATCCGCTTGTCGGACTTGGGACGATGATCCACCTTCAAAGAATAGTGAATGTGGAGGTGTTTGCATCATGAACGGCGACAGAGTTTGAAAGCCATGCGTTGCTGGCGATTGGTAAAAATGAGAGCTCCCCGACGGCCCCCCTTGCGACCCCTCCTGCGGCGATGGCCTAGTTATCGGTGGTCCGCTCGGCATTACAGGAAATGGAGCTGATCCGGGCATTTGGCTACAACCTGCCACAGGATTCGGAAAAGGATACATGTACGGGTTAGGGTACATATAAGGGCTAAGAAACATACCTGGCATCATAGGGAAAGGCGATTGCGTGGGTATCATCTATTGAATTGCTGCATCAGGTGCCTGCGTCGATTCTCTCGTTGGGGACGGTGCTTCCATGGCTGCTGATGATGAGCCGGCTGACTGTCTGGGCCTCGTTGATGGGCTGCCCTTGTACTCTTGTCCCCTTGGATTTAGAGGCCTGCGCCTTTCCCTTCCGACACGTATTTGCCGCCGCCTCTCCTCTGGCGTAAGTAAATACAGCTTCCCATGGATCCTAAACCATGGCATGTATTCTGGAACGCACGCTAACTCGGGAACGATGATTTTTTCCCGAGTAGGTAGATACTCATGCCGATTTTCCCACATTTCCGTGTAGTCTGACCAGTATCTTGGCCAATCCGTACCTAATAGCTGAAGGTCGATTTTGTGGTGCTCGTCAAACACCTCAGGGTCCGCAGGGATCGGTTGTCTACATCCAAACTGTCGTAGGACTCTGTCTGTCTGGTGGGGCTCCACAGTTGCGTAGTTGATCAACACCACTTTCATGTGCCAAGAGTTAGGGTTTTGTAAAAACTCTTCTGGGATTACTGTCCGGATTGCCGGATCCTCGTATGGTGTCCATTGAAACTACATGAACATGATAGAAATATTACTTATATACATAATACTAAATATAGGGACTAGTATAGGGACTAGTGCAAGAATTTATCCTTTTTTAATAATTATTCACGGAAGGTCATATTTTGACTTAAATATAACATATTTTAATATTATTTAATTAATTCAGTGTTCTCAAAATTTATTTCTCGAAAAACATATTTTTGGAGAATACTTGACATGTGAGGTTGTGAAGTTCATGGTTATTTCAAATTAATAGAAAAAGTACTAAAATTAATAGCATCTATATCCAAAATTAATTAAAATTAATCATAAAAAATATCCATGATGCACATCATCAACGATTCAATATAAACTCTATATCTGTTAATCTTTTTTTATGTTAATTATTTTTTTAATTTTTCCAATGAGTGAATATTCATATATTCAATACTAGTAGAAATCAAGGATCCCAAATAAGTTATATGAAAGTAAGTAAAAAGAAAAAAGATAAAGGCAAACCATACATTAGGCAAACTAAAAAGAAAATGCAAAAACAAAGAACACACTTTCAAAGGCAAGGATCCAAATCTCAACCCTTTTAGGCAATAGGGATTTGCCTAGACTCACACTTAGTGAGGTTTGCCCCTCATCGTCTTCGGACACGTAAGGAACCACATTAAGTTACAATCTTCTTTAAGTTTTTCCAAATGATGTCATAACCCACCAATTACGGTTTTATACAATATGGTCTTCTTTCAGCGCCATGGCCATGGACTTGTCCTTTCAGAGATTTGTGTTTTTAGTCCAATGGACCCCTTCGATGTCTCCGGAGATAGACACAGACTCTCCGTACGTAGACCCATCTACTCACTCAATTTGTCACGCCAATTTGACGAGTTAGAAGTGTAACAGCCTGATGTTCAGTGGTGTCGAAAATAGTGCTTCGAGACCACCAAATTCGACAAGTAAGCTCGTAAATTTTATTATTTAGTATTTACGAGTCAAATGTGGTTTTAGGAAGATTTTTGAATTACTAGTTTGTGTTTGATAAGTATTCATTAGGTTAAGTGGTTTAGAAAATGAGGTATTGAGACCTCGATTCTATAAACCGAGTCGTAAATATTTTTATAATTATTTACGGACTATCATTAAGGTAGTATTAAAGTTTTGTTAGAAAATTTTCTACCTTTTCAGATAACTCTACAGACTGGGACACGGATTTGACATGCGAAGGGTCTCAGCTTATGCTCACATTTAATATTATTAGTACCATTCACTACACCAAAACAGGCTTTTAGCGGTGTTTTAAGCGGCGTTTGGACAAAAAACGCCACTAAAAATCAAGCATTAGCGGCGTTTTTAGAAAAGCGCCGCTAAAGGTCGAGCATTAGCGAAAAGCGCCGCTAAAAATAAGCATTAGTGGCGTTTGTTGAAAAGCGTCGCAAAAAGCCTAAGCCCAACGACACCATTTTTTGAGTTTTTGGGGCCTTTAGCTACGTTTTTGAAGAAGCGCCGCTAATGCTCGGGCCTTTAGCGGCGTTTTTGAAGAAGCGCCGCTAATGCTTGGGCCTTTAGCGGTGCTTTTTAAAAAACGCCGCTAATGCTCGGGCCTTTAGCGGCGTTTTTGAAGAAGCGCCACTAATGCTCAGACCTTTAGCGGCATTTTTGAAGAAGCACCGCTAATGCTCGGGCCTTTAGCGGCGTTTTTGAAGAAGCGCCGCTAATGCTCAGACCTTTAGCGGCATTTTTGAAGAAGCGCCGCTAATGCTCAGACCTTTAGCGGCGTTTTTGAAGAAGCGCCGCTAGTGCTCGGGCCTTTAGCAGCGTTTTTTAAAAAGCACCGCTAATGCCCGTTTTTGATATATTCTCAATTATCGCATTCTTTGATATATTCTCAAGTAATGTTTCAATTATATTTTTTTATTATAAGTTGAAAAAATTGATATTTTGTTGTATTTATTAAATATTGGTCAAATTTACATTTAAATTATAACAAATAATATTGTTTAATACAAAATGTTTTTATTAAAGAGAATTCCTAATTCCTAATTCCTAACTCCTAACTATTTATTATTATTTTTCAATCACAGTTTATTTAAACTACTTTACTAGAAAAATATATTAAATTATGAGTAAAATAAAATATCATAAAACTTAAATTGTAAAAGATACGATAGTATTAAATTTAAAATATTTAATTAATTATCATTATAGTTTAGGGTTTAATATATATGGTTTAGGGTATATGGTTAATTTAAGATTTAAGGCCAGTTTAGGAGTTACAATTTTAAGGTTTATAGATTATGGAATTAGGGATTAGGGATTAGGGATTCTGGTTTAAGGGTTGTAATTTAGGGGTTAGGGGTTAGAGATTAAGAGTTAGTGTTTTAAGGTTTATGAATTCAGTGTCAGGTTAGAGTTTAGGGTTTAGATTAATTGTGTGTTCTAATTTATATTGAATAAGGTGTAGGGGTTAGGGGTTAGGGATTTGGGTTAGGGTTTAGGATTTATGGTCTAGATTAATTAGTGTTTTTTAATTTATATATTAAATAAGATTTAGGGGTTAGTAGTTAGGGGTTAGGGGTTAGGGGTTAGGGGTTAGAGGTTAGAGGTCAAGAGTTAGTGATTTAGGGTTTAAAGATTTGAGGTCGGGTTAGGGTTTAAGGTTTAGATTAATTAGTATTTTTTAATTCCTATATTAATTAAGTTTTTATATAATTGTAAAAGAGGGGTTAGGGGTTTATGTTTTATGATTCAGGGTTTAAGAGATAGGGATTAAGGGTTTAGATTAATTGGTGTTTTTAATTTATATATTAAATAATTTCTTATATAATTGTAAAAGAGATAATATTAATTTTAATATATTAAAATTATGATTACAGTTTAAATTATATAAGAGATAATAGATCAATTTTATACATATTAAATGGTTTAGGATTTAAGGTTTACTTTAGATTTGTTAAATGATAAAATTTTATACAATTAATTAATGTTTTTATATTTAAAAATATTTAATCTAAATTTAGATTAAATGGTTTAAATCATTTGATATATTTAAATATTAGATTTTAAAAAAATTGATAAATAAATAAATTAATATAACAAATTAATGTAATATATTGACAATAAAAGAGATAATATGAATTTTAATTTATTAAAATTATCATTAATATAGTTTTTTAAAGTTTTTTTTTTCATATTTTAAAATTTTTTGTTTTTGTTTTCTTACATAAAAAATTATATAAAAATTTTAAAATTTATCTAATTCTTTTAAATATTACTTAAATTTTCAAAATTTATTTATTTAAATTTGATATGAATTATATAATAATTAAATATAAAATTGTAAGAAAAAGTCAATCATTAATGGCGTTTATGAGAAAAACGCCGCAAAAGGTAAGCAAATACGCATTGAATTTTTTAAAACGTAAAGTTTCACAGTAGAAATTTAATTTTATTTTTAGTGACGTTTTTTTATAAAAACGCCACAAAATTCATTTTACTTAAAAAAAATTCGCACTGCTTTTTTCCCAAATTTCCCCCTTAAAAACCCAAAAACGAAAAAACCCCAAATTTCCCCCCAAATTTTTTCTTAGTTCTCTCATCCAAAAGCACAAATTTTGAAGACCAAATGGCAACAATTTCAGCATTTTCAACTCCTTTTCATTTAATCTCCAAAACCCATTTTAAATCTCCCAAAAACCTCTTCTTTTATCCAAATTCTATCCATTTTCAGACCAAAGTTTCCACCTTTTCTTCCAACAACTTGACCTTATCCTTCAAAAACAGCAAAACTCTTTATGGTACTTGGAAACTCAAGTCTACAGAAGAAGAAGAAACAACTGTTGTTGAACAAGAACGAGAAGAAACAACTGTCGCCGAACAAGAGTATGTTTCCCCCCAATTTCCCCAAATTGACAGTCCTTTTAATTTTCCCAAACCATTTCTCCCCCTACCCCGATTCCCTTTATTTTTTAATTTGCAACAATATGGGAAGTCATCCAAGCTATCACTCAATGCTTTTGAATTTGTTTTTTTTAGGGAAAAAGTTCAATGCTTTTTCAATATTTTCATAACTTTAAAACCCGCCAAAAGAAAATCTTGCCATAGCTGTAAGTTTAACCTCGTATCATTTCGCTCTGGAACATGCGTATCTCCGCCACGATTAACTCATTCAAGTCCTCCAATATCATCTCATGGAAAACGGTACCTTCCCTCACTCCCAAAACATCCTAACCTGATCTCCATTTCCGTTAACTTCTACTGTGATCCCAGACCGGTAAGCTTCAACAAACCCTAGTGGGATGCATCGAACTGTCGGGAAAAACACTTCAGTCGGGGAAGGTTTCGAAGGTAAAGATATGGCCGGGATTCACCGGCCAAGGAAGGTACTTTGAGTTTCACTCAAATTTGATTCCTGCATCCATCGATTTTGTTCGAGAATTGCTATTGTGTACCTCTCTTTGCAAAGACGGATACAAGATTCGGACCGTCGAGCATTTGCTTTCGGCTTTGGAAGCTAAAGGCATTGACAATTGTAGAATTCAGATTCAAAGTCTCGATTCTGAGGATACTGAGGTCGAGGTTAGTGCCATAATTTTTGTTTGGATATCAAAATTGATTTTTAATTTGCTTAAAATTGTAAGTTTTGTTATTCATTTGGTTGTTACTTTTGTCACATTCTTTCCTTTTTGCAAGAAAAGCGACTTTTCCTGTAAGGTATTGTTGGATAATAAAATGCATGATTTTACATTTTACATGGAACAAATATATATTCAATTGTTCGTTCACTTCAAGACAACTTTGGAGCAAGCAAAAAGCATGAAGCTGCAATCTAACAGCCGGAAGGAACCTTTGAAGGCCATATTGTAGGATATGCGTTCTGGATTGAGGGATGAGCGAGGAGATTTAAACATATTCAATGAATTTGTAGAGAGAACTGTTTAATGTAACATATAATGTACAAACACTGTAATAATTTAGCTGAGTCTCTTTTTTCATACAATTTTATAGATGGTGATGATTGGAATTTTAACTAACACAGGTTCCTATTTTTGATGGGTCTGCAAATGCTTGGGTAGAGGCAATAGAACAAGTTGGCAGAAAAGAGGCCTTGGATCGGTGTGGCAACAATGTTGAGAAATTGGCACCATATTTGAGTGAACCATTTTATGTTTCGAGAAATGATTCTTTTATGGTTGCCTTCCCTGCTTCAAAGGTTCACATATCTTGTGGAATTGACTTTCCAAAGGTAAGTTCTTTTGTTCTCTGGTATGCTAATTGTTAACCACATTGAATTCAAATGGTAATTGTCTCGTTAGTCTTGCTTTACCTTTTCTTCTCTTTTTCAGGGGAAATAGGAAAACAGTTTAAGAGGTTATCCTTTTTAACTTTTAATCAGCTTGGATGTGGGTAATGTGCAACTTTTTAATCACTTGGTTATAAAGACATCACAAGAGATCAGTTTTGTGCATAATCTATTTTTTTTTACACTTTTAGCTCAGTCGAAATGTTTCTAATATTTGCTTGAAGTTGCTGTGTATTCTAGGGGCTTTGGGATGTAGAAAACGACAATGATGGCCAATAAGAAGGCTGCATTTTACGGGTTATATCCCAGTTTTAGCCATTCTATCTAAAATGTTCTTTGCAGGTAAGTCTTTTTGGTGTTCTTAATAGATGTTTAGTAGTTAACTGTTGAGTAACTTTGGTTCTTTGTTGATGTACCATGATTTAGGATAATCACTTAGTTTAGATGCTTTATAAATGTTAATCCTATTGTAATTTGTCCATTGCATTTCAATAAATTTAGGTTGGTAATTTTCTTGAGCCAGATCTTTTGAAATTCATTGTGGAAATGCTTAATGATACTGTTTAGTTAATCATTTTTTTTTCATTTGAGGTTTTTATTGCATTTATGCCTATATACATGTAGCTTCTGTCCCAATTAAAACATTGTTTGGTTTTTAATTACAAGCTTTTCCATGCATATTGACTGAGAATGTATGTATGCCTATATACATGCATATTGTGGAAATGTTCTTCTTTATCATTCTTGTTTTGGGTTTTCATTTTTTTTCTAAATGACTGACAGCTTCGATGCACCATTTTTTGAACTATTTATTGCATCGATTGGGTTTAATGTAGAGGTTGTACAATACAACAACATCAAGTTTCAAGTATGGGATTTAGGTAAGTTAACGTTAATAAATCTGAAATAGCAGCTGATATAGTTTATACAAATGGAGTTTAATTTAATTTATCGAATCATTGAAATTTGTCTTAATCCTTTTACTTAAAATTGAATCATTTAATTGGTTTAATTTATTTAACACGTTAACTGTTGTGGTGTGTCTTCTAACTAATGGAGATGCAACCTCTTAAGTTACTTTGCTTCCTCTATTTATTTAATTCTGATATGCGGATATCTTGTGGGTTTTTCTGGCTGCTATTTAGCTGGACATACATACAATCAGTATATGTCCAGCTGCTCTTTAGCTGGTTACATAATTTTTCTATTCAGTATATGTCATATTCATGTTAGGACCTGTTTTGATGTTTATTTTATAGAAGTAGGCGACTGTTTAAAGGTAAAATTTTAATTTACCCCTGTTCAAGAAAATTATGTTAGCTAAAACAACAAACTCGTTGATTTTCTGACTTGCTTAATATAGATTAGTTTTTTCATGTTTGGAAACTTTTGATGCTCTTGGTATTATGTCCTGCAGTCATTGACAAAAATTTGGTTCTCATTCTTCACTTAACAAGTCCAGTGGCACATACATATGTAAACTAGGAAATTGAAACAAGAAAGAAACGCAAAGCCAAAGCACATTGATACTCTTGAATGATAGTTATAAATGAATAATATGCCTGACTTGGCATTTATAAAACTCACATGCTTGAAGGATAGAACAGAAATTGTTGTTAGAATTGGATTGTCAGCTTTAAGTGTCTATGACGTGTTTGATATTGGTTTCATTGGAAGAATTCATTGGTTTCATTGGTTTCTCTGCTGATATCAATTTAATTTGTAAAAGCTTCCTGAAAATTAAGCATGTGCTTTGCTGAAGGAATTTGTATTTTTAAAATTTCATAATTCTATTTTGTAAACCATGGTAATAAACTTTAAGGTTCATGGATATAGATATATATATATAGAGAGAGAAGTGCAATAGGGACTGTAATTCTTTCTTAATTATTAGCTACTATTTGAGACCATCCAAGGTTAAGCTTATTCCATGTTTCTTATCTTGTGCATTGTTTTTTGTGTTTTTTTCATTGAGGGTTTCATAGGGTCTTTAGTAGTTTTTCTCTTCTTCATGTTTGATTATTTATCATCAACCGAATTGACAAAAATGCAAAGAAAAAGAAGCATGTATTTTGTATATTTAACTTATTCACCCTCTTTCATGTGCTTCATATAACATTTATGTTATTCATATTTAAAATCACTGAAGGACATGTTCGGTCTCTTTTTTTAAAATTAAAAAAATCACTTCTCTTAACATCCGTGTATTATGTTCTTTGCAGAAATTCATATGTTGGAAATCTTTCTCTTTTCTATGAAATAGAGGAGAAGCTTAAGAAGGTGACTATGCTCAGTTTTCTTTTTCCTTTTACTTGATTCCTCTAAACAAGACCGAGTTTTGCTCCAGCATCTTTTTCACTAAGATGTCCTTGTCATTATTTACATTTTGAACAAACATACTGTTAAAGATCATAACATGATTTATCCATCATAGAGCTGCTTGGTAGTAAGTTGATGAAATTTTTTATTCTGCATGCTACAATACTTGCATATTCTTTGATTAATAACTAACAAGAACGTGCATCTGAGGAAGAAATAAAATAACAGGTTTGTATGTTAAATTTGTGTCCATTTTATTTTAATTTCTTAATTTTCATCAGCTTTAGATCATGTCAATTTATATTTTTTTTATGCAAGCAAGGCTGAAGTTATATATTAGTATTCAGAAGGAAAGTTTAATGGTGTTTTCCTTTCAATTTTGTATTGGCATCAGCTAAACGTGGTCATATTAAGTTTTCAACATTCAGGAAAATTTTACGTGCAACTGGGACTTAGGAAGCTTGCAATACTGGCTGAATCTTTCATGTTTAAACTGGCTTTTTTATGGATCTAATTGTCAGACAATTGGGTGCAGGGTCACAACGTTGTACTTATATCAAACCATCATACTGAAGCTGACCCAATCATCATCTCATTGTTGCTTGAGAAAGCAAATCCGCATATTGCTGAGAACATGGTGATTCTCTCTTGAATTAATTTCTCATTCTGAGCCAGCTGTAGTAGCCTTCATCTATGCCCTTGAGGCCTTGACTGTACTTGGGTTCTGTGGTTGCAATAGCTGCCGGGATGGTACATAGCATGGCTATTACTGAAGACGGAGCATTATTTTATTGGGTTTCCTCAGATCCTCATCTTAGATGCCAACAGGTTCTATTCCATTGTCTTTGTTGATTTTAACTTCCCCTGGAGTGAAGCTTTTATTTACTTCATTTGGATGAATTTGTACAGCTATATTCCCTTTGTGAGAAAACAATCGTAAGCATTTCTGCTGGTAAGTACTGGGCTGCTACTGCTACTGCTACATGTGGGATGGCAAGAAAAGTATGGAAAAACCATATTTTGCAACTCGGTTACACATAGTTAAGGGAAAAAACATCCCTTAAAGAGTTGATTTTGAGAGTTGGTCATGAGAGAATGTAACTTGTAAACAATTTTCTAATATAGAATGTAACTTGTAAACAGAACTTATGTAATTTTAATGTAATTCTAATATAGAATGTAAACAATTTTCTTATGTAATTCTAATATAGAATGTAACTTGTTTTAATTTTCTTAATTTAAATTCATTAATTTTTATATTTAGCTTTAAAGTTAAAATTTTAATAGAAATTTTAATTTAATATTTTTTATCCTTAAAAGTATATAGTTTAAAATTTAAATTTTAAAAATAAAACATAATATAATATTTATGATAGAAATATATATTATTTAAATAAAATATTTTTTTATGTTTTTAGCTGCGTTTGTGGTAAAAGCGCCGCTAAAGGTCTTGGTCTTTAGCGGCGTTTGTGGGAAAAGCGCCGCTAAAGGTCTTGGTCTTTAGCGGCGTTTGTGGGAAAAGCGTCGCTAAAGGTCCTGGTCTTTAGCGGCGTTTGTGGTAAAAGCGCCGCTAAAGGTCTTGGTCTTTAGCGGTGTTTGTGGGAAAAGCGCCGCTAAAGTTAGCGACGCGTCCATTAGCGGCGTTTTTTTTGACGCTTCTAAAAGCGCCGCTAAAGATCTAAAAAAGTGCCACTAAAAGCCTGTTTTGGTGTAGTGATTATTGTTGTTGTTGTTGTTGTTGTTTCCGTTTTATTTTATTAAGAATCGTGGTATGGGATAAGATTTCTAATTCAAACATTTAGGATGCATGACATTATTTATAATGAAAAGGGAATTTAAGTATATATTTATTCTATATAGTTAAGGATGTAAGAATTTACTTATTATTATGTGATAAAAAAAGGTTTTAATTTTTTTTAAAGAGATTTACAAATTATTGTTTAAACTCCGCTGCTATAATGATGATAGATTAAATTTTTTTTTAAAAACGGAGATATTCACTTGCATAAAATAGGTGTTCAAATGAAAATTATTTTTGATAAAGACCAAGCCACCTTGATGGCTAATGTGATCTTCCCGAACTGAGCCACAATTTAGTTCTTCAACAGCCTGACGAGTTAGAAGAACCCGACTCAAATCAACGACCTCAGCTGCGCTGGTTGCGTAACTTGATTGTTAATTCCCTTGACGGATCCAACTACTCACTCAATTTTTCATGTCAATTTGTTATTCGATGAGATGAATACAAAAATTACAGATCATATTGATTCACTAGCAGTATGACAACCAACATTGAATCAAAGAGTGCCCTTTTTGATTTGATGCTAAAATTACATTATGAGATGGCCGAATCTACCTCCTAAAGTGGAGAGTTAACGAATACCAAAGTAGAGAGTGTAATTACAATTTCAAATTTAATAGTTCTAACGTTGAATTAATTTTTAGCCTAATTTAGCTATGCATAATAAAAATAAAAATAATAATAAGAATAATAACTTTTATTGAAAATAAAAAAGATAAAAAAAAACAATGGTGGAGAATTCCCCAACAAAGCAATGAAAATGCAAAAAATAAAAATTCCCTATCCCTTAATTGCATATTACAGAAAAGGTTTCACTCTTAATTGAATGCTTCAAATATAAATCCTAAATATTTATCTAATAAAAAAATTTAATCTGAATTAAACTCTTAAATAAATATCTTTACAAATAAATAATAAAAATAACTATTAAAACAAAATAATCCCAAATCTAATAAATTTAGAATGTCGTTTTTTTATGAAAATTTTTCTGCCAATTTTGATTCCATGTCAAATTGTCAAAGTAATTCACCTTTCAACTTGCATTCCAATATTAGAGACATGTGTTGCACCTAAATAGAAAAAAAATACCAAAACTAATAGTATCCATATTCAAAATTAATTTGAATTAATCGTAAAAATGTCAATTAAGCACATTATCAACTATTGAATACAAACTTTATATCTCTGAATCCCTATTTATGTTAATTATTATTTTTTATTTTGTCATATTCAACACACACAAAAAAAAAGAACAACTTTCTTCCCACTCACTACAAATAATTTGTCATGTAGCTACGTCTATTTTTACTAGCGGTCAAATTTTGTTAGTTTAAGTGCATCTATATCGACGGGTTACTACATTTGACAACATATGGTGAACCTATATTGGTACATTTTGTTATCGCCTATATAATAAAATAATTTTTGACATAAGAGCTTGTCCATTTATATGTTAATATTACCTACAATGTAACAAAATAAAAGAAAGGTATATTTGAACAAATTAATATAAGTAGTGGAATAAAAATATAAGGTTTGAAAATAATTTAGCTGAGCTAACATATGCATGTGGAATGTGTGTGGCTTAGCATTGTCGGCAAGAAAGGCGAATTGAGATTTCTAATTCAAACATTTAAGATACATGATATTATTCATAATTAAAAGAGGATTTAAGTATATATTTATTTGATATAGTTAAGGATGTTAGAAGGTACTTATTATTATGTGATAAAAATAGGTTGATTTTTTATTAAAACAATATATTTACAAATTATTGTTTAAACTCTGCTGCTATAATGATGATACATTAAATTGAAAAAAAATGAGAAGTTCACTTGCATAAAATAGCTTTTAAAATGAAAATTATTTTTGTTAAAGACCGAGCCACCTCAATGGCTAATGCGATCTTCTCGATTCGGGTCTAACGTCTAGGCCAGGTCGGAGAGGTTAGATTTAATGGTATCAGAGTCAGGCTCACAAAACTCAGACTGTGGAAATTGGGTACATCTACATACATAATATTGAGAAGGATATTTTGAAAAAAAAAACCATGCCACAAGAATCTTTTAAAAATTGACTCTTTTCAGGAAAATACTTTTGAGACTCAGGTGTCGGTTCTATCGTAGTAGAGATCTAGATTATGCAATTAGGTCTTGGATTAGGACAGAATAATGAGATATATGAATAAATGAATTTATAAATGTGATTAATCTTGATCAATTGGTTGAACCATGAATGACTTTACGTATAGGTATCCAATTGAAGGATTCGTATGCCCTAAATGTTTGACATATTGAATGCTTAATTGATACATGAATGCTATTGAATTGCAAAGAGATAGAATATTGGATATTACAATGTTTGAACACTTCTGAATTGATTGTGTTGCTTTGCATGGGATGAGATGTTATGATCGAAGGGAGTATATGATAGTATAACCGCATTTAATTTTGTACTGTGTATCCACATCAAAAGTAGATTTCAACTGCGTCTATTTTACTGTGCTCTCACGGCCTCTCTGAGAGCTCTTATCTGCGAGATGGTCATGTAGTTATTGGCAGCTTTTAGCTGCAATTATTCGAATCCAAAAGTGATATTAAGCCCACAAATCGGTGTGATGTTGAGTTCTGGGGAACCTCTATTATAGAGTGTAGCGGTGGGGTAGGATTACCGAATGTTAAACAAATTATTAAAACGAATGTTGCAAGGCATATTGTGCATACTTAATAAAAAGTACATGATGAAACAATTGAAAGATTCAATGTGCATATAACTGTTATGAACAATATGTTAATTCTCTAATTGAAATCGTTTGATTGAGTATGATTGATAGTGTTAAATGTTAATGCTTGCTTGTCAAGGTAGCAAACCCAAACTACCATGTTGAATTGATTGATATGTGGAACTGTTTGTTATTATTGATGGTCATAATTGAATGTTTGGATTAGTTTATTGTAAAGGGACTCACACTGAGTTTTCATAGCTCACTCCCCATTATTTTCCATCTTTTCAGATAACCCTATAGATTAGGACGCAAATTTGACATGTGGAGGGTCTCAACTTATTCTCACCATTAATATTATTAGTACCATTATTATTATTATTATTATTATTATTATTATTATTCCTGTTTTATTTTTTTAAGAACCGTGGTATGGGATAAGATTTCTAAATCAAACATTTAGGTTGCATGACATTATTCATAATGAAAAGGGCATTTAAGTAGATATTTATTTGATACAGTTAAGGATGTAAGAAGGTACTTATTATTATGTGATAAAAATAGGTTGATTTTATTTTTATTTTTAAAAAGAGATTTACAAATTATGTTTAAACTCCATTGCTATAATGATGATTGATTAAATTGAAAAAAAGAAGAGATATTCATTAGCAAAAAATATGTTTTAAAACAAAAATTATTTTTTATAAAGACCGAGCCACCTCGATGACTAATGTGATCTTTCTGAATCGGGTCTAACGTCTAGGCTAACTCGAGGAAGATACAAATCATAAGTATTTATCTAATATATTGAAATGTGAACTTCATGGAAATATATTGAAATGCTAATATGAAAATGAAAGTCACAAATAAGGATATGAAAAGAGTCCCATTTGAACCTTGTGAATACTTAGGAAACAAATGACATGTCGTTAGGAATTATACGGTTTCGAGTGCTGGTCCTGAATGTCTTATTGATGGATGAGGTCTTGTATTTGTTGCAGGTCCTCCATAGCTCATGTGAGCAGCATTGTGTAGCCAACATCCTGACCCACAGCTCGTGTGAGCAGGCCCATTTCACAGCTCGTGTGAACACTGTTGGAAAGGTTATGGTTACAGTTACATGAAAATACACACTATGTGTGAGCATTTCCCGGGTATCCGATGTTATTCTATTTGGTTTAACGAGTAAATAAAGCTTAAATGGGTATATAAATATATAAAATGATTCATGATTTTGGATAATGAAATGGATTAAAATGATATGTGTAATTAAAATGAAATGATGGTTTATTATACATGTATAAGGGATGAAATATGAAATGGAAATATTTTCATGTTTTATATCATGTTTTGGTTGGATTTATATGTGTATTACTTCATGAACTAACCATATGAGGTGTTGTTTATAGGAAAGCAAATTTGGACTATGACTAAGGTAAATCATGCTTGATTGCTTAATTTAATGCATTTGGTAAGTTTGAGTTTCCTTTATACGAACTTACTAAGCATTAGTTGCTTATACAGTTGTTTTAATTGTTTTGTAGATCATCGAAAATCTCAAATGGTTGGAATTAATGTTGGGGTACGATCACACTATCCATCGATCCACTTTGATAACCTATGAAATATATTGAAATGGTTATAAATGGCATGTATAGGGTTGTATGTTAATTTGATATGTTTCGAGCCTATGCTTAACCTACTTGCGTATATATGTGTTTTGAAATTAGTTGATATATGCTTGTGTTGATAGGTGAATTTAATCTTCTATGTGTGTTTTGTGAATAAGTATGGCTAGGTGGTATAAACTGAGAATGAAGTAACTAAATAGAGAGAGAGAGAGAGTGTGTGTGTGATATGTGTTATGACATGTATAGGAATTGTTGCTAATTTTGTAATATGGTAATGTTTTTGAGTTGTACCAAACCTTGATATGCATAATGCCTTTTGTCTTTGGTTTGTATATGACTAAACACTTTTGAATATGGTCATGTTGGTTATGCCTAGTTAAATTGATAAATTATGATGGTATAGATTTAAAAGAAGTGATCTTTTGTATCCATGTTGTATGGTTAGGTTGTGGTATTGTAATCTTATTTACGAATGGCTTTTGTATATGAAATGTGGTGCCTTTGAATGACAAATTGGTTAGAACATATAGGTTGCTTGAATTGGCATGTTTTGAATGTGTTAGGGTGTGTTTTAATCATATGAAAATGTGTGGGAAAGGTGTGTCTTGATGTGCAAGTATAAGATTTGAGATGACTTGTTTTAAGAGCTAAATTAGGAGCACATGGCCTAGGACATGGGCTGCCACACGGCCGCGTGCCATACACGGTCAGCCTACACGGCCTAAGCACCCAAAATGTAAAAAATAAAAATCCCCTCTCCCATAAAAGGGTTTCACTTTTAACTGAATGCTTCAAATATAAATCCTAAATATTTATTTAATAAAAAAGTAATCCCAATTAAACAAAATATTATTAGTACCATTATTATTATTGTTGTTTCCGTTTTATTTTATTAAGAACCGTGGTATTGAATAAGATTTTTAATTCAAACGTTTAGGTTGCATGACATTATTCATAATGAAAAGGGCATTTAAGTAGATATTTATTCGATACAGTTAAGGATGTGAAAAGGTACTTATTATTATGTGATAAAAATAGGTTGATTTTATTTTTTATTTTTAAAAAGAGATTTACAAGTTATTGTTTAAACTCTACTGCTATAATGATGATATATTAAATTGAAAAAAAGAAGAAGAGAAATTCACTAGCATAAAACATGTTTTAAAATGAAAATTATTTGTTTTCAAGACCGAGCCACCTCGATGGCTAATGTGATCTTCCCGAATCGGGTCTAACGTCTAGGCTGAGTCGGAGCGGTTACAAATCAGAAGTATTTATGTAATAATAAAAAAATAATACTAATTAAATTTTAAAATAAATATATTTACAAATAAATACAAATAAAAAATAACTATTAAAACGACATAATCCCAAAATCTAATAAATTTAGTATGATGTTCTTTTTTTTTTTTAATCGTTTTCACCAATTTTGCTTGCATGTCAAATAGTCCAAGTAATTCACCTTTCAACTTGCATTCCAATATTAGGGACATGTGTTGCACCTAAATAGAAAAAAAATACCAAAATTAATAGTATCTATATTCGAAATTAATTAGAATTCATCACAAAAAAAAGTAAATTAAGCACATTATCAACTATTGAATACAAACTCTATCTCTATGAATCCATATTTATGTTATTTTTCTAAATTTTTTCATATTTAATACAAAACAGAACAACTTTCTTCCCACTCGCTAGAAACATTTTTTATTTCAATACAAAGTGTCCAACCTTTTGCCCCAGCAAACCTTCACTCCTTCATTTCTCCTTCCTCAATCAGCACCTGCCAAACCACCAAACCCAACCCTTCCACATGCAATTAAAACTAACAAATAATTATTATTTATAAAGAGAGATATTCACTAGCACAAAACATGTTCTAAAATAAAAATTATTTTTTATAAAGATCGAGCCACCTCAATGACTAATGTGATCTTCCCGAATCGAGTCTAACGTCTAGGCTGAGTCGGGGAGGTTACAAACCATAAGTACTTATCTAATAAAAAAGTAATACTAATTAAATTTTTAAATAAATATCTTTACAATTAAATACGAATAAAAAATAATTACTAAAATGAAATAACCCTAAAATCTAATAAGTTTAGTACCCCAAAATTAATTAGAATTAATGACAAAAAAAGTCAATTAAAAACATGATCAACTATTGAATACAAACTCTATATCTGTGAATCCATATTTATGTTTTTTTTTCCAATTTTGTCATATTCAATACAAAAACAGAACAACTTTCTTCCAACTCACTACAAAAAAATTGTCATATAGCTACGTCTATTTTTACTAGCGGTCAAATTTCGTTAGTTTAAGTGCTACATTTGATAGCGTATGGTGAACCTATATAGGTACATTTTGTTATCGCTCGTATAAGAAAAAAATTTTGACATAAGAGCTCGTCCATTTATATGTTAATGTTACATGCAATGTAACAAAATAAAAGAAAGGTATATTTGAACAAATTAATGTAACAAAAATCCAAGTAATTCACCTTTCAACTTGCATTCCAATATTAGGGACATGTGTTGCACCTAAATAGAAAAAAATATCAAAATTAATAGTATCTATATCCGAAATTAATTAGAATTCATCACGACAAAGTAAATTAAACAAAGTAAATATTAGGGACATGTGTTACACCTTGATATGCATAATGCCTTTTGTCTTTGGTTTGTATATGACTAAACACTTTTGAATATGGTCATGTTGGTTATGCCTAGTTAAATTGATAAATTGTGATGGTATAGATTTAAAAGAAGTGATCTTTTGTATCCATGTTGTATGGTTTAGTTGTGGTATTGTAATCTTATTTACGAATGGCTTTTGTATATAAAATGTGGTGCCTTTGAATGACATATTGGTTAGAACATATAGGTTGTTTAAATTGGCATGTTTTGAATGTATTAGGGTGTGTTTTAATCATATGAAAATGTGTGGGAAAGGTGTGTCTTGATGTGCAAGTATAATATTTGAGATGACTTGTTTTATGAGCTAAATTAGGACACGACCATGTGTCCTAACTTTGAATGTCCACACGGCCTGGGCTATGCCATACGGCTGTGTGACCCTATTTTTAAAATTTTTAACTTTTTCCCAAAATTTTTTGATTTATTTTAAATTAGTCCTAGATTGTTCCTTAACTTTTTTTAGGGCCTCAAAGGCTCAATTTAAGACCCAAATGTGTATGCTGCTAGTTTGTAATGAATTTTTGGTAATTAATATTAAATGACATTTTAGATCTATTTTGAAGTTAATTGTTCTCATTTGTATAGTAATGCTCCGAAACCCAAATCCAGCAATGAAGACGGGTTAGGGGTGTTACAGAACTGATTGTTATTCTTGATGGTCATAATTGAATGTTTGGATTTGACATGCGGAGGGTCTCAACTTATTCTCACCTTTAATATTATTAGTACCATTGTTGTTGTTGTTGTTGTTGTTGTTGTTGTTGTTGTTGCTGTGTTGTTTCCGTTTTATTTTATTGATCATAAGTATAGATCATATTGATTCACTAACAGTATGATGTCTAACATTAAATCAAGGGCGTCATTCTCGATTTGATGCTAAACTGACGTTATGAGATGACCAAATCTACCTCCTAAATTGGAGAGTTAACGAAAACCAAAGTAAAGAGTGTAATTATGATTTCAAATTTAATAATTCTAACATTGAAATAATTTTTGGCCTAAAATTAGAATTGAAATTTAGCTATGCATAAGAAAAAATAACAATAAAAATAAGAAAATGAAACTTTTATTGAAAATTAAAAAAAAAACCAAGGGTGGAGAACTCCCAACCTAAACAGCCAAATTGTAAAAAATAAAAATCCCCTATCCCCTTAATTGACATATGCCAGAAAAGGGTTTCACTATTAATTGAAAGTTTCAAATATGAATCCTAAATATTTATTATATACAAAAATTTATTCCGAATTAAACTCTTAAATAAATAAATAAATAATAACTATTAAAACAAAATATTATTAGTACTATTATTATTATTATTTCCATTTTATTTTATTCAGAACCGTGGTGTGAGATAAGATTTCTAATTCAAACGTTTAGGTTGCATGACATTATTCATAATGAAAAGGACATTTAAGTAGATATTTATTGGATACAATTAAGGTTGTAAGAAGGTACTTATTATTATGTGATAAAAATAGGTTGATTTTATTTTTTATTTTTAAAAAGAGATTTACAAATTATTGTTTAAACTCTGCTGCTATAATGATGATAGATTAAATTGAAAAAAAAAGAGATATTCACTAGCATAAAATAGGTTTTAAAACAAAAATTAATTTTTATAAAGACCTAGCCGCCTCGATGACTAATGTGATCTTACCGAATCGAGTCTAAGGTCTAGGTTGGGTCGGGGAGCTTACAAATCATAAGTATCTATCTAATAAAAAAATAATACTAATTAAATTTTTAAATAAATATCTTCACAAAAAATAAAAATAAAAATAATTATTAAAACGAAAAAACCCCAAAATCTAATAAGTTTAGTATGCGGTTTTTTTTTATGAAACTCTTTCACCAATTTTGCTTCCATGTCAAATTGTCTAAGTAATTCACCTTTCAACTTGCATTCCAATTACACCTAAATAGAAAAAAAAATTAATAGTATACATGCCCCAAAATTAATTAGAATTAATCACAAAAAAGTCAATTAAAAACATGATCAACTATTGAATACAAACTCTATATATGTGAATTCATATTTATGTTTTTTTCCCCCCAATTTTGTCATATTCAGTACAAAAACAGAACAAATTTCTTCCCACTCACTACAAAAAAATTGTCATATAGCTACGTCTATTTTTACTAGCAGTCAAATTTCGTTAGTTTAAGTGCATCGATATCGACGGGTTGCTACATTTGACAGCATATGGTGAACCTATATAGATACATTTTGTTATCGCCCATATAAGAAAACAATTTTGACATAAGAGCTCATCCATTTATATGTCAATGTTACCTGCAATGTAACAAAATAAAAGAAAGGTATATTTGAACAAATTAATTTAAGTTGTGGGATATAAATGTAAGGTCTGAAAATTATTGATTTGAGGTAACATATGTGTGTGGCTTACCATTTCATGCAAGAAAAGCGAATTAATATTTAAACCTAAACACTTTTTTATGAAAGAAATAGTAGATTGAGAGAATGACAAAAGCAAGTTAAAGAAAAAGATTAGTTTTTTTAAATGAAAATGTTTCGGTCATTTGATAATTTTTTTCTTGAACTTGCCTTAGTCATTCTCTCTCCCAATACTGAACCTCCGATGTACATCCATACGATGTTGAGAAAATAAGTTAAGAAGAATAGCAGAGAAAAAGGGCAAAGACAAGTAAAAGAAAAACGTAATATGCTATGCCTAAGTTCTTAAAGAAGGGAAGGGACTAACTCCGCTGCTATAATGATGATAGATTAAATTTAAAAGAAAATGAGATATTCACTTGCATAAAATAGGTGTTCAAATGAAAATTATTTTTGATAAAGACTGAGCCACCTTGATGGCTAATGTGATCTTCCCGAACTGAGCCACAATTTAATTCTTCAACAGCCTGACGAGTTAGAAGAACCCGACTCAAATCAACGACCTCAGCTGCGCTAGTTGTGTAAACTTGATTGTTAATTCCCTTGACGGATCCAACTACTCACTCAATTTTTCATGTTAATTTGTTATTCGATGAGATGAATACAAAAATTACAGATCATATTAATTCACTAACAGTATGACGACCAACATTGAATCAAGGGGTGCCCTTTTTGATTTAATGCTAAAATGACATTATGAGATGGCTGAATCTACCTCCTAAAGTGGAGAGTTAACGAATACCAATGTAGAGAGTGTAATTACAATTTCAAATTTAATAGTTCTAACGTTGAATTAATTTTTAGCCTAATTTAGCTATGCATAATAAAAAATAACAATAAAAATAAAAAAACTTTTATTGAAAATAAAAAAAGATAAAAAAACAATAGTGGAGAATTCCCCAACAAAGCAATGAAATTGTAAAAAATAAAAATTCCCTATCCCTTAATTGCATATTACAGAAAAGGTTTCACTTTTAATTGAATGCTTCAAATATAAATCCTAAATATTTATCTAATAAAAAATTTAATCCTAATTAAACTCTTAAATAAATATCTTTACAAATAAATAATAAAAATAACTATTAAAACAAAATAATCCCAAATCTAATAAATTTAGAATGTTGTTTTTTTATGAAAATTTTTCTGCCAATTTTGCTTCCATGTCAAATTGTCTAAGTAATTCACCTTTCAACTTGCATTCCAATATTAGAGACATGTGTTGCACCTAAAGAGAAAAAAAATACCAAAACTAATAGTATCCATATTCAAAATTAATTAGAATTAATCGCAAAAATGTAAATTAAGCACATTATCAACTATTGAATACAAACTCTATATCTGTAAATCCCTATTTATGTTAATTATTATTTTTTATTTTGTCATATTCAACACACAAAAAAAAGAACAACTTTCTTCCCACTCACTACAAATAATTTGTCATGTAGCTACGTCTATTTTTACTAGCGGTCAAATTTTGTTAGTTTAAGTGCATCTATATCGACGGGTTACTACATTTGACAACATATGGTGAACCTATATTGGTACATTTTGTTATCGCCTATATAATAAAATAAATTTTGACATAAGAGCTTGTCCATTTATATGTTAATATTACCTACAATGTAACAAAATAAAAGAAAGGTATATTTGAACAAATTAATATAAGTAGTGGAATAAAAATATAAGGTTTGAAAATAATTTAGCTGAGCTAACATATGCATGTGGAATGTGTGTGGCTTACCATTGTCGGCAAGAAAGGTGAATTAAGATTTCTAATTCAAACATTTAAGATACATGATATTATTCATAATTAAAAGAGCAACATAATATGCTATGCCTAAGTTCTTAAAGAAGGGAAGGGACTAACTTTGAAATTTTTCTTTAACTTGTCTTTGCCTTTTTCTCCCATTTTCTCTCAAGAAGGAAATATAACAGGAAATTACAAACTTTTTTGTTCTTTTTTATTATTAATTGATGATTACATTGTTAGAAAAAAAATTAATGACTATTTTAGAATAGTCCCTGAACTTCTACAAATATTACAATTTAACCCAGGTAAGTTCGTATGGTTAAAATTTAATATCTTTATTAAATTGATGAATGGTACTATGTATTTAGTATATTCTTGAAAATGAAATTATTGTTAAGTTATAAATTTGAAGTGAATATTTGAGTTAAATGGAACACGAGATTTGAGTACAATCGTTGTGTGGTGCAAGAGAACAAAGGAGGAATTGACGAAAAATTACCCAAGTAAACCGAGGTTCAGCATTTGTTGGGAACTTTCGTGTTTACTTTCGGTTTAGCTCTCACGAGCTTCTGTTCAACTCATATGAGTTTCCGTTCAGCTCTTTTGAGCTTTTGTTTAACCCTTTTGGGTTTCCGTTCAGCTCTTATGAGCTTCTGTTCAACCCTCATGGGTTTCTATTTAGCACTTATGTGTTTCTGTTCAGCCTTCGGGCTTTTGAAAACGATGAACTCTTATCCGTAAGTTGCTCTTCGATTTGGTAAGATTTGGTAAGTGACTTATGTAATTGAAATTGAAAGACTTATTGTTTAAACTTGTTTATTAATTCTCTTGACGAATCCAACTACTCACTCAATTTGTCATGCCAATTTGTTTTTTAGTGAGATGAATAAGAAAATTATAGATCATATTGATTCACTAACAATATGACGTCCAACATTGAATCAAGGAGCGCCCTTCTTGATTTGATGCTAAAATGACGTTATGAGATGGCCGAATTTACCTCCTAAACTGGAGAGTTAACTAAAACCAAAGTAAAGAGTGTAATTATGATTTCAAATTTAATATTTCTAACATTGAAATAATTTTTTGCCTAAAATTAGAATTGAAATTTAGTTATGCATAATAAAAAAAACAATAAAAATAAGAAAAGAAAACTTTTATTGAAATTAAATAAATAAAAAAACCAAGGGTGGAGAATTCCCAACCTAAGCAACCCAAATGTAAAAAATAAAAATCCCCTTTCCCATAAAAGGGTTTCACTTTTAACTGAATGCTTCAAATATAAATCCTAAATATTTATTTAATAAAAAAATTAATCCCAATTAAAATAAATAAACAATAAAAATAACTATTAAAACAAAATATTATTAGTACCATTATTATTGTTGTTGTTTCCGTTTTATTTTATTATGAACCGTGGTATGGGATAATATTTCTAATTCAAACGTTTAGGTTGCATGACATTATTCATAATTTAAAGGGAAATTAAGTAGATATTTATGTTATTTTTTAAAATTTTGTCATATTCAATAAAACAGAACAACTTTCTTCTCACTCACTAAAAATATTTTTATTTCAATACAAAGTGTCCAACCTTTTGCCCCAGCAAACCTTCACTCCTTCATTTCTCCTTCCTCAATCTGCACCTGCCAAACCACCAAACACAACCCTTCCACATGCAATTAAAAGTAGTGGGATATAAATATAAGGTCCGAAATGATTGATTTGAGGTAACATATGTGTGTGGCTTACCATTTCATGCAAGAAAAGCGAATTAATTTTTTTATGAAAGAAATAGTAGATTGAGAGAATGACAAAGGCAAGTTAAAGAAAAAGATTAGTTTTTTTAAATGAAAATGTTTCGGTCATTTGATAATTTTTTTCTTTAACTTGCCTTAGTCATTCTCTCTCCCAATACTGAACCTCCGACGTACATCCATACGATGTTGAGAAAATAAGTTAAGAAGAATAGCAGAGAAAAGGGCAAAGACAAGTTAAAGAAAAACGTAATATGCTATGCCAAAGTTCTTAAAGAAGGGAAGGGAGTAACTTTGAAATTTTTCTTTAACTTGTCTTTGCCTTTTTCTCCCATCTTCTGTGTGCTTATTGCTATTCAAGAATAATGTGGTTAGTTTTGGTTAGATGTCTGCTTCATGGTATTTATAGACCAACATGGTAAAAAACACAATTTCTACACAATTGAAAGGAAAGTTAACCGGAATTATCCATGCAATTTTCTCTCAAGAAGGAAATATAACAGGAAATTACAAACTTTTTTGTTCTTTTTATTATTAATTGATGATTACATTGTTAGAAAAAGAATTAATGACTATTTTATACTCAAAATAAACTTATTGAGGATTCAACAACAAATAAAATAATTAAGTGATATAATAATTTATTTAACTACAGTTCATTTCTTACTTCTTGATAACTATTAATTAACTCGCAACATAAATGTAAGTTATATTTCCTTCAGATTTGATTTCCTACTAAACCCATTGAACATTTTCATGATTTACTTTGAAATTTAAATATAATGATAAAGGAAAGAAAATCAAGGAAATGACAGGGAATGTTATAAGAATTGAATAAAATAATAAAATTCTTGAAACGAGTAAACAGGGAAAGGAAAATGCAGTTTTACAAAGAAACTTGATGGAAATAGTGATGGAAGTTCAGGAAGGAAAAAAAAGAAGCCTTTCACATGCAATCTTAGGTTCCGAAGAAAACAACCTAGGTTTTTCTTGTTAAATTCTGCTATTAGTGCACGTATTTATCAAAATTTGTGGATTTAGTCCCTATATTTTTCTTCAATTAATTTTAGTCATTTTACTATTCGAATTGGTCAATTTTAGTCCCAATACTTTTTAAAAATTTGAAATTTTAGTCCTGACCCAAACAATAGCAGTTAAACCCATTTGGTTAAATTCAATTACTAGTCCTATACTATACATACAATTTTTATTTAGTCAATATTCTCCAATTGGATTAGTTTAAGTCTCTATACTTTTAGAATTTTGAATTTTCAGTCTTGACGCAAATCACAGTCATTTATCCATTAACTGGATTTTTAGTGAGTAATGTGTAGAAATAACAAGCTGACGTAGCATTACACATATGATCATATGTTTTCCTTATCAAATTTTGGAAATAACAGAACTTAATGAATTTAATCGTTTGCTGAGGGTGGAAATTTTAAAATTTGAAAAGTACATGGATTAAAAATGATTAAATTAAAGTACAGAGACTAAATTCACAACTTTTATGAAGCATAGGGACTAGTACAAGAATTTAACCTTTTTTAATAATTATTCATGGGAGATCATATTTTGACTTAAGTATAACATATTTTAATCTTATTTAATTAATTAAGTGTTTCCAAAATTTATTTCTCGAAAAACATTTTTTTTGGAGAATACTTAACATATGAGGTTGTGAAGTTCAATGTTATGTCAAATTAATAGAAAAAAAACCAAAATTAATAGCATCTATATCCAAAAGTAATTAAAATTTATCATAAAAAAATATCAATTAAGCACATTATCAACTATCCAAAACAAAGTCTACATCTGTGATTCCATTTTTATGTTAAATATTTTTTAAAATTTTTTCGAAGACTGAATATTCATATATTCAATACTAGTAGAAATCAAGGATCCCAAATACGTTACATGAAAGTAAGTAAAAAAGAAAAAGGCAAACCATACATTAGGCAAACTAAAAAGAAAATGCAAAAATAAATAACACACTTAAAAAGGCAAGGATCCAAATCTCAACCCTTTTAAGCGATAGGGATTTGTCTAGACTCACACTTAGTAAGGTTTGCCCCTCACCTTCTTGGGACACGTAAGGAACCACATTAGGTAATAATCTTCCTTAAGTTTTTCCTCATGATGTCATATCCCACCAATTATAGTTTTATACAATATGGTCTTCTTTCAGCGCCATGACCATGGACTTGTCCTTTCAAAGATTCATGTTTTTAGTCCGACGGACCCCTTTGGCAACTCCGGAGATAGACACGGACTCTTCATACTTAGACTCATCTACTCACTCAATTTGTCACACCAATTTGATGAGTTAGAAGAACCCGAGTCAAATCAACGGCCTCAACTGCGCCGATTGTTTAAACTTGATTATTAATTCCTTTGATGGATCCAACTACTCACTCAATTTGTCACGCCAATTTGTTATTTAGTGAGATGAATACAAAAATTATAGGTCATATTGATTCACTAACAGTATGATGTCCAACATTGAATCAAGGGGCGCACTTCTTGATTTGATACTAAAATGACGTTATGAGATGGTACTAATAATAATAATAATAATAATAATAATATTAATAATAATTTTAGTCATTTTACTTTTCGAATTTGTCAATTTTAGTCCCAATACTTTTTTAAAATTTGAAATTTTAGTCCTGACCCATTTGGTTAAATTGAATTGCTTATCTTGTACTATACTTACAATTTTTATTTAGTCAATAATCTCCAATTAGATTTGTTTAAGTCTCTATAGTTTTAGAATTTTGAATTTTCAGTCTTGACGCAAATGACTAAATTGCACTAACCAATTTTGAGCTTGAACCTATATCCCATAAGCCGTGTGTTTCTTTCTCTTATTCTTCTTAGCTTCATACAAAATGGTTGCATGAAAGAATTCTCTTTCATTCACTTATCTTCTAATTGTCTTTATTTTTTTCATTTATTTATTTATTTATTATATTTCATTATAATTTGATATAATATTTATCACAATTTGATATAATTTGACATAATACATAAAACTTATATATAATATATATAAATCTTACTACAACTAAGCAAAGGTATAACTGCTTTTTAAGTCCTTTATTTCTATTCTATTTTATGATTTAATTTAATTCAACCTTTTAACTTTAAAAAGGATTTAGTCCCAGTACCTTAATAACTCTTAACTCATGAAAATTACTTATCCAAAATTTAATTCACCTCTAATATAACTCTGTAAATATTAATAATATTGCCAAAATTTAATTCACCTCTAATATAACTCCGTAAATTACTTATCCAAAATTTAATTCACCTCCAAAATATCTACCCTCTATTCTTGCCTAAGGATCTCTCCCAGTTGTTCGCCCTTCTTGGGTTTCCTCCATTGGCTTTTTATACGCATTTTCCCTAGGGTAAATCCAACAACCAAATATTATAATTTCCTCTTTTTAAATTCTTTTCTCAAGGATAAAAACCAACAGCCCAGGATTATCTTTCCTTATTTTTAGGCAGATTTTTCTGGTACAAGTATAGTTGGGTTGAAACTGGTATGCATTGAGTGTTGACTCAGCCTTCCTGGAATTGCCACGTTATTCGTGCTATCAAAGTGTCCAACCTTTTGCCCTAGCAAACCTTTACTCATTTATTTCTCCTTCCTTAATCTGCACTTGCCAAACCACCAAACACAACCCTTCCACATGCAATTAAAAGTAAAAAATAATAATACTTAAGCACCATCCAAGCTTCCTATGCAATGTTCTAAAATGCTAAAATAATATCCTAAAATGCAACTAAGTTCACTTAAGTACAGATAATTGACCCAGTCTAAAGGCATGAATTATAACTCTTTTCAAGAGTTATCAAATACTAATTCACCAATCATACCCTTCTATGACTATGTGCCATATCCATGTATTCGTTCATTCATACCATTATTGTTTTTTTTGGTCATACATTATCCTTTTTATGATTTCCCTTAACATTTCCTTTTATAGCAGGCCTCAAAGACAGAATACTTTCGGTTCTCCATAACACTTCTTACAGAACTTTTCTTTCAGAATCTGTCAAGCTAGGTCATATAGGCATTTTTGAGGAATTTCTTATGCTTAGTCAAATCCTTATGTCTTATTCACTCAATTCTTACTTTTTGTGCCTTGCTTCCAATAACATCGTTTGATCATCAAGACATTGCCGAGCGGGATGCTATACTCCCGTTGGTCCCAAATCTGCCTAAGCTTCCTTAGCAAAACTAGGTAAAGCCTCCCCAAATATTCCCTTACCCTTATCCTGAGAAGGATTAAGAGCTGTCGATGAAGTCACATGGCCCAGATACTGTTAAAAAAGAACTTAAATTTTTACTTGAAGCTCTCCACAGAGTTCATCCATCCTACCGTTAAGCTGAGAAAGGTCTGCCTGCATCTGAGAGATTTCCTATTGGATGTGGGACATCTCTTTCTGAAGACGAGTAGTTGAGCCCTCACTGGTCATGGAGAATAGTGGGCTCTAATACCTTTGATGTGGTAGATTTTCTCAAAGTGAAAATAGAAGAAGGAGAAGAATATTAGAGAAGGGATAGAAAGAATTAAGAGAGAGGAGAAATCAATTCATGTGTAATTTCGTAATTGTAGCAACCAAAACCAAAATAGTTGTACAACCCGTATTTAGCAGACCATTAGGCCAGCTCCTCTACACAGTGTTTCATTAAAACATTTGGTGAAACACATCGTTTTAAATAGCGACAAATAACAGAAATAAAATAAACCAAAATAACAGGACTTAAAACCCAAAATAATCGTTGCATAAATCATTCCTTATCAAAGCGTTGGACTCTCGTCTGGTGGTCTTAGTTGGCGTAAAGGCATCGACGATCGACAGGGTAGGTAACGACTAGGTTAGGGCTAAAGAAGAAGAGAAAGTGTAAAATAAAAAACAGGAATAAAGAAATATAAGACAAAAATGTAGGGGAGGGAAAAATCATAAAGAAAAGATTAAAAAAGTGATGGGTATGAGAATAGATCTGCTGTAAAATTGATATTTATGTATTATTAACATTTTAACGATTTAATGGTCATATATTATATTCCATTTATATAGATCATATATGTCAAATTTAACGTAAATTAAAATTATTTAGCTATTTGTTTTATGTAAAAAAATTCTATCACTTAATAAATATTATTATAAACAACACTTTAGATTGATATAATATAGATATCAGATCAATTCAAAAATTTACATGCATGACATATGATAAGTAATTTTGTGATACACACTTTGTAAAGGTTTTAGGTTCCATAAGCATGCTTAAAAATATAACAAGTGTCTCGTTTGTTTATATATTAATATTTTTAAAAATTTAACTATACCTTGTACATATGTCACACCCTTACTCTACAAACTATATATATATGAAATATAAGATGTATAGAATAATTTTTAAAAAAATAATATGATAAAAGAAACTCCACGTAAAAGTCTTTCACGTATAAGTGTGTAACACTCCAAAATAGGGCCTAGGAGTTTTAGGGGTATTTTAAGAATTTTAGCCTTAGAGTGTTTGAAATTTTGTGACACGGCATATCGGTAATGTTTTCAATTATGGTTTTTTGAAAATTAAACCAATTTCTTAAAATGAATTTTAAATACCTTTAATTTTGAAAATAGGACTAATTTGAAAAAAGAGTAAAAATTGAGAGTTTTTAAGAAGTAATTTAGCCAGATTTTAAAATCCAAGTTAAATATCCTCTCTTCACCAAGTTATTTGACATAAAAACTACCAAAATTTGTGTTTGTCATCCCTTGATTCTTTCTTGCTATTTCAATCAATTTTTAACTCCAAATTCTAATTCATTTTGGTTTCTATCATCTCTTAAGTTATAAACCTCTATAAAACCCAAGAAAATCACCCAAAAACTTCATCATCTACATCATCTTCTCCAAACGTGGGTTTTTCTAGATTAGCGTCAAAGTTCATTTTTCTTCCATCAAAGGCAACCATTTGACTTTCTGTGAGTTTTAAATGATATCTAGTCTCATAAACTAAATTCTTAGCCATTGAAATGCATGTTTTAAATAAAAGTCAAAAATCATGTCTTTAATTATGAATTTCTGGTTTGTGGATAAAAATGTAGTTTCAAAGAACTTTTAAATTAGTTTTAACATGATTAGAAGGTTTCTAAACTTACTTGAAAGTTTCGTTAAATATTTCCAAGGATTTAATGAATTTTCGAGAAAATTGCCATAAACATGTCAAAAATTTTGATACAATGAACTGAATAGTTTTGAGTAGTTTAAAGGTTGAGAATCAGTCGTAGGTGAATAATTAGGTGAATGGAATTTGTTTTAGGTAAAAGAATTAAGTATAAGCCAAACCTTTATCATAAGTTCCGAGTGTAAGCCTTCTATTTTTCTTGTTTTATTTTTGGCAAATTATGCGAATATGTGAATAACTATGAATTGATTGGTATCATACAATATTGTGAATTGTATTGTATTGTGAGTATATTAAATATGTCGAATGACAATAATGATGTTGTGTTAGCGATATAAAGATGTGCAGTGAAAGTGTGTAAAAGCTAGTAAGTATGTATGTGTTGCATTGTGAAATATGATGCTAACGTAATAGGTTTTTGTATGTGATAAATTGATTTTAATACACTCATATGTTGACGGATATATGATGGCTCAATGAGCATTATTTTGGCACTTTAAGTGCAATTAAATGTGAATTTGATAAGTATGCATTGTGTACAAGTTTGTGATGTGAATTGATGAATATGAACAGAGATGATATGCATTAAATCAGTAATTAAAAATATGTAGTTATGATATGGATATTTTGGCCTTATGACCTTATGAGACCGTTGGATATGGTTGGCATGCCATAGGATTATGAGTACTCACCTATATATGTTATGTGATTTAGGCGTTGAGGCCCTGGGACAAGTTGGAGAGATAAGGGAATGTGAGCTAAGCTTTTTTCAACGGGACATGTTTGGTGTGTCGGAGAGTGCTAGATTTATGCTTCAGTTTTGAGATATGTTCGACTTTATGAGTCAATTGGTGTGTTGGAGATCCGTGTATCCGATGAGTGATGATAGAGCTCATTTTATGCTTCATAGCCTCAAGTGCCAATTTATCGTTTAAATATAATCTTATATGCTATGATAATACAATAAGAGATAGATGTTTTTAATTGTGAATAATATGTTAAATGAGTTTATTTAAGTTACATGAAAATGTTAGTATGTTCTCATAGTAAATTGCGTATGTAATTGTGGATTGGGTTGTTTTCATATAACTTGTGAACGCCTGTGAATATATGAGTTAAACTTATGAGTTATTAAGGCATGTATATGTTGTTTTAGTCTTGACGAATTATTGTTAAATAAAGTAATGAAGCCTAAACATGTAATTCTCACTCGAATGGAATATGGTAGTGAATGTGCTGTAGTATGCTCTTGATTGACCTTTGATATTGTGTGTACATTGTGGTTACTCTGAGCATTCACTGAGCTTGTTAAGCTCACCCACTCCCTTCTTAAACTTGTAATGTGGTAGTCTTTGTGCTAATATTAGATATGATATTTTGAGTTGTCTCCATAATTTAATTGCTCTTAGGATTTTGGGATTTGTTTCGTAATATGTTGACTATTGCTCAGATTTTTTTTTTGATGTTGGAAACTATTATTATGACCATTTCGGTGTTTATTTGATGACGATATGATAGCATGTTGAACTGATACGAGTTGGAATGACTTATATGCTTAAAAATGTTGTATTTTTTGAGTATGGAGTAGAGGTATCGATATTCATGTTTTAAAAATGATACCTTTTTATTTTCAAACATGCAGGAAAATGGAATAGAGATTCGACACCGATACCTTATCTCGAGTATCGATACTCGGGGAAGAAATATCGATACTTTGGTAGGGGTATCAATAATTATCGAAGTTTGGGTTTTTAAGTGAAAAATAGTAAGCAATTTTGGTACCTATTTTCCATGCAGTATTGATACCTCTTGAGCAAAATATCAATACCACATCTTTAGTATCGATACCTACGTTGATGTTTTGAGATTTTACTAAAACGGACCATATGCATGCTTAATTATTATTTTAAGGGTATTTGATGTATGTTAGCATGTAACGGCGATAACTAAAGCTTAAGATAGACTCTAAACCTGTACAAATGTTAAAATGGAAGACGTTTGGTTGAAAATGAGCTTTTACTTGTTGTATTTGACATGAGACGGTGGTGTGGCATGTTGATATTTGGGCTTGGCGACCAGGCTGGGTATGGGGTGTTACAAGGTGAGATTACACTATTTGGAAAGGTAAACGCCTCAAAACCATGGAAAGCTCCATTTATATTATTAATCTTTTTTTTAATTTTTGTTTTCCTTTTTCATAATTTATTGCTAGATAGTTTGTAATAAGCATTGCTCTTTTCAGAGGGAGTTGAAAAACAATATTGAAATAGAACTTCAATGGCATATTAAGTTTGGTTCAAATAAGTTGTTATTCCTTATACTTTGATAAAATTTAAACTTTAGTCATTATATTTAAAAGATAAAAATTAAGTCTTACTTTTTTTATTTAAAAATCTAAACCTAATCATTATCGTTGTTAGTATTTCCTGTAAAAAAGAAATCTCAACTTCATTTGTTCATTAGGCTATTCTCAAATGTCATATGATTAGCGAAAAATAAACATCTTAAGTTGGTAAATTCTGATCGAAACTACCAACAATGAAAATGATTGGGCTAGGATTTTTGAATTGAAAAAGTAGAAGCATTGAACTTTTAACTTTTAAAGCATAAAGACTGGGTGTCAAATTATATAAAAATACAAAGACTAACAACATATTTTAACTTTTAAGTTTTACTCTTTCGTCATAATGTTTTACCTTCTTTAAAACATTTGCATTAGATAATTATCTAAAGGTGATTTTTGTCTATATATTATGGTAATTTGAGAATTTAATTTTCATATTTTAACTTGGTACAATTTTATACTTCTACTATCATTATTAAAATATTTCATATTTTGTCTAAGGTCAAATTTTTAAAACAAGAAATTCAAAACTATAATTATTGAAATAATTATATTCAGTAATTGGTAAATGAAAAAAATTCAACACATTGACTTTTTAAAACAAGATAATTCAACAAGATTTCGAAAGAACTACCAGACTCGTTGTTAGTGTGGGTAGTGTGCAAAATACTCCTAAGCCCAAATGCAGATACTGTGGGAAATACCACCCTGGTGAATATAGTTCTAAAGTGGGGGGCTTGTTACAAATGTGGAGCAACTAATCATTTTATCTGAAACTGTCCTCAATTACAAAAAAAAAAGATGATGAGCAAAAAGAAAAAAATTAGCTACTTTTCAGAGAAGTAAGTGTTCGGGGCAAAATGGTGCCAATGAGACTGCTCGTTCAGGTATGAAAGATACTACTGCTCGGTCAGAGGCTAGAGCACCTGCGGGTACCTATGCCATTCCAGCAAGAGAGGAAGCTACAGCCTCAGATGTGATTGCTGATACATTCTATCTCTTTGATGTTACAATATATGTGTTAATTGACCCTGGGTCCACTCTATCTTATATTTGCACTACATTAGTAACAGAAAAGAAGATGCTTGTTGAAGCTACCGATTATAATATTCAAGTTACTAATCCATTAGGTCAAAGTGTAATAGTTAATTTAGTGTGTCGTAATTGTCCACTGAAAACGAAAGGCTGTGAATTTCCTGCTGGTTTGATGTTGCTACCTTTTTAGGAATTTGATGTTATTCTGGGAATGGATTGGTTATCGATGCATGATGTTGTAGTAAATTGTAGACACAAATAGATTGATCTGAAATGTCAGACAGGAGAGGTGATTTCAGTTGTGTCTGAGAATCCGAAGGATATTGTTAGAATCATTTCAGCATTTTTTGCTCAAAGATTTATGCAAAAAGGTAATGAGGCATTTCTAGCTTACAGTCTTGATACTTGGAGTTCAGAAATAAAGCTAGATCAGTTACCAATTGTTAGTAAGTTTGCTAATGTATTTCGTGAAGAATTGTCGGGTTTACCACTTGATCATGAAGTTGAGTTTGCAATTGATGTGATTCCTAGAATTGTTCCAATATCAGTAACACCATACCGTATGGCACTAGCTGAATTAAAGGAATTAAAGGCATAGTTGCAAGAGTTATTAGACCTAGGGTTTATCAGACCGATCATGTCTAATTGGGTGCACCTATTTTATTTGTGAAAAAAATAGTTCTTTGAGACTGTCTCTAGACTACAGACAGTTGAACAAGATGAGAATTAAAAATAAATATCCTTTGGCACGTATCGACGATCTATTTGATCAATTGAAAGGTGCCGTAGTGTTTTTGAATATAGACCTTAAATCCGGGTATTAGCAGTTGAAGGTTATAGAGTGACGTGCTATTTGGTTTGACAAATTCTCCTGCTGCTTTCATGGATCTAATGAATCGGATTTTTCATCCTAATTTGGATAAATTTGTGGTTGTGTTTATTGATGATATACTAATCTATTTCAAGACAGAATCTAAGGATGCACAACATTTGAGGATTGTGCTATAGACTTTGAGAGAAAAATAGTTGGACACAAAGTTTAGCCAATGTGAATTCTGGCATCACGACGTTGGATTTTTTGATCATATCGTATCGCTGATAGGATTCGAGTTTACTCGAGCAAAGTATCTACTGTGATAAATTGGAAAATTCCAAAAAATGTTTCAAAAGTGCGAAGTTTTCTAGGTCTAGCAGGTTACTACTGACATTTTGTCAAAACCTTTTTGATGATTGCTTCGCTGTTGACTCAATTATTACAGAAAAATGTTAATTTTGTTTGGTCAAATGAGTGTCAGTAGAGTTTTTATCAGATAAAGAAGATGTTAACGGAAGCTCTAGTTTTGACTCAGCCAAAATCTAGTGTACCATATGTTGTTTATAGTGATGCATATCTAAATAGTTTGGGTTGTGTACTGATACAGTCAAGAAAGGTAGTGACCTATGCTTCTCGAAAATTAAAGCCGCACAAGAAGAATTATCCTACAAATGATCTTGAGTTGGCTACAATCGTATTTTCTTTGAAGATTTGGAGACATTATTTATACGGCGAGAAATGTTACGTGTTTATAGATCACAAATGTTTGAAGTATTTGATGACTCAGAAAGAATTGAATTTGAGATAGAGATGGTGGCTAGTGTTACTAAAAGATTATGATCTGATCATTGACTACCATCCGGGAAAGGCTAATGTGGTTGCGGATGCACTTAGTCGAAAGTCGTCATTATTTACACTATGAATGTTGAACGCTCATTTATCTCTTAATGAAGATGGTTCCGTATTAGCAGAGTCGAGAATGAAACCTCTGTTTCTTCAATGAATTTAGGAATTACAATTTGATGATCTGCAATTGGTGTTGAAACAATAAATGGTTTATGATACATTGAGTTAAGAGTAGGGCATTGATGATAATGGTATGTTACATTATCGCAATAGAATTTGTGTTCCGAATAATTTATACTAAGCATACAAGTTTTATTTAGTCAATATTCTCCAATTGGATTAGTTTAAGTCTCTATACTTTTAGAATTTTGAATTTTCAGTCTTGACGCAAATGACAGTCATTTATCCATTAACTGGATTTTTAGTAAGTAATGTGTAGAAATAACAAGCTAACATAGCATTACACATATGATCATATGTTTTCCTTATCAAATTTTGGAAATAACATAACTTAATGAATTGAATCGTTTACTGAGGATAGAAATTTTAAATTTTGAAAAGTACATGGATTAAAAATGATTAAATTAAAGTACAAAGACTAAATTCAAAACTTTTATAAAGTATAGGGACTAGTACAATAATTTAGCCTTTTTTAATAATTATTCATGAGAGATCATATTTTAACTTAAGTATAACATATTTTAATATTATTTAATTCATTAAATGTTTCCAAAATTTATTTCTCGAAAAACATTTTTTTGGAGAATACTTAACACATGAGGTTGTGAAGTTCAATGTTATGTCAAATTAATAGAAAAAAATACCAAAATTAATAGCATCTATATCCAAAATTAATTAAAATTAATCATAAAAAAATCAATTAAGCACATAATCAACTATCCAATACAAACTCTATATCTGTGAATCCATTTTTACGTTAATTTTTTTTTAATTTTCCAAAGACTGGATGTTCATATATTCAATACTAGTAGAAATCAAGGATCCCAAATAAGTTACATGAAAGTAAGTAAAAAAGAAAAAGGCAAACCATACATTAGGCAAACTAAAAAGAAAATGCAAAAATAAATAACACACTTAAAAAGGCAAGGATTCAAGTCTCAACCCGTTTAGGCGATAGGGATTTGCCTAGACTCACACTTAGTGAGATTTTCCCCTCATCGTCTTGGGACACTTAAGAACCACATTAGGTAATAATCTTCCTTAAGTTTTTCCTAATGATGTCATAACCCACCAATTACAGTTTTATACCATACGGTCTTTTTAATTTCATCGCCATTGCCATGGACTTTTTGTTTCAAAGATTCGTGTTTTTAGTCCGACGGACCCCTTTGACGACTCCAGAGATAGACACAGACTCTTCATACTTAAACCCATCTAGTTATTCAATTTGTCACACCAATTTGATGAGTTAGAAGAACCCGACTCAAATTAACGGTCTCAACTGTGCCGATTGTTTAAACTTGATTATTAATTCCCTTGACGGATCCAACAACTCAATTGATTTGTCACGCCAATTTTTATTGAGTGAGATTAATACAAAAATTATAGATCATATTGATTCACTAACAGTATGATGTCCAACATTGAATCAAGGGTCACCCTTCTTAATTTGATGCTAAAATGACGTTATGAGATGGTTGAATCTACCACATAAACAAGTGAGTTAATGAAAACCAAAGTAAATAGTGTAATTATGGTTTCAAATTTAATAGTTCTAACATTGAAATAATTTTTGGCCTAAAATTAGAATTGACATTTAGCTATGCATAATAAAAATAGCAATAAAAATAAGAAAAGAAATTTTATTGAAAATTAAAAAAAACAAGGGTAGAGAATTTCCAACCTAAGCAGCCAAAATGTAAAAAATAAAAATCCCCTATTCCCTTAATTGTCATATGCCAAAAAAGGGTTTCACTCTTAATTGAATGCTTCAACTATAAATCTTAAATATTTATTTAATAAAAAAATTAATCCTAATTTAACACTTAAATAAATAAATAATAGTAATAACTATTAAAACAAAATATTATTAGTACCACTATTATTATTACTATTTCCATTTTATTTTATTAAGAACCGTGATATGGGATAATATTTCTAATTCAAACGTTTAAGTTGCATGACTTTATTCATAATGAAGAGGGGCACGTATGTGCAATTCAGAGAATAATTAACTATAAGCATTTAGTTACATAACTATAATACGAAAATACAAGTAGAAATTCAATTACACATTTAAATACTATGAACTTACATTGACAACTAGAGTGCAGAAATACGATCGAGCTAATTCGTGATTTTCGCCTTTCCTCGGTTTAGATCCAGTTGAGATTTATCTTGATATAAATAAATAATTATATTCAATTAATTTTTTCAATCAATATCAAACATTCAATTCAGTCCATAATCCACATTTATGCATAATTATAATTTTACACTTAATATTTTAACTTTTCACAATTTAGTCCTAAAGCTCGTAAAATAAGATTTAAGAAATTTCATTCATATTTCATACTAGCCGAATTCACTAAGGACTCATAATCATTCATTAAACTTCAAGAAACATGCAAATGTTCATGGTAAAACTCTAAAATTTTAATATTTTTGTAAATTAGTCCCTGGGCTAGCTTACATGCAAGCTTTAGAAGTTGCTGAACCAAGAACCCTAGCTATGGCCTTTCTCTCCTTTAATTTTCGGTGGAAAATTCACTTCAAGAAGATGATACCTTGTTTTTTTACATATTTTACTTTATTTATTTATCAAATTACTTAATTAACCTTTACTTAAACTAATTAAAACATCTATCTCATGCCCATTGTAACACCCCAAACTCGGCCTAGACGTTATGGCCGGATTTGGCGATGTCACATGGAAAGGGATTTGAAGACAAGATTGTCGAGTTTAAAAATCGTTACAGTAAGTTAGCTTTTATTTAATTCGAAAAAAAAACTAGTTCATTTGCTTTAAAACTTGTCTCTTAGCAGAAGTTTTTGTAACCAATTAATTTAGGGAAAATCATTTCTATTTATGAAAAACCTTAGTTTTTAGAAAAAAATAGTGTTTTGTTGAGTTGCAGTTTAAAAAAATCATAAAAAAACAGTATAAAGTCCCAAATTTAAAGCCAAGCAGTCCATAGTCCAGAAGATACATCAAAAAACCCCAAATAAGTAATAAATTCTAGGCATTAACGGAAAACAGTCTAAAATTTACGTGTGGCCACCGTCGAGTCCTCTGCTACACCGACCCGTCAAGTCTGAGGATTACCTGTACAGGTTAAACAGAGAAAGGGTGGGTTTTTGTAAACTCAGTGTGTAATCCCCACAGAAAACATGCATACATATAATCAATAGAATTTAGTTAGATACAGTCTGGGGCTCGTGCCCATCACAAAATCAGTTTTGGCCTTGGCCCATTCATATACAGTCTTAGAAATACATTAGGGCCTTAGCCCAAATCAAATATAGAATACAGATACAGTAAATCAAAATCCTACCCACCAGCCTCTACACACCATCTCTGTCCAACCCTACAAACCATGTAGGGATTAAATCAACCCACCCATCCCTACACACCATGCTGTATCGAAATGTGGCACATAATCAGAAGGTTGCAATTGAGCTGCCAAATAACAACCTTAATAGCCTTTCAGACACTTCCTCCAAATATCATCAACCCACCCCGATGCAATGCAACATACAAAATATGTCATGCCATTATGCAATTAATATCACATACATTCAGATATCATAACTCATACTTGTTATAGAAATCAGACAAACAGATCACACATATAGGGGTCGAAGTATGGCTTACCGACCCTACAGTAGGTCCACAGTCGACTTGGGCGACCCGTGCAACCTTACAGAACTTTTTAGAAAATTGCGCTCACAAGCCCATGTGGCCCACTCGGCCCAAATTGGCCTTAGCCACATGATCTATTTTTAATGTAACCCGTGCTACTTAATTATTCATATATGTTTTCACTATATACTTATATGTTCCTTCAAATGTGTCTACATGAGTCACTGTTACTAAACCCAAATACCTTTCTATCATAAAATTTTCATAATTTTTAGTTTAGCCATTAAGTACAGTAAAATCTTCAACTTACCCCCGTTCTACTGTCTGACAGCTTCGTCCCTTCTTTTCTAAAAATTAATTATCTCTTAGTACAAAATTTAGATGATGTTTCCATTTGTTTCTATTGAAAATAGACTCATTAATAATTTAAACATGTAAATTTTAACCCCTAATTATTTTTATACAATTTTTGATAATTTTTCAAATTCAGAACAGGGGAACCCAAATTCAATCTAACCTTGTCTCACAAAGTTTATCATACCTCACGATTTACAATTCCATTACTTACACCGTTTCTTCTATGAGAAACTAGACTTAATAAGATTTAATTCCATATTTTTTTAATCCTCTAATTCGATTTCTACAATTTATGGCGATTTTTTAAAGTTAGCTTACTGCTGCTGTTCGAACAACAAGCAATTTCTAATTCTCCCCAAATCTCTTTTTTTTTGCGTTTCGGGTACACACCTGGTTTTGTTTGAAGCTAAAACAGTCCCCGAGCACTCCAAAGCCTATAATCAAGATACTCAACATCAATTTAACGGATTAGAAGTGAATTGACAACCAAGAACGAATAGAAATCCAACTTACGACCAACGATGAACCTCTGTTTAACTATTGTTAAGACGAGAACATTGAATTCACTAGTCCGAGACTCCCCTACACCCAAATCGTTGAGAAAAAACATTACCACTTCAGTTATTAAGAGATTCATGATAGAAACGAAGAGAAGCACTTACCAAAACTAAGCGAGCAGTAACTACGTGCGAAAACGAAGGAAAATAAATGGATTAGGAAAAATCAAGAAGAAGAAAAAAAAGAGAAAGATAGAAAAACTCAGAGAATTTTCAGCAAGAAGAGAGGGAAAAGAATAGACGGTAGAATTTTTTTTGGAAAAGAGAGTCAAAATTTTGTCCTATTACACAATTTTATCCCGAAATTTGAGCAAAAAAATACCCTTTCCTGCATAGGGATTCGAACACAAGAGCTCCACAATAATAACACACCATTTAACCACTAGGCCAGCAGGGCCATAATGATATAATTTACCCAACAATCAAATAAAAGTCTACTAAACAAGAGTAAGGCCTAATTCATTCAAAATACCAAAATTTGTCAAAGAGAAAGCTTAAGCTTAAGACTTCCAAAACACTCCCAGAACACATAACCACTAAAGCTAACAGATATTTATGTCATATTTTCACAATAACGAAATTAGAAATTTTCGGGCGTTACAAGTTTACCCCCTGAAAGAAAATTTCATCCTCAAAATTTTAGCTGACCAGAACAGATGAGGATATTGCTGATGCATCGCATCCTCAGGCTCTCACGTGGCCTCCTCAATGCTATGAATATGCTACAAAACATTCACTAAGGGAATAGACTTTTTCGAAGGACCTTTACATCACGCTCCAAAATCTAAACCTGCTCCTCCTTGAAGGTCATGTCTGGCCTAACATCAATCTCCTCAACAGAAACAACATGCGTGGGATCAGACTGGTAGCACCTCAACATCGAGACATGAAAAATATCTTGAATGCGGTCTAACTGCAAAGGTAACCCCAACTGATAAGCGACAGGTCACACACGTTTCAGAATGCGGTAAGGTCCAATAAACTGAGGGCTTAGGTTGCCCTTGCAACTTAACCTCAGAACCTTTTTCCATGGCTAGACCCAAAAAAAACTATGTCCCCCATAGAATACTCGATCTTACACCGCTTCAAATCCGCATATGATTTCTCCATATCAGAAGCCGCTTTCAAATGATCCTGAATCAACTAACCTTATCCTCTGCCTCAGAGACCAACTCAGGACCTAGAACACGTCGCTCGCCCAACTCAGTCTAATATAAAAGAGTGCGACACTTACGACCGTATAGTGCCTCGTATGGTCCATCTAGATGCTAGAATAGAAGCTATTATTGTAGGCAAACTCCGCTAATGGCAACTACTCCTCCCAATTGCCTCGGAAATTAATAACACAGCTCCTTAACATGTCCACCAATATCTAAATCACTCTTTTAGACTGACCATCTGTATGAGGATGGAAAGCAGTACTGAAGTCTAATCTTGAACCCAAAGCCTCATGAAGCTTCTTTCAGAATCGAGACGTGAAACGAGGATCTCAATCAAAAATGATCGAGATAGGTACCCCATGTAGTCTCACTATTTTCGATATGTAGAGCTTAGCTAATTTCTGAAGAGAAAAGTCTATCCTTACCGGGATGAAGTGAGCAGACTTGGTCAAACGATCCACGATGACCCAGACAGAATCCTTCTTAGTAGGTGTTAGATGCAACCCACTAACGAAGTCCATCGTTACTCGTTCCCATTTCCATAACGACATCTTAACCGACTGCAGCAAACCCTAAGGTAACTGATACTCAGCCTTAACCTACTGACAAGTTAAACAGCGAGCAACGAAGTTGGTAACCTCACACTTCAACCCTTGCCACCAGTATAATTCTCGAAGATCTCAGTACACCTTCTTCCCGCTAGGATGCATAGTATAGGGACTACCATGCGCCTCTCTCAGAATCGACTGCCTTAAATCCTCATCATTCGATACACAAATCTGACCGCAAAAACAAAGTACCCCATCACTATTGATCCCAAAATCTGTAGTGCCACAGCTCTTAACCTGACGAAAACGCAACCTGAGAGACTTATCCCCCAACTGTTTACCTCGAATCTATTCAATCAATGTCGATTTGACCTGAAGTTCTGCGTAAAGACTTCCGTCATCGAATAGGCTAAGTCGAGCGAACATCGCTCTCAGATCGGCATAGACCTACGGCTCAACACATCGGCCACCATATTGCCTTGTCGGGGTGGTACTCAATAGTACAATCATAATCCTTAAGCAGCTCAACCCATCTACGTAGCCTAAGATTTAACTAATTCTGAGTGAAGAGATACATGAGGCTCTTATAATCAGTGTAGATAATACACTTCTCACCGTACAGATAATGCCTCCAGATTTTCAATGTAAAGACTACGGCGGCCAACTCCAAATCGTGCATAGGATAGTTTGCCTTGTGTGTCTTAAGCTGACGAGACGCATAGGCAACCAACTTACCATCCTGTACCAACACACATCCCAAACCGACATGTGATGCATCACTATAAATCGTGAACTCACTTCCAGGTTCAAGCTGTAGCAAAACAGGGGCCTCAGTCAGTACAGTCTTAAGCTTCTCAAAGCTCTCTTGCTACACATTAATCCAGTCAAATGGTACACCTTTACGTAACAACTTAGTCAAGGGTGTTGCGATCAGTGAAAATCCTTCCACAAACCGTCGGTAATAACCTATTACCCCCCAAAAGCTGCAGATCTCAGACACATTCTTAGGCTGCTTCCAGTCGAATACAGCCTCAATTTTTTGAGAATCAACTTGAATCCCCTCAGTAGCACCACATGACCCAGAAATGTTACTTCACGTAACCAGAACTCGCATTTGCTGAACTCAGCATAAAGCTACTTTTCCCTCAAAATCTGAAGAATAATCCTATGGTGCTCGTCATGCTCAGCCTCAGTCCTTGAATAAACTAATATGTCATCGATTAACACCACTACAAACCGATCCAGGTAGGGCTGAAACACTCGGTTCATTAGATCCATGAAAGCTACCAGTGCATTAGTTAGTCCAAATGCATCACTAGGAACTTGTAGTGACCATAACGAGCCCTAAATGCCGTCTTATGCATATTAGCCTCCTTAACCCTCAACTGGTGATACCCAGAACGCAAGTCAATTTTGAAGAACACAAACGCCCCTCGGAACCGATCAAACAAATCATCAATCCTCGGAAGTGGATACTTGTTCTTAATAGTCAACTTATTTAGTTGTTGGTAGTCGATACACATCCTCATGGATCCATCCTTTTTCATAACAAATAGTACCGGTGCTCTCCACGGGGACACACTAGGGCGGATGAACCCACAATCCAATAACTACTGAATCTGAGCCTTAAGCTCCGTAAGCTCCTTCAAGGCCATTCGGTAGGGGTCGATAGACACTGGAGCTATACCAAAAAGGAGCTCTATCCCAAACTCCACTTCACAATTCGGAGGTAAACCCGGTAGCTCCTTAAGAAAGACGTCTGTAACATCTTTTATCGTTCTTATATCCTTAACTGTAGAGTCCCTAGAATCTGAAACACTTACAAAGGCCAAGAATGGCTCATATCCCTTACGAACCAACTTTTCTACCACCAGTGTAGAGATCACATTAGATAAGTAGTTCTGACGTTCTCTAATAATGACTACCTTCATATCCTACTCGGCGATTTTGGCCTTCTCAACCAGGGCAGGAAGATCTCACTCCCTATGCGGGGCTATTAGAACTCTCAAATTATCTCTGTGACCATCCTCAAAGTGAACACATCGCTCATACTCAAATGTCACCATACCTCGCGCATAGCAGCTTAGTCTCAAAAACTCAGCCACATACTCGGCTACTAGGCGATCCCCCACGTAAGATTCAAAAACTCCCTCCTACGTGCATCCACATAACTAACTCTGACATATTTCCCCTAGAAGACAGTCTTAAAGAACTTTGGGGTCAAACATTCGGGCTGAGTGCCCTCCTTAACGGTCAGCCACCACTGATAAGCCTCGTCCTACAGCAACGAGACTGAACCCTTTAATTTCTGCTTAGGGGTGCAAACTAGATCATCCATGATCCTCTCCGTGGCCTCAATCTAGTGACACCTCTGAAGAGCTCATCTCCATTGGACCAGAGCCGTTCCGTAACTGGCCCTCGGACTCCAAATCCAGTATTGGGCCCAGTGACCCTCTTCAAAATCCTTAGCATAGCATGGGACAATGCATCGTCCCAGCCATGCGATTTTGAGATCAAGTCTCAGTAGCGGACGACACTGACGTCTCACTCGTATCCAAATTTTGCAGGCTGGCCGATGACGATGACTCAGCTCAAGCCCCTCTACGGCCTTTACCTTGGCCTTTAGTACCCCGTCTGCGGATATCTCGTGTGCTCATATCTAATCAGATTTATCTGGTATTATAAGTTTTATGAATCATTTACAGTTCTAGTGTTTATTAATAAATGTTTTATGTAAAACAATCTCGATTATTCAAAGTTCGTTTTCGTAAATTGTAGTCTCACTACTGTTTACTACCTATAGTAGTTTCAGAATATACTATCCATAAAAGTTTCAATTTAAAACAAATCACAATTTAGAATACTTACAGGATTGGCGTTGGAGACTCGGTGTACCACTTATTCAGTAAAAATATTTCAAATCATTTGGAAATCAATAAATTTTTTGAAAGCCCAATTTTTATAAAACCCATAATGCATAGTCGAGTTTTGCAACTTTGCTCTGATACCACTAAATAAAACACCCAAACCTAGCCTAGACGTTATGGTTGAATCTGGCGATGTCACATGGAAAGGGATTTGAAGACAAGATTGTCGATTTTAAAAACTGTTACAGTAAGTCAGTTGTTATTTAATTCGAAAAGAAACTAGTTGATTTGCTTTCAAACTTGTCTCTTAGCGGAAGTTTTTGTAACCAATTAATTTAGGGAAAATCATTTCTATTTACGAAAAACCTTAGTTTTTAGAAAAAAAAATTGTGTTTTATGGAGTTGTTTTTTTTTTAAATCCATAAAAAACAGTATAAAGTCTCAAATTTAAAACCAACCAGCCCATAGTCCAAAAGATACATCAAAAACCCAAAATAAGTAATAAATTCTAGGAATTAATGGATAATTGTCTAAAATTTACATGTCGCCACCGTCGAGTCCTCCGCTGCACCGACCCGTTAAGTCTGGCGATTACTTGTGCTGATTACACAGAGAAAGGGTTAGTTTTCGTAAACTAAGTTTGTAATCCCCACAGAAAACATGCATACAGATAATCAACAGAATTCAGTTAGATATAGTATGGAGTCCATGCCCATCACAGAATTAGTTTTGGCCTTAGCCTATTCAGATACAGTCTGAGAAATACATTAGGGCCTTGGCCCATATCAGATACAAAAAGCAAATACAATAAATCAGAATCCTACCCACCAGCCTCAACACACCATCTTCAACCAATCTTACACACCATGTAGGGATTAAATCAACCCACCTATCCCTACACACCATGCTGTACCAAAATGCGGTACATAATTAGAAGGTTGCAGCTGAGCTGCCATACAATAGGCTTAATAGCCTTTCAAACCCTTCCTCCAAATATCATCAACCCACCCCGATGCAATACAACGTACAAAATATGTCATGCCATTAAGCAATTAATAGTACATTTATTCAAATATCATAAGTCATGCTCGGTATAGAAATCAGACAGACAGATCACACATATAAGGGTCTAAGTAAAGCTTACCAACCCTACAGTAGGTCCACAGTCGACTTGGGCGACCCGTGCAACCCTACAGAACTTTTCAAAAAAATAGGCTTAGTTGCCCATGTGGCCTACTCAACCCAAATTGGCCTTGGCCACGTGATTCATTTTTAATGAAACCCGTGCTAGTTAATTATTCATATATGTTTTCACTATTTATTTTTATGTTCCTTCAAAGTTGGCTACTTGAGTCACTGTTACTAAATTATTTATATCTTGAGCTACAGAATTTCGAATTAAGATCCACTTGATGTCTTTGAAACTAGACTTAAATATCTTTTTACCATAAAATTTTCAGAATTTTTAGTTCAGCCAATAAGTACAGTAAAATCTTCAAACATACCCCTGCCCTACTGTTTGACAACTTCGTCCCTTCTTTGCTAAAAACTAATTATCTCTTAGTAAAAAATGTGGATGATGTTTTCATTTGTTTCTATTGAAAATAGACTCATTAATAATTTAAACATGTAAATTTTAACCCCTAATTATTTTTCTCCAATTTTTGATGATTTTCCAATGTCAGAACAGAGGAACCCAAATTCAATCTGCCTTGCCTCACAAAGTTTATCATACCTCACGATTTACAATTACATTACTTACACCGTTTCCTCTATAAGAAACTAGACTCAATAAGATTTAATTCTGTATTTTTTTCATCCTCTAATTCGATTTCCACAATTTATGGCGATTTTTCAAAGATAGCCTAGACAGCAAGTAGTTTCGACCTCTCACCGAATCCCTTTTTTTTGCGTCTTAGGTACACACCTCGCTTTATTTGATGCTAAAACAGTCCCCGAGCACTCCAAAGCCTATAGTCAAGACACTCAACATCAATTTAAAGGATTTACAAGTGAATTGACAACCAAGAACGGACCGAAACCCAACTTACAACCAACAATAACCCTCTGTTTAACTATTGTTAAGATGAGAACACTGAATTCACCAGTCTGAGCCTCTCCCTACGCCCAAATCGCAAAGAAAAAATATTACCACTTCATTCGTTAAGAGATTAATGACAGAAACGAAGAGAAACACTTACCAAAACTAAGCAAGCACTAACCGCGTGCGAAAACGAAGGAAAATAAATGGATTAAGGAAAAATCAAGAAGAAGAGAAAGATGGAAAAACTCAGAGAATTTCGGCAAGAGGAGAGGAAGAAGAATAGATGGCAGGATTTCTTTTTGGAAAAGAGAGCCAAAATTCGGTTATGGAAAAAAAAGAAAATAAAATCCTGATAACCCCTAAAATCCCTTAATCTTTTCCCTTAATTCCCACTACTCAGAATCCCCTTATTGCACAACTCTATCCCAAAATCTGAGCAAAAAAAAAACCCTTGCCTACATAGGGATTCGAACACAAGACCTCCACCATAATAGCACACCATTTAACCATCAAACCAACAGACTCATTCTAATATAATTTGCCTAACAATCAAATAAAAGCATACTAAACAAGAGTAAGGCCTAATTAATTCAAAATACCAAAATTTGACCAAGCAAAGGGTTAAACTTGGGACCTCTCGAACACTCCCAAAACACATAACCACTAAAGCTAACATATATTTGTATCATATTTTTACAATAACGAAATTAGAAATTTTGGGGTGTTACACCCATCTTTGTCCACTACTAATAATAATGGTCTAATTACAATTTAAGTCCACTAATTTAAAAATTCATAGCAATTTGACACCTTTAACTTATAGACTCTACTTTTTCACATTTTACGATTTAGTCCTCTTCACTTAATTAAGCATGCAAATGTCCAAATTTCTTAACGAGATTTTTATAAGACCTTACTAACATACCGTAGACATTAAAATAATAATTTACTCGTTGGGTTTGAGGTTTCAAAACCACTATTCTGATTTCACTAAAAACGGGTTGTTACAAAAGCTCTAGCTTCAGGCACAATTTTGATTCTAGATATGAATTGATCTTAGACGATGAATTTTCTCCTCTAATTAATAAGTTGTTTATAGTGATCGAGGAATAGTCTTATACCACAAGCTCTTCTGTATGTAAATTAATTGTGGGAACAATCTGACATTTACCCTTATCAAGTGAATACCCTTGAAAGCAACTTCCACAATTTAATTCCTCAACAGCCTAATGAGTTAGAAGTATCCAACTCAAATCAACGGCCTCAACTGTGCCGGTTGTTTAAACTTGTTTATTAATTCTCTTGACGAATTCAACTACTCACACAATTTTTCATGCCAATTTGTTATTTTGTAAGATGAATACAAAAATTATAGATCATATTGTTTCACTAACAGTATGACGTCCAACATTGAATCAAGGAGCACCCTTCTTGATTTGAGGCTAAAATGACGTTATGAGATGGCCGAATCTACCTCATAAACTGGAGAGTTAACTAAAACCAAAGTGAATAGTCTAATTATGATTTCAAATTTAATAGTTCTAACACTGAAATAATTTTTGGCCTAAAATTAGAATTGAAATTTAGTTATGCATAATAAAAAATAACAATAAAAATAAGAAAAGAAAACTTTTATTGAAATTAAATAAATAAATAAACCAAGGGTGGAGAATTCCCAACCTAAGCAACCAAAATGTAAAAAATAAAAATCCCCTCTCCCATAAAAAGGGTTTCACTTTTAACTGAATGCTTTAAATATAAATCCTAAATATTTATTTAATAAAAAAATTAATCCTAATTAAACAAAATATTATTAGTACCATTATTATTGTTGTTTCCGTTTTATTTTATTAAGAACCGTGGTATTGGATAAGATTTCTAATTCAAACGTTTAGGTTGCATGACATTATTCATAATGAAAAAGGAATATTTCAGTAGATATTTATTCGATACAATTAAGGATGTAAGAAGGTACTTATTATTATGTGATAAAAATAGGTTGATTTTATTTTATTTTTTTAAAAAGAGATTTACAAATTATTGTTTAAACTCTACTGCTATAATGATGATATATTAAATTGAAAAAAAAGAGAGATATTCACTAGCATAAAACAGGTTTTAAAATGAAAATTATTTGTTTTCAACACCGAGCCACCTCGATGGCTAATGTGATCTTCCCGAATCGGTTCTAACGTTTAGGCTGAGTCAGAGAGGTTACAAATCATAAGTATTTATGTAATAATAAAAAAACTAATACTAATTAAATTTTTAAATAAATATCTTTACAAATAAATACAAATAAAAAATAACTATTAAAACGACATAATCCCAAAATCTAATAAATTTAGTGAGCCACACGGCCTAGCCACATGAGCGTGTGTCCCCTACATCTAAGAAACTTTTGAAATTTTCCAAAAAATTCTCTGAGTGTCTGGTTTAGTTCTGACGCATTTCTAACGTGTATTTTGTGCCTCGAGGGCTCATATAATGGACCATATGAGTAATTATAATTAAAAACTGATCTGTATGCTAAATGACATGTAATGTTTGGATTTGATCGAAAAAAGTCTGGTAATGTTTTGTAACCTTTTACGGTGATAGATAAGGGTTATGGGTGTTACATTTAGTAGTATCAGAGCTTCAGTTTAGTCGATTCTTAGAAATGAACATAGTGTGTAAAATGTTTAGAAATACATCCCATATAAATCTGTGATAGTGTGATGTGTATGATCCGATTTAACCTTTGTTTTCTTCTTAGATTGTTAAGATGTCAGATGGATCTGAACATGCTGACCATGATGAGGTCAACAGTAGAGCACCGAATTCTAAACATCGGACGAGTAGAATGTCCCGATCCTTCAGGCTCAAGAACAACAACTTAAAAACATGTTCTTTGGATATATGAACCAATGGTTTAGGGTGTTCATGTAGGGAAGAAATCCAGCTCAACAACCTTCTCCCCCTACTGTACCACTTGTAGTGTCATCGGTTGCACCTCCACCTCCTCTAGTGACTGAATCTAGTAAACGTACTCTAATTGAAAAACTCAGAAAATGTGGAGCTAAAGAATTTCGGGGTAGAGCAGGATATGATCCAGTCAAAGCTGAATATTAGCTTCAAAACATAATAAGAGTTTTTAAAGAAATGGCTTGGTACCCTAATGATTATCGGAGATGTGTTGCTTCATTACTGAAAGAGGAAGCATATAATTGGTGGTCGACAATAGTGGCTCTAGTACTAAAAGAGAAAATTTCTTTGGAATTCTTCTAGAGTGAATTTAAAAAGAAATATGTCGGTAAAAGGTATCTAGACAAGAAAAAAGAGAGAATTTCTTGAGTTGCATCAAGAAAACAGATCAATAGTAAAGTATGACAGGGAATTGTCTACCTCAATAAATATGCTCGAGAAATTGTACCAATCGAAGAAGAATTGTGCATTCAGTTTGAAGAAGGGTTGAATGATGAAATTCGAATGATGATTGGGAGCACTGAAACAAAGCTAGATCAGTTACTAGTTGTTAGTGAGTTTGCTGATATATTTCGTGAAGAATTGCTGGGTTTACCACATGATCGTGAAGTTGATTTTGCAATTGATGAGATTTCTAGAACTACTCCGATATCAGTAACACCATATCATATGGCACCAGCTGAATTAAAGGAATTAAAGGCACAGATATGTCCGAGAGTTTGTTTCGATTGAAGCTACAATGTGTAAACGATTCGAAGACGGGCTGAATGAAGATATTAAATTTCTTGTTGGCATACTTGAAATCAAAGAGTTCGTGGTACTAGTCGAGTGACCTTGTAATGTCGAAGAGCTCGGGAAAGAGAAAAGAAAATCTAATTTTAAAGCTAGAGATTCTTGTAAAAGATCATCAGGTAAGACTTTTCACTCAGCATCGAAGAAGTTCAGGGAGGATTATAGCTAATCTAAAGCCATTGTGGGCTTTTCTAGACGAGATCGAGATCGACCTCTTGTGAGTTCACGAGCCACTTCGATTGCTAGTGTTAGCAACATTCGGCAGAATAGATCTAAGTGCAAGCATTGTGGTAAATGGCATCCTGGAGATTGCAGATTGTATGATCGGTCTTGTTTCAAGTGTGGATCGATGAATCATTTTTGCCGAGAGTGCCCGATGTTAGCCAAGAAAAGCACCGTTCAGAGCACGAGACCGAGTAATATGTCAATGGGAGGTAGATTATCCTGGCATACGGGTAATGTAAGTGGCAGGCAAAGAGGGACGAAAGCTACGGCAATTCGATTTGAAGCTAGTGCACCTGCCAGAACATATGCTATACGCGCTCGCGAGGAGGCTTCTTCCCCAAATGTCATTATTGGTACTTTCACTCTCTATGATACATATGCTATATGTGTGTGTGAGACTTTAGTATCCAATAATACTTTGCCTATTGAGTGTACTGAGTTTGTGATTAGAGTATCAAACCCCCAGGGCCGGTGTGTTTTGGTTGACAAAGTGTGTAAGAATTGTCTGTTGATGATTCGAGATTCGTGTTTTTCACTGATTTGATGTTTTTGTCATTTGACGAGTTCGATATAATTCTGTGTATGGACTGGTTGACTTTACACTATGCTGTGGTTAACTGCTAAAGAAAGACTATTGATTTAATGTGCCTGAATGATGAGATTATTCGGATTGAATCTAATGATCTGAATGGTTTACCAGCAGTGATATCCTCGATGTTGGCTCAGAAGTATGTGAGAAAAGTTTATGAAGCTTACTTTGCATATGTTCTTGATAGTAAAGTGACCGAAAAGAAGATTTAATCCATACTAGTTGTGCGTGAGTATTCAGATGTGTTTCCCAAAGAATTACCGGGTTTGACACCTATTCGAGAGGTAGAGTTTGGTATTGAGTTAGTACCAGGGACGACTTCGATTTCGATAGCTCCATACGTATGGCACCGATTGAATTAAAAGATTTGAAAGCACAGTTGCAAGAGTTGACAAAAAGAAGTTTCGCACGACCGAGTTTCTCTCCCTAGGGTGTTCCAGTTCTATTTGTGAGAAAGAAAGATGGAACGATGAGACTGTGCATTGATTACCGGCAGCTCAATAAGGTGACTATAAAGAATAAATATCCATTGCCACGCATTGACGACTTGTTCGATCAGCTAAAAGGGGCTTTAGTATTTTTGAAGATAGATTTGAGATCGGGCTACTATCAGTTGCGAGTTAAAGACTCTGATGTGCAAAAGACAGCTTTCCGAATGAGGTACAAGCATTACGAGTTCTTGGTTATGCCTTTCGGACTTACGAATGCACCTGCTGTTTTCATGGATTTGATAAATCGGATCTTTAGACAGTATCTGGATCAATTTGTGGTAGTATTCATAGATGACATTTTGATCTACTCTCGTGATGAAACTGAGCATGCCGAACATCTAAGACTTTACAAACTTTGCGAGATAAACAATTGTATGAAAAGTTCAGTAAATGTGAGTTCTGGTTACGTGAAGTCAGTTTTCTGGGCCATGTTTATCAGCATCAGGTATTCGGCTTGATCCGAGTAAAATTTCAACTATACTTGATTAGAAACCTCCAAGAAATGTCTCTGAAGTTCGAAGTTTTCTGGGACTCGCAGGTCACTATAGACTGTTCATGAAAGGTTTTTCTATGATTGCAACCTTGATGACGAAGTTGTTACAGAAAGATGTTAAGTTTGAGTGGTCAGAAAAGTGTCAGAAAAACTTTGATCAGTTGAAAGCCCTTTTGATCGAAGCTCTAGTACTAGTTCAGCTAGAGACGGGTAAAGAATTTGTTATTTTTAGCGATGCATCTTTGAACGATTTGGGCTGTGTTTTGATGCAGAAAGGCAAATTTGTAGCATATGCCTCGAGACAGTTAAAGCCACATGAAAAGAACTATCCGGCGCATGATCTCGAATTGGTCACTATTGTATTTGCTTTGAAAATATGGCACCACTATTTATTCAGTGAAAAATGTCATGTTTATTCTGATCACAAAAGCCTAAAATATTTGATGACTCAGAAGGATCTGAATTTGACACAGCGACGGTAGTTAGAGTTGTTAAAAAATTACGAGCTTGTAATTGACTATCATCCGGGAAAGGCTACTATTGTTGCTGATGCTTTAAGTCGAAAATCATTGTTTCCTTTGCAAGCAATGAATGCTCATATGGCTATGTGTGATGATGGTACGATAATAGCTGAGTTAAAAGCAAAATTGTTATTTGTTCAACAGATTTGTGACGCTCAGAAAGCCGATGATGATTTAATTATAAAATGGGCTCAGTGTGACTTGAATGTTGATTCAGAGTTTCTAGTTGATGCTGAGGATTGTTTGCGATTCAGAAACCGATTATGTGTTCCAAAAAATTTAGAGTTCATTCAGATGATATTGAATGAAGCTCATAATAGTCGATTATCTATTCATCTGGGTAGCATGAAAATGTATAACGATCTGAAACAACACAATTTGTGGTACGGTATGAAACGAGACATTTCTGACTTTGTTTCAAAATGTTTAATATGTTAGCAAGTAAAAGCCGAGCATCAGGTACCTTCTGGATTGCTTCAGCCGAACATGATACCTGAATGGAAATAGGACCAAGTCACAATGGATTTTGTATCTGGTTTACCATTGACACTGAGAAAGAAAGATACAATCTGGGTTATTGTTGATAGATTGACAAAATTAGCTTACTTTGTTCCTGTCCGTACTGATTATTCACTTGATAAACTTGTTGACTTATATATTTCTCAGATTGTGAGATTTTACGGGGTACCTATTTCTATTGTTTCGGATAGAGATTCGAGGTTTACATCGCGGTTTTGGAAGAAACTGCAAGATGCACTAGGTACTAAACTGTGTTTTACCACTGCTTTTCATCCCCAAACAGATGGTCAGTCTGAACGAATCCTTCAGATGCTTGAGGATATGTTAAGATGTTGCATTCACGAGTTCAAAGGTACGTGGGATCGATACTTGCCTCTGATTGAATTTGCGTACAATAATAGCTTTCAATTGACTATCAAAATGGCACCTTATGAGGCTTTGTACGGTTATAAATGTCGCACACCTTTGTATTAGACTGAACTCAGCAAAAAATATATATACGGGGTCGATTTGATTAAAGAGACTAAACAGAAAGTGAAAGTGATACGCGATAGTCTAAAAGCAGCATCGGATTGTCAGAAATCATGTGCAGACTTGAAAAGAAAGGATATAAAGTTTCAGATCGGAGATAAAGTCTTTTTAAAAGTATCATCGTGGAAGAAAATACTCAGATTTGGTCGTAAAGGCAAATTAAGTTTGAGATTCATTGGACCGCATGAGATTATAGAGCGTATCGGGTCGGTAGCTTATAGATTGTTGTTGCCACCTGAGCTAGAAAAGATTCACAATGTATTTCATGTTTCGATGCTCCGTAGATTTCGATCAGATCCTTCACATGTGATTAGTCTGATAGAGATTAAGATTAAGTCTGATATGTTATATAAAGAAGAACCGATTCGTATTCTGGCTCGTGAGGTTAAAGAATTACGAAATAAGGAAATTTTGTTAGTTAAAGTACTGTGGCATAAACATGGAGTTGAGGAAGCAACTTGGGAGCCAGAGGATGCAATGAAAAAGCGTTACCCGAATTTATTTACCGGTAAGATTTTCGAGGACGACAATCCCTAAGGGGCGAGAGTTGTAAAAACTTGATTTTGACCCTAATCAGAATAGTAGTTTTGGGACCACAAATCCGAGTCCAAAAAATATTTTAATATTATTTTTTGTGTTAAATATGTGTGAAATTATATGTGTGAAAGTTTCGTGAAATAATTTTATTGTTTGTGTGCTTAATTTCAAAAAATAGTTTAATCGCATAAAGTAAAAATTTGAAGGTTAAATATGAAAGTGCTTAATTGTTGTTGTCTTTATAAAATGGAGTTTTTATGTGGAAATTAGACCATTTTAATGGTAGTGGGTGGCAATGGTCAAAATTAGCCTTATATTATATGTTATAAATATTTATCACTAAAGGTTAATTTTGTAACTTAGTTAATAAATTAAGTTATAATAAAATAAAACATAAAAGATGGTCATTTTCATCTTTGTTGGCCGAATGTAGAAAAGAAAGAAACCATCCATGTTTTGTTTAGGTTTTGGCATTGTTGAGCTTGATTCAAGGTGAGTTCTAGCTCGGTTTCTAGCTCGGTTTTTTATAACTTTTATGTTTTTGAGATCGTTGCTTCGAGTACTATTCGACCCATGCTAGAATTTTTTATTTTGATGAATATTTTGAGTTATGCCATTGATGAATAATTGTGTTTTGTGATGTTTGATGATGAATTATGAAATATATGTTTTGGATATATATATATGTTTTGTATTGAAATTTTTGATGATTTTGAGTAATTAAGGCTAAATTGCAAAAATAATAAATTGAGGGACTAAAATGAGAAATAAATGAAATGCATGGACTTTTATGTATACAAGGAAGATTCGGCCTAACTATGTTGTTGTGAGATTTTGCGTATTTTATGTTTGGTGAAATCTGGACTAAAATGTATAAAGTGTAAATGTCAGGGGCAAAATGGCAATTTGCTCATTTATGTGTTTTTGGACTAAATTGAATGAAACTATATTTAAATTAGTTTATTTTGAATACATTTAGATCAAGAACCAAAGAAATCGGGGTTGGATTGTGGAAGGTAAGTCTATAAGCAAATAAACGTCATTAAATTAGAGTGTATATGAATTTTATATGCTGAATTTAATTGTATGAATTTTCATATTAATAGTCGAATGTATAAATGCTTGTGAGATTTGGGTACTAGTTCGATTTAACTAAGATACGACGTTTGAAAAGCTTAGTATGAACCTTAAAGAATAATTAGGATTTCCTATATATGAATTATGTGTAAGACCGACTTTGTATCAGTGATATTTGGGCTCTGTGCCTAACAGGCTTTATGCCAGTGAATTATATCTGGCTTTATGCCTAGCAGGCTTCATGCCGGTGTACCATATCAGGCTTTATGCCTAGCAGGCTTCGTGCCGGTATATCATATCTGGCTTTGTGCCTAGTACGCTTTATGCCAGTGTATTTTAATAAGCTTTATACCTAGTAGGCTTTATGCCAATGTGGTATCGAATGTGATTCATGAGTTAAAATGATCAGGTATGTGATGTTTAATTACCTATTTGATAATTAGGTAAGTTTGTTTGATATATAATAAAAATGATACATAACGCTATTATAAGTATATGTGTGTATATGAAAAGTATGTTCAGCCTTATGTTAATTATAAGTATATGATTGGAAGCTTGTGTATAAACGATTAGCCATGACAAAATGATTTGAGATTTGTGAATGTATTAGTAATGTTTATATATGTGTATATTTGGCCTTGATAAATTGCTTATGAAATTCTATGTTATATATATATTTGCTTAAGGATTACTAAGCTAAGTTAGCTTATTTTGTATATTTATTTGTCACTGTTTTATAGATTTTGGAGGTCGTTACGTGTTCAAGGATCGTCAGTGAAGTCATTCACACTGTTGTTTACTTTCGGTACTTTTAAAAGTTTTGTTTCGAACTTATGGCATGTATAGGCTAATATGTATTTTGGTTTGATTTTGGATGTGTATATAATAGGCTATGCGAAAATGGCTTGCTCATTTTGTAAATCTTGAAATTTATGCCTTTGCTTGATAATTTTGTATGGTTGTGGTTGGTTGACTAGGTTTTGGTGTATATATATATATTATGTCTAGAAATATGTTAAATTGATTAATGGTGTGTCTCGATTAAAGGTTAGATGTGAGTAGTGAATATACTTGGTTAATATTTTGTTATGTTTTGTATTTATATATGTGAGTTTTGTTGGTATATTTTGCTAAGAATTATTTATAAATTTTGGTATTGAAGTTCTTATTATAAACATGTAAGGATATTTAATTCATCTGTGATTTGACTATTTGGTTTTAGGTTGTGATGGAAAGTTCGTATATATATATGTTATGTTTAAATAATAAGTGATTATGTTTAGTTTAATATAATTTATTTTATGAGTAAGAAAATGTTCTATGATTATTTTGATGGTTCGATTAAGCTTTGCATTATTAGATGAAACATATTTCATTTAAATTTATTAAAATTGTTTGTGCTTAGCCGAATAAAAAATTTTGGGATTAGTCTTAATATGACATTTGATACATTGCAAATTATGAGAGATTAGCATGTTTAATTCGGTTGGAAAATTTTATTGTAGCCAAATGGTTGATAATTTATTTGCTCGATTGTTTTGTTTTGATGTTGTTAATATAATGTGAAATTTTTGCATAATATATGAATTGGCTTTATACAGAATTATATGCATGTTTATGTTTGGCTAAGAATTTGGTAAAGCACCAAATGAATAGTGTTTTGGTTCAAATATGCTTAATTGTTTGCATGCAAAGTTGGCTTATGCACATAATGCTATACTTTTAAGAAATATAGTAATTCATGCAATAAGAAAAATAAAAGAGTTATATGCAAATTAGATAAATTTTGGGTTAATTGATTTTCTTTTTAAATAAATCCCTTGGTTTAATTTTTGTTAACCGAATGGATGTTTGACAAAAAGGTAAGGTACACATATTTTGTATGCTAAATTGGTTAGTCCTTTAGGTTCACAAATCAATGTGATCATAAGTTGAACAAGCTAAATATGTCGAATATGGTATGGTCAAATGATAGGTGCATTGAATTATTAGATTTATATGATTCATGCATGGATTAATAGAGTGGAATAATTTTATTATCTTAGTTGTGCGCACATGTTTATGGCATATATTTGATTTTGGTTCTTATGATTTAAGTGACTACTTATATATTAGTTATATGTTATATAAAAAAATTTGTAAGTGATTATTTAATTGTATTATTTAAAGTTTGATTTGTTCAAGAAAATCGAACATATGTACATGTATAATTGTTCTGAAGTTTGTGATTTGTTTGGTAATGCCTCATAACCCCTTTCTAGCGACAGATACGAGTTAGGGGTGTTACATTATATTGGTATCAGAGCTACGGTTTAGTCGATTCTAGGACTAACGTAGCATGTGTGAGTCTAGCTATACATGCCATATTTTATACAGACTTTGAGAGAAAAACAATTTTACGCATAGTTTAGCAAATGTGAATTATGGCTTCACGATGTATGATTTTTGGGTCATACCATACCAACTGATGGTATTTCAGTTGACCCGAGCAAAGTGTCTGTTGTGGTCAATTGGAAAACTCTGAAAAATGTTTCAGAAGTGCTAAGTTTTCTGGGTCTAACAGGTTACTACCGATGTTTTGTCAAAAACTTTTCGATGATTGCTTCGTTGTTGACCCGATTATTACACAAAAATGTTGAATTTGTTTGGTTTGATGAGTGTCAGCAGAGTTTTGATCAGCTGAAGAAGATGTTAACGGAAGCTCTAGTTTTGACTCAGCCAGAATCTGGTGTACCTTATGTTGTTTATAGTGATACGTCTCTAAATTGTTTGGGTTGTTTACTAATGCAGTCAGGAAAGGTAGTGGCCTATGCTTCTCGACAATTAAAGCAGCATAAGAAGAATTATCCTACACATGATCTTGAGTTGGCTGCAATTGTATTGGCTTTGAAGATTTAGAGACATTATTTATACGGCGAGAAATGTTACGTGTTTACAAATCACAAAAGTTTCAAGTATTTGATGACTTAGAAAGAATTGAATTTGAGACAGAAACGGCGGCTAGTGTTACTGAAACATTATGATCTTGTTATTGACTACCATCCGAAAAAAGCTAATGTGGTTGCGGATGCACTTAGTCGAAAGTCGTCATTATTTACACTCCGAGCGTTGAGCGCTCATTTATCTTTTAATGAAAATGGTTCCGTATTAGCAGAGTTGAGAATGAAACCTCTATTTCTTCAACGAATTCGGGAATTGCAAGATGATGATCCGAAATTAGTGTTGAAATAACAAGTTGTCACACCCCAAAAATCTGAGTCTTTAAATTTTGCATGATCTGCTACTGAATTCTTGTTTGCCTTGATGGCTAAGTGATTTGGGTGTGTATGAGAGTGTTTGAGAGGCCTGGGTTCAAATCTTGGCTTCTGCAGAATTTTTAGTTTTGCTCTTAAATGAACATGGACACTGGCATATAGGTCTTATATATAATAGTTCTTGTTTTATAACATAAAAAGAGCTTGTGGTCAAGTGGCAAGGTGGCGTGTTGTGTAACTGTGAGGTCTGAGGTTCAAGGGTTGCATAATGGACTATTTATTTTGCTGCTTGAGCTGTGTAGGTGGTGGTGTTGGACTGATACACAGCTAAAGGGGAGTTTGAATGGAATTTGAATGGAGTGGTTGGGAGAGTTGAGGAGAAATCGTTGGAGTGATTCAATGAGGGATAAGGGGAGAGATACGAAGATAAAATCAAAGAGTTGTTTGAGAGTGAGTGTTGTGCCGATTTTGCGACTTTGGCCCTCAAGAAATTTGACCAGAAGGGTATACTGCACATTTTCAGTTTTGCTTCGGATTTGCTCTTCCTTCTGTTCCTTGAAAGGCTAAAAGTGGTAAGGGTTCTGTTTCACCTCTTTCGTTTTCTTTTCGATAACCAATCTTTAGCCGAACTCTGTCTCTTGCAAATTGCCTCTTCTCTTTTTTTTCTCAACTAATTCTACCATTGGCCGAATACACTTTCTTTTTTTCCCATCTCCTCTTTGATTGTCAAATACACCTTTCTCGCCTTCTATCCTTTTGAATCTATCTTCTCTATCATTCCTTGTCTTGCTTCACTATTGCCGATTTGCTTTTCTAGCTTTTCCCTTCTTTTATTTTTCCCTTTTATTTTCTAGTGACCGAATCTTTCCTTTCTTTTGGAGGCCTACCGTGTGTCTCCCATTTCATAGTTTGATTCCTTTTCTCGCAATATTGGTAAGGGTAATAGTTTAGTGTTACCTTATTACCTGTTGATTAAGTGCTTACCCAGTTTCGGTTGGTGCCTAGGAACTTTTCAAAAGGTTGAAGGGTTGTGATTACTTTTGGATAGGCTAACTTCCCTCTTCACTCGATCAAAGTTAGTGGTAAGTAAGGATTGTGATAACTTATGTTTATTCGATTGTTTAACTGCGTAAGTGATTAATTGGAAATTTTTGGTTAAGTGTAGGTTTCAAAGACGTGGGGGTCATTTTCATGGGCTTAGACCGTAATGGGCCACGATGTGTTGCAAATACTGGTATGGGCTAGGTAGATCACATAATTGTGGCAAAATCTGGGCTGAATGGGCTGCACAGGCATATAGGCCCACTTGGGCCTATTTACACTATTATGACTATTTAGGTTACCTGAGTCGCTCGAGGCGACTGCAGACCTTTCGAGAGGTTAATAAATGACCAAAATACCCCTACAGGGTAAAATGACCAAAATTCCTCTACAGGGTAAAATGACCCCTATAAGGTTAAATGATTGAAATACCCCCCATAGGGTAAAATGATCGAAATACCCTCGTAGGGTAAAATGATCGAAATACCCCCATAGGGTAAAATGACTGTTATACCTCTAGGAGATGAAATGACCATTATGGCCTTATGTTATGTATGGTTGATTTCGTCTATGATATATATATGACTGTTACTGAGTATGACGTTCTGCATACACGTATGATTTATGACATGACATACTGCATGGGGTTAGGATAAAGATATGGGGGAAGTATAATATACTAGTGGCCTTGCCACATATACTGTTACTGGCAGCTTCGCTGCGATACTATTACTGGCAGCTTTGCTGCAATATTGGTGTATTGGTTGGGTGGGTTGATTTTATCCCCACATGGTGTGTTGGTGGTACGAGTGGTGTGTTGGCTGGATTGGGATGGGTTGCATTATTGCACTATTACTGTATTGGGCTAAGGCCCACACTATTACTATATCGGACTAAGGCCCACACTGTACTGTTACTGAATAAAGCTCGGGTCTAGACTGTTACTGCATGTTGTATGCTGCCTTTTGGCAGGAGATTAAACACTGAGTTTCATAAACTCACCCTCTCATTTTAACTGTGCAGGTAATCCTTAGCCATAGGTGATTCGGTGCTGCGAGGGACTTGGAGGTGGCCACACAACTGCTGTTGTTTACACTTGCTTTTATTTTAATTTAATTTATATGTTGGGTTTTGTTTTTGTAATAAGGCCTTTAAGTTAGTTTAAATTTTTAATTGGGCTTTTGCTTACTTATTTTTAACTGTTAGTTTAGGAGAAGATAAATTTTTAAAATAATTAATGTTTTCAAAGACACGAGTTTTAAACAATAGGATTTAAAAAGCTTCCGCGATTTTAGACCAACTTATTAAAACAATATCGGATAACAAGATAAACATTTTGACTAGTTGACTTGTTAATTAACAATAAAGGGGTTTATTTTAAACTTAGAAATAATTTTTTCCAACGAGTCCAATTTTCATAAGACACTTCAATGTGACACGCCAAATCCAACCATAACGTCTAAGCCGGGTTTTGGGGTGTTACACAAATGGTTCAGGATAATCTGAGTTCAGAGTATAGCATTGATGATGATGGTATGTTGTTATCCCAATAAAATTTGTGTCCTGAATAATTTGGATTTGAAAAATGATATTCTTACTGAAGCTCACAACAGCATGTACTCCATTCATCTAGGTAGTACAAAGATGTATTGTGATTTGAAACGGATGTATTAGTGGTCGGGAATGAAACAAGAAATTTGTAAATTGGTAGCAAAGCGTTTGATTTGTCAACAAGTGAAAGTAGAACATCAAGTACCAACGGGTTTATTACAACCTGTCATGATAACTGAATGGAAGTGGGAGCATGTCACGATGGATTGTGTATCTGGTTTGCCTATAATCTTGAGAAAGAAAGATTCGATCTAGGTGATTGTTGACAGATTGACTAAATCGGCACATTTTATTCCAGTCAGAACAAACTTTTCACTTGAGAAATTAGTGGAATTGTATATATCAGAAGTTGTGAGGTTACACGAGATTCCAACATCTATTATTTCAGATCGAGATCCAAGATTTACATTGAGATTTTAGAGTAAATTACAACAAGCTCTGGGCACTAAGCTAAATTTCAGCACAGCATTCCATCCTCAGACTGACGGGCAATCAGAATGAGTGATTCAGATTCTGAAAGATATATTGAGATGTTGTACACTCGATTTTGAAGGTAGTTGGGAAAGGTATTTACCGTTGGCTAAATTTGCATATAACAATAGTTATTAATCTAGTATAAAAGCGGCACCGATTGAAGCTTTTTACGGAAGGAAATATAAGACACCGTTGTATTGGTCTGAATTGAGTGAATCCAAACTAACAGAAGTTGACTAGATCCAAGAGACTAAGGACAAAGTTTAGATTATCCGAGATAGTTTAAAAGTAGCTTCTAGTCGTTAAATATCATATGCATATTTGAAGAGAAGAGATATAGAATTTTCTGTTGGTGATCGGGTATTCTTAAAAGTCTCTCCGTGGAAGAAAGTATTATGGTTCGGCAAGAAAAGGAAGTTGAGTCCGAGATTTATCAAACTATATGAAATTGTTAAAAGACTCAGGCCTGTAGCTTATCGATTAGATTTGCCCCCTAAACTTGAGAATATTCAAAATGTATTCCACGTATCGGTGTTGAGACGGTACAAATCTGATCCTTCACATGTGATTCCTCAGAGTTAGATTGAACTACAACGAAATATGACGTATTCGGAAGAACCAGTGAGAATTTTAGCTCAAGAGGTTAAAGAATTATCGAGTAAACGAGTACCATTAGTAAAAGTATTGTGGCATCGTCATGGTTTACCAGAAGTTACCTGGGAAACAGAAGAATCAATGAGATCACAATATTTGAACCTTTATATGCATAATGCCTTTTGTCTTTGGTTTGTATATGACTAAACACTTTTGGATATGATCATGTTGGTTATGCCTAGTTAAATTGGTAAATTGTGATGGTATAAATTGAAAAGAAGTGATCTTTTGTATCCATGTTGTATGGTTGAGTTGTGGTATTGTAATCTTATTTATGAATGGCTTTTATATATGAAATGTAGTGCCTTTGAACGACATATTGGTTAGAACATATAGGATGCTTGAATTGGTATGTTTTGAATGTGTTAGGGTGTGTTTTAATTATATGAAAGTGTGTGGGAAAGGTGTGTCTTGATGTGCAAGTATAGGATTTGAGATGACTTGTTTTAAAAGCTAAATTAGGAGCACACGGCCTGGGACAAGGGCTGTCACACGGCCATGTGCCACACACGGTCACCCCACACAACCATGTGACATTGAAATTTTAGGTGCAAGATGAACCACACTGACTCAGAGAGTTAGACGGCCGTGTAACCCAACTTTATATACACACGAGTGGACACATAGGCTGGGACACGATCGTGTGTCCTATCTTTGAATGTCCACACGGCTTGGGCTATGCCACACGGCCGTGTGACCCTATTTTCAAAATTTTCAACTTTTTCCCAATTTTTTTGATTTATTTTAAATTAGTCATGGATTGTTCCTGAACTATTTTTAGGGCCTCAAAGGCTCAATTTAAGGCCCAAATGTGTATGCTGCTAGGTTTGTAATGAGTTTTTGGTAGTTAATATTAAATGACAGTATTGATCTGTTTTGAAGTTAATTATTCTGATTTATTCAGTAATGCTCCATCATCTAAATCCAGCAAAAAAGACGGGTTAGGGTTGATACAGAACTGATTGTTATTCTTGATGGTCATAATTGAATGTTTGGATTTGACATGCGGAGGGTCTCAACATATTCTCACCTTTAATATTATTAGTACTGTTGTTGTTGTTGTTGTTGCTGTTGTTGTTGTTGTTGTTGTTGTTGTTGTTGTTGTTGTTGTTGTTGTTTCCGTTTTATTTTATTGATCATAAGTATAGATCATATTGATTCACCAACAGTATGACGTCCAACATTCAATCAAGGGACCCCTTCTTGATTTGATGCTAAAATGACGTTATGAGATGATCGAATCTACCTCTTAAATTGCAGAGTTAACGAAAACCAAAGTAAAGAGTGTAATTATGATTTCAAATTTAATAATTCTAACATTGAAATAATTTTTGGCCTAAAATTAGAATTGAAATGTAGCTATGCATAAGAAAAAATAACAATAAAAATAAGAAAAGGAAACTTTTATTGAAAATTAAAAAAAAAAGGGGTGGAGAACTCCCAACCTAAACAACCAAATTGTAAAAAATAAAAATCCCCTATCCCCTTAATTGACATATGCCAGAAAAGGGTTTCACTCTTAATTGAATGTTTCAAATATAAATTCTAAATATTTATTTAATAAAAAAATTTATCCTAATTAAACTCTTAAATAAATAAATAATAAAAATAACTATTAAAATAAATTATTATTAGTACCATTATTATTCTTATTATTATTTCCGTTTTATTTTATTAAGAACCATGGTATGGGATAAAATTTCTAATTTAAACGTTTAGGTTGCATGACATTATTTATGATGAAAAGGACATTTAAGTAGATATTTATTCTATACAATTAAGGTTGTAATAAGGTACTTATTATTATGTGATAAAAAAAGGTTGATTTTATTTTTTTTATTTTTAAAAAGAGATTTACGAATTATTATTTAAACTCTGCAGCTATAATGATGATAGATTAAATTTAAAAAAAAGATATCCACTAGCATAAAGCAGGTTTTAAAACGAAAATTATTTTTTATAAAAACCGAGCCACCTCAATGACTAATGTGATCTTCTCGAATCGAGTCTAATGTCTAGGCTGAGTCGGGAAGATTACAAATCATAAGTATTTATCTAATAAAAAGTAATACTAATTAAATTTTTAAATAAATATCTTTACAAAAAATTCAAATAAAAAATAATTATTAAAACGAAATAACCCCAAAATCTAATAAGTTTAGTATGCCGTTTTTTTTTTTATGAAACTCTTTCACCAATTTTGCTTCCATGTCAAATTATCAAAGTAATTCACCTTTCAACGTGCATTCCAAATACACCTAAATAGAAAAACAATACCAAAATTAATACTATACATGCCCCAAAATGAATTAGAATTTTTATTTAGTCAATATTCTCCAATTGGATTAGTTTAAGTCTCTATACTTTTAGAATTTTGAATTTCCAGTCTTGACGCAAATGACAGTCATTTATCCATCAATTGGATTTTTAGTGAGTAATGTGTAGAAATAACAAGCTAACATAGCATTACACATATGATCATATGTTTTCCTTATCAAATTTTAGAAATAATAGAACATAATGAATTTAATCGTTTGTTGAGGATGGAAAATTTAAATTTTGAAAAGTACATGGATTAAAATTGATTAAATTAAAGTACAGAGACTAAATTTATAACTTTTATAAAGCATAGGGACTAATACAAGAATTTAACCTTTTCTAATAATTATTCATGGGAGATCATATTTTGACTTAAGTATAACATATTTTAATATTATTTAATTAATTAAGTGTTTCCAAAATTTATTTCTCGAAAAACATTTTTTGGAGAATACTTAACATATGAGGTTGTGAAGTTCAATGTTATGTCAAATTAATAAAAAAAATACCAAAATTAATAGCATCTATATCCAAAATTAATTAAAATTAATCATAAAAAAATATCAATTAAGCACATTATCAACTATCCAATACAAACTCTACATCTGTAAATCCATTTTTATGATAATTATTTTTAAAACTTTTTCCGAAGACTGAATATTCATATATTCAATACTAGTAGAAATCAAAGATCCCAAATAAGTTACATGAAAGTAAGTAAAAAAGAAAAAGGCAAACCATACATTAGACATACTAAAAAGAAAATGCAAAAATAAAGAACACACTTAAAAAGGCAAGGTCTCAACCCTTTTAGGCGATAGGGATTTGTCTAGATTCACACTTAGTGAGGTTTGCCCCTCATCGACTTGTGATTAATCTGTTTTTGTGATTAATGCGTTTATTGATTGACCAAAAGGTAAGTTAATATTTGGTAGAATTTCAACAATATCTGTGGTGATAAATGTGTGACAATTATAAGGTATTTTATGTGAGCAATAAGTTAATCCAAAGATTAATTAATTCTTTAACATAATTTATTGTCAATATTTGATTGCTACAACAAGAGTATCGCTTACTATTAATATTATTATCCAAAGACCTGATGTTAATATTGCGTTTGGTATCTTGAGATAAGATTAGCCATTATCTTGAATTTATTGTTTACTTATGAATATTGATGTGAGCTTGTTTTTATTTATTCTATATTTAGCAAGTTCATCTTCTGCTGCCACAGTATCTACAAATATAAATTATATACCTATGCTTAATAGGACTAATTCTAAGGAATGGAAAAGGCACTTACTTATAGTGCTTGGCTGTATGGACGTAGACCTTAAATTCAAGGAAGAACAACCTGCACCTCTCACTACAGAAAGCACCCCTGATGTTAAGAAGGATTTTGAGAGGTGGGATCATTCAAATTGCATGAGTTTAATGATCATGAAACACAACATTTCAGAAGCCTTTAGGGGTACAAAATTTGAAGAGATTACTCAAACCAAGGGTTTCCTTGACGAAATTGAGAAACGTTTTGCTAAAAATGATAAGGTTGAGATGGCATCACTTCTAACTTCTTTGATGACTATGAAGTATAAGGGTGAAGGAAATGTGACGGGGTATATTATGGAGATGTTCCATGTTGCTTCAAGACTTAAAGAATTTAAGATCGAGCTTTCTGAGGAATTGTTTGTTCGTATGGTTTTGGTATCACTTCTTGCACAGTTCAATAAATTTAAAATTAGTTATAATTGTCAAAAGGAGAAATAGACTCTAAATGAGCTCATTTCTCATTGTGTGCAGGAAGAAGAAAGGTTGAAGCGTGATAAGTCTAAAAGTGCTTATTTAGACAATGCCCCTAAAGACAAAGTTAAGAAAAGAAAATATCAGAATGAAGCTGCTAAGGGTCCAACTCAAAAGAAGCAATAGCAAGCTACAGAGAGTTGTTTCTTTTGTAACAAGTCTGGGCACATGAAGAAAGAATGTACCAAATATCATGTCTGGTGTACAAAGAAAGGTATAATTTTTAATTTGGTCTGTTATGAGGTTAATTTAGCTTCAGTACCTAGAAACACTAGGTGGATAAATTCTGGTGCTACTACTCACATAATTGTTTCTATGCAAGGTTGTCTGAGTTACCGAAAGCCAAGTGATGGTGAAAGACACATCTTCGTGGGCAATGAAAAATTGGTAGAAGTGGAAGCAATTAGGCATTTTAGGTTGTTATTAGGAATTGGTTTTTATTTGGATTTAGAAGACACTTTTATTATACCATCATTTAGATGGAATTTAGTTTTTGTTTCTTCGTTGGACAAATTTGGATATTATTATTCATTAAAAACAATCAATTTAGTTTTCCTTTAAATTCGAATGTTGTTGGAACTGGATATTTAAATACTTATGACAACCTTTATTTGCTAGAAATAGTTGCATCCTATAATGAAACTTTGCATGTGGAATCATGTGTTATTAAACACAAATTAAATAAGCAAAATTCAGCATCATTATGGCATAAGCGCTTAGGTCATAACTCAAAAGTTAGAGTTGAACACCTTATGTCTGATGGTACTTTAGAGTCCCTTGACTTCACCCAAGAGATTGGGTGCAAACAGATCTTCAGACGTCTTAGAATTAATTAATACAAATATTTGTGGGTCATTCCCTAAGGTATCCTAGAATGGTCAACAATATTTCATAACATTCATAGACGATTACTCACATTAAGGGTACCTATATCTCATTCATGAGAAATCTCAGTCTCTGGACGTGTTCAAAGCTTATAAAGCGGAAGTTGAAAATCAACTCAACAAAAGGATTAAAAACATCAGATCTAATCGTGGTGGTGAGTGCTATGGTAGATATGATGGCTCAAAAGAATAATGTCCAGGACCATTTGAAAAATTCCTAAACGAATGCAGTATTGTCCCACAGTACACCATGCCAAGATCAACTAGTATGAATGGTGTAGCTGAAGACAAAAAAAAACTCTTAAGGATATGGTAAGGAACATGAATGCTCATTCTACCTTACCTGAGTCCCTTTGGGGAGAAGCATTAAAGTACCTTACATTTTGAATAAAGTATCCACTAAAGTAGTTGCAAAAATATTGTCTAACTGAGGCAAGGCCTTATAGGCCACATAAAAAGATATTAGACTTCAAAACAGGAACAACTACTTTATTTTTTATTCTGAGCAATCTAGGGGCTATAAGTTTTATGATCCTATAATTAGGAATATTTTTGAGACAGGAACTGCAACATGTTTTTAGGATGTGGAGTTTGGAGGGAGAAATAAGGTTAGAGCCATTACTTTTGAGGAGAATTAGATTCTAACTCAGTTCCTACTATCACTTTTTACGATGTTCAAGTTCTCATACCTATCATTGATCAAGAAGTGAATCTTAAACCTCAACAAGACAATGTTGAACAACATGAGGTAATTGTTCCAGAAGAACAAACTCAACAAACTCAAGAACAAGTGTCATTAAGGAGGTCCACAAGAGAAAGGAGAAATGTTATTCCAGACGATTATGTTGTATTTCTCCAAAAACATGAGGATGATAATGGAATGATGGAAGATGATCCAATCAACTTTCATCAGGCCGTAAAAATTTCTAATTCTCAAAAGTGGATTGATACCATAAGAAATGAGTATATGTCTATGCAAGACAATAAAGTTAGGGAACTTGTCCCATTACCTGAAGGTGCAAAACCAATTGGTTGTAAATGGATATTTAAAACCAAGAGGACTCCAACTACCTTCAATGTACGATCTATACTAGATCTAACCAACAGCCCATCCTACCTCTTCTACGTTCTTGACAGCCCATCTTTGTCTCAGCAGAGTCTTTTAGTGGCATGTTTCGATCCTCTTCCCTATTACTTAAAAAAGTCACCAGTTTGGGTACAATATACTATTATTACTGCTTGGAAAATTAGACACCCTACCCGTAATTGCAACGACCCAATTGCAAGAGTGGAGCTCTACCAACTGAGCTATATCCCCCAAGCCAAGTGGTGCATGCATGAAGGAGTTAGATGCTTCTTCTATTCTTTTCCTTGACGCAGCTGGGCCATCTTGGACTTGAACTAGAGACCTCACCCATGAAGTAAATCACCGTACCTACAATCCAACCAATTGGGAGAGAATCAATAAATTCCTTTTTAAGAGCGATTTATCCTTCCCAAATGCAGCATACAACTCTCTTTTGTACTGTGCTCTCCAAGTGTGTTTGTTCCCTCATTCTTCCCTACCATGGCAAGTATTTGTGAAATAAGAAATAACTCCGACGGGAAGAAAAAAAAGAGGGCATTAAGAGACTCTCTTGGCCCAACCCTAAACACTCTAATATCCTTTTTCAAATATTTTCCCATTTTGAGTCAGGAGATAGATAAATAGACACATCCCATTGCATTGATCGAGAGTGCTCGTATTGACTAAGTGGGTCGAAGACCAAGAAGTGAATTATTTCTTAGCCAAGCATTCTTCTTATGGCTAGATCCAATCTCTTGGTCCCTACGGAAAGAAAAAGAATTTCACGTTCTTCCTTTCAGGAAGGGAGGATTAGGAAAATCCTATTGATTGCAGCTCTCTCCGGACCTCTGGGAAAAGCATAAAAAAAGGCTCGAATAGTACGATCCCTCCGTCACCCCAGAATGAAAGGGGCGATCTCGTAGTTATTGGTCTGTGAAGATACGTTGTTCGGTTCTCCATTTTATTTTCCCATTGAGGCCAAACCTAAACCTATGCTCAAGAGATAGCTATCCATTCACTGATAATGGATGTATGGATTATCGAGAAGAGAGAAGTCATGGTGGTCTCCCCCGAACCGTCTAGATCCCACGAGTGAATAGAAAGTTAGATGTACATTGGATCTCACCTAAATCGTCGTATCTATCCTCCTTAGGAGAAGTTTGGTTCCAAACCTCGATTCAAATAGGAGAAGCACGCCATGCTAATATGCCTTGGATGATCCACATCTTAGGATCAGGTGCTGATGAGCACATTGAACTATCCATGTGTTTGAGATCCCTCACAGGCTAGGCATAACGACGCAATTATTAGGGGCGCGCTCTACCACTAAGCTAGTAGCCTGTCGTGTAGGCCTCCCTTTGGGGGCCTGCTATGCCAAAACTGAGAGAAACCCCATCCCTCTTTTTTCTTTTTATGCCCCCATATCGCCACATGAGGGGACCCAGGGGCACAAAAGGGGATCTTATCAACTTGTTCTGACCTAGGATTATAAGCTCATGGGCTTGATATTACATCACCATCAAGAAACGAAAGAAGGCTTCCATCTTCCAGTTTAATTCAGACGTAGCTCACTTCTTTTTTGGTGTGAAACAGTGTCAAACCAAGAAGCATGAAGAATAATTGATCAGATTCATGGATGTTCCTACGAGGAAACACTTATGATACTAGAACTCATGCCTTATCGAGCATGTTATCCCATTTTAAAATTGGTTTATTCTACAGCAACAAATGCTCGTCACAATAGGGGTTTCAATGAATTGAGTTTAATCATTAGTCAAGTCGTAGTAAATGAGGGAACTACTCTGAAAAGACTAAAACCTCGTGCTCAATGATGGAGTTATTTGATAAAAAGACCCACTTGTCATATAACTATTGCATTGAAATATCTTGAATTTGAACCACTTGACAGATATATGCTGCACCCAAAACCAAAAAACACCGGATGGCTAGGATGGCTGAAAAAAGGGATAAATAAGAACACAAATATGACATATCCTAATATATAGTAGTGGAGGATTATGGGATAAAAAATAAATTCACTTGGTTTCAAGCTTGGTACAACATAAAGTCATCATTCTCTTTAGTTTGCACAACCTAAAAAGTATTTCGAGGGTCTACAAGAAGATAAAAAAAAATAAGAGACTGTATCAAGAATTATGTACAAAAAAATATGAGACTATCTTCTGGTGTCGAAGGAATTACACGTATAGAGATCCAAAAAGGACTGGATCTAATTTAGGTGATAATCTATATTGGATTTCCTAAGTTATTAATTGAAGATAAGCCACAAAAACTTGAAATACTATAGATGAATGTGCAAAAAGAACTTAATTGTATGAACCAAAAACTCAACATTGCTATTACAAGAATTGGAAATCCTTATGAGCACCTTAATATTCTTGCTGAATTTATAGGTGGACACTTAAAGAATTGAGTTTCATTTCAAAAGGCAATGAAAAAGGCTATTGAATTAACTGAGTAAGCAAATAAAAAGGAATTCAAACACAAATTGCAAGGTGTATTGACAGAAAAGAAATCGCATGTGTCGAATGGATCCGAGAAGGTAGGGTTCCTCTATAAACCGTTGGAGTGAAAATTGAGTATTGCTCTTATAGAGTTCGAACTATCTATGGGGTATCAGGAATCAAATTTTGGATATTTATGGACAGAATAATAAGAATAAGACTCTACTTGTCTTTACGTTTTATTCTGCGATAAAACAAAAATTGACAAATTCTTTGATTTTTTATTGAACATAAAAAAATGAGCAGTTCTAAATTCTATAAGGAAATTCTATAAGGTTAAATAAAAATTTGATTGATAATTTGATATAATTGCTATGCTTAGTGTGCGACTCGTTGGGTTTTTTAGGCTTAGGATTCAAAAAAAAATGGGCGGACCATAGTATAAGCTAATAATTATGGCACTAATAACCAACTCATCGCTTCGAATTATCTAGATCCAAAGAATCAGTCAAGATATAATTATTGGTCATATCATTATAGCAACTGAATTTTTTTTTCATTAAGTAAAAGACAAAACCAATTTAATTATGAATAGATCGAAATTGTGAAGCAAAATTAAAAGTATGTGGATAAATAAAAGGATGAGAGAAAGAAAGAAACAGAAATAGCAATGAAATGATATAGGATTCCAATATGTAAGGTCTATGAAGCATCTTATAAAGAGCAACGTAATAAAGCATCAATAGAGATTCATCAATAATTAGATGAATATATGTTCATTGAAAAAAAATCAAGAGCCTTAACTTAAGTCAATAAAGATTGAGAAGGTTGACTCAAGAACAAATTTTATTTTTATTTTATTAAATAAATAGAAATATTAAATTAAATTAAGGCTCCATTGGAGAATTCAAACCTAAACATTAACCGAGAGCAATAGGGACGACAAAACCCGTGAATGCGTAGGATTATATTGAAAACAAATCCTAATGATTTTACTACACGGTCTTTCTCTTATCTTATATATTGAAAACAAATTCTAGATTACACTGTGGAACAAATGTTCCAAATTCAGTCTAAGGTTCTCAAATTGAATTTCATATTTATTTTACTACACGATCTTTCTCTTATCTTATATATAAGTCATAATTCACTCAATAAAACACTTTTTTTACAAGAATATGGACACTACAAAATCGAGAATGTTCTACAACAGTTGTCTGCTTGAACATATATATATATACATATATTTCAGGTGCAGTTAAATGATTACAACTACAGAATGGGAAGAAAAAAATTCCTACGAATTCATGAAAATTTTTATAAACATGAATCAAAATTTGTTAAACGAAATCCGTTTATAATATCTGGAAAATATTAGTTAAACGAAATGGAAGTAGGCGCTGAAGCTGTCAAACAACTTCATTTTTAATAATTAATGATTTTTTAAGGTCCATTTGTTTGCATGTAAAATGGTTTTCTGAAAATAATTTTTGGAAATAACTTATTTTTCTGAAAAAACTATTATTTTCTGGTGTTCGGATGAATCTATATAAAATATTTTCTATTGTTTAGCAGATTTTATGAAAAATTTTTATGAAAGCTATTTTAAAATGAAACAAACATACATTTGTAGGGTATAAACAATTTTTGGTGCAAATTACATGTAATTTTGCAAACCAAGAACTGAAAAAGAAAAAAAATGTTCTGAAAATCAACAACAAAAAGACTTTCAAAAAAACCCAATCAACAAAAACTGACATTAGCTAGGTATTTCTTTTTTTTTTCCATTCTTACCTTCAAGAAAGGAAGATGAACACCGACAACTGGTGCTGAGAAGCATTGTTGGTTGGCGTGTCACACCACAATTCTCTAATTCGCATTTTGGATGGTTGACTAACTGAGTTTGGTGTTGACTCGCGTGTGAGCTAGTTGAATTCACGAGAATTGACTTGTTTCATTTTGGCTAATTCCCTTATGAATTCCTGTTTTGCATTTGGCAAGCTCTTTCATTGTGAACCCGTCAATGGTGAGTTCAATTGTGGAAAATATGATTTGTTCGTTTTAGAATTTTCCATAGTTAGGCCACGTATAGGATGTGTGTCAAGTCCTATGTAGGAAACGTGTCATTTTGCATGACACTTGGAGAGCCTCAATAATTGTGTCTAATTAGTGAAATCGTGTGTGGTTAAGTGGAATCATGTGTGCATGTAATATGATTAGATATCCTGCTTAAAGTGGGATTACGGGTTAATTTTTATATAAATAGGACAAAATATTAACAGAGAAAGAGACTTTATTTTCCTTCTCTTTGTTCATCTTTGTTGTTTTAGAAGAAACCTAAAGTGTTCTTTGTTATTTGAAGAAGGAACCAGTTATTCAGTTAGATTAGCAACCTTTTCAAGCCAATTGCTGGTAAATTCTTAAGCTCTTCTTTAGTTTAATACCAGGGAATGGAAGGGTAGTTGAACCATTTATATAGGTTTTCACTGAAAGTTTTGGAGGGAAGGAAACTTCCTTTCGGTTAACTGATTGCATGTTATCAATTCTCTTTTTTACAATTAAGTTTCGATTGTTTCTGTATTTAATAGAATGTTTGATTTTATTTAGCTAAAAAATAGGAGAAGGCCTCGGTGCAAAAAGGAAAGAGCCTCTAGAGTAAACAAAGCTTTTCCTGGTAATCTCTAGTGAGTTCCTTTCACTTGTGCTTCTAATTAATTCCAACTAACTCAATAAAAATTTAGTCTTTCAAGTATGTTAGTATTTTTTTTAATCAATTGTGCATGAGTGTGTTAATAAATTGGAAGAAATGATAATTGATTGAATGGGCATGAATGATTAAAAATGGACACTTTTCCTTGGAGCACAAGCTTCATGTCCAAAATGGTGGAAGGGGGAACCGGAGTAAACTGATGAGGTGTGATTGTGATGGGAGTGATGTATGGAGAATATGAAATGATATGTGATTTGCCTCCAGTAGGGCATGTAAATGCAAACCATGATTGGTGAATATTGCGGCCTTGAGAGGGAAAATGTAAGTGTTCAAATTAACAAAAAGGATTTGCAGAGGTTCTATTTGATAAATGAAACTAGCTCTATGGAGCAATACCGTGAATATGAAACCATAGCTCTTCAGAGTGTTGAATGGACCGGAAGCTAACTCAAGGAAGAGGGTCCATGAATTGTTCCATGCAAAGGATGCATGTATGATGTAAAGGTTTTGCACGTGAATAGTGCTTAGCTAGGATTAATATCCGCATGAAATGTACTTAGTTGTGATAAGTATATGCATGTGAACAATCTCTGGTTTTGATTTGTAATTACATTTAGCTAATATCTGCATAAAGATTGAAGTTATTAGTGACTTGTACTGAGAGGTGGACAGTATCCGCTAATGAACAGTAATTGTCTTGTGATATGTATAACCACTAACGAATTGTGCGCAACTATATTGTTGCATCAGAATGTAAGTTGTTTGTTAATATCAAACGTTTTTAATTGTTTAGCTTAATTTCATTTCCTTGAAACCTTGTTTGAAAGGTTATTGATTATCTTTGGAACTCACTAAGTTCATTTAGAACTTACCTAGTTTCCTCTACCATTTCAGGTGCTGTAGATCATTATGGACTCTTGTAAGGGGCTTAGCCCGATTGCAGACTCGATAGTGAGTCATTCATTGTATAGTTGTAACATGTATATATCGAGTTGCCTGTAGTTGCAATATCTTTTATTTTTTATAAAGTGAATTTGGTAGGTTTCTCGTACAATATTATGTATGAACTGAATGATGGCATATAGCCAAAAAATTAACTTTTATGTTATTTGCGTTTGGCGTACTCTTATTTTTCCTTTGGAATTTTGCCTTTAAAACTATAATCTGCTACGTGGTATTTTAAAATTGGTTTACTAAATCGTATTGAAAGGTGCAACTACTAAAACCTTTATTTTTTTACTTTATGTAACGATTTATGTTTTCTCGGTAACATCACCGTTCGTCAGTTGACCCGCCAAATCGGGGGTTTTACATGGAGGTAGGCACTAGGTTGAGAGGGACTAGAGGTAGCGGAGGGATGAGAACAACAGGGAGGATGGTTTCCTTAAAAAAGAGGGATGGGTCTGTGAAGAGGAAAAGGGAAGATTTCTTACGGGATCCACATTTTCCTTAAGAAAGCCTTGATTTTACCTTTATTTTGGAGAATGTTTTCCTTTGGAAATCCATTTTATAGTAAAGAAACATCGTAAAACAAATATTTTATAGAAAACATTTTACTGGTAAACAAATGAACCATTAATGATAGTATACTTAGAAATTGGAGGTTTAGAATATTAGAATTGTTACTTGAGGTGTAAATACTATTGTCCTTAAGGATATTTTGAGGATTTGTGTACCTCTCAGGATTCAACAAGCACTTTCGTTAGAAAATAGAAAACAAGAAAAAACAAACCAATTAAATACTCAACTAAACTTGTAGAAGGAAACTTTTGAGAAAGCAAATAGTTTTTAAAAGAGAACGTAAATAATAAACTGGTCGAATAATTTTGAAGGTTGTCATGCATGGTATATAGGATTTTCACTTGCTAAATGTAGCAAACGTAAGTTGATTGAATTGGTTAAAAGTAGTTTGAGTCAATGAATTTGGACTTAACTAAAATAGCTTCAATCAATTAAGTTATTTTTAGCTTGGCTAAATATAGGTGTTACAAATTATGAAGTTCACTTTTCTTGGACTCTAAAAAATCAGTAAAAAATAATTTCAAAAACAAAAAGGCTTAAATGTACATTACACTAGCCTTTTCGACTCAATACATGAGTCCACTCTCTTAACTTAGTTCTTACTTGTCTAATGAAGTATAATAGCTTATAAATAAGTGTCTTAAGGTCTTTCTTTAGCAATGTGGGATTTCTTTAATTCTTTGAAATACATAAAACTTCTTGCAATGCCTCATATATTTCAAAGAATTAAGAAAGAAATTTAGTTGAGTATTTCGATACAATGAAATAATCCTAATGTCTTCCGAACTATGAACTAAAATTTTTGACAAATAATACATAATTTACTTGAATAATTGGTGAAAAAGTTCTTATGAACCAATTATTTAATTTGTAAATTTTCTCATTTATCACATTATATTTATTATTCGTTCTTCAACGCAGTTGTGTGCTAATAGTCCATGCGTGCACCTAGATTTAATAAGTGCTTTAAAAATTGCCAAAGATCTCATAAAAATGGCCCTACTTCACACTCATAGGTCAATCCATCAAGTGTTCTCTACAGAGGAATACACCACCAATAAAGGATATAGATTTGGTTAAGAGTTTTTTCTCATCCACACCATCTATGCAGTTATTTGTTTAAAACACTATTTACACCATAGGATGGGCATAATCATATAGTTCTCAACAAATCAACTAATGACCCATATCTCAGCCTAGACGTTAGACCCAAATTCTGAAGACTACATCAGCCACCGAAATGGCCTAATATGATCAGAGTTTATAAAATAGTCATTTTAAAACAATTGTTTATTTTAAAAGAAAACTTAGCCTATTTTCAGAAAAACACTTGAGTTAACAAAAAGCCAATTAATTTTAACATTTTTCTTGTAACGCTGACTTTTTAAAAACTTAGTTAATTTATTTATTCTTTCAAAATTTATTTATAAACTTAGCAGTAGAAAAGTGATTTTTGATATAGTTTTGATGAAAACTATATTTCATGAATTGATAATTAAATTCCCTATCTTAAATTAAGTTAAATGTCATGCGTGCTAAATTAACCCTAAATATGAGTTCCATGCCACAAAATAAGTAAAACAGTATAGTTCTGAAATAATAAAAATTAAAAAATAAGCCTAATAATACTTTCATAAAAATAAAACGTATCCGAGCCCTTCGTATGTCGTGACTGCGTCTTAACTTGGTGGGTTATTTGTAAAGATGAAAATAAAAGGAGGAGTGGTCTATGAAGCTCAGTGTGTGCTCCATCATAAGAGAACCAGTGCAAATAGTAAACAAGTCATGTAGAATATCAACTTATAGAATAAATCACAATTAATAGCAATACAGAATGTTGGTAATTCTAAACAACTAATCAACATGATATTTCATTGTTCGTAGCCACGTAATTTTTTATGAATTCAATGCAAGTTCAGTTGAACAATAGAAAGGTCCTACCCCACCGCTACACACCACAGTTAGGAGTTCCCCAAGACTCCTCTACCATCAGACTATGTTGTGCATAAACCATTGATTATTACAGATGAATTGCTAATGATAAATATTTTGGTGGATGAACCATCCCTCTATGCAGATAAAAGTTGCTAATATGTTATGGATAAACCACTGGTTGAGCAGATGACTACCGATTAGAATATTGGTGGATGAACTATCCACTTGTGTAAATAAAAGCTACTAATGCATTGTGGATAAACCACTGGTCGAGCAAATGACTGTCAACTAGAATACGTTGTGGATAAACCACTAGTCAAGCAGATGACTGTCGACTAGAATATGTTGTGTATAAACCACTAGTCGAGCAGATGAACTGCCGACTAGTTCCTCCATTCAAATGTCCCACCCTAACATGCTATAACAGTTAAGTACGGTAACATTAACATATTTATATCAAGTATCTACAGTAGAAATTATTATCCTTATAACATATCATAACAGTAGAAACAAACTTGCTTATCATATGTTCGATTTAATGGTAATAATGGCATATATCTCATGCAATCAGTATCATCGTGGTTTTGCATAACAATATCAGTACATCAGAAATATAGTGATAGTGGATGTGTACCAATCACGTATCATGCATTTACAATAACGATTCAAGCAACTATATCATGGATTTTGGAATTATTCATATTATCTAAGGCTTAATTGAATAAAATAAAACACTAAAAACAATTCAGGAACCAATCAAGGGATAAATTGAATAAATTATAAAATTCTGGGCAAAACTGTAAAATCTAAAAAAAGGGCACATGACCATGTGAGACGTCTCAAGCCATGTGGTTGGGTTACACAATCATGTGTTAAGGTCGTGTAACAAACTGAAGCCGTTTGGTTTATGAACTACACTAGGGTTTCCAGGGCACATGGTCATGTGGAAGGCCGTGTGGTCCATACGCTTGTATGGAAAACTGTGTGGAAGGGTTGTGCCAGTGTGAGAAGTGAATTATCCTAGGGTTTAAAGGGGGAGAAGGATGTGTGGTCCACCAATGTGGCAACTCGTGTGGCTCTATCCTAGGCACAATTTTGCCCCAATTCACTTGTAAAAAAACATACGCTTGACTTCGGGGGTATTGAGCGACTATCCTCACATCCAAAATTGATTTGGGATACTTACAACGAGTCTTTCAGACAACATTTACATGAGAATTAGAGACTGTTTTCAAGTTTTTTGGGAAAACTTGTAAATGATTCAAAATTGATTTTGGAAAATTGATAAGAACAATTTTGCTCCAAAATTTGAGGGTGCTACATAATTGGAAATAAGAATACTTATTAATCTTTAATGGGATTACAAAGGTTTCCGATGATAGATTCGACGATCAAAGAAGAAATGGGTTCAAATGAGGATTGATCTTGACTCACATTTCCAATAGATCTATTTCCAGCAAACGAATGTAAAATTTTATGAAAAGAAAAGAAAATAAAAGAATGGAAAAGAGGATTTTAATTTAGGTTTGAAAACGAATTAGAATTAATGTATAGTTAGGAAAAGTTATTGAATACTTAGGGTTTCAAAATTGGAAGGGCTAGTTAGGCAATAAGCCCTTCTTGCCACCCAAAAAAGAGGAAATGGGAAGAAGAGTGGCATGACTTGAACCTAAGGACAAAGGGGAAATGAAAGGCCTTACCGCTTGGGCTATTGCTGTAACAACCCGATTATGACCCTAATCAGACATAGTTGTTTTGGGACCACAAATCTAAGTCAGAAAAAATATTTTAATATTATTTTTTGTGTTTATTATGTGTGAACTTGATTGTGTGAAATTTTCGTGCTTTAATTTCGTCGTTTGAGTGTCCGATTAAATAAAAAGATTAAATCGCGTAAATAAAAAATTTAGTGTTTATTTTTAAAAGGGCTGAATAGTGGTTGTTCTTTTAATAAGGAGGCTTTATGTTGCAATTTAACCATTATTAAAATGATGGACGGTAGTGGACATGTTAAATGAATATATTTTAATGGTTTCATTGAGGGTAAAATGGGAAAAAGTTAATTAATATGAAATAAAATAAAACAAAAACATAAAATGGCCATTATGTTCATCTTGATGGCCGAATGAATGAAAGAAAATAAGCTATTTTCTTAGTTTGAGGGTTCAACAACTTGAAGATCAATTTTGGGTATGTTCTTTATTCGATTTTTTATGATTCTTATGTTTTTGTGATCGTTGCTTCGAGTGCTAGCAAACCCATGCTTTAATTTTCAGAATTGATGATGAATTTGGTAGTTGCCATTGATGTTAACTTAATACTTTTGTGGTTTGATGATGAAATATAAACTTTTGTTCATAGATTATTATGTTTAATTAAGTGATTTTTGATAAAAATGTGTATTAAGGATTAAATTCAGAAAAGTGTAAAATTAAAGGTTAAATGTGTGAATAAACTAAAAATATGGGCTGCTAGTAGTATGGATAGAATTCGGCCTAACAAGGATTTAGTGAAATTTTGTGTAATTTTGTGTTTAATACAAAAAGGACTAAATTGTAAAAAGTGTAAAATGTCATGGGCAAAATGGTAATTTTCCCATTTATATGTTTTTTGATTTAATTGAATGATTTGATGAATAAAAAAGCTAAATTTGAATATGTTTAGATCAAGAAACGAAGAAAACGGAATTGGATCGGGGGAAAACGAAAGTAGTCGAGTAGTCGATCGTGTCCGTCAATATCCGAAGTAAGTCTATTAGCAATTTAATGTTATCAAATCAACATATATATATGTAAATCTATTTTATAATTGATGAGCTATAATTAGAAGTATATAATTTGATTTTAGTATATGTATGAATCTTATATATATACATATAAGATATTCAAATAGGTATGTATATAAAAGTATAAATTCTTGGATTTAATTAAAAGTAAGGATGTTATAATTGTGTATAACTAATGTAGGAATAAATATATGAGTAAATGTATATATTCTTGAACTTAACCGAAGTATGAACGTTATATAGTTCATAAAAGGTTCGAATACATTAAGGTATATACATGTATGATTCTTGATTTCTAATTAAAGGTATATATATAATATATTTGTATATATTTGGATCGAATAAGCATGTATATACATGTATGATTTCTTATATGGAGTTTGAGTATGTAATTAGATATGTATATATTAGATTCGAATATGTATGAGTATACAAGTATAAGTTCATGTTTTGATTATAAATGTGTAATTATATATGTATATGGTAGATTCGAATATATATAAATATACATGTATAAGTTATAGTATTGGAATTAGGTATGAATTTATATATGTATATGTGAGGTTTGAATGTGTATGCTTATACATGTATAAGTTTTATATTGAATCAAATGAATGGTATTACTAGCTTAGATTATTTTTGGTATTGAATCAAAGGAATGAAATTATTAGCGTAGATTATAATAATATGTTCAAATGTTAAATGTATATTATTTAAGTATATTATAAGTTAAATAGTATGATAGTAGTAGAAGGATCAAAAGTATAAGGTTATATATAAATGTGTTCGGCTGAATCATTGAATTATTAAGTTTGATTTGGTGATTGAACTTTATATATCCCTGTGATTCAAAGATAAAGGTTATAAATTTTGAGCTGAATTTTTATGTATGGATTTTATATACATATATAGTTCGAATATGAGTTACAACTTATGTGAATTGAGATTTCAGGCTCAGTGCCTAGAAGGCTTATCGCCAATGAGATGATTCAGACTTTATGTCTAGCAGGCTTGATGCTAGTGAAACATTTCGGACTATAAGTCTAGCAGGCTTGATGCCGGTGAAACATTTCGGACTATAAATCTAGCAGGCTTGATGCCGGTGAAACATTTCGAACTATAAGTCTAGCAGGCTAAAAGCCGGTGTACTGAATCAGGTTTTAGACCTAGTAGGCTAAGTGCCGGTGAATCTGTTTATATTATGTGTTTAAATATAATGGATATGCGTACTAATTATGTCATATGTATTTGAAGAACATGTATATACATTTGGTCATTGGATTTTGATGAGCATATAATCATTCGTTTATATGTATTGGAAGAGTATATATATACATATTCAGTCTTATGCACTTGTTAAGTATAAATGCAATCGGATGTGTGCATGTGATAAATCTATATATGCATTCGGCTATTCATGTTTAAAGTATACATGCATTCGGTTTTAAATGTTGATAATTATGTAAGCATTTTACTATACATAATTGATATGTAAATGTATTGGTTGTAAGATTTTTTATGGGTATTTATATATACCATTGGTTGTATGCATGTCGTATATATATATATATATGTACTCATTGATATGAATTCTATGAATTCATATATTTGGTTATAACTAAGATGATTATAATATCAAATATTCAAATGATAATATATGTGGTATTCGTGATTTCATTAAGTGTACGCAGGAAATTATATAATTTTTTTTTATATTTAGTTATGTTGTAAACTTACTAAGCTATAAGAACTTACTTTGTTTGTTTATGTCTTTCTGTTTTATAGACTTAAAGATCTTCAAGCTCGGGATTTGTTAGCAAGATCATCACTCTATCTACTGTCCCGGTATTAAAATGTCTAATTTTAACTTATGGCATGTACAAGCTAGAAAATGTTTTGAAAGTAGTACTTCGATATATATATTGTATATGAGATTAATAGCCATACGAAAATGACTTATTTTCTTATGGTTTAGTTGGACTGTAATGTCTTTATTTTATTTTAAATAGTCAAAAGGGAAGTTTAAAATTTTGCATGTTTAATATTAGATCTAGTTTATCATATGTAACTGTTAAAATTATTAAACTTTAATGAATGTCTGTTCTAAATTGTGTTTTGATTAGTAATTCCTCTTAACCCTAATTCAGCGATGGATACGGGTTAGGGGTGTTAAAATTGCCTATTCTTGGCTTATTTCTACCATATTTAATATGTATACTAGTTTAAGTTTATTCCTTAGTGGCTGAACAAAATAGAAGAAAATGGAAAGAGTAGGGCTTGAACCTTAACTCTCTAGTAAGTTTACTAAACTCTCTACCATCTCGACTAAGGCTCATTTCTTGATAGTTTTATTAATTCTAACCTTATGAATTTTTGGGCGTTATAGAGTAGATCACACGTCTTTACAATTTATCCTCTACCTTAAATTAATATATCATGACCTATTTTTTAACTCAATTTCTTTTGGTATTCATTAGCTTACTCTTCTAACACCGATAAATTTTCTTTTTATTACTATATAGAATCTATCACAAATATTTTTTTTCAAAATTACACTATTTACAACCAAGGGAGTTTTGGGGATGTTACATGGTGTGCTCTGTAACCTTCCAAACCCGGCCTAGATGTTATGGCTAGATTGAGAAGGCTACATTAGCCACCAAAATGGCTAAGTTAACTTACGTTACTTTCGATGACTTTAAATAAACTAACTGTAGGGAAAAATCATAGTTGTACTTTGAGTTAGTTTAAAACATTCATTTATTAGGTCAACTATACTTAAAATTCATATTATTGTTGATAGTGTTATTTCAGAAAAACAGCTTGCTTGTCGCTCTTCTTTGTAAAAGCTCGAAGTTAAACTAATGTAGCGGAAAAACCATTTTTCAAGTCATTTTGGAAACCTAGTTGCCTTATCGATTTTTTTTCAAAAATGGCTCATTTGCAATGCAGCGGAATTTAGGGAACAGTGTCAAATTTTGATCATGCATTTTTTAGTTATAATGCTTGAGTAATCATGCATGCAAAAATACCAAAAAAGAAAAGTTACCAAGCCATAGACCTGAAGTAATTAAAATTTACAAACCAAAACCAATAAAGACAGATTAATACTTAATAAAAATAGTCCGAGGTCCAAGGTGATTCTCCGAATGCCAAGTTCGATCCTAATTTCGAGGTTTACCTAAAAAGTTAAACACTATGGGGCGTGAGCTTATGAAACTTCAGTGTGAGTCGAACAGTTATTTAAACAGTCATGAATATCAAATACAATGAAACAAACTAGCATTAACATAAGAACACATAACCATTATTGGAATTTCTTATCATTACTTAACCATTATCAAATCAATGTCACACAGTAAATAAGCATGTGCTATCATTCATTCGAGTAACAATCATTAATTTTGATGCCATTCAATACAACAAAATACAATGCGTAGAATAAATCAATAACATTTGAGTATGTCGTGAGCATTATGCAATGCAAAAAGGTTCCTACCCAAATCATCCGCTACACACCACGAGTTCCCCTGAACCCATATTCCAAACTCTAATGAATGTGAGCATACCTCGATGTGGTAAAACCACTGAATAATAATAATGTAGTAAAACTGTCAAATAACAAATAATGCGATATAATCACCACTCCCCTCGGTACTCCTAATGCAGTGCACTGACTACGAATAAATGAAAACTTAATATGCCGCCAGTACTCCACGAAACTCCTCTATCAGCCAAAAAATATCTCTTTCCAATGCACATGTAATATGCCATACAATCTCATACATAGCCATAATTTAATACTTTTCACATTTAATTGACATGTTCAACATGCCCTCAATAATCAAATACTTTTAGTGAATGGAATCAATGTCCCAACTTTTAAATTACCATTAAGATGATATCATTCAACATTACACAATTTCACATACTTTTACTAATTTTCAATGTGCATGTATAGCAACCATTCCAATATAACATAGTAAATTTTTCATGCAATTATATCATGCATCAACTCATATTTCAGCAAATCATGACATGCATACAACCAAGCTCATACCAAATAACACAATCATGCATCACAATATCAATCACATAATCACACTGTCAAACTAGCAACTTTGCCAACACATTAGTCTTTTAGGGCTAAAAACATACCTAGCTCGACCACTTACAAAATTAATTATTTGGCTATTAACCCAATCCAATCAGCAAGCAAAATCATCAAATATAGCATGACAATTATCATTATCAAACAAGCTTATGAGTTTAGGACCCAAACCTTATTTTACGCTTTTTCGCAGCACACTAGCGAACCTTCTGATTTCCTTAATAAACCTTAAAATGAACCTAAGTTAAAAATCAGTATATATTCAATTAATTCACCTCTTAAACAGTCCCCAAAACACCCACTTATGGTTTCAAACCAATCATCATAATTACAATTATTTCATGAATCCAAACTAGTTAGATTTCTTACACTGTTTTGTTGTGAACTGTACGCACGAACGTCTTTCGGCTTTACAGATGATTTGGGGTGTTCAAGTCAAAAACTAACACATTTAGATACTAGAAAATCAGTAGCTAATATTTATTAAAATTCTTCATTTAATCAATCCATAACCTTTACCCAACAACAATGTCGAAACAACAAACTAGTTTACATGTAATTACACTTACGCTTCCTAATTTGTGAGATCCGAATGGTCAATTGATCAAGAACATTTTTCCATAATTGAAATGTGATTAAAGTCTGATTATGGGGGTTCAAGAACTCAAATTAATTCTACAAATAGATGTGCAAGAATTTAGAAACAAAATAGCCCCCTTTCTTGTACTTAGGCGCCCGCACCACTACCTATGGTGGCCAAAATTGGAGATGATTTAAGAACAATTTTGAGATCCATTTAAAACATGGAAACATACCTTTAAAATCTTTAAAATCCCCCCAAATTATATAACTGGATATTTATGTTTTTAATTGAAAATATTAATCAAGAAATTGAAGGAAAAAGAGACCTTACACAAGCTAATTGAAAGTAGCGGCAATGGCACTTCTTGGCAACGTTAGGTATCGATCTTGGAGACTTAATATTTCATATTTGGGGATGATTTAATTATATAAAAATGGAAGCAATATTATAGAGGATATGATACAAAATCTTGTGACAAAAAGAAAAGAAAAAGATAATAAAACTAGGTATTATGGACGACGGCAACAATAGAGAAAGGAAAAAAATTGAAGATCAAGGAAGAGAGGAGAGGGGAGGAGCGACTAGGGTGAGTAAAAATAGAATAAAAGCTGATTATTTTGTGTAAATTTAACATTTATGCCTATGGTTACAAAGGCATGGATGAAACACACATTAAAAATAAGGGATTTTGTAAAAGTTAATTATTTTGCATGAGAAATGATTCAAACTTAGGACCTCAATTTAATTTTCATGTTTTTCCATTTATCAATTAACCACTAGGCTATTTCCTTAATTTTTTGAAATAATTTTACAATATTTATTTTAAAAACAAGGCGTGTCACATACTAAGGTTTGAGGCAAAATTAGTAAAATAATAAAAATAGTGACAGTGAAGGGATTTGAACTTGGGTTTCAAGGAACGTTTCACTAACACTTATCAAACAAACCAATACCTCATTTATTCCTAAAAACGCATAGATAATCTCAAAAATTATGGCATGACCACTCTATCTCGATTCCCAAATCTGATTCTACTATCCCTCAATTTTTGGGATGTTACATGCTCATTTTCATATTTATAAGTCTTTAGATTTTGCCTCAAGGTGAATAGGTCCAATCCTATTTTCAAATCTTTCTCTTTTCCCATTCCCTTTAATTGAAATAGAGAGTTAGTGATGGAAGGTTCTAGATGTTTTATCTGTTAGCACATAGTGGAATGAGTTCCCTTTGGGCCTAAGTAGTTTAAAATCTTAAGTTCAATCCTTTTTAAATCATTGTAGTCCATAAAGGATTTGATTTGCCTTGGTTGGGGGATATTTGGGCCAATTTAATTGTTTACTAACAATAGTCCCCAACTTGATAAAGTTTGTAGCATGTTTCAAAGTGGCTTGTGTAAGACCGATTGTGAATTCAAAAAGCCAGCATTTTTAAATGCTTCATGCTAGAAATGTATCATTATGAGAAGATAGTCATGCTTAAATTTTGCAAGGCTTGAGAAAATCAAAAGAAATTAAAGGTAGCCTCATGCTTAAAATGATTAGGATAGCTGCACGATGAAATCGATTTATAATCTTCAATGTTTTTTTTTTGAATAAGTATTCTCTTCTAAGTCTCTTGAGTGTCCTTAAAGTTGTGTCTACACATGTTTTTTTTTTACTTTGTAGTTTTCTTTGCATATTTTCTATTCTTTTACTCTTTGTACAAAAGATGTCAAGTGTCACCCATAGGGACACAACAAGGGTTTGTCTCCATCTACCTGATCTAGCAAATGTTATCCCTCGTTCCATTGACATGGAAACTGTTAGGGTTTTTGAAAGAAAAATGATGGTTCTTAATGTCCCTAGCAAATTTACATTAAAGAGTAGAGGATGTAATAGAATTTCAAAAGAAGATAATAATCATTTGTGCTTTTACCTTCATATTTTAAAGGAGACTTTCATTTATCATTGAACCCTTTCTTTTGTAAAGTTCTAAAGTTGTATGGCTTAAACCCTAACCAACTCCTACCCAAAGCATGGGTCATTCTAGTGACATATTTTGTGCATGGCTGTGAATCTAACTAGAATCCTTCCATTCGAGTGATAACCTATTTTTTTCATGTAAGCTTAAACCTGTCTATTACTATTACTTTCAACCAGAAACGGATGGCATGGTTATCGGTCTGAAGGACTGTGATTTGACCGACAAATATGCCTATTTTTCCATTGGATGACATATTTGTCTTGTCTATTACTTTTTTTTAGTAGAAATCTACTTTTGTTTGTTTTGACACTCATCAAACATTGCAATCTATTTTGCAATTTTCTTTTTCCATGAGATGAGACCTTATGAACCTTGGTTGGTCTGAGTCGATGATTATATTTTTTTAATTATTTGATATACATATAGATGATGGAATGGATGATGGAATCGATAAATATGACAATCATATATGATAACATGTCATTTAGATTAGGGAGGATGCCACTTGATTATATCTATGCATTTAATCATACTTAAAATTGGAAAGCTAAAACCTTTGAATGCTTTTAAAAAAAATTGAGTGAGAAAGAGCCCTTAAGTAAGACCTAAGATCTCTCTTAATGATCTCAAGCTAATAGCATAATAATGATCTCTTATATTATGAATTCAATGAGTGAAACTTCCTTTAAAATACAACAACTCATGTATTCATATACGTGTTTGTTAAAAGTAGTTATTTTAATGAAGATTTAAAAGTAGATAATGTAATAGCTCGATTTTCAATGGTGTCGGAACGACGGTTTTAGAATCTTATTTCCTTATTTAAATCCATAAATATTAAATATATTTATGAGTTTAATATAGAAATATATTAAATTTTGGTCTAATAATTTTGTTAAATTGATAATTAATTAAGGTACATAGACTAAATTGTAAAAATTTATCGCTATAAAATTTTTAAATGGCCAAAGGACTAGATGAGCAATTAGACCATTTCAATTGCTTCAAACGGTTGTAGTGGATGACATAATTCACTTACTTTTGTTAATCATGCTTAAGGATTAATTAATTAAAGGATAATTAAGTTAATTGTGATTAGCTAAAAATTAAACAAGGTATATATATTAAAATTAGTGCTTGTCATCTTTTCGGTCCCTAAATTTTTAGGTAATTCAAATGCTTTTCTTGTAATTTATATATTTTTTAGGACATGTGAGCTTGATTTAGCTAACACATGTTGTAACACCGTTACTCAACCAGGTCATCAAGTTCGGGTATGAAATGTCACAATCGGATCAGTTGGATCTAATACTTTAGTCGAAAAATTTTGCCAATCGACTTTATTATTCCATTACAATTTTTCTACAACAAGAGTCTTAAACCAAACTTTATTTGACTACCTTAAAAGATTAAATCCTAAGAAAACACTTAACTACAATGTGCCAATTCCATAGGCGAAGCCTCTGAAGGTACTCCTATTCCTATGTGCATGACACCTTACTGACGATGATCCTTGAACAAACACGGTCTGGCTTGTTCCCTCCTCGAGTTCCTTATCCATCGAACCCTGCAAAACACGGTCCAAAACTTTGGTAAGTTCAAATTAACTTAATGAGTTTCTTCACTATCAATTACATAACTCACCCCTTCTTTGTTGGGGTATTAATTGTAAAGAAAATAAAATACTTTAACTCCATGTTTTTACCAAGAATTTAGCGCCTTATCTTGACTGGCGAACTCCCGTTTGAATTCCACCTTTCTTTAATGGCAGTTTGATTAGTGAGCAATCGTTACCTGGTCAGCATTCAACAAATTTTGGTGGATTCTAAATTATTTATCATCCTTGCGAATTCTTACTTTTCCTTGCACATATCATCTTTTGTTCCCTTTTTCCTCACACTTCCTATCATGAATATCCTTTTTAGTTTATCCTGGCTCGTAAACACAACATAGCTCTGGCGGATAAACTGACATTCTACTCATAAGGCCTACTAGAAAAGGACCCACGCCACACCAACAATCTTAACCTTGATTCATCCTTTCTATTTTTACCCTACACTCGAGTTGAAATGGTATTTGATTTACCCCCTTGTAAACTACACTAATTGCGATGCCTTACTTTTAGGCGCATCAAATTCGATGGTTCATTATGGAACTAACTCTATATTGAATATTCCCACACTAGGTTTTTCTCAAAGAGGAATAGTCTTAACAAACATATTTGTTGTAACCACCTCAACCCGGCCTAGACATTATGGTCGAATTTTGAGGGTCACATTAGCCACCGAAATGGCCTAGTAAAAACAATTAGGCTTTCAAATTAAAAAAATTTATTTTCTTAAGCTTTCAAATTAAAAAAATTTATTTTCTTAAAGTAAATTGCTTATTTTACAAAAATGAAATGGGCTTTAAAATCATTAATTTATGTTGAATTTAACTAAGATCTAATTAAATAAAAGCTCTTATTAATTTTGGAAATATATTTGACTATTAATTTGTCATTCAGAGTTTCAAAAACTAGTTTTGCTACAAAAAATCTAGAGTCTATAAATTACTAATAGAAGTCATTATTCGTTATTCAATTATCTAATTTATCTAGTCTTAGCCACAATGCATGCAAATATCAAAATATCCTCGTAACAATACCGATGCCACCATTTGTAAAAATAAATTATTACAAACCTGAATAAAATAAAATTATAAATTTTAATACTTATTTAGCAAAAATCGAGACAAGACCTCCTAATGCTAAGTCCAAGCTCTAACCTTGTGAATTACCTAAAAATATTAAACTAATGGGATGAGCTTAAAAATCCTAGTGTGAGTCGTAATCAAAGGTAAACAAAGTATGCAAAACTTACAAATCATACAAGAAACTAGTTTAATAATTGAGCACAAAAGCTTAACAGATTATCAGTAATTACAGTAGTGCACAGGATTCACAGAATCAAGGTACTACAATGCGATAAGGTTCTATCCATCCATCCACTACATACCACGAGTTCCATAGAACTCGTCTACCAAATCACTAAAACAATTAGGAATCGTAGCTCAGTGTAGATAAACCACTAATAACGGTTTGTAGACAAGTTGCTAGTACTATGGATGACTCGCCAGAAATGCAGATAAACTGTTAGTTTAAGTGCAGACGAGTTACTCGTAGTGCGATTAAATCGTCCAATCTTTTTGGTACTCCGATGCAATGCACTGACAAAAATACTGCGAAATTTAAATGTCGTCAGTACTCCACGGAACTTCTCCATCATCTACAAAACCCAACCCAATGCAAATGCAATATAACACATTATCAGTGAAACGCATCATGCTTATCAATAACGGTTCAGTAAACTGGCATGCTTATCATGCTTTTCGATAAATAGTATCGGGCTATGCCTTGCATATTTTCAACTAACAAAATCAGGGGCATGTGTACATGCTTTCAATACAATCAATGTCATACATGGTATGTAGCATAAATATGTACATAACACAATATCAATCATGGAAAGTGTGTATGCACATCAACCAGTAAGCACATTTTACCAATTTAAATTATACAATGTCAATTTAAGGCTAATTACACAAACGTAATATCTACACTTCACATTCGACATGCATCAAAAAGAAATATATGTGCATTCAGTTTCCCCTACAAGGGTACACACACAATTTGGCCAAACACCAAAAAAACCATCAATCGAACAACTCTCAAAGACATATCCTCATTCGGCCAAATTAAACAAGAAGTACTCATGTACACAATTCACATTTAACTAAGTCTCACACCTAAATTATGCAAGTTCGCAGCCTAATTGCTAATCCGTAATTTCCCCTGATTCAAAACCAAACAAACCTAATCATACAACATTAGAAAATTTAAAATGTAAGGATCACAAAATGTAATCCTAAGTGTTTGTTTCTTAGAAACGATCAATCCACAATGAGATTTGCTTTCAACAGTTCACGTAATTCTTTCACTTTAATAGATTAAATATAGAAACTTCTTAAAAATAATTCTAAGTCATCAATTCTATGGCAATTAGTCTACTTTTAATCGTTAAACTAATTTTAATTGATCTAAGTCAAATTAATCTAATTGCATATCTAATTTAGACATAATTTCAATTTTACCATTACTCAAATACTATTTATCATACAACATGTCTACATTTATCAACTCTAATAAATTAAAATTAACTTTAATATAAACAAACTAATCTAATAATTTCACCACATTTACCTCGTCCTCAAATAGTTAATTAATCAAATTTTAACTCAAATCAAGTTATCATAAGTTGCAACAAATTCAACTTAATTATCTCTATCCAACCCAACTAATATTGATAAGCTTGTGCCGACTAATCTAAAATGTCACATTTAAAAAAAATAGACTAAATTAAAACTAAGTTACATGAATTCTAATTACACTTAACTTAGAAACAATCCAAGTTAATCTAGTGAATTAATTCTAAAAAAATTTAGCTATATGATTAATCTAAACAAGTTTCCAATAAATCAAACATTAAACAAACTAACTAACCAAACCACAAAATTACAAAATGCCAAAAGCATAAAGCCCATATCAGCCCAAACATGTTAACAAAAACATTTATAGTATCATTATATCTAGTAGCGAGTCACAATAACATTAAACAAGTGCAGCAATTAAACCAATTTTGATGGCACTTAAAGGAAGTGGTTGAAGCAAACAACAATTGGAAAAAAAATGAAGGAATCGGTGTTGCAAAGTATAAAGATCAATACAATGGCCACAAGGTAATTGACGGCTATAATTAAGGGCTGATCGGCAAACATACAACAAGCTAAAATAGCAAACACACATCAGGCTAATACAGCAAAAATTGAAGCTAATCAGTACCCAAAGAGCAAGCAACACATTTAGATGGCAAACAGTGCAAGGTTAAGCAACAAATTTAAAGCAAATTAAATAGAAAAATAATAACAAAAGTAACCAATAGTAGCCAACATGCATACACCATTCACAATTGGTCCATAAGTATTTTTTACAACATTAGTTGGCCAACATGCAATATAGTACACGTGCATACACCATTCACAATTGATTTGAATCCCATACCTTGATTACAATCTGTAAAACACTAACAATTGATTGGAACACCACTATAACTCAACCTCGTCTCGATTCCTTTGCAATTTTCAACTTAGGCATGATAAACATGCAACAAAATGATTAAAAACAACCAATGAAACCTCTATGGCATTTAGCCAACAGAGATCAAGAAGGAAAATGAAATCTAATTATTGGATCAACTTACGCTACACCAGTTTAAAGATTTTTGTTAACAATCGATCAACAAAAATGAATGCTCATTAACCATGCTAAGAGGGTTCAAACAAGGGGTGAGAATATGTACAAAATCAGTAGCAAAATAACATAAATAATGATGACAATATGAGGCTTAGATGGGGCGGCAATGTAGAAATTACAAGAGCAACAAAAGCTTCAATGTGCAACAACAGGAGAAGGAAAAATGGACAGTAATAGAGAATAAAAAATGGAAGCAACTTATGAACAAAATATTGATATTTAAAAAGTAAGGATTCAGCCAAATAAAGCAGATAAGTGATAGGCAAAGGGGTGGCACAAACAAAAAAATAAAACTTGTGCTTTAGGCTGCAATAATTGTAGGTTATGGGAGAAAATTGAAGAAGAAGGGAGAGGAAAAATGAAAGGGGCGACAAGAGCTTGAGAAAAATAAAGAAAAAAAGGTTGAACCTAAAATAAAATGCAATTTATACCTAAGTTAAAAAGGGCTTGGATGGCAACAAGGTTTTAGGGAGAAAAAACGCTGAAAATTAAAAACTTGCAAAGGAAGGGAATCAAACTCAAGTCTTAAGGTCAATTTTACTAACTCTTTACCACTAGGTCAATTACTCATTCTTTTCATAAATTCTTAAACAAATTCTTAAAAATTAGGGTAAGATAGCTCTCAGTTTACTAACTTGATTCTTTTCGACCCAATTTTTGGGACGTGACATCTGTCACTTGGATTAACCTTCACGATACCACTTCTTGTCAATGGTTTCTAACTAACCCCTCTTTATCAAATAGACTACCTAGGGTACTTATGATCGAACTTCTAACATGTAGAATTCTACTCAACACCTTCTAGCTATTCTTAATGACAGATCATTATCTGCGATCCTCGGATAAATCTTCTTTCATTTGCTTATACTCCAAGCACGACTGGCACGTCTTTTCCCATGTCTGAATCTAGTTGGGTTACTACCCATATTCCCTACAGCTTCTTTGATTACTATTTTAGCAAATTTTTCCCTATTTACTTTTATTGCCTTATTCAACGAATCCTCAGTAATTCACTTGCTAACTATTACTCATTAACAATTGCATTATTCTCCTAACCCTTTTTCCACATGCATGATTTTCCATATTAATCATCCTAACAGTCTATCCCGTATTTAATTTCCCAATGAACTACTCGAGTTTAATATTCCAGTGGATTACCCACATTTAATGTCTCAGCGGACTCCATGTTTTATGTCCTGGCAGACTTCCCCGTGTTTATGTCCTGGCAAACTTCCCCGTGTTTATTGTCCCAATGGGCTACCTCATTTTTATTGTCCCAGCAGACTCTCCAAGTTGTCATAGTTGAGATATGGTCTTACACAATACACCCTATGTTTAACGTCCTGGCAGACTCCATTGGTTGCCATAGCTGGACTATGGTCTTACACCATAAATCCCCATGTTTAATGTTTCGGTAGACTCTTTATGATGCCATAGTTGAGCTATAGTTGTACACTTTAAACATCTTTTCAGGTGTCACCCCGAAAGACTTTACTAACGTCGCAATGTTGCCCCATAGAGCCTACTGACCATTGTCGCTATGTTGTTCTATTGGACCTAATAACCATCATTAATATAATTCTGTTTCATATTCAACATTGATGCTCGAACACCAAAGTGTCCCTTCCGCAAGGCCCAGAGCTTCACACATCACGGTTTGGACTCAGCAACACTGGATTATGGGATCTAGCAAAAATTTCATTTCCCTATCCAACTGCACATGCCTTCATTTCATCATTTCTACTTTGATGCTCGAAAATCGAAGTGCCCATCTGCAAGGCCCAAAACTTCGCACATCATGGTTTGCACCCAATAACATTGGATTGCTATAAACGGAAACTGAATTTCCCAAACCATCCATCCAATCCTAACTTCATCTATCTCATCAATACCTTTCAATCCTTACTTTATAATTTATAAGCACGCATGCACAGGCATATGATCACAATAAACATAATAACATGAAGCACGTCAAACTTAGATATGTATTACTACAATCATTCTATGCATACTGATACACTTGCGGATATTTAATTACCTACTCATCTTTGTGGATATATAACATTCTCAAACAACAGAGATCATACATCATCATAGAACTCATCATGGACTCAACACAGTTTCATGCCAACATAAAGCATCCCAGAAATAGAGTATAGAAACTCACCTGATATTTTTAGCCTCCTATACTTAGCTTTTCCGAATGCTAGAGCTTCCATTCTCATGGAAACTAAGGATTATAACCAAAATCATTACTTAAACTCAGTATTTTCAGCTTAAAAACTCAATTTTCCAGAAATATGTAGAACCCTTAAAAAGGTTCTGAAAATTCTTAACTTCATTTTATTAATCTTATGAAAACCGATGACTTGAACCTTACTAGCTTATTGGATTTTCCACTTTTCTGCCTCAAACCTCAAGATTACCTCTCCATGTAGAGATTTCTATAACTATCTCTTCTTCGGAGCAACCGAAGATGAAGATGAAAAAAATAAAACAATTTTGAAAAGAAATCCATTTGGGAAGTCATTTCCCAACTATTTACATGCCTTCATGCTTGGTTATCAACCCTATAAAAACCATCCATTGGTAATCATTTTGTCACCCAGTAAGGAATCAATTGGTTTTAATCCAACTGGACCAAATTGGATTTCAACCATGTCCAAATCAATCACTAATTTTTTTTCCTAATGTTTCAGTAGAGGTCGTCAAATTACGACTTCTTTCAATTTATCCCCTAATTATTCTTAATTTCCAGGCTTAAAGAAAATCGGGTGTGACACATGTACCAATTTGTAAAATTTTTAAAGTTTTTTGAAAGTTTCCGTTGATTATTTCTTGAAGAAATTGGTGTTAAATTGTTAGATTTTGAGTTTAGATGTGAAAAAAGGCTAGACTGTAATGTTTAATTCTTAGTTTTTTAACATAAGGACTAAAGTATATAAATTGTGAAATTGATGTGAAATTCTATAATAATAGATAATAGAGGGTCATAAAAGGATGTAATTGAGATTTGTTTTGAAACTGAAGCTCAAAATTGAAAGTTATATCAGTTTCAATTTTAAGGGCTAAATTGAATAAAATGCAAAACTTTAGGTGCATTCAAAAACAAAATTCAACTAGTTCATGTATATTATGGGATGTTATAAAATGTTTGGTATTAATAAATTAAACTGAATTATTGTATAGATCAGGAATTGAACCAAACCAAAGATAATCGAAGAAAGGCAAAAATTGATGATTAGTCCTTAAAGTCTCGTTTATTGTTGTTTTGCTAGGTAAGTTTATCTGGAACTTACTATTTTTTTTAATGTTGTATTGAATAATATTTATTCTATTTATTTGTATAGTTTCAAAGGAAATTTGGTGAATTGTGGCAAATTTGGTATCAGTTGGACTAAATTGTAAAGCATGAGTATAATGATTAGTATGAACATATACAAGGTACCAAAATGAATATGGATTGTCTATAGGGCTTGTTTGATGTGTGAATATTGATACAGTATCTGAAATGATGCAATTACGACAATAATTCCCATGTGAACTTAGTAAAAGATTAGGATACGTATGACTGTCATTAAGGTCAAATATAGATTCGATCAAGGATTTACATGGTTGTTTGAGATCCAACATTTGTTACGGATTCTCGGTTTATATGTATCATTGGTTTAGTGTGGACTAGTAACCTTGATACGATGTCTGCTTATGTGAGCAACCCTAATCCTTCTCAACTTGTGTGAGCAAAATAGTCTCATGTATCCGAGTCTGATTTACTAAGGTTCTTCCAGGTGAAAATGTAACCTAATGGAAATGGAATTATTGGAATGGTTAAATATGAATTATTTTACATATGCTTTCAAATTGATTATGAAGTAGTTGGTATATGTTACTAAATTGTATTGTTGTATATGATTTGTGTTATAAGTTCTTGATATGTAAATTGACTAACGATTGATTATATATGATTATTTGCCTATGATACTATAAAGTATACCAAAGGATTCCAATGTTTTTTAATGATTAGTTTCTTAAAGTGCAAGATAAGTTTAGTAAATTTCATATGGACTTACTAAACATTCAATATGCTAACCCATTGCTTCCCTTTTCTTGTAGATTGTCACCTTGTGGCACATGTCAAGCAAATCTTACGAAAGATCACACTATACCGTTTTTGAACCGGTAGCTTCTTTTATCATTTAAGTCTGAAATTGTGACATGTACATAGGTGTTTTGTAAACACTAGCTTTGAATGTTGAACATATTTGAAACTTACCTAATGCATGATTTTGAAAAATTAAATGTGTATGTTATGGTAAACATGTTTGAGACCTGGTTGTGGAATTTGAAATGGCATATATGGTATGTAGATTGGTATGTTTTAGGAAGTTTTGTGATAGATAAATGTTGGCAATTGGCAAATGGATTAAATAGAATTTAATTATTACTATTTAAATGAAATTTTAAAAGGTAAAGAAATAAAAGTTTATAATTTCAAAAATATAAAAATTAAAATTGATTAAATAAAAATATTAAGATTAATTTCAAAAGTTATACCTAATACGGAGATTGATAATTTCAAAATAAAAGTTGACATTAGGACTATTGCTTGCATTTATTATTGGTTAGAGAAAAGAAAAGCATGAAAGACTTGTAGGCGAGAGATACGCGGTATGAAAGACAAATGGATCGATGGGATTGGCAAACCATGAAAGACTCCATCAACATCATCCTTGTTATTAAGCTGTTTTTTAATATCTTCCCTCTTTTTTTTCTTTTTCTTTTTTTTGCCTTTTCATAAGTTACAGCAAGAAAACTTGTAATAAGAAATGCTATTCAGTGGGGAGATGAAATACACTACCCAAATCCAAATTCACAATATTCTTAACTTTCTCTAAAATCTTCTCTCTCTTTTTACAATATTCACAATCCGTGTGTAGTGATTTTCTTTAAATATAAAAAATATTAAAAAAATTAAATTTAAAATTAATATTTGATGCACTATAAATATATAAATCTCATACATCATCAATTCATAATAAGATGATAGGTCATCATTTATATAAAATAATAAAAAAATATTGATGAAATTGAAAACTTTATTAAACATAATTAAATTTTAATTATAATTATTTTATTTTTCTTGATTTTGGATTTTAATTTTTGAATTTCAGATTATGAGTTTTATTTACTTATTTATATTTAATGATTGTAATTAATGTTTATTTTAAAATAAAAGAATTTTATATTTATTTTTAAATCCTTCTTTTACACAAATCACAATATATCATTTTGTTATTATGAGTCTATGCATCAACTGTACATCTTTCTTAAATTTATCATATTACTTGCAATGTACTATAATCAAGAAGGCTTTTTTTTCAACATAAAAACTTTTATTATGGCCTAGCAAATTGATATCCAAGTTACAATCAATGAAGTAAAACCATAATGGCTCCAGTACATACAACGCATTGCCCGTAACATTATTAACCTGGATTTGAAAAAAGAAACAAGAACAAAGAAAAAGGAGACGGAGACGGAGATGGGAGAGGGCAAAGGCCGGATGACCGTCCCACTACGGGAAAACGACGACTGATGAGCGGATGAGGAGACCCAAGGCCAAAGAGGAGAAAGAGGATGGAAGAGGAAAGGAGGAGAGTGGAGGGGGAGGGGAAGGTCGCCGAGTTACTGCCGTTGTCCTTAAAACCTAGGGTTTAAAGCTGTTTTGTCTTTTTAATAGAGAAAAAGGGAAAGCACAATTTTATTTTATTTTTTTACTAATTCAAGCAAAGATGTTGAAGGCTTTTGCCCATGAACAAAAGAGACTTATTCAAATAAATTAGTTTAGGCAACTGTATACAACAATAAGCACTGGAGATTAATTGAGCTAAAAATATCAAATATATATTTTATATGTGCTTAACCTTTTCCTGCAAGAAAGGTCAGTTAACATCGAACCCTGAACACCTTTGATTCTTTGGTTTGAGAGAAAAAATAGTACATCCAGAGAATGGCAAAGGCAAATTAAAGAAAAAATATACATCTGCTGGTAATTTCATAAATTTTTTCTTTAACCTGCCTATGCCATTCTCTACAACAATATTGAATGTCCGACATGTCTTTCTTCAATGTTGGAAAGTTAAATTAGAAAGTATATCAGATAAAGGGCAAAGACAAGTTAGAGAAATATTGTCTTCTTCCCAAAGGCGTGGACGGGTTACATTCTATCAACAAGTTTAGTATTGTTTTCGTATTGGAGTTCAGTCTCCAACTCTACGAAGAGCTTTAGTGGATTCACAGAGATAAAGCATCTTAGAGTACTTGAATAGAAAAAATTGTCTGAAACTAAAGAGTTTGTGCATGCTCGACTTGATCCTCATGACCCATAAGTCATTTGTGGGGAGAATTACTACCACTTGAGCTAGTCATGGGATCAAGTCCAATCGCACACAAGCTCTTCAATTTCGTACGGTTTAGTCTGTTTAAGCACTTTAAGAGACTTTCGCTCTATGAATTCACAAGAATTCTTAACAGAGTTAAAGAACAAAATCCTGATACAAAAGAATACCGAACTTGCTGGAGGTTGATGACCCTCAACAAGGGGTAGCTTTGTGCTCATCTTTAACTTTGCCTTTGCCCTTTCTCTGAAACCTTCCTAGCTATAGCTTATAAATAGCTCGAACTGTAATTCAAGACTTTATTCTTTTTAACAAGGAGATCGTAAAATTGAATTTGAAACCTATTGAAGGAAAGATTGCAAGGGACTGGGATTCCATACTAAGGCAAAGCATACGGTCTATGGTTGGTTCTTCACTATTTGTAGGCAATATTGATGGTGATTATTTGGATTGGAACATACATTCTTACGCAAACGAGAGGAAGGTCAACCGAAATTGCCGATAACATTAATCTGTAGTCAGGAAGGAAATGACACAGGAATTAAATTGAAGTTTTCAAAGATTACAGTGTTGGCAACAAATAAATCATTATTTAATATAAAAAAATAAAATTATCAATTAGCCATTAATCATTAATCATATAATAATAGTAAAGGAAGGAAAAGTGTTTAAAATTAAGCCTGAGGAAATGTTTGGGAATGTTCAGAGAAGATAGATCTACAAAGAAACTTGGTGGAAATTAAGAGAAGGCCGAAAGGAGCCTTAACCTTTCACACGCAATCTTAGATTTCAAAGAAGACAATGTAGGTTTTTCTTTTTCTTTTTTTAATAATAATTCATTGGAGATGATATGAGAATGAGATTAGGTATTTAGCGTTTACTTTTTCCCATTTCATTTGTAAATTATAAATATTCTATTTTTGATTTAAAGGTGGATATTTAATATAGATATGCATCTATAATCTCTAACTATTAGTATCCATTAAATTTCAAATTTAGATTTATAAGTAACATCCCTTAATAAAAAGAATGAATGTTAAAAGCATGTCCAAAAGAAATTTTGGAAGCACGATAATATTATTGATTAGTGGGGTGAGTCTGAATTTTGCTTGCCCAGTTCCGGCTCGATATTCTACCGTCATGTCCAGGGGCAAAGCCAGAACAATTTTTTAAGGGGTCAAATAAATTTTTAATTTTTTATAATTTTTAAAAATTAAATCGAATTTTTATCATTTTAAGGGTGCCAAAATATAATTTTATCTTTATTAATTTAAAATTTTTAAAAAATTTTAAATTCGGCTTGATCTGACCTGAGTTAAAAAAATTTTATTTGAAATTGTGGTTAATTTAATTAAAAATATATATATATATATTTTTAAAAAACCATGCTTTACTTTCATTAAACTTTCTCAGGATACACCTTCAAAAAGAAAAACTTCTTTTGATTCATCTATATTTTTTTTCTACTAAAATTTCTACTGAATTTCATAGTGAACCTACATTTTAACAATGGCCAGTGGCCCCTTGGAGTTGATATGTTTGCGGCTGATCATAATTAAAATAGAAGAAAATAAAGAGATTTCTAAATTCTAATAATTAATAAGCTGCCGAAAGGAAATAACAAATTTTATTGAGAAAAAGAATAATTTTCTCTCACACACAACATCATTGGACCTTTTTTCATCTCTTCATCAGCAGCAATGTCCTGCAATCCATGCAAAGCCATCATTAAAATCTGCTCTCAACATCTGTGATGAAACCCAGAAATTTATTTTGATCCCTCCCTTCACCACCTTCATTTCCTTTGGCCGCCCCTAAGTTGAAGTTGACTTTAACTTCCAATCACGGAAATGAACCACATAATTTTGCAGTGAAATCAAGAAGAAAACCAAATTTATAGTCTTTGATCATAAGCAATAAATTAAAATGTAAAACACCTTATTATTGTTTAAACTTTGGGAATTCTGATGCTGGATTGCATGATCAATTGATCAGAGAAAAGGAAATTGGAAGAAATAACACAATAAAAAGGGAAATCGAAGTCCAAAGTTAGCGAAAAATTTGAAGCCGTTGAATAAAGTGTGTTGACACCATTTTTTGGATGAAAACGGGGTCGACTTGGATTTTGAAAAAAGAATGAAAACGGGAGTCGCCACCAATCCTTTTTTTGATGAGGTGTGATCGGGTCACCTCAAAAAGTGGTTGTTTTTAATAAATGATTTAATTTTATGAAAACAACGATTTTGGTCTACGAAATTCAGAAAAAAAAAAAGGTTCGGGAGTCGGTTACGCACGAGGAAGGATTAGCACCCTCGACACGCCCAAAATTGGTACCTTAGTTGATTATTTAATGTCTTTATGTCGAAAATTAAAAACTCGAAAAGAATTTAAAAATAAGGTCCTTCTTTATATTGCGTTATTTTTTTTAAAAAAAAATTACTTGGATAAGTCAAAATGAAAAATGCCTTCTTATCTCGAATTAACAAGATGTCACATCCAGTAAGTTAGGACACGACACCTTGTATTTTTTGAGAGTAAGCTTTCCTTCTATTTTTTATTTAAACCTCATTTATTTTAATTTTAAAAGGATATTCGATTACTTAAAATCAACGAGAAAAATCGAATCTCAGTAAGTTAGGGCACGATTTTCTCGAATTTTCTAAATACGGAATATTGCCTTTACTTTCGAAAAATCCTCATATCGAGAAAACCACGTGTCATATCCAATGCGTTAGGACACAACATATTGAAATCCCGATAATGAGTTTTTATTTATGTTTTTTTATTAAAGAGCATTCTCGAGCATTTAGATTCAACAGAAAATTAGAACCCAGCACGTTAGGGCCCAATTCTCTCGAAGATCCCAAGTATCGAGTATTGCTTTTGTTTCCAAAATTTTCCTTTTTTACGAATTCGGGTAAAAATTGATGTGACGGAATATCAATTACGATAATGCGAGTAAAATAATACGAGCGAAGATAACAAAAATAAATATATAAAAAATCAATTATATACAATAACAAGTAAATAAACAAAATAAAAAAAAACTAAAACATTTTTTAAAAAAAAATAATAATGGACACATAAATAAATAGATAAACATAAAGTAAAACAATAATAATAAAGAAATGAATAAAATTATAAAAGTTTTAAAAATGCATGTATGAATTTAAAAGATTTAAAATACAAAAAAAAAACTATGTAGGTATATATATATAATGAAAATATGTATGTCTATACATATATATATGTGTATGTACAAGAATTATAAAATATGAAAACATAATTACATATATATAAATAACATGCGCATGTATGTATATATATTACATAAAGACAAAAAAATATAAATATGTATATTATAAAAATAAAATAACGTAAGTATGTACATACATTTATAAGTATATGAATTAAAATATGTAAATATATAAGTATATATATGCCTGTAGAAAATATGAAATATAAAAAATATATACTTAAAATAAATAAAGAATATGTACATGTATATATATAAATTATAATAAAATATTAGAATAAAAATGAAATAAAAATATTAAATATGAAAATATATATATGTATACACGTACATAATAAAAATATATACTAATACATAATAATAATAATAATAGTAATACTAATAATACTAATAATATAAAAATAACAAGGATATTTAATAAAGATATAAAAATAAACGAAAAAAGGACTAAAATTGAATTAAAAACAAAGTTGTGGGGCAAATGTGAAAGGAAATAAAGAGAAATGGGCTTATTTGAGCGCGCACAAAACATAGGGGGACCGAAACAACAATTATTCCATTCCATTAAAACACAGCACATTAGCGGGGACTAAATCGAAAAGCGCGAGAAATTATGGGGCCAAATTGGAAACAAGAAAAATGACTTAATTGCAAAACCTTGAAAAAACGGAAGGACTGCGCGCATAAATATCCCATTCAAACGAAAACACGCGGATCCTCTAGCGGGTCGGGTCGGATGGGTCGGGCAATGGTCAAAACGACGTCGTTTTGAGGCTTAAGTGTAGCCCCCAAAACGACGTCGTTTTGGAGGGCTATATAAAGGCCTAAAATAGCCAAAAAAAATCATTTGGGGAGAGGGAAAGAAAAAAAGAAGAGAGAGAGGGAAGAGAGAAGGGAGAGAGAAGGGAGGGGGAAAGGGGAATCCGGCCAGGGGGCCGGTCACCGGACGGCCACCGGAGGCTCGCCGGCGCCGGCCACCGCACGCGGTGGCCGGAAAAGGTAAAAAAATATTTTTTTTCTTTTTTTCTTTTTTTTTTGCTTAATAATGCATATATTTTTATGTTTTAATATTTTTAGTATTTTTATGTAGAAAATAAACTCAAAACAATAAAGAAAAAAAAAAAGAAAGAGTCACCTTAGGTTTTAGATTTGATTCTCCGATTTGGTGTTAGAGCCCCTGATAGTATATATATTTTCGAATGGTTCTTGTATTGAATCTGTTAATATTGAAAGAAAATCTTTTGTTTTCATAGCAAAAAATAAAAAATCCCCCTTTTTTTGATGAGATTTTCGGTTTTTATAACCGATTACAAATGTTTATTTTCTATTTGTTTATTTCTACTTGGCTTCTTGCAGGTGGCCATGGCCGACAGTGGCATGGTGGTGTTCGGCGCAAGTGGGCAAGTGCGCAAGTGGGGGGTAGGTGGCTAGGGTTAGTGGGATTAGGGTTTCTGAATGCTGAGCTTAGGTTAATGGGCTGGGGTAGTTGGGCTTCGGGTTTATTGTTTGGGTTATTTTGTTGGTATGGGCCCGGCAAATTTGGGCTTCTACAGCTGCCCCTCTTTGCTCGTTTTTGTGTAACAAGAACAGAGCAAAGACTAAAAAAGACCAAATTTGCCTGGTCTCACCGAGGCTTGACTTCTTTGGGTGCTTCTCTTCTTCAAGTAGCCTTATTCCAGCCTGCTACATCTTGTTGCTTCGATCCACTCTACTTCAAGTTCAGATACGCCTTGTAGCTTCAATATACTTTGCTACGACTCCATGGGGATGAGATTTGTGTTTTTAGTCTGCTCCACTACTACTTAGGGAGATAAGACTTGATGTGATCTGTTCCACTAACTGCTTAGGGAGATAAGATCTGTGGTTTTGTCTGCTGTGATCTACTCTACTGTAACTTCAGAGAGATAAGATCCTTTATTTTAATCCACTCCACTGTAATCTCAGGCAGATAGGATTACTATCTTCAATCTACTCCGCTGTAATCTCAGGGAGATAAGATCTGAAATTTTTCGGTCTGTTCCACTGTAATCTCAGGGAGATAAGATCTCTGGCTTCAATCTGATGTGATCTACTCTACTGTAACTTCAGAGAGATAAGATCCTTTATTTTAATCCGCTCCACTGTAACTTCAGAGAGATAGGATTACTAGCTTCAATCTACTCCGCTGTAATCTCAGGGAGATAAGATTACTATCTTCAATCTGCCCCATTGTAATCTCAGGGAGATAAGATCTGAAATTTTTCGGTCTGTTCCACTGTAATCTCAGGGAGATAAGATCTCTGGCTTCAATCTGATGTGATCTACTCTACTGTAACTTCAGAGAGATAAGATCCTTTATTTTAATCCGCTCCACTGTAACTTCAGAGAGATAGGATTACTAGCTTCAATCTACTCCGCTGTAATCTCAGAGAGATAAGATCTCTGGCTTCAATCTGCTCCACTGTAACCTCAGGGAGATAAGATCTGAAATTCTTCGGTCTACTCCCCTGTAACCTCAGGGTGATAAGACCTGATGCGATCTACTCTGCTGTAACTTCAGAGAGATAAGATCCTTTATTTTAATCCGCTCCACTGTAACTTCAGAGAGATAGGATTACTAGCTTCAATCTACTCCGCTGTAATCTCAGAGAGATAAGATCTCTGGCTTCAATCTGCTCCACTGTAACCTCAAGGAGATAAGATCTGAAATTCTTCGGTCTGTTCCACTGTAATCTCAGGGAGATAAGATCTATCATTTTGATCCGCTCCACTGTAACTTCAGGGAGATAGGATAGTGTCTTCGATCTGCTCCGCTGTAATCTCAGGGAGATAAGATCTCTGGCTTCAATCTGCTCCACTGTAACCTCAGGGAGATAAGATCTGGAATTCTCCGGTCTACTCCACTGTAACCTCAGGGAAATAAGACCTGATGTGATCTTCTTTACTGTAACTTCAGAGAGATAAGATCTTTTAATCCGCTCCATTGTAATCTCAAGGAGATAGGATTACTATCTTTGATCTGCTCCGCTGTAATCTCAGGGAGATAAGATCTCTGGCTTCAATCTGCTCCACTGTAACCTCAGGGAGATAAGATCTGAAATTTTTTGGTCTGTTCCACTGTAATCTCAGGGAGATAAGACCTGTATAATAAACCTAATTATGCCTAATGATTAGGATGACATGATCAAAATGAAACAAATGCTCCTAACTAGACATATGTGAATGGTGTTTGCATGAATGCAGAATTTTATTTTTCCGAGAATGATCTCGCTTAGGTTATCACTACTCGAAGTTTATCAAGGTTTTGTGACTGATGTGCTACAACGCCTTCTCGCTTGACTGATTTTTCTGAAGAAACATTTAGCCAGACTGTCCCCCATTGTAAACCTCAAAGTTATATCCACTGGGACGCCAAAATTTGTACCATCATTCTCTCACAGTAATCTAAGGGTAGAAATATGTGGCTTTTCCTCTGTCCTCTTTTATCACAATTCGGGGATATAGGATCTGAACCGTTCTGGTTTCTTACACCATTCTCAAGGTGTCGTACCAAAGTCTTATGCGCAAGTGAAGGCTCTCTTCTCCGAGGTAACCTCTTCCTATTGCCTGATGATCATTGCTTGCTTGTTCATTTAAGCTTTGTAACACGACAGCTTGTCATTTTGTTCAATCAATGTTTAGACAACAAAATCTGAAAGGATAGTCTTTAAATTAGACTCTTCCTTCTTAGATATTTCACCCTTTAAACTTGGTATTTTCTAAACAATAGTCATGATTCAGGTCCCTATATTATTTAGAAATTTTCCAGAGTAATGTGCAAAACTTCTTTCCTGAAAGTTTTATTAGTTCGTTAATCATTATTCCTATGCAACATGTTTGCAAAAAGATCATAACAATGGATAAGAATAAAGCTAGTTCTGATCATAACTCGAATAAAACATCAAAGATGGCGAAAGCAAGGTAACAAAGAAATGGATTGAGAATGTGCGTTTTCACAAAAAGAAAGGAAGAAAAAAAAAACAAGATAATGTATTTTCAAGAATACACATAAGAACTAGGTGCCCCAGTTATCGCAGCTTGAGTTTCTCTGTACAAACTTTCCGAAGACCCTTCTGAGTTTGACATGTGTTCAGGAGATCTGCAATACTTTGTCCATGTTCCAAGATGTTGCATATCCTTTCTTATTGGTTCAAGTAAAGCAAGATAATCATATGCCCCCGATCAAAATTTGATCCGCTCAAATCCTGATGCTCCAATCCTGCCCAGTACTTGAGTCGCCTTTTCCAGGTTTTCGACTCAAGCCCTCTTTGGTCTCAAAGTGCCCTTTACGGGTTTTCACCTTAGCCTCTCCAAAGTTTTTTTTTTTTTCAGGTGAAGTATTTCTTGACGGAGTCTGCGTTTACAGGATTTGGTAAACTTTTGCCATCCATCTCGCATAGGATCAAAGCTCCACCAGAAAATGCCTTCTTTACAACATAAGGGCCTTCCCAATTTGGCATCCATTTTCCTCTAAAATCTTTTTGCATAGGAAGAATCTTTTTTAGTACCAAGTCCCCTTCACGAAATTCTCGGGGGCGAACCTTTTTATTATAGACTCGCATCATTCGTTTCTGGTACATTTGCCCATGGTGAATAGCTCTTAGCCTCTTTTCTTCTATTAGGTTCAACTGATCGTACCGAATTGGATCCAATCGGCTTCATCCAACTGTAGCTCAGATAACACCCGTAGAAAAGGGATTGCAACTTCAATGGGTAATACTGCCTCCATTCCATAAACCAGAGAAAAAGGCGTTGCCCCAATAGAAGTTCTAACAGATGTTCGATAGGCAAGGAGAGCAAATGATAATTTCTCATGCCAATCCTTGTAGGTTTCAGTCATTTTCCCCACAATCCTTTTAATGTTCTTATTGGCCGCCTCCACTGCACCATTCATTTTGGGACGATACGGCGATGAGTTATGATGCTTAATTTTAAATTTGCTACAAACTTCAGCTATTGTGCTATTATTCAAGTTCATCGCATTGTCGGATATGATCCTCTCAGGCATTCCATATCGACAAATGATCTCCTTCTTCAAGAATTTGCTGACTACTGCTTTCGTGACATTTGCATATGAAGCAGCCTCCACCCACTTAGTAAAGTAATCAATTACTACGAAGATGAAGCGATGCCCATTAGAAGCCTTTGGTGATATTGGCCCAATAACATCCATACCCCACATGGAAAACGGCCAAGGAGAGGTCATGACGTGAAGAGGTGAAGGGGGCGCGTGTATTTTGTCTCCGTAAATTTGGCATTTGTGGCACTTCCTGGCATGATCAATACAATCTCCTTCCATGGTGGGCCAATAGTACCCAAATCTCATGATCTGTCTGGCCATCGTGAAACCACTGGCGTGCGTCCCACAAATACCCTCATGGACTTCTTCCAAAATTTTCTTGGCTTCCACAGCATCCACACATCTTAACAGTACTTGATCCTTCCTTCTTTTATATAACACTTCTCCATCTAAGACATATTCAATGGCTATCTTTCTCAGAGTTCTTTTGTCATTCTCTGTCGCTTGATCAGGGTATTCCCGATTCTTTACATATTGTAAGATACTCTGATACCAAGGACAATCATCTTTTCCCTCCTCCTCAATATTGCAGCAATTAGCCGGGGTCTCAGAGATACTCATCTGAACAGGCCTCATTGCCTCAAGTCTATTCACCTGAATCATCGAAGCTAGAGTAGCTAATGCATCAGCCATTTGGTTTTCCTCCCGTGGGAGGTAATAGAAGGTGATATCGTCAAACTCCTCAGCCAATTCAAGAACTAGTTTTCTATAACCAATTAGCTTAGGATCTCTAGTCTCCCACTCCCCTTTGAGTTGGTATATCACCAACGCTGAATCCCCGTATACTCTCAGTACTTTGATGTTCCGTTCAATGGCTGCACGAATGCCCATAATACATGCTTCATATTCTGCCATGTTATTTGTACAATCGAAGTCCAACTTGCTAGCAACAGGATAATGATCTCCACTTGGGGATACCAAAACTGCCCCAACTCCATTACCCGTAGCATTTGAAGCTCCATCAAAATTTAGCTTCCATACATGGTCCATTTGAGGATTTTCTTCAGTATTCGCCACATACATCAAGTCCTCGTTTGGAAAATCGAAGTTCAAAGATTCATAGTCCTCCAAGGCTCTACTAGCTAGGAAATCGGCTATTGCACTTCCCTTTATGGCCTTCTGACTGACATATACTATATCAAATTCTGAGAGCAAGATCTGCCATCTAGCCATTCTCCCGTTCAAAGCAGTCGATTCCATCATATATTTTAAAGGATCTAACTTTGAAATCAACCAAGTCGTGTGATACAACATATACTGCCTCAGTCTTCGGGTCGCCCAGATTAGAGCACAACACAACTTCTCAATTGATGAGTACCTCATTTCTCAATCGGTAAATTTCTTACTGAGGTAGTATATTGCCCTTTCTTTCTTTCCCGTCTCATCATGTTGGCCCAATACGCATCCCATGGAATTCTCCAACACTATTAGATACAATATCAATGGCCTATCTGGACTTGGAGGTGATAAGACTGGAGTATTAGCCAAGTACTGCTTTATCTTATCGAAAGCCCTCTGACACTCTTCATCTCATTCGCCCGGGTTATGTTTCTTTAAGAGTCAGAATACTGAATCACATTTCTCTGTCAGTTGTGAGATGAACCGAGCAATGTAATTCAGCCTTCCTAGGAAACCTCGAACCTCCTTCTGAGTGCGCGGGGGAGGTAAATCTCGTATTGCCTTTACTTTGTCTGGGTCAACCTCGATCCCCTTTTTGCTAACTATGAAGCCTAATAACTTCCCTGATCTGGCTCCAAACGTGCATTTGGCCGGGTTAAGCTTGAGCTGAAATTTCTTTAATCTCGAAAATAACCTTTTCAAGACCTGAACATACTCTTCTTCCGTTCTAGACTTCGCGATCATATCGTCAACATAGACTTCGATCTCTTTGTGCATCATGTCGTGAAACAAAGTCACCATAGCTCTTTGATATGTTGCTCCCGCATTCTTCAATCCGAAGGGCATTACCTTGTAACAGAATGTTCTCCATAAGGTAATGAATGTGGTTTTCCTCATGTCTTCAGGATGCATCTTTATTTGATTGTATCCAGAAAAACCATCCATGAAAGAAAACAATGAATAGCCCGCCGTGTTATCTACCAAAGTATCAATGTGAGGCAGTGGAAAGTTGTCCTTTGGACTAGCCTTGTTCAAATCCCTATAATCCACACACATTCGTACCTTTCCATCTTTTTTGGGAACAGGGACGATGTTGGCTACCCAATCCGAATACTTGACCTCTTGTAAGAAACCAGCGTCGAATTGTCTTTTGACTTCTTCTCTTATTTTCAACACAATGTTAGGTCTCATTCTCCTGAGCTTCTGTTGAACGGGTTTACAATCCTCTTTTATGGGCAGACGATGCACCACAATGTTAGTACTTAGCCCAGGCATATCTTGGTACGACCACGCGAAAACATCCTTGAACTCTCGGAGCAAATTAATGAGGTCTTGCCTTGTCTTTGCGGTGATTTAGTTCCAATTTTCACCTCCTTTCCATCCTCTAGGCTCACTATTTCTAACGATTCCCTATGAGGTAGGATATGCTTATCCTCTTGTTCCATCATTCTTAACAAGTCCGGAGATGCATCATAATCTTCGTCATTTTCAAAGTCGTGGGATCCCTCTGAACACACTTCTTGCTCAAAAATAGGCTCCGTGTTTGAGGCAGCGTCACTCATGTCATTGATATCTGAAGACCTATGAGGGCGCATCAAAGAATATATCAAGAATATAAATTTATGAATATGTTTGTGCAGAAGAATTACAAATGAAAGAATTATTTGTAAGACAATCAACCAAATGAAAAATATGAAAGGAAAAAAAAAGTGACTGATCGAGATGAACGTATTTTATTAAAATAATGATATTTAGGCCCAATGCCTATTTCACAAAAGATTTCATATCGTTTCTAGGCCAACAAACAACAGGAATGTTTTGAGCATTACTCTGAATAAGCCCTAAAGACTACAGGGATTTCTTCAGCAGTCCAATTGTTTAGCTCGCTTCCAAGCTCATAAGGGCAGATCTCCAACAAAGCCCTCCTTTCCGTTGCTTCTATGGCGTTGGTATAAACATTTTCCAACATTCCTCCCATGCCGCTACCGGACACTCCACATTCAGAATGAATAAATCCTCCCGACACAAAAGATGTAGATATGTGGGGAAAGGTTAAAGGCTCACACTTAGCTTCATGTCCATCCAAACGCGCCCTTCTTCTCTCTTGTCTCTTCTCTACTTCTTTCTTCTTCTGCTTTATGTCTGGCCTGTACCCTAAACCAAATCTATCAAACTTTTCCTTCGGCATTGGTGCCTCAATCCTTCCCTGAAGATATTTTCCCAATCTTTTCCCGGGTAAGGCTCCTCTTCCTACCATCAATCACAATCCCATCTCAGTGGTCCTGGATATTTTCGGTACTGGAATTCTATTTCCCTCCGCAATAAACATCGCGTTCACAAATTCTAACGACCGAAAAGAACATCCTAGTGCCTCATCGTTGATGTCCACATAAGGTGCATCGCTAGTCATCATTGCGATAATATCCTCCTCTGCATCTATTGTTACCAACCGATCCTCCGATACCAACTTCACCTTCTGATGTAATGATGAAGGTACTGCCCCTGCTGAGTGTATCCACGGTCTCCCCAATAGACAGTTGTAGGAGGGTTTAATATCCATTACCAAGAAATCCACCTCATAAGTGATTGGGCCAATCCTTAATGGTACCTCAATTCTCCCCATAACCTCTTTTTTGTTCCATCAAATGCCCTTACTATGCTCTGGCATGCTTTCATGTGCGAACTGTCTATTGGTAATCGACTAAGAGTGGACAAAGGCAATACATTTAGTGCAGATCCATTATCAACCAAGGCCCCCGGGAGTGTGTACCCTTTGCATCGGACAGTAACATGCAGGGCTTTAGTAGAACCTCTTCCTCCGGATGGTATTTCATCATCATTGAAGAAAATAAAATTGTCAGCACCAATATTGTTGATCAACCGATCCAGCTTGTTTACCGAAATATCGTCAGCCACATATGTTTCGTTTAGCACCTTTAAAAGTGCATTCCGATGTACTTCTGAGTTTAGGAGTAAAGCTAATACAGAAATACGGGCTGGCTGTTTGTGCAGTTGCTCCACAACACTGTATTCACTGTGTTTCAAAAACTTCAAAAACTCCTTTGCCTCCTCTTCTTTTATTGGTTCATTTACCAATGGCTCAACTTCTACTGCTTTCCCTTTCCTCTGTTCTTTCTTCCAATTCTCTTCCCTGGACGACTCTGCTTGAGCGTCATATCTTTTCCATTGCGCGTGTAAGAACCTATTTCCTGATTTGCTTCTTTCCCAAAATGGTCACATTACACCCGTAATTCCACGGCACCATTTGTTATCCCTATAAGAAAATTTGATGGTTTCTGGATTACAATTTCGGTGTTACCTGAGCCCTAACCTCATTACCCCTAGGGCGTGAGATAATGACTACAGGATGATTTATTTTTGGAGCCTTTGTCCCAACTCTGTCGCGCATATGCTTCTCATTTCTTTCGCATCTTCATAAAACCTCATCTCCTTGTTATCCATCATGCTTTGAACCAAAGCCTTGAATCCTTCACATTCTTGGATTTCATGCCCTGTTTTATGGTGAAATTAACAATAATTTCCCATCTCATGCCCTTCCTCAAAATCTGAAATAACCAACCCTCTTTTCGCCATTTCTTTCCAGACCCGTTTCAATGGAGTTTTTACTTCAGCAATGTCAGTCTTGACTTCTTCTCCCGTACCTTCGCTAACCATATTCACCCCTTATCTGCGTGATTAGGTAACGGATTCTTTGCGTTAGGTGAGTCGTCAAGTTGACGACACCTAAATTGATAAGTCCTTCTACTACCTTCTTGAAGGCAGTACAATTTTCTATCGAGTGCCCAGAAATTCCCGCATGATAATCACATTGCGCGTTCATATCATACCATTTTGGATACGGGGGTTGTAGAGGACTCAAGTAACGGGGAGCAACAACATGTGCATCGAATAAAATCTGATACAACTCCTTGTATGACATTGGGATTGGCGTGAATTGGGGCTTTTAGTAGTTTGCCTAGCTCCCGACTCTTGTCTTGATGATCCCTGTTGATTAGCAACCACTTTCTTTGGTTGATTCACGGTAATTGACCTACCATAAGCATTCACATTATTCACTTCATTTTCTCTTTTCCTCGGGGGTGCCCTCCTATTATTTTCTCCTCCATCTATTTTCCACTTTTAATGGCATGCTCAATCATTTCACCATTCATGATTATATCCGAGAAATTTTTTTGAAGCGTTTCCCAACATGTGAGTGATGAACGGGCTTTCAAAGTATTAATAAAAAGCGTCGTCATCTCTTTTCCAAAAGCGGTGGTTGCACCTGAACTGCCACTCTCGCCACTCTGCGCATATTGTCTGAAGCTTTCGTTGATTCTTCTCTAAATTTGCAGAGTTATCCTGTCAGCATCATTTCTGAGACATGATGTATTGTCTCAGGAAAGCCTGTGCTAAATCCCTCAAGTAGCAATTTAGCTCGGCTCAGCGATTGTACCACTTGACGCCGCTCCCGTAAGACTTCCTGAAAGCAATGTATTAATAATTGATCATATTAATATGCCCGTCATTCTCTACAAACATAGTAATATGGGATCCTGGCAACTAATCCGTTGTATTTCTCGAATTCCGGCATCTTAAATTTGTAAGGGAGCACCAAGTCCGGAACCAAGCTCAGATCCTTGCATCTATCCATAGCTTTCGATGCTTTCTATTGCCCTAAACTTCTCTATCCATTTCCATTTCTCCTCAAATGTTGGAAATTCCTCTTTCGCCTGTCCTTTCAACCATCTCATCAAGATCTGGGACAGCAATATTATTCGGGCTATCATCGGATAAAGCCCGCTCCGGTTGAAAATTCTTTGGGATTGAGCATCGCTGGAACTGCGGGCCTAACGACACAGAGGGTCTCCGCGGATGCAGCTCAGTATGTACTTGCGCATGCGGAGGCGTGAAACCTGGAGGATAAAGTGGTTCACCATTGTTTTCTTCTTCACTACAATCACAGGACCTTTACCCTTATCTACTCCCTTCAATAATTGCGTCATCTTAGCCACCAGATCATTTTGGGACTCCTCCATCTTTGCACCATGTCACGCTGAATCTTTTCTATTTGCTCTTTCATTTGCGCCTGCAACTGGTCTTGCATTCTCTTTGAAGTCGCTCTAGCTTCTCCAACCTTTGGTCCATAATTTTTGTCTAGCTCGGGTGCCGTAACTTGTTGGTTTCCAGGTTAACTGAAATGATTTATTCGATTAAGTTTTTTTAAATGGTTATTAATGCATATGATGTGATGCATGCATGAAAAGAATGCAAAGAAAAAGAATTGTTGATTCTAAATTTAATTCTATTAGAATAATTTTTCTAGAAGACAAATTTTTTTACATGAAAA